>NC_054534.1:66372094-67054594 GCF_017654505.1 Polyodon spathula | reverse complement strand
GATATCAACATATTCCATGGGCAGGGTTTTACCATACTCATTGACGCACATTTACACACAGGTACACACATTTTACCTGGACAGCTATTGGCAATGACGACACGGGCAGCCAGATTCGGATGATATACTAAAACTAGAGTCAGGTTTTGAATACAGGTGCTCTGGTCAGTAAAGTTGGAAACATTGCCATCCCTGATTTGCATAAACTATAACCATAACGGTAAACCTTTGCACTATGCTAGTATTATTCATTTAAGGCACTATATAGTAAATCAAATTAAACAAAGTCTTTGTGGGTGATCATGGGTTTTATATAATATAATTTATTATATTAAAATATATTGGCCTCATTCTAACCAAGGTAGATTTATCTACCCTCTTCTCCTACACATGCATTTCAGAATTAAATGTAGGGTAACTCAGAGGCACCTGTTATAACCATTAACACTGACTGAGGCTAAAATGGTGCCTTGAGTTTAATGTTTGACTAACATACAGAGAGCTTCACAGCTGGTGGAAGTTATTTCAATTTCAATACATGACTAGTATTTCCTCCTATGAGACTTTTTTTTAATTTTTTTTTTTAACGTAAGTAATGTTTTGAACAAGTAAGGCTGTTAGGCCAATTAAAGCTGTTCCTTGCTTCCAAGACAGCCAAGAGCAAATGTTGAATTTGTTGAATCATTACAGTACTTAAAAGTTGAGCTATTGTTGTTACTGTCTGAACTTGTAGTTTAACAGTAAAAAGATGCTATTGATGGTATTGAAGGCAATGGAGCCTTCAGGCACTGTGCTTGAAAAGAAAAGTCAATCCGCTGTTTTTTTTTTTTTTTAAAGGTGTGTTTGAACGATTGCTCAACCTTCAAACCCTGTTATCCATTTTGAGTAAAAAGTATATCACATGTGCACTTCCAATAAAAAGAAGGATGTACTGTAGGAATGCCTCAAGATTTTTATAACAGTTTAGGTGAAACCCATGATTATAAAATACAAGCCATTTTCCAATCACTTCTTCAACATGCCTGCAGTGTTTCATATGTTTATTTAGGATTTCAGACTGTTAGGCCACACGCCAAACAGATGCGTAGAAACAGTGATGGAAAAGTGGTAGAGAAGTTTGTTATATAAACAGATGATGCCAAGGGCAAGGCTTACCACACTCACATTTACACACATACACACACACTTCTGCCAAGTGGTATTAATGACTGGAAACACTACTGTAGAGCCCCTTGTCCAGACACCAATGCATTCCCATTTGTGTTACAAAGTTGTGTGGCTTTTTCAGTAATGCAGTTATACTGTATGCATGAACATACACAAATAATTATCTGCTCATATAGGAACTGTTCCACATGCGGTAAGCAGTGGCAAAAGGTTAAATATTGATTTATCAATAACCCGGCAAAAATAAAAACAATTGTATACGCTGGTGCTCACTATCATTTCAATGGGCCTCATTGAGTTCAGATCATTTCAGGCTCAGGAAATATTTGTTAGTGGTACTGTTTATCGAATTTAGGATTGTGCACATCTTTTTTTTAAGTAAAATGTAGAAATACTATTTGTAAGGACGTTTTAAAAATAAAATATGCATATTAATATTCTGTATCTGATGGCAACAGCAAGATCCATAACTTTTGATAATAATATATAATTTGCACAGAACATTTTTAGCCAAGGTAAAAATAAATATATGTCTTCAACTATCTATGCTCCTAAATGTAGCCACTGTCATTTGTTGACTGTTCTTTTTACTTCTACTTTTTTGAGTTCACAGTGTGGATTGTGTGTACAATAACAAATGAATCCCAATGTCCTTGTCTTTCCCTTGTAGCTGGTGGGCAGTCTGCTCGATTTCTGCTTTTACACGTTCCGAGAGTCCCATGCCCTGAAAGTGGAGTTCCCCGACATGCTGGTGGAAATAATCAGTGACCAGATACCAAAGGTGGAAGCTGGCATGACCCGGACACTGTACTTTCATAAGAAGTGACTGAAAGTTAGAGCATCTTCAAGAAGGACTTTGCCTTAAAGTGTCCTGTTTTATTCCCCACCCACACGCTCTTCAGCTCCAGAGCTTGTCTGGTGGGAATGACCAAGGAGAAGGAGGGTTTAATTCTTGCACTGAATTCTTTTTTTATTTTTATTTTTTTAGCATATACCCCCAAAGACTATGACATGGATAAAAAGCCATATATAGTTGTTGTCGACGCCCCCAACTTAAACCCTGGTAAAGTTTAATTAGCTACTGTGGCTTTCGTGTTTTTTTTTTTTTTTTTTTTTTATTTAAGTTTACAGTGTGGAGGAAACCAAGAGGTTGACTGCATTGTACAAATTTACCCAACTCCAAAACCAGATTTGTGTTTCTGTTTTGAAAGTGAATGCGTTCAAGGCACCTGAAAAGGTCAGAGCATTAATTGAGCAGGTTTGTCCATTTTGGTGACCTTTCCAAAGGGCTAAAATTACTGTATTTGTTTCATGATTTAAATACAGAAAAATAGAAATTGTTATTTCAGTTCATTCCTAAAGGGGAGTAATGCACACAAACATATTTACACACACACACACACACACACACACACACACACACACACACACACACACATATCAGAATATAAAAGCTTGCATTTAAATGTAAAATACACTATAATAAAACTGCTAACAAAGATTATCTAGCTGAAATTGCCATTTTATCCTTTTTATGTTTTATAATAACATCCATTTGTTATTGTAAATCTATTTCCAGTAACACTGAGTATATTATCATAATGAGAGCTATATTGCAGTGGCTGAAGAAAGATATTTAAATATGTGTTGAAAATAAACGTATGGTAGGAGGGGAATTGAAACCTGAGCCCACTTGCTGTATCACTATATAAGCTAAATAATAAATTGCTTTACATATTAGGAATTTATTAACAATGCTACTTTAATTTTAAAATATTTATATTTAGTCTGATAAATCACCAAAGTAAAACCAGCTTTTCATGAGTAATTAATTAATCAATAATACTTTATTTCAAGGTTCTAGTAATAAAACATTTGTAAATCTATCAATATGCATTTTATAAAATGATGTAAACACATTTTCTAAACAGGTGCTTATTTTGTTACAACAAAGCAGATATATACATGGAACACGTATCAGAAAACTTAGTGTTGATAATCGTGTTTATGACAACCTTGACACATTAATACTGGAACCTGTAAATCAAGTTGTACAATAAAAGGAAGATTAGTTTGGCAATTTGTGTTTTTATCTGCAAAAGCTGCCAAATGTTCATAAAAAGCAATTGTTTAAAACACTTTAAAAACAGTTTAATATTGTAAAATAAATACTGACAAACCCCTCCCTCCCTTTGGACCTTTAGATTTCTTACCAACCTCTGAAATTAAGTAGCAAGAACAGGCCGTTTGAAAATGGAGCAGGAGCACAGACATTTTGACAATTAGGGCAAATTGAAACTGATCCACTTTATCTTCAGGGCATTTTTCTTTTTAACTCTAGTATTATGTACTTCCTATTGCCTACCTTAAGAAGGGTACATGTGGTTATGGGGCATTAGTATTAATTTATTGTATAAACGTGTAAGGAAGATGGTGTGGAATTAAGGAGCTTTTTCACCTATGATGCTGTAGCTGCTGTTTAACGTGACCCAACAATGAGGGGCTTCAGGATTGGTTCATATTTTAACCCACATTATGGGGGAATTGTTACAGCAAATGACAGTGTGAAAAACAAAATAATTACTTTTGCAAGCTTTTACAAATTATTTTTGCAATCTTTTGCGGCTCTGTATATTGCTATGTGTTTTCTTTTTTTTTTTTGGGGGGGGGGGGGGGGGGGGGGGGGGTTTGAATGACCTGAAATAAGCTGTTATGGATTTTTTTAAATAAATGAGACAACAACAACAAAAAAACTTTAATGGTTAATAGGAAGAATGGTAGAGTATTTTTGAAAGAATTCTATTTTGCTGGATAAATACTATTTAAGTAATTTGTCTAAAAAAAGTATTTTTTTTTGTAAAGTGAAATGTTTATGCATGCTTATTGAAGAGATGTTTACAGTGTATTTACGAAAGGGAAAGTTGTGCCTTTTTATCTTATCTAACCATTTGCATTGTCTGTTGTAAATAACCACAGTGTTATTGGTAACTATCAAGCATTTGTACTTTGTGTATTGTTTGACAATATTTGTAGTAGGGTTGGGATAATATTGAAAATCTCTGAAATTATAATTGCGGGATAAAAAAAATTCGATAATTGCAATTATCGTGGTGTTTGCTCATTTAGATTCCACTGGTTATACAAATACAAAATACCGAGGACAGGTTACCTGGGATAACTAAGTGTCTGGTTTAAAAAAACAAAACAGAAACACATGCACATTTATATTACTCAGTTTATTTTAAATGTATTTACCTTTTTGCTAATAAAAACCGTTGTGTTCTTTGTACACATTACATCAAGAATGACTGTATATAGTATATAAATAGTAAAGTCAAATGAATGCCCAGAGCATTATTTTACTTTAGCCAATAGGCTACTGTAAATAAGAACAGTAAGATACAAAGTAAATCATGCCTTCTCTGTACACATTACTGTAGAATTTGGAAATAATAAAATATTATTTTAAGTTGACACTAAAGGAATTTAGCACACTTTATTTTTACCCAACTACTTAATAGTACACAAAACAACAAAATAGTTAATGTTGCCGCATTAACAAGCTATGATACCATACAGTACCTTACATATACTGCGCACAAAGAAATAATAAATCAATTATAAATTTACATAGAATAGTTTACAGTGTATGTGTGGCTGCAAGAAAAACACACAGCCTACCTGCTATTTTATAAAATAGTCCAGAATTGTTTTCTGTTGGTATGATATAAGCCCCTTACATACTGCCACTCCTACCTGGATCCTGACCCAGGTTCTGGCTCCCTGGGTCATAATCCTGTGTGCTGTGAAACCACATACCTGGGTTGTACCCAGGTTGACCTGGGTCCCACTGACCCACCTCAGGATGTGGATTGACATGCTTTGACCCGGGTTGAGCGAGACAAAATGCATGACGGACGTTCGTAAGCCGAGGAAATAATAAACAGCCAGGCCTGCGTGAAGGTTTCACTTCCGCAAGGAACGTTTCTGTTTATTCTGTTTAGCCATGTTTTTGTTACTTGAGACACAGCATGAGCCAGGATGAAACATTTGCTCTAATCAACATTTGGGCCGACGGTTCAATCCAGAGAAGCTTGGATGGAATCGTCCGTAACAAGCTACTTGTGGAGCATTGAGTACTTGCATCTGTCACCCAGGTCAACCCTGCTTTATCAAAAGCAGTTGAAATCGTAGCTGACCCACGAAACACAGAGTCCTGACCCAGGTAGGTTCCAACCCGGGTAGAGCATGCCAGTGTGAAAGGGGCTTTAGCATAGCAAATTTTGCACATAGGGTACCTCCATTTCCTTCAAGAATACCGAAATAGATAGAAACTTGTAGCGTTTTCCTTTTTTTGTTGAGCTGTTTTGAAAGAGCATGCCCACTGCTGCTTTTACTCACTGCCTTTTCTCAATGAAATCTCACAAAAGCCTCACAACCACTGGGTCATCACTAGGGCGGAACTGGTGGCTGCTCAAACACTACAAGGCGTTCTAATTAAATATTACTATAACCGATGGAATACTTTTGGAAGCACTTGTTGAATAATTAAACAAAAATAGCATAAAAAATTCAGCTGTCATTAAAATTGTCAAAATGAATACAATATTGTACATTTCCGATAACTCAGTAATTATTTTTATAGTGCAATTTTTTTTATTGTGACTTCTGTTTGATACATTATTACTGAGTTATCATAAATCGTCCCAACCCTAATTTGTAGTATATGTGGCTCCCACCATATACATCAGCTTTATCTGGTCTATTAGGATGTTAGGAATTGTTGCTATCTGGCCCAAGAGATGTTAACAGGACGAAGTTTAGAGAAAAAGAGAAATGTAAGAGAGGACGGTAAACTGCCTGAATGTGAGACTAATTCAGGCCTATGCTTTAAGAGTTAATTTAAAGATACATTTAAAATATTTTTTTTGTATTTATTATTATTATTATTATTATTATTATTATTATTATTATTATTATTGATTTTAATATTATGATTATTGTATATAATTTTGTTTTATACAGTGTTAACTTGGCAAAAAATTCAAAGTAGCTGAATTACAGTGTATGGAAGCATATGTTTTATGATACATTTCAAAACACAGGTACATGAACTACATGTATTTTCACAGTTGTTCCCTAATATTTACTGCAGGCACTTAGCACACAGATGTGTGATTGTGAGAATGGAACTCCATACATGCATTTAAGTTATTCTCCCAATCATATATTTCTGTTGTAAAATAATGTATTGTATTGTAACAAAGGTGTAAGCAAAGTGTAGCTGTGTATTCTGAAGTGTATCCGGATACATTTTCTTCTCTATTTTTTTTTAACTTATGTGAAATCATTCTGAAATCAGACTAAGTGATCACGGTTTTCATTATTAGTTACAAGAACGCTAGACGCAAGCAGATTTATAAAGGATCTGCGTTCTAATTCTAATAGAAATAACACACTAATTTGGTTCATCATTAATACTGTACAAGAACATACAATGTATTACTGTCCAAAAGTTCGTATAACCATTTCCCTTTCAAGTACGAAATGGGTTAACCTATTACGCCTGATTCAACTGAACACCTCTACGATAGCTGTGTCTTACGCCCACAACGTCAGCACGCCTGTCTCCGCTCCTGCAGGAGACAAAACTGCACGCAGGATGGCGCTCAGCACCATTTTCTATTTCAGCCTTTTCAGCTTACACTGAGAGTGACCCAACATTTGAGAGAGTGAAAATTTGCTATCTTCGACCAGAAGCAGTCCGATAAGTCTGTCTTATTTTATTTCTGCTTGTTTTGTTTCCCCTTGGGATAAACTGCTGAGGCAAAAAATTGTTGAAATAATTGACTTGTGTTTATTACCGTGACTCTCTTCACATCGCCTTCTGGCCAGTGGCAGGAGCGGGCTTGCCTGCTCCTGCACACGCAGGTCAGTGACACAGTATTATTAATATTACCGCACTGTTTCGTACCGTACTGCACCATACACCGTAGTATACCACAACATGCATACCATACCGTTTCACACCGTTTGCAAAAACGTGCACAGTGCCGTGTTACCACCTGTACACATTACTACAGTCTTGCTGCAACAATGCCTGGGTTCCATTCCTGCACAACCTGCAAGAGCCTGTCCCTTCAGAGAATAAGCATGACCAATATGTATGGTGTCTGCTCAGTAGGCATTACAGGATCACACATTTTGTGAAGCCTGTGCAGTGCTCCTTTCAGAGGGGTATGTCACTGCCAGTAGATCGTGCTCCAGTCGAAAAACAACAGCAGAGAGGCAAAAGGCATTGACCTCATAGCCCCTCTGAGGCGTAGGAAGGCTAGCTGCTGCCGTTCCCCAAGCAACCCGGCCATTAAGACTGAGAAGGATCACATATGGGAAGTGATCACATGTGGAAAGCCAATCTCAGCCCAGAGCCAGATCTTGAAGGCACTGGCTGAGGCCACCACAGAACTGGAAGTGTCGTGACCTGAGGAGTCCTTGCCAAAGCGCTCCATTTTTGACAGTTCCTCAGCTCCCTCTAAAAGGACGTCAATGCCCCCTGTCCACCCGGACTTTCTGCACAAGGTCAACTTGAGGACACCCTGCGATGGCCCCAGCCATTCCCAGGCTGCTGACCTGTTATATCTGGTCCAAGACATGGAGGAGTTGGGGCTTGGCCACTTTCCTCCTGTTGCATCATCCACTGCCTCCCTTGTACAAGGCACACATCTGGCAGTCCTTTTTAACAGTCCCCTAACAAACAGTGCAAGGTCACAGAGGCTATGTTAAAAAAAAGGCCTACGTGGCAGAAGTTCTAGCTACCTGGCTGGGTAACTACAAAAGCATGCTGGTGGCTTACCAGTCGATGCTTGTGCAGAGCTTGTCAGTGAATCACAGGCCCCCTCACGGACACTAGAGAAGCTGAACCTGGTCACTATCCATCTGCTGTAGCTGTCCAAATACAATGGACAATACAGAGGCCTCACTGCAGTGATAGCTGCTCAACCGCAGCTTTGGCTTTCCCAGGCACAGGTGCCTGATGGGTCAAGGCCTCCCTATTGGATGCTCCAGTCCTCACCAGGCCATACATTCGGTCCAGAGGTGGACGAACTTTTTCTAAACTCCCAGAAGGTACGCAAATTCACCAAAGAGCTGGTTCACTTACTGCCCAGAAAGGCTTCTCAAGCCAGGAAGCAAATGGCACATTGGCATCCTAGGGCTCAGCAGCCCCAGACTCATATCTGCGTTTCTCCTTTCAAGGAACTGATTATGAGTTACTTATTCTGCCATTTGACCTTTCTCTAGCCCCCCGCACCTTTTCGAAGTGCACAAAGGCTATCCTGGCACCTCTGAGGCTACAAGGCATCAGAGTGCTTGACTACCTGGATGACTGGCTCATATGTGCTGAGTATCCAGCGCAGGCAGTAGCGCACATGGAACTGGTGACCGCTCACCTTGACAGGCTTGGCCTGATGGTGAACTTGCCAAAAAGCCAGCAGGTACCACCCCAGAGTACCATCTAACTGGGAACCTGCTTGAACTCAAGCAGCATGATCACCAGTCTGTAAAAGGACAGAATCCAGAGGATCCACATGTGACTAAGGTTGTTTCAGCCCGACATGTCATGGGAGGTCGTCCCTTTTCAGAGGCTTCTGGGCCTGATGGTAGCAGCATCTCAGACCCTTCCCATTGGGTCTTCTCCGCAATGCACCCTCTCCAAGCGTGGTTCTATCGAAGGGTGAATCATCCCCCCTTGCAACTACATCTCTGCCTGTTGGTGTCCCGACACTGCACGGAGGCCCTCTCATGGTGGAAACAGCCAGCTCACCTGTATCTATGTGTGACTTTGGGCAATAGCACCAGATGAGAGGTGATCACCACAGATGCCTCAAGCTCAAGCTGGGGTGTCGTGTGGAACGGACAAGGAGCACAAGGTGTGTGGCAGCCCCCTTGGGTGAGGCTACAGATAAATGTCCTGGAGCTGCAGGCAGTTTTTCTGGCCTTGCAGAGTTTCTTCCAGAAGTGTTGACCAGGATGGACAACACAACCGTGGTGGCTGACATCAACCATCAGGGCAGCCTTCACTCACCCCATATCCATCGGGTAGGCCACAAAATCTTATTATGGGCTCACGAGTACACATCTGCCAGAAGCAGAAAAATACAGCGCAGACCTCCTATCAAGGGGAGTCCCATGCGGCTCAGAGTGGAGGCACAACCCCAAAGTGATGAGCCTGATTTGGGACAGGTTTGGGAGAGTAGAGGTCGACCCTCTTTGCCTCCCTGGAATCTGCTCATTGTACCCTCTGGTTCTCCATTCTGGGGAAGAGTGGTCCGTTGGGAGTCGACTCCCTTACACACAAGTGGCTGAAGACGCTTCATTATGCCTTTCCACCGGTAGTATTGTTTCCGATGGGCCTAGAAAAAATCAGGCAAGAACGAGCCAGGGTGCTTTTAGTGGCCCCGTACTGGCACAGGAGAACATGGTTCGCCACGCTGGTGCAGCTATTGCACCACCAGCCTTAGCAATTGTCCACACACCATGACCTGTTCAGCCAGGCGCAGGGTACATTGTGCACCCCAATCCATCAAGCCTACAGCTCTGGCTCAGCCAGTTAGGCTTGACAGAGAGAGTCATATTGATTCTTCAGAATGTGAGAGCTGCTTCAACGCACTCTCAGTATGGATACAAGGGGGGCGTGTTTCAAACTTGGTGTTTGGCACGTCAGGTTGATCTCATGACTTGCCCCATGCCAGTCATTCTGCAGTTTTTGCAGGACCATTTTGATGAGGGCAAGTCCCCCTTGACTTTGAAGGTTTACTTGGCAGCCATCTCGGCATGCCATGTTAAAATTGACTCAGAGAAGGTCACAGGTCATTCCACCTGGGGTCTTGCTACCTCTTGGACGTTGTTTCAGGGTGCATCGGTCTCTGACATTTGCAATGCAGAGGTGTGGGTTATTCTTCCCACCTTCAGAAGGTTTTACAGGTTTAATGTCCTGGATCCTCAGAACCCTGCCTTTGGAACCAGAGTGCTGACAGCAGCATCCCAGCTGGACTCAGAAGCACATGCATGAGGCAATTATGTGTTCTGTGGCCGTTACCATGCTTTATAATTATGGCAAGCCATCCGTCTCACCAATTTGGCGCTTCTGCAAGTCATGTACTTGTGACGGCTTGGGTATACTTACCCGTTGTGTAATGGAATACATTTCTTACTTGAAAGGGAACGTTAGGTTGTTATCATAACCCTGGTTCACTGAAATAGAAATGTATCCATTACAATTCTTTGGTTGCTGTGTTCATTCTATGCAGTAGGCTGAAGAAAATTTATGCATGCAGTTTTGTCTCCTGTGGGGGCGGAGACAGACGTGCTGACATCACGGGCGGAAGACTTAGCTTTGGTAGAGGTGTTCAGTTGAATCGGGCGTGTAGTGGATACATTTCTATTTCAGGGAATCAAGGTTATGATAATAACCTAACAAACTGTTTTATTGACGGGGGTGGGGGAATCACAATATTCAGGACTTTCTCTAAATCAACAATATAGAGCTGTTTCTTCCAATAGTGACTCAGCCCAAATCTTTTTTTGTTACACAGTACCTTTGAATTGGAACATAGACATTTTTATTAACTGCATTGGTTGGTCTGTTCACTTGCTTTTTCATTTAGTTGTTCAGTAATCATTACAAGACTAACAGGGGTGCCACTTTTTTAAAAAATTATTATTATTATTTGTACATCTGAATGGGATTTTGACACAACCGGGCTTTGCCTTGCTCTGGGATTTGGCTGAAGGGGCAGGTCACACAGTGAGTCAGTGGTTGAGTTTGAAAAACAGAATCTCTTTCTGTCTGAAAATCACAGATCTATGCATCGACCACTCTATAATCTGCCCTGTCTGTACTGAATCCGTTCAAACAATAATCAGTGTAATCCAATAGAAGCCAAAAAAAAGGAGATACATAGAAGGCCATTAGAAGGTCAAGTGAAAATGCCTTGGTTTGTTTTGACTGTTACAATTTTAAGTTGAACACTTACAATGAGCCATTCTGCAGCCTCCAAACCTGTACGTTCAGCCTTACAGTAGCTATACAGAACAGTTTTAGTCCAGATTAGAGTTTATATACCTTTTTTCAATGAATAATGGCAGGGCTTAGTGTTGGCTGGAAAGTGCACACTAACTGTGTTTCATATGCAAACAAATAAATAAATAAATAAATGCTTTCATTGTCATCAGTGTGCTGCAGTCCACCCGGCTTTTTTCCCAAAACTGCAGCCGCGGTGATCTTTTTAATGTCAATTTATAAGATGTATAAAGTAGATCAGTCTGGCTCAGTGCCTTTCATAGAGATATCACGTGATAATAAAGGCTGTTCACTCGGAATCTGGTTTTAATTTAAATGTAAATTAATGTAAAGTCTATATAGGAGTGTGCGATCCAGTGGTTAAAGAAACAAACTTGTAACCAGGAGGTTCCTGGTTCAGATCCCAGCTCAGACACTGACTCATTGTGTGATCCTGAGCAAGTCACTTAATATCCTTGTGCTCTGTCTTTCAGACGCTGTTGTAAGTGACTCTGCAGCTGATGCATAGTTCACATACCCTATTCTCGTATCTTGTAAAGCGCTTTGTGATGGTGGTCCACTATGAAAGGTGTTATATAAAGATTATGTTATATAAACAACAACTTTCCAAAAATTGAGAATTAACAGCACATGATGTTTCCGTTCAGAAATAAAGTTTCAAATGTATGCAATTCACTTGTGTCCCATTTTGGCTTGTATTTGTTTGCTATATTCTTCATTTGCTGGGAGCTCATATTAACCAAAAAAAAAAAAAAAGTCAACAATTGGATTTAGCACTTAAAGTGCATAGAGCTAACACATATAATATAAAATATAAAAAGAATTACTATCATTCCATAGGTCTAGCATTTCAAATATGCAATGTGTATATTGTAATGTGTTTGTATTTTATGTGAGACTTACAAAAGGATGGTAATACATATAATGTAATATTTACTGGAGTTATTGTTAGCTCTATGTACTTTAAGCCATATCTCCAACATGTCGCGGTCTTTCACATGCATCTGTCCTGTAACAGCATGCTTTTTTTTTTTTTTTTTACAATGCATTGTACAATATTTGTTCAGTACTATCCATTATAACATTACTCATTCATTTAAAAAAAAAATGCAGCATAAACAATTAGGTTGCTTCTATCTTTAAGCAGATATGTTTATAACTGTGTTAGGGATTCAAATAAATCCTTTAACCAATACCTGTGTCTTATGATTTTTTGACAATGTAATTGTGCTGCTTGTAGGTAGACTAACAATATTTACTGAATTTAGGCGAATGTGGAGATGAAAAGCTCACATGTGGATCCCTATTACATAGTTCCCTTTAAAATCTAAACAGGCACTTAGGAGGAAGAATCAGGGAAAAGCTAATATTAATATTTTAAAGCTCCCTTCAATAAAACATAAAACGAAGACAATTGGAAAACCTACTGGGTTGATTGCAGCATACCAAAGTTAGTCCGCTTGATGCGTCTCTCTAGCGGAATAAGCAGGTTTAGTCCACTTGCTTAAACTAAAGTTAGTTTACACTTGTTAATCCTGATTGCAGCGTACCAGAAGATAATCACCACAGGCGGATCATCCTCTCAATTGGACTAAACAAGATCCTGATTGCAGCGTACCAGAAGATAATCAGTCACCACAGGTGGATCATCCGCTCAATCGATATATTAATATATTTATTATTAGCTTTTTTTCATACCTTTTAATAAAGCTGAATCAATATGGGTCAGAATAACGGACACAAATTCAAAGAGCATAATAATAGGAGCATGCAACTTCCCCCATATAAAATGAGAAAACCCGGTGGGTAGCACGACAGACGAAATTGAAATGGTGGAAATGACAAATGACTGCTTCCTAACACAATTTGTCAAGGCACCGACTAGAGGGGAGGCATGCCTTGATTTAGTCTTTTCAAATAACGAAGACAGAACAACTAAAACAGAGGTCAGAGAAACATTGGAAAACTCAGACCACAACATGGTCTCATTTGAAGTGCTTGTTAAAACCCCAAAAGTAATGACTAAAGCTAAAAAGGTTAACAATTTTAGAAAAGCAAAATATCAAGATATGAAACAGAGACTAACAGAAGTAGATTGGAGTAAAATAGAGAAAACATCCAAGGAAAAAGGATGGCTGTTCTTCAAAAATGTAGTATTAGAGGCGCAAAACAATTACATCCCTAAAGTAGACAAATCTAAATGTAAAACTAAATTGCCAAAAAGGTTTAATATATACATTTAAAAAAATACTCAGCAAAAAAAGGCACTTTACAGAGCGTTAAAAAGGGTCCAAAAACAAAGTACACGGAAAGAGTACACAGAACTGCAAACGCAAGTCACAAAGGAAGTTAGAAAGGCCAAGAGAGAAATAGAAATGAATATTTCTAAGGGAGCTAAAACCAATTCCGAAATGTTTTTCCAATATTACAACAGCAAGAGAACATTCAAAGAGGAGGATAAATGTCTAAGAGATACAAATGGCAAAATCATAGACGAAAAAAATATCAAATATATGAAATGATTACTTTTCACAAGTTTTTACAAAGGAGGATATGGACAACATGCCCACATGTCAACCTGTTCCTATCCAGTTTTAAATAACTTTAGCATAACCGAGGCAGAAGTGTTAAAGAGACTAGGAGCTCTTAAAATAAACAAATCCCCTGGACCGGATGAGATCCTCCCAATAGTACTCAAAGAAATGAAATAAGTTATTTACAAACTGCTACCCAAAATCATGCAACAGTCTCTTGACACAGGGGTTGTACGGACAGACTGGAAATTGCAAATGTAATACCGATCCACAAAAAGGGAAACAAAACTGAACCAGGTAACTACAGACCAGTAAGCCTGACTTCTATTATATGTAAACTTATGGAAACTATAATAAGATCCAAAATGGAAAATTACCTATATGATAACAGTATCCTGGGAGCCAGTCGACATGATTTTAGGAAAGGGAGATCGTGTCTAACTAACCTGCTCGATTTTTTGGAGGATGCAACATCGATAATGGATAATTGCAAAGCATATGACATGGTTTATTTAGATTTCAGAAAGTTTTTGACAAAGTCCCATATAAAAGATTAATTCACAAACTGGACGCAGTTGGGATTCAAGGAAACACATGTACATAGATTAGGGAGTAGTTAACATGTAGAAAACAGAAAGTACTGGCTAGAGGAGAAACCTCAGAATGGAGTGAGGTAATGTGGCAAAGTGCACGCCCCTGTGTGTATTTTGTGTTGTGTGTTAATGTTGGTGTTTAGTCATTGGTACACAGGATATAAACGGGTCTGTGTAACACGAGTGTTTAAAATGTATATGTGTATTTAGGCACAAGGATTGCACAGCACTTCACATGCAAGTAAAAAGTAATAATATGTGAGCACGGGGAAGTGCACTTTATTAATTCACGTGCAGTTGTACCGCAACTCCAATTGAATGATTGATTAGCAATCAAGTCTCGGTACGGCTGCATAAAATCTGCATGTTTTCACCCACTCGGGGTTGGGTGTTCGGTGAGTGGAGAACGGGATTGGAGACGGAGGTAATAAATAATTAAATAATAACGTAAAGTTAAAATATCTGCACACTGTGTTTTGTGTAGTGTTAGTCCGTTTTGTTTGTCTTTTTTGTTTTGGCGAATGTGCCGTGTCCTGTGTTTTTGTGTTTGTTACAACCATTTATTTTCTGGCTGTCTGTTCATTTATTAAATGCTAAGTGAAACTATTCGCTCAGCTCCACCAAACTCCACCTCTCTCTGTCGTTTATTTCCTGTTTCTGGTCTGATGTCACCCACTGTGGCCGTCTTTGTGACAGATAACCAGTGGAGTACCACAGGGATCAGTATTAGGGATCAGTATTAGCGTGCATGCCAATTGCACGCTCCCTCAAAACTTGAGACATCTGTCGCATTGTGTTGTGTGACAAAACTGCACATTTTAGAGTGGCCTTTTATTGTCCCCAGCAATAATTTAATCAGCTTCTTGATATGTCACACAAGTCAGGCGGATGGATTATCTTGGCAAAGGAGAAATGCTCACTAACAGGGATGTAAACAAATTTGTCCACAAAATTTAAGAGAAATAAGCTTTTTGTGCTATGGAAAAATTCTGGTATCTTTTATTTCAGCTCATGAAACATAGGACCAACACTTTACATGTTGTGTTTATATTTTTATTCAGTGTAAATAAGTAAGATTTAAAACAGATTAATCTCAGTTGCATAAATATTCAACCCCTTTGCTACTACAGCCCTAAATCGGCTCAGATGCAAATGATTTGTTTGAAAGGTCACAAAATTAGTGAACTTGTTTCAGCCTGTGTGTACTCAAAGTGGTTTAACCTGTAAATAATTTCCCTCGGGTATATAAAGAATTTCAAGCTGCAACTCACATAGTGAACAAAGCAACCATGAAGACCAAGGAGCTTTTGAAACAAGTCAGGGATAAAGTGGTAGAGAGGCACAGAGCAGAAGGGTACAAGAAAATTTCACAGTGAAGTCCATCATTAAGAAGTGGAAGACGCATCATACCACCCAGACACTACCCAGATCAGGTCACCCTCCCAAACTGAACAGCCGGGCAAGCAGGAAACTGGTTTGGGATGTCACTCTGAAGCCAACAATGACCTGAGCAAAGGTCAGAGATGGGAATCAGTGTTCACATATCAACAATAAGGCAGACCCTACACAAAAGCTGGCCTATATGGACGGGTAGCAAGAAAGAAGACATTATTAAAAAAGCCTCATCTTAAAGCACGTAGATGATACTGCAAACATGTAGAAAAATGTTTTGTGGTCAGACAAGACAAAAACTTAACTTTTCAGTGTAAATTCCAAGTGTCTGGCGCAAGCCCAACACTGCACATCACCCAGTCAACACCATCCCGACTGTCAAGCATGGTGGTGGCAGCATCATATTATGGGGATGCTTCTCTTCAGCAGGGACTGGGAAGCTTGTCAGGATAGTGGGGAGAATGGATGGTACAAAGTCCAGGCAAATCCTTCAGGAAAATCTGTTTGAGTCAGCCAAGACTCTGAAACTGGGGAGGAAATTTAAATTTCAGCAAGACCCAAAGGACAAAGCCAAAGCCACACTGGAGTGGTTGAACAAGAAGAGAATTAATGTTCTTGAGTGGCCCAGTCAAAGTCCTGACTTGAATCCAATCAAAAATTTGTGGTGAGACTTCAAGATTGCAGTCCATCGACGATCCACAACAAACTTATCAGAACTGGAGCAATTTTCCTGTGAAGAATGGACAAAAATGTTATTATCCTACTGCACAAAGCTAGTAGAGACATAAAAACATAAGAAAGTTTACAAATGAGAGGAGGCCATTCGGCCCATCTTGCTCGTTTGGTTGTTAGTAGCTTATTGATTCCAGAATCTCATCAAGCAGCTTCTTGAAGGATCCCAGGGTGTCAGCTTCAACAACATTTCTGGGGAGTTGGTTCCAGACCCTCACGATTCTCTGTGTAAAAAAGTGCCTCCTATTTTCTATTCTGAATGCCCTTTTGTCTAATCTTCATTTGTGACCCCTGGTCCTTGTTTCTTTTTTCAGGTTGAAAAAGTCCCTTGGGTCAATATTGTCAGTACCTTTTAGAATTTTGAATGCTTGAATTAGATCGTCGCGTAGTCTTCTTTCTTCAAGACTGAATAGATTCAATTATTTTAGCCTGTCTGCATATGACATGACTTTTAAACCCGGAATAATTCTGGTCGCTCTTCTTTACACTCTTTCTAGAGCAGCAATATCCTTTTTGTAGTGAGGTGACCAGAACTGAACACAATATTCAAGATGAGGTCTTACTAATGCATTGTACAGTTTTAACATTACTTCCCTTGATTTTAAATTCAACACTTTTCACAATATATCCTAGCATCTTGTTGGCCTTTTTTTATAGCTTCCCCACATTGTCTAGATAAAAACATTTCTGAGTCAACATAAACTCCTAGGTCTTTTTCATAGATTCCTTCTTAAATTTCAGTATCTCCCGTATGATATTTATAATGCACATTTTTATTTCCTGCATGCAGTACCTTACAGTCTTCTCTATTAAATGTCACTTGCCATGTGTCTGCCCAGTTCTGAATTTTGTCTAGATCATTTTGAATGACCTTTGCTGCTGCAACAGTATTTGCCACTCCTCCTATTTTTGTCGTCTGCAAATTTAACAAGTTTGCTTACTATACCAGAATCTAAATCATTAATGTAGATTAGCAACCAAGCTGTTGCCAGAGAATTGAATGTTAGATTAGCACCTAATGAATTTATTTCAATTGACTGATTTCCTTATATGAATTGTAACTCAGTAAAATCTTTGAAATTGTTACATGTTGCTTTTATATTTTTGTTCAGTGTATAGTCTGTATGCATTTTTTAACTTTATCAACGTGGGGTAGTTTGTGTAGATTCTATATGTAAAGTGTAATTTGAAAGTGTCGTGGAGTATGCTCAGGTGCCAAGAAAATGTGAAAACTTTGCAGGAGGGTGAATACTTCTGAAAACCACTCTATATACAGTGCCTATAGAAAGTCTACACCCCCTTTCAAATTTTTCACCTTTTGTTGCCTTATAGCCTGGAATTAATGGATTAAAAAGTTTTTTTTCCTTTATCTACACATCCTACCCCACAACTTCCAAGTGAAAAAAATATTCTAGAAATTTGTAGAAAATTAATTAAATATAAACACTGAAATAGCTTGGTTATATATGTGTCCACCCCCCTTGTAATAGCAATCCTAAATTAGCCTTCAAAATGACACACCAAGTTAAATGGCTTCCACTGGTGATAAATTGTAGTGATTCACATAATTTCAGGATAAATTCAGCAGTTCTTGTAGGTTCCCTCTGCTGGTTAGAGCATTTCAAAGCAAAGACTCAACCATGAGCACCAAGGTGCTTTCAAAAGAACTCTGGGACAAAGCTGTTGAAAGGCACAGATCAGGGGGTGGGTATAAAAAAATACCAAAGGCCTTGAACATCCCTTGGAGCACAGTCAAGACAATTATTAAGAAGTGGAAGGTGTATGGCACCACCAAGACCCTGTCTAGATCAGGCCGTCCCTCCAAACTGGATGACTGAGCAAGAAGGAGACTGATCAGAGAGGCTACCAAGAGGCCAATGGCAACTTTACAAGAGCTACAGGCTTTTATGACCAAGACTGGTCAAAGTGTGCATGTGACAACAATATCCTAAGCACTCCAGAAATCTGGCCTGTATTTTACGTAAAAAATCCTACCTTGAATCCCATTTGAATTATGCAAAAAAACACTCAAGAGATTCTGTAGCCATGTGGCAAAAAGTTTTGTGTTCTGACTAAACTAAAATGGAACTTTGTGGCCTAAATGCAAAGCGTTATGTTTGGCACAAACCCAACACAGCACATCACCCAAAGAAAACACCATCCCTACTGTGAAGCATGGTGGTGGCAGCATCATGTTATGGGGATGTTTCTCATCGGCAAGGACTGGAGCACTAGTCAAGATAGAAGGGAAAACGAATGGAGCAAAGTACAAAGAAGTCCTTGAGGAAAACCTGCTGCCCTCTGCAAGAAAGATGAAACTGGGATGGAAGTTGACCTTTTAGCATGACAACGACCCAAAGCACACAGGAGTGGCTAAGGAACAAAAAGGTAAATGTCCTTGAGTGGCCCAGTCAGAGCCCCAACCTAAACCCAACCAAAAATGTGTTGCATGATTTGAAGATTACTGTCCATCAACGCTCCCCAAGGAACTTGACAGAGCTTTAACAGCTTTGTAAAGATGAATGGTCAAATATTGCTAAACCTAGATTTGCAAAGTTGGTAGAGACCTATCCCAAAAGACTGACAGCTGTAATTGCTGCCAAAGGTGCTTTCACCAAGTATTAACTCAGGGGGGTGGAGACTTACCCAATTCTGATCTTTCAGTTTTGTATTTTTAATACATAATTTTGTTCTCAATAAAAAGTTTTTTCCCCTTAACAGTGTGGAGTATGGTGTGTAGATAAGTGGGAAAAAAATCCTCATTTAAATGCATGAAACTCTGAGGCACTGACACAGCAGAATGTGAAAAAAGTTTAATGGGGTGTAAACTTTCTATAGGCACTGTGTGTGTGTGTGTGTGTGTATATATATATAACCTGGCTGCCTTACATAATAACACAGCCATAAGTAAAGCATTCCTTACATAGCAGTAAGGCTGCTCTGTTTTTTTTTTTTAAGCAGAACTTATTGATAAAAAGACATGCTTCTTACTTTTTGGCTACCAGATACCCCCAGACTAATAGCAGACTGTACTGAAAGCAGAGCAAACTGCCAGGGTGACTGGCTTAAAAAAACCTTCTGCACAGTCGAGGAACAGGTATTCATAGACCCTGACGTATCATGCTGTGGCAATGGTTATAGAAAACACTTTAATATAAGGACAGCAGAGTTATATAAATTCCAGTGGAATTGCTCTTCTGTATATGGTGTTTCACTTACCGCATAGTCATCATGCATCTGTGGCTAAGCTATACAACTATAAAATTCATTAGAAAAGAACTGGAAAACATGATGGTATTCAGATAGTGCTCAAATGAAATTCTATTGTAATTCACATGAGTCAGAGGCCATTATTTTAAATGATTCTAATACAAGGCAAGTGAAATGCAAATATACTTAAACCCTGGAACCAAAGCATATTGCAGATATTTTTTTTTTTTTTTTTTTTTTTTTTTTTTTTTCTGGTATATGGTTAACTACAAATATTATAACATTGGGACATCAGAAGTTTGAATTGGTAAAACAGGCCCTGGAAACAGTGCTGTGCCAATACATTCTGGGTAGTTGGAACACTGAATGGTAATGGCTACTGGTTGTAATTAATTTGTAAAGCCGTTGTGAGGTTTAGCTTTCAAAGAGTACTATGCAATATAAACAAACTTGGTTTTATAATCCAATGGTCTGATGACCAGTCAGTAAACAATAACAAGCTTGCAATACACAACAATGTGTATTACACAGAAGTGAAAAGGGTTGCAGTCCCACAAATAATAAGCACAGTACTAAAACACACAATTAGACACACATACGATCACAGGGCCAAACAAAGTGAGTGCTCTCAGTGTTTGTGGTGAAGAACAATATAAATACGTGCTACAGTGGGTAAGTGTTGTCTGGATTTATTCCTGGCCTATAGTGACAGCTCCGGAATGTGTTAGCCATCTATAAACACACAAGTAACAATTATAGACAAGACAAACAAAACAAACACTCACGATTATTTATTTTGCGCACTGCACGGGTCCTTCCAGGTTAGGTTTCGTAACCAAAGCAAAGGAAAAGAATCCTGATTCTCCGGCCCCTTTATGCTGTCATGCATGACCTCTTGGTAAACGACTGCAGCTGTTTTTATTGCTTGCAGCTGCTACCTCGTTTACCCTTCAGGTCAATACGTTCCTGCAGTGGAGTCTCGCCTTCATCCAGGCTGACCAACTTCCCGACCCTGGAAATGAACTGTCAGGTCAGCCCGTTTCAAGACTTTCCCTTTCGTTATTTTGTGCCTTCACAGGTCGGGAGGGAGATTTCTAACCAGAACTCATTATATTTCCGTCACACTAACACACAGAATGGTTGGCATCTCATCTCTCTGCCCTCATTTCCAGAATATGGGGTGCAAACGGTGCTGAGAATTCAATCCAACAACATCTTCCTCATTAAGAACTACCATCTTCTCCTTTTCTCTGATCCTCAAAACTGACCAGCTTCTATCCTTGCACTGTATCCAGCTCTGATATCAACTCTCCTCTCTGCCCTTGCACATCTCTGCAGAAGCTCCTATCAATCAGGAAACCTTCACCCTCTGAACCCCTCTTCTCCGACCTATCCAGAAACATTATCACTAGGCATTGGTTCACCTCTCACCTCTCCTACCTCGTCACCAACGCAGGCCTGCCCTCCCAGTTCTACACACCCCATTCCCGAATCAGAGCAGCGACATCGCAGCAAGAGCCAGGCTCAGCCAACACGCCATCAAAGTCCTAGGGTGCAAGGCATCATTAGCAGTCGATCTTTACATCAGAACCACCCCAGCAGTCATCGTAACTGCCCACCAGTCCCTAGCTAGCTTGCCCTGAGTGGGGGTGCCCTCTCTTCCTGGTCCACCAGAGGTTTCCTCCTAAAAAAGTTTTTTTTTGCCTCTCCACAACATGGACGACGTTCATTTAGGTTGTCAATATTAATGTCTCTTTTGTCTAGTGTGTTTTTTCCCCACTTAAGTCTATGTCGTGCAGTGGCTGCAGTCTTTTCTATCCTCACACGTACGGTCATGCGGGGGGACGGGGGGCCATTTTTGGGGGGTTAGTGAGGCTCACTTTCCCTGGCCTCTCTGGGCTATGCCCTTCGAGCTGGTATTTCTGTATCGGGCCAGAGGGGACCCCTGGCCACACCTGTCACAGCTTGTGCACTTTCACTATTTTTGGAGTCTCTCTCTCTCCTTCTCAGCTGTAGACGCAAAGTCTGCTTTGCAGTCCTTCGATCTCTTTCTAATCTTTTTACTCCTTTATTCCTTCAATCCCTTATGGGTAGCTCCGTTCCCAAATCGCCACGTAAGTGGCTCAACACAGAGCGGGGGATTTTATCTATGTGTTTTCGAGTCTTGGGTCGTCGGACCAGCCTTCGGCAAAATGGTTCTCCATCTCTGAGAGCAAGACTCCTGTTCTATGCCTTTAACCACCTTCAAGTATCATAGCGCTCTCTGAGCTGTCATGAAGCACTACACTTACCACTCACCATCGCCCTGTGAAAAATAAGTTATATATCAATGCAGGACATTGGCTTTGGGTTATTGCTTGTGATGACCTATTTCACTGTTGGTTCTTAACTAGAATACTATTGGCTTCTCTTTATCTGAATGAAACTATATTTACTAATGTCTGTGCAGGCCAGCGGCATGTGGGGTGCCAAATGTAAAAAATAGCACAAATATTTTTACCTGATTTCATTCCCAGATTTAATCAAAAACATAACTGTTTTTCCTCAATTTATAAATCTTGAATAATGCATACTGTCAGATATAATTTATAAATCTGAAAATATTTAACAACTTTCAACTTTTAAATAAATATTTAACTGAAATATAAGTTAAATCCCAACTCTCGGTTTTGCAAAATAATGATTTCAATTTTAAATACATATTTAAGTTAATCCTAAATCTGTGTTGTGCATGGGCAGTTGTTGCTATCAGTAAAGTCAGTGCAGGCCAGTAGCATAGGGATTCCCCCATGAGAACCTGTGTTTCCTTTAGCACAAAGATACTCCTGGCTTACCTTTATCTCACACAGTATATAGTATTAAGCTGTCAGAAAATGGATGCTGAATTTTCAATGCCAAGGAAAAGAGCTCTCAAACTCTGAGTGACTCTACTTTTAGAGACTTACAGCAAAAATACCTGTGCAAAATAATTTATGTCCATCTTCCTTCTTTGAAGATCATCAAACAATGGTGACTGGATTTGCTAAACGGAAGGGCCAAAAAAGTGATTTCTTGATACTACTTTACAATGCCATTGATATTCTGTGGGAACAAGATTCTTTACAAGGATGCCCATCATCAACAGTATATATCAATGGCTTTTGCCCAGAGATCTCAAACTCTGAGTGCCTCTACTTTTAGAGTAATCAAAGAGAGACCAGCAGGTTGCAGTTGAATTCATATAACCGGTGACCGCTATGATGTAGACATAACTTCCTCCTTTAAGGGGGAATAAAGAGCTCACCTGGGTTCAAAATCAGGAGTCTCTGTGGCACGAGAATATGTCCCATTTGATGGCTTGCAAGTACCTGATTGGAAGGTGTTTTGTTCTAATGCCAACAATAAAGGGAATCGGCTACATTATACATTATCTGAGTGAGTTTTGGACTTCTGATCACATCAGTCTTCCCTTTGAACTCCATCTTGTCCTTGGTGGCATGAACAAAGACCTAGGTAAAACAATCCACTTGACAAAATAAACTGTTAGATTTCTTCCAAATTTGAGCTGTATAAAGCATGAGGAAGCAGACAATAGGATTATTGCTCACATTAATCATGCTGCTTCAGAAATGGACTATGAGAGAGCAGTTGTGCAGGCAACTGACACAGATGTATACCGTGGCCGAAGAGTTTAACTAGCTTGTAATTATTCTATTGCCCCTCGGCCACAATCTGCATGATTTTATTAAATAGTGGATGGGGCCTCCCATCCAAACTACCAAACAGTACAAAACAAAAACACGGCATCATATACAATACATAAATCATAATACACAAATACAAAATAACCCTGTTCTAAAAATAAACACATAATACATTCAAACAGCAGGGCCTTCCTACCGCCCTGCTACACTTTCCTACAGGAATTATGGGTTCTGAAGAAAGAAAGGCATATTCAAAGCCATCTGATTTTTAAGCAACTAAGTTCTAAATTTAAGATTTCAGAATCCGCTCTAACAGGCCTACTGCTTAGTGCTTATATTTTTACTGGTTGTGACACAGTCAGTTATCCTCTCAGGAAAGGGGGAAAAAAAAAAAATTGCAAAACTGGCCTTGCAAGCTTTGGTGAGATACCATATCATGCAGGTGAAAAAGTGTTTGACAATGTTATATCAGAGGCAAAATAACTATTTGTAAGGCTCTACGGCAGAGAGAAATTTGACACTCTACAGACTAAGAGCCCATCTTCAGAACAATGTCTGCCAGAGCAGACTTTAGAAGCTTGAATCCTACCACTCATTCTTTTCATCTGCATGCATTGCGTGCTCTTCACCAAGTACATGTGAGCAAAAGTGCTCACTTGAATGATCCAACACTTTAGACTTTAGTAGAAGTGTAACCAATGGTATCCTTACCCCAGTACTAATTACAAAGTCACCTGAGCCACTGTCATTGGAAAAAAATTAATTTTGTGGGTGTAAGAGAGGACAATGTCTTCGCAATTGCAGATGTACAAAAAACAATGTCCCATGTGCACTGCAGAACCTCAAAAATGTGCCAGAATAACAGACCTGGAGGAAGATCAAAAGCTCATGGCAGATGATCTGTAGAGTCGATAAACAGTTTTAAGGACATTTCCTTTTCTTATACTTTTTACTTTTAAAAGTACATAAACAAGTTATTTCCTTATATTCAGTGAAACATAAGAAGTTAGTATATTTAGATTATTGTTAACAAAAAATAAAACCCCAAAAAACCCTGCCTAAGTCAGAAATACTGGGCCTCAACGTGGTGCAAAGGTGAATACTCATGGTGGTGGCCAACTGCAGTGTTACACATTGTTTACACAATTACAGATAAATAATAGTCAGTTATGGTCTTTCTAAGTACAACAATGACGTAAAACCAATTTAAGTTTAAAACTTTTGAGTTTTATCTTAATATTGGGCAGAATAAATATACGCCATTTTTCACTGGTTAGGCTAAACTTTGCTGCTTGATATACTTTTTGCAAGAGCAGAAATCTGAGCAGACCTCATCAGTTTTACTTCTCAATACCTATATTTTGGTGAAACAAAGCTCGAAATATGCGATACATTTTGGACCCATTCTACCCAGATTTGCCCTACACGGTTCCCAGACTATGAGGAAATAAAAGCAAACAAGTTTAATTCCAAAAGTTAACGAAACAAACTTCAAAAAAGCCTTCTGTGCTTATAAAACACTACAATTAAAAAATAACTAACTGACATTGTTTAATTATAGTTATTACATTTTTTGGCACTATTACTGGACTGGATTTTACCTTGGCATACGCAAATTACGTGGATGATAGTTATTACATTTGTTGGCACTATTACTGGACTGGATTTTACCTTGGCATATGCAAATTACGTGGATGATGTACTGCATCAGATATGAGGACTATAGATTTTTCTACATCACACAATAAATACAGTAGCCTGAATCAGTGGAAATAATAATAATAATAATAATAATAATAAAAATCTAGAAGGTGGCTAAATACCATTATGTTGTGCTCCAATATAATATATATATAGTATGACACAAAGGACATTTACAAAAGACTTCTCATCAAAATGATTGTGTGCTTCAGTATTTTAACTGTGCATTACTTGTCACAGTGTTTCCAGGCACATTCGTTTTTTGTCTCTTAATTAACCACTAAACTTTTTTATATTTACATTTGCCAGTGTTCCACTTTATTTGTTGCATGATTGTGTGTGTGTGTGTGTGTGTGGGGGGGGGGGGGGTAATGAAAAAAAAAAATAAACACAAGTTTTCATTTTATTTTACTTTTTAAAAATATACTTAAGCCACCATAGTTTGGCAAAGCTGCATTTAGTTATAGAGCATTATGTAGATTTTTCCTATGGAAGCGATATGTATTAACCTGGCCAGCTGGTTTATAGGGATTTCTTCTTTAAGGGAAAGCATGCTCTTTCATTAGTCCAAGAAAAGTGATTGAGAAATGAACTGGAATGAAAACTAGAAGATATAGGGGGTCCCCAGGACTGGGTTTGTGAACCCGTTTTAAACCAATGTTTTTTTCTCAAAAATGGCCTGCCTCTTAAATTAGAGTATAGTGATGCATCTATTAAAATCACCAAGAACAGACAAACAGAAATGTTACTGCCCGATCTCGAATCATCTGTGACATACAGGCAGCCATTTTCAAAGTGGGAGATGGCAAGTAATAAAGAGGGCTCCTTCAATTCAGAGGATGATGACTAGGAGAGATTTGTTATTGTTACAGGCATTTTAATTTACAAATATACAATATGCTTTACCAATATGCATAATAGTCAAGTTTGTAGCATTTAATTGCAAAAAAAATGAGTATTCCTTTATATAAATGGCTCTAATATGCATAACTGAGGTATCTTTGTAAGTGCATCTTCATTTGATTCCCCCCCCCCCCCCCAAATTGAGGATGGGAAATTTGGGCTGTGTCTTAAATTCGAAGGGATAATAATATAAGTGCTTTGTGGTGCTGGTCCACTATGAAAGTGGATCATCACCACAAAGCACTTTACAAGATATGAGACTAGGGTGTGTGAACTATGCGTCAGCTGCAGAGTCACTTACAGGAATGTCTCACCTGAAAGACAGAGCACAAGGAGGTTAAGTGACTTGCTTAGGGTCACACAATGAGTCAGTGGCTGAGCTGGGATTTGAACCGGGTACCTGCTGGTTACAAGCCCATTTCTTTAACCACTGGACCACACAGCCTCCTATTAAAAAAGCATCCCTGGAAAATCCAGTTTTTTTAATTTACCAAGAGTTATTTTTAAGAGACCATTGTTGAAATAACACAGCACCACTGTTGTTTTTTTGCCCAGCTGTCGCATTCCAGGTCTCATTTGCTTACAGTATGCCTGTATAGCATACAAACCTCATTATGCCCAAAATAAATACAGATTTGTATGACCTCCACAGAATAACAGAATATTATAGGAAATATACTGTATAATACATATATACATGTTTAAAGCCCACACTAGACCTATAAATTACAGACTATTTTGTCCTATTCTTGATCGCTTGCATTGCTGCAGACCTACTCCATTGCTTAAAGGAGCAAACCCTTTACCATTAACATATCATTGGAGGTAGTGAACCAGCGTGGCTGAATAGAAGAATGAATATGGGCCAATGGAAGACAGATGCTGGAGTCTTGCACAATGCAAGTTTTATTCTACACATGGATGCTGAGAAGGCAACAGGAGGTTTAAGTATTTAAATTAATCCTGAAAAAAAAATATATCTATTGATACAGGAAATGCATTACAGAAATATTTAGGTTGAAAAAATATCTATCAAATTTAAAAATTGGACTGAAACAAATTCAGAACTGAAATGCCCTAATTTTGTAAAGAGTGCAGTAATTTGGCTCTTTCTGGAACAGAGTGCATGTTTCAGTGATGGAAGTAACAGTGCATTAGGGAGACTATGCAATTATTGTACTGGAATATGCTAGCTGATCTGAACATTGCAGTATGTCAGAGAAATAATTATTGATTTGCTCAGATAACCTGTCTTCCCAATGTTTGGATGATTCACACACACCTTTATCAACAAAGTATTCATTTTCTGATGGCTAGTAACTGTCCCTTTGAAAACTTAAACCCATTGCTCATTAAAACCCTAAGCATATCTTTAAAGAGGAGACAATTATCTATTCAGCAATACCAAGATATTTAGTAAGCAAGTGAGTTATCCAGCAACAAATCCCCCATCACCAGTTGTACTGCTTTCCTAGAAAAATAACATTTTGGGTACCATTCTACTAGTGAAAAATGGGCAATACAATCCTCACACCTAGTCTTGCTATAAAGCATTTGTTGTTTCCAAGCTTTTGAACACTATTGGATGGCTTCATTATTTTCTATTAATCCTTCTAGAATCAATGAAAGCCAAGCCAGTTTATACATTTACCCCTTAGGTAGGTGTGGGCGCCCCGCCCCGCCGGGGCGGGGGGGGCGGGGGTCTATATGCTTATATACAAGATAATAAGGCACACAATTTACCAGCATTACGGGACTCAAACAGAGGTTGAAAAGGGGTCTGAAATAATCATATTACACAAGCACACATCTGTCATGATCAATAGTTTTTTCAAGGCTTTCAAAAAGTACTTTTATTTATGTATTTATTTATCAGCAACAAATTATAAATGTAATACCTGTACAGTTTTTTTTTTTTTTATTTAAAAAGGTCAATTCAATAACACACACACCAGTAAGAACAACAGTTTAAAACAAACAAAACCCAATAAATCATCATGTCTCAACAGCAGTAGTTGTGTGCAAGAAGTGCCCTGTGTGTATTTACAAAACCAAAACTACACCAGCTACTGTGTATTAACAATATTCTAACAATTACCTCTGAATGCAACTTGTAAAATAAAATAACTACAGAGCTTAAGTTAGCATCAAAAACAGTATGATTATCAGTGAGATACCACAGGAAACATACAAATCAATAACCCAAGTTCCCAAATTTTGGACGAAACCAGAAGATACCAATATAAAAAGATCCTGCTGTTATAACGGGTTTATTGAAAAGGGGGGCCCTTTGTGTAGAAGTAAACTAGTGAACTTACCCGGTACATCACACAAACCCCCATGTATTGTCTGTGTGTTTTCCTCTAGTCATCAACCTGCACTTTTCAATCTGATAATGAATTTGCACTTTGCAAATCCTGTAACTGCTGCTTTGCAATTTTATGAAAAATATGATTGAGATTTAACATGTACATTTTAATATAACACTGTATACAAAATATACCTGAATGTTTGATTTTCTTTTTTTCAAATAGATAAACTAAATCAGCACATGTTTACATATTTAACAATAAAAGCTATTCTAAATGAGCTCAATTGAACTCAACCACCATCTACATTTACCCGCTCATAACTACATGGTTTAAAATTGGCAGTATTGGATTTTTTTCACCTGAAAAGTCTAACTAGAAGAAATGTACAATGAAAGTACAGATTTATAAATAGATTTTTCTTTACATCTTGTGACATACATGTATTGCATAATATCTGCACTCTGCTCCAGTGAATCAAATATGGTAATTACAGACAAACAAGATAAACCTCATGCACAACTTACACTTTAAAATAATTCTTCCCTAAATCTTGACAAATAAAATTCTCAAAAACGAATGATTATGCTAAAATGTTACATTTAATGATTTAAAATATATTTATTTTTATTTCTTCAAAGCTACCCTTTGCTTTAAGACTGGCATAAGACAACATGGTATTTATATTTGGCAATTCTGCAATGGGGAAGCATATTGTTCTAGGGACATATTTCAAGGCGTACCAATATATGCAAAAGTCTCTTTAAAAATGGAGGGGTGGGTCACTGTTGAAGATCATGGATACCATGTATAACTCAATGTCTCCAGCATTTTGGCTATAGAAATTCAACATAGTTTATCGGAATAAGTCCTTTTTTTCCATCAAGTTTTCCTTCCAGCCACCCCGGTTCTCTGGAAGAAGTCACTTTATAAAAAGGAAAGAAAAACAAAATACATGAGTGATTCTGAAGCTTGGAACAAAGAACAACATGACTAAGCTGTATGCAAGTTACATGCCTCTCAACAAGGCATGTAAATACAAAACTATCAGAATCGTCAAAACAACTCATTCTCTACCAGGAGCGGTATATGACCTAATACAGGTACAGGTTCTCCTCATGCAAGTGGTAAAAGGTAGCTTCCAATTGCCTTTTCATTGCAGAAAAAGCAGATAATTATAATAAGAACTACTCAGAATGATGAAAAACATAAAAGGGTAAAAGAGAAATTAACAAAAATAAACTGACATCTGAAGCTTACGCTCTAAAATTATCCATAGGATTTTTGTTTTTGTTGCGTAATTATGCTTTTGATATTCATGAAACTGTTGTTGGCTTCATACAAAACTGGATCCTCCAATGTCATTAAAACAGACTGAAAAGCCTTCTTAGAATAACTAAATTGTTAAGAATTGGATTAAACAAAAAATCTCAATTTATAGTTAAATATCCCAAAATAAACATTTTTGAAGCAGTTACACATCACACAAACCCAAGACTGGTCAAATTAATGGCAGACTGCAACATGGGATTATACAGTCACAGGCAAAAGTATTGGCACCCTACATTTAATATGAGATAATTCAAGACAACATGTTCAATACAAGCATTTGGTTAAAATTATCCATTAATTAATATGACAAAACCCAAAATTTCTGGTGGTTTAGCAAACCATCTTTATTTATATATACATTATTTTTTTTAAAAAAAGCACTTCAGCAATTTCAAATATTTGTTTGTGACAAAAATATTTGCACCTTTACATTAAAAGTCTGTAAAACTTAACAGAACTAATTTGAAAATAAATTGATTGATTGAAAACCATGACACAGTCAGTAGCCATCATTTCCAACACCTGAAGAACATTTTGGCAAAACAACAGATAATGGCCAAGACAGAAGTTGGCTTTGCGTGTGAGAAAAGCACTTGTAGTAAACTACAAAAGGAAATGGCTACAGAAGAGTATCAAAGAAACATGGAAAAATTAAATCAACAAATCAGAGCAATAAATCAAGAAGCACAGAACACATTCAACTGAAATGCTTGAAAGAAGTGGACATTGAAAGAAAATTATGGGTACAGCAGGTAGGAGAATTGTCTGAGCAGCTAATAGATTAACAGCCAAGGACTTAGAAGAAAGATTTAGAAGCAGCAGGCATAAAAGTGCATGAAAGAACTGTAGTTATATGCTCATAGACCTGGCTGCAAATCTTTTAAAAAGAAAATTCATACAACAAACCGTCTAAAATTTGCCAAGAAACATGAACAGGAATCTGAAATAAAATAAAAGTTCAGGAATGGTCTTCGCAAACACCAGATCTCTATCCAATAGAAATACTGATCTGAAAAAGGCTGTAGCCAAACACTGTGTATACAATCTGTCTGAGCTGAAGGAAATATGCAAGACACAATGGGCCCAGACTTCCTCAACAAGATGAAACATAGTGTTTAACAATCATCATAAATGTCTAAAAGAAGCAATTAAAAGCAAAAAGAGACTTTAAAACGAAACTTCTGTTTGTTCTTGATAAGTATATTTTGTTAAAAGTGACAAGACATGGTGCATTTTCCTTTTTGTTTTATTAAATTTGGGTTAAAAGGTTTATTAGATGCTTGTCCTTAATCTGTTACCTTGAATTATGGTATAATAAAGCACAGGGTGCCAATACTTTTTTCTGCATCTGTATATTGAGTCTCCCGCGAAGAATGGGCAAAAATGTCACCATTCTACTTTACAAAGCTAGTAGAGAGCTATCCAAAAAGTCTAATATGATGCATCTTCCACTTCTTAATGATGGACTTCACTGTGCTGAGAAGGATTATCAGTGCCTTTTAAATGTTCTTGTACCCTTCTCCTGCTCTGTGCCTCTCTACCACTTTATCCCTGACTTGTTTTGAAAGCTCCTTAGTCTTCATGGTTGCTTTGTTGGATCACTATGTGAGTTGCAGCTTGAAAGTCTTTATATACCCGAGGGAAATTATCTACAAGTTAAACCACTTTGAGTACACACAGGCTGAAACCATTTCATTAATATTGTGACCTTTCAATCAAATAATTTGGACCTGAGCTGATTTAGCGCTGTAGTAGCAAAAGGGTTGAATATTTATGCAACTGAGATTAATCAGTTTTTTCTCTGTAAATCTTACTTATTTATATTCTATATGCATTTTTTAACTTTACCATGTGGAGCAGTTTGTGTAGATTCTGCACATAAAGTCTGATTTGAAAGCGTCGTGGAGTATGCTCAGGTGCCAACAAAATGTGAAAACTTTGCAGGGGGTGAACACTTCTGCAAACCACTGTAGGCCTGCCACTAAGTCAATTTGGGTTCAGAGCCGGTGTTAGATAGCAAGCAGCAGGCAGAGTTCTATATTATTAAAATGCAACCCAGGACTGCTAGGTTTTTCAAGAAAATGAAATCAGAGTTTCTCAGAGGAAAGTCTAACAAAGCTTTCTTCTAGTACGAAGCTGACAAATCAAACAAAAAATGTACATAATTTTGATTAGGTAGCACAAATTACTTCAATTAATCTGAGGGTTTTTCAACCATAGTGTTGAAGTATTAGATTAATTGAAGTAACTTGTGCTACCTAATCAAAATTATTCAGGACCTTTGACGGTCACACAAGTGTATTTCCTTTGTAAAGTTCTAAATTGTACCCAAATTTTATCAAATCAAGTTTTAAAACATATGTCTGTCTAACAGTACTGCAAATATATTTATTTGTTAAAAATCAACAAATAATTAAAATAAGGACTTAATCACTCAGAGTAGATAACGGTTTTCATCCTCCTCGCTACTAGATCTGGTGTTGTCTCAGCTATGAAGTTAGAAAATGACTTAAGCTGTCTTATAAAAACAGGTAGTCATACACAAGCAGACCTAAATAAAAACAAAAAAACATATCTGCATGCACTCTACTTCTCTCACGATAACCCAACAGCAGCTTCAAACTGTTTGCAAGCCCTTAATATTACATTTGTTGGCCGCTTCATTTAGACTTCTCCTGATTAGAGATGCGATTTCCTGTATGGCTACAAATCCAATATGCTTGCGGTTCTGAGTGCACGACTTGCAATACTGATAATAACACTTACCTTCCTCAAATATTGCTCCGACTGGAAAAGATAACTCTGAGCTGTGCTCCGCTTCACATGAAAATACTGCTTTAGCTTTCCTGTATGTGACACTGAAAAATGAAGACGATTCAGTAACAGCAGGCTTTAGAGTACTGCACTACAGTTCAATTCAGGCTGTTATGCCTGAGATAGCATGAGATTAGTCATAACAAATGTGATCGCGCCAGCATCCAAACTAACTCAATCAACTTCTGTATGACCTAATGCTTTTTTCCTACATGACTCAAACAACTTTATATCAACAGGTAAACCTGCAAAGTATATATCAAATTATGTTTATTTATGGGTAACATGTTTTTGTAGGTTACAAAAACGGCATGATAAGTCCATACCTAGCTCTTGCAAATGATTCCAGATTCCTAAATAAATCATGTTAGGCTATAGATTTTTTTTTTTTTTGGATGCAGGGAAACTGTTATTCTCACTTTATTGACAGGGGTGCAACCAATGTTAAGCAACTTGACCCTTTGAAATTTGGAAAAATAAGAGAGGTGGCTTTTATTCGAGCATTTTTCATGACTGGGAGCCAAGCACAATACTGTAAGAGAGCAACTAAAAGCATTCAGAACTACTGTACTGCAAACATTACAAAAACTGAAAGACAAACTATTAAAACTTTGTCTTTTTTTGCACTTCTTGCTATTTTAGCAAAACATGTGGTACTCTGTAGCACACCCCAAACATCAGGTCAGACTTGGACGAGCTGGGAAGACTATTTCAAACTTAAACTTCATCAGACTGACTGAAAAAAAAAGAAAAAGCTCCAATCCACGGTTCTGGTAGTTTCACAGGATGCGAATGTATTTAGGATGGCAGTAAAACTGGACAGGGACCAGTGTTCAAGGTTCGCTCTCCAGACACATCATAATGTTTGTTTATCACAGTAACCAAATCTTAGTTTAGGAAATGATGAGCATTACATTTGAACTATGATCATTACATTCTGAGCAACTGATAATGTGAGTAAATGTTTTGACTGTATGGTGTGCATTTGTGTGTGTGTGTGTGTGTGTGTGTGTGTATGAGGACGGCAGTAGTTTACTCAGTGTTCCCAAAAACAGTAAGGCTATATGTTAATATATATTTTCATATTACTGGGATTAAAACAGCCCCAGGACTAGTCAGGTGGGTTACTTGTAGTGCCTGTTTAGATGAACAGTATAAATATGGAGTTGAAAGGGAATTTCCTCAAAAGACCTTTCTAGGCATATATTCTTCTTGTGCTTCATCACAGATGACACCTCAGTTTGTAAGAACTAATTATTTAGACTATTACATGCGATTTATTAATGATAGTGTTAATTAGTTGGATTATTTACATTTTTTTTTTTTTTTTTGCCAGATAATTGAAAAATGTGTTGATTTATACAAGATGACTTTTCTATCAGGCAAAGATATTAAAATGCAAAGTTTCACACATTTATCTTAATGGGACACAGCTTTTATGGAGGGGACTACTATAGAAGCCCTTTAAATGCAGAGCTTTCAATGGGCATGAGATTTCTCACAGGGAGTACTCAGTCAATGACAGAGCTCGGTCAAACCAACAGTAGCTGTTGTCCTACCTATCTTCCGGCTTGTCATTGTTAGTTCCTTCGGGTGAGAAGGCACCGACTGGCGATGGAGAGGTAGGGGTGGTGGTCGATGAAACATTCATCCATGGAATCATCGTTGAGCGGGCAATGCTGGGGAAGCAGGGAGTAAAAACAGTGCTCTGTGAAAAATAAATGTACAACCCCCACCCCACTAAGTTAAAGCTCAGAAAACTATGGACTACTGCCCTATGAGGGCCCAGTAAGTTTAGAACTGCATAAGCCTGTATTATTATAGCTAAATTATAGGCTGTGTGCAAAGTCAGAGTACAAGTCAATCACGACAACATCCTTTATTGGCATTTCTAAGACACATCCAGTAATTTATTTATTTTTTTGTATCGCAAACAATAGTGTTGCATGCAAGGAATACAGCTGTATGAAAATGCTGTGATTTTGGCTGTGGTTTGGAATTATGCGAACTGTCCAATAGGAATGCTTCAGCAATATCCTTGGCTGACTACATAATACAGCCTGCAGGGGTTCTGCAGAGGCCTGGGGGTTGATGTTTGATGTTTGACATAACTGGCGGAGTAGCTGCTCTATCTCAGGGAGCAAACAGCAAATTTCAGTGTTTTGTGGAAGGGATCTCAAATGCAGTCAGTGCCAAACAAACAGTACTTTGTTGCAAACTGCGGTCTTGTTTGCTTTTAGGGTCCATTAACATCCATCATGTTATTGATTTTAATTGAATACCAAGAATATTTTTGGCACGACATGCTGAAAAGCACTAAAAGGTACATTTTTGAGTACCGGGGTAACTCTGGCAAGCTTAAGGGCAGCAGAAACCGAGCCAGAGTCCAGGGACTGGTTGAGAGTGTGTATAATGGAAGGAGCAAGATCAGAAGCACAGAGACGGACAAGATTAGTCATCCAGGGGGTACGTGGCAGTAGTTGATTTCAACAGTAAACCGGAGACATCAGCAATGGAGCGAGGAGAGAAAAGAAGAGAGAGCAGGAGGGGCAACCAGAGTAGAGTCAAGGTTGTCAAGTAGTAGACTGGGTTTGTGTGGGAGAGCATTATTTGAAAAAAAAAAAAAAAAAAAAAAAAATGAAAGCATGTAACACCAACGACAAAAAATACGAAACACATCCGGTATCCATGCAGTCACATGGGATGTTGACCTTAATACACAGCCATTATCGCACTTCAGTACCTGCATAGCCTTTCACACAGGAGCTAAGACAGTTCAATGCCATCTCTGAACCAGCTTGCGAGGTGATTCAGAGACGGGATAAAATATGACGGCTCTGTGATGGTATAGACAATTCACAGATACCAAAATGCTGCATCAATCCCGGTGCTGAGCTGTCATAACTTGTCTATGTGAAAGGGGTATAAGGCATATAAAAGAATTGCGGGAAACCTTTTACATTTGACTTCCAGCTCAAGGTCAGAGAATACCAAGCAAATTCTCTGTTTTTGATGTTCTCACGATAGAAGTAGAACTGAATAATTTAAGTTCATGTATTTCTCAGCAAGACAATGGAAATGGTCCCTTATCAGAATGATTTTCTGTTGCCAAATATTTACTGTATTTTTATAAGAATGTATTTTTTCCAGGATATAAGCAGCGGTGTCCTGCTTCTTGTATCCAGTTTTACAACTGCTGGATGCTCTGGGCAAGGTGTAAAGGTCACGTTGGATTGTGGGACTAATTGAAAACATGCAAACAAGTGAAGATTGACAAAGTCTTTATACAGCTGTCAGTAGTCTTATAAATGGGGTTTCGTCATGGAATAAGAGAAAGCTCTGAGAAACAGCTGCCACTGTTCAACACAGTTTGTCTCTTTAGCACAAACCGTACAGCACAGTTTGGCCCTGTTGGGTATGCGATACGAATCTGTACTGTCTGAGATGCAGAGAAGGTATAGCTGAGCGTCAGCGGAAACACCCTCCAACTGCACCTCGCCCAGACTGTCCAGCTCAGCTATATCTGGGAAAACGTGTTTGGCTAAAATTAATTCTCAGCCGCTAAACTAGGACTGCACCCTGTGACACATTATTTACCTTACCATTCCAAATCCAAATTCCCCAGATCACATTGTGAAATATTAAACCATTTGTTGTGTATCTCATTTTAAACACCATCCGTAAATCTGGTAAACACATCTCATAATCTTTGATAGATTCAAATATGAATTCACAAATGGTGCAGTTAGTGTAGTTACTCTTTATATATGATGCTACATGCATAACAAGAATACAATAACAAATTGATCAACAGATTTCCACGTGCTTACACTGGATTTTGCGCACCTGACAAGTTAGTGTCAAAAGGATTTTGCTGGCATGGGGCACGGCAGTAATTCAATTGGTAACAAACCATTTTATTTACCCGGTATCTATTCATGGCAGGATCGTTGTAACTTAGTAACACAGACAATACTGACTACATGAGACAGAACAGACCAGACTGGGCAGCACCAAAACTATTTCTGCTTAAAAACCCTTTTGACCACACCACTTTATAATAAAACGCAAATTATGAATATAAGAAGTCCTAAAATGGCTTTAAAAAAAGTCTAGCCTGCCTCCTTTTGTTGAAATCAAGTTCAAGTATTACAGCAGTGTAGTCTTGGTCCACGTCAGGTTCTGTAGCTACTATATAGTCTAGGTTCATTAGTTATTTTTAAAACAGACAACCGTTTAGGTTGTAATCATTCCACCAATTAAGCGGTGCACGAGCAGTGTAGTTACCTAGCCCAGTCCATGAGGTCTCCTCCGTTGGCACTGAAATGATTCTTTGTGTCTTCGGGAGGGCTGCCAGAGGCAGATGAAGTGGTAGCAGTGGAAGACTGCGAGGAGACAGAATCTGTGCTGCCCAGCGAGATGTCATCCTTCACAGAGTTGGGACAATCAGCTGGGATGAGAAAAAATAAAAAAGAAGAAAAGGGAACACATAACATGTATAGAGAATGTACAGTACATGCCATCTAAAGACTTCTAAAATCTGGGTTAATTATCATTTGCCAGCATTTTGTTTTTCATCAGAGATAGTAAAAAGATAATAAAATATAAAAACATTTATTTACATCCAGGTAATAAACGGTAATAATTAAGAACAAAGATGATGCATGCTGGCTTGGATATTACTATTGTTACAGAAAAGCACAGACCTGAGCCAAAGCGTTTTCTTTTTTTAATATGAAAAGGCTGAAGTTCATGTGGGTTTTGGATGTGGTTCAACATCTCTCCCTTGCCCCTAGTTATTTGCTATATGAGAAACAGGGATTCCAGCTGAACTTTTTGCTCAGTTTACAGGGAGAAGAACAAGCCAAGAACACCCGAGTTGTAGGGCTTGGGCTGCAATCCAGAGACCTCGGGACTTAAAACAGAGCTCTCAGTAGGGTACTTTCATTAAAGCATTCCAATGACGCTTCAGAAGCTATAAGGGCAGGCAGACTGAAATAACTTGATCTCACAATTGCTGCATGAGTTCAATCTTTACAATACTTAATTTATTGTTGTTGGTATTTACCAGGATTTTCTCCTACCATGATAAAATCCACACCTGACATCTATGGAGACCACACATTCTTGCTAGTGTCCACCATGTTCAGCCCAGCTGTGGTTCAGCAGGCATTTCATATGTTACTCTACTCTACAAATAGACTATACAGGCAACTTAGGTGTTTTCTATCATTCCCATTACAAAAATAGCACACTTATGAAATTACGTAAAAAAATATGCAGTTTTAAAATCGACTTCACAAGAAAGCTCACAAATAAGTCAAAACCAGGAATAGAACTTTCTGGGGCAGGTGGGTTTCAGCTGTACAGACTGAATGCATTGTGCTCCTCCCAGGATTGCTTTGCCAATGAAAATGCTCCTCCCAGGACTGCTTTGCCAATGAAAATCATCCAAGCTCAAAACAGTAACACAATAAAAACTGACTAAGATGCAACCGCTCTGCTCGAATTTCCATTCTTCCATTTCTTAATTTCCATGTCTCCAGTTTTTAAAAAGGGATCTTTCCAAAACACTGCTGCCAGAGGCGTCGATACCACAGTAAGTTTTATTTTTAAAAATAAACTCCCATAAAAATACAACAGAAATAACCCTCCCCAAGTTTCAAAGAAATATTTATATATAGGGGAAATATATATATATAGTATATATTGGGCGGTATATATATATATATATATATATATATATATATATATATATATATATATTAGTGTGTTTATAGTGTTTTATGACACCAATGCTTGTGTTCCAGTGGATATAAACTGGTATACATGCTTACTTAGATATAGAGTTTCATGGCTTTGCTATTAACTGGTTTATTACAAGGATACTGCTGTTACTTTCCCCATTTCCACCAGCAGTGTGGTTATAAAAAAGCATTTTTTGTATTTTTTTTTTTTAACTAAAACCAAGTCACTTACTCATGCAGGATTACAGCAAAGGAGAGATTTGACGTAAGTTTAGGACAAAAGTCTTAGCCAGGAGGGCAATCATGAAAATGTGTTATCTTAAAATAAATAGCCATATACTTTAATATGGAAAGGGAATAATCTTTGATGCAGATATGTAGAGCTGCCAGTGAATTTAATTGAGTCATCAACTGAAGAGATTTTTTTCTATATGGCTAACCTGGTTCTGATCTTTTTCTATAAGATTACTCCAGGAAATACAACCTTGCCGCAAAAAGTGAAAGGCCCTAAAATCACCCAAAAATTACTGTCATTCGACATCTTTTTTCACAGACCCTGACTGACAATAAGGTTGTGCTAGCTTATCTTAAGATAATATTAGTGCTGAGTCTGTGTCTGTGAAACATACAGCGAGTGTCATGTTTTGGGTTGTGCATTATCCCTTACCAGCTTGGAGCTCCATACTGGGGTTATACACTGCAAGAGGCCGGTTCTGACGGGAGTTCTGCCTCTTGGACAGCCTGGGTGGGGCATTGAGCTCAGAAGAGGACAAGGCCACAGGTGTTGTGACAGATCCATCTGGTGCGCTCCCGAAAATCTGTAAAATCAGAAGTAATACTTCCCAAAGTCAGCAACCTGTGGAATGCACAAGTAAAACTAATTTTAAACCGAACTTGTCTTGGCATCCGTTCAAGAGCGAGATTAGGAGCCAAGATCCTTCTTGGGGCGTGTTGGGTGTGCTCATTCAAGCAAGTCATGAATGTTTCCTATAAACACCAGCACTGTTTACACATTAACCACTCTGCAAATAAATTAATCCAAAAATCTAAATAGGTGTTCTGGAGCCCAATAAACGGATTAGAAAAATAAATACTGGTACTTAGATTATTCTTTTTTTTTAATGGCTGTAAAAATACAGAAGATATATTGGAGATATATTGGAGTAAAATCATAATATATTAGAGGGTTTCATTATATTATTATAATAAACAGCAACTTTATGCAAAAAGGAGGCGGGGGCAGGGAGGAGGGGGGTGGAATACAGCATAATGACCTTCTCTTGTTAGCTCAATGTTAACCAAAACTATATCAGAGGGCACCATCATCTGGACAATATAGAAGTTACTTTTACAAATTAAGGGTGCTCTTTATTTCATGACTCAAACAAGTAAGTCTTTGCACTATACAGCATGTTATTACAAAAAATCGGACAGTGGAGAAAACAATAAAGGAAGATACAGCATATGATTTTCATAGCCAATCTTAACATTTTAGCGCAGCACAATTGGCCCAAAGCAGTTTACAATTTTATGTACTGGCTAAGATGAAGTGCCAATTCATATGTGGCCTGGATGGTTAGAAACGAACATATACTGTGGTCTAGTACTTCAATGCAGAACCCTCTTAAGTACAGCTGCAGCCTGAGCTTGTTTATATGTAGTAACTATTGTAATAATCTGTGGGGATGTCTTTTCCAAGACAGGAATAAGACAGTTACCATTTTCTGTAAATATCCATCCACATGCAGTGTGCTTTCCTCAACAACCTCAAAAATCCTAACACTGCATTTCCCTACTTTTGTAATTTTAATATCAACCTATGAATCATTAACTAAGCAAACACACACACACATATATATGTATATATTCTTGCTATGAAAAACACCCCAGTATACTATATACAGGGTGCCCCATAGGTCAGGCGTCATAGGCAATATTGTGAATTTAAGGATGTTCTTTGTTAAATTCAGCCAGCCACACCTTGCTGACCATCTGCACAACACATCAAAATAATTGCTTCAATACACTTCATACCTGAAATAAACAGAAATAACAGATATTAACAATGTATGTGTGTGTTTGCCAGCTATCAGTAGTTTACCTTCTCATGGTTTTCTATTAGAATTTCTACCACAATGTTCTGGAACTTGAGGTCCATAATTGCAGCCACCGTTTCTTCCTGAGGTCTCATCAGTGTGGGCCCAAACACCACTCCTAAATTTGCTACAGTCATCAGATTCTGTTTGCAGTTAGCAGAAACACTGCAGAAACATTTTAAAAACAGTCAATACACAAACAAAAGCACAAACTAATTCCCAACTAAGGTAAACATTATTTTAAAAAAATAAAACAAAAAAAAAAAAAAAAAAACTATGGCTGTCAAACGATTAACATTTTGAAATCGCAAAATTAATCATGATACATTTTTTTAAATCTCAGTTAGTTAATCTTGGTTTTAAATCACATATTTAATTGATACAATTACTGCATCCATCGCATTCAAAATTAGTTTTATTACCGATATTATTATAGCCTCCAAAACACAGCCCATCACAAAAATTTTATTATTTTCTTATTTCTGGATTCATATTGTTGGCCGCTCTTTATGGTTTTATATTTATTTCACCGAATTATACAGAAAAGCACGTGTTGTTAAATTGTTTGAACCAACTGTTCAATCACAACGGCAATGAAAAAAAGTTAAAGAAATGGGGTAACTGAAATAAAATTAAAGGTTGGTAGCTATCTACTTTGCAACAGCATTGATTACACAGGGTGTTCCACTGAAAGTAGCCCCCATAGGTAATACAAGTATTACAACAAACATACAAATAAATAAATAAATAAATAATCAAATCACATGATGTACAGCAATCCTTGTTATTACAAACCCGGTTTACAGGAATGCCACTCCCAGCATGGACTGAATGCCAATATCTAACTGAAATAGTTACAGGGCTACTATCAAGTGGGACACCCTGTATTGTACTGACATGATGTAGCTTGGTTCACAGGTTTGCAGAGATGGTGAATTAAAAAGAAAGTATTCCGTCAAAACTGACGGGTTTCATTTGTTGTTCTGTTGTTGCCTGTAGCAGAAATGCTAGACAGTGTATTTTGATAAGTGAAGGCGTGTTTACAGCACGGAGGTGGTACAGCAGACCAGATGCATTCTGTAATACCGGAACTAACATGAAATATCAGCAGACTACAAAAACAGTAAACATCAACTTGATCGCAATTATGGGGGGGGGGGGGGGGGGGGGGGGGGGGGGGAGTAAGAGGGGGGGGGTGGGGGGGGGACTTGCTGGCTCAGAGATGATCAGACACCCACAGCTCACAATGTGCAATTGTTTGATGTATTTTGGTCTGTTTTTTTGATAATTGGAATAAATAATCCCATGGAGCTTTCGTCTGATATTTGCAAATAATCACATCTTTATTTTATCCACTGGGATTTGACTTTGCTCTTGAGACAGTATCCCTATACTTCATGTGATTCGACGACTCCTGTTCAAAGTGCCAAAAAAAAAAAAAGTTTGGGTTTCAAGATGTCTTTAGTGATTAACTTATGCAACGCACACAACAATGACACAAAGCAGGATATTGTTGTAAGGAAGCTCACCTATTACTTTATCTCATCAAAAGTGACTTAAAAAAAAAAAAAAAATTGTAACCTTCACAATTCCAGGAGGGATAATGTAAAGGGAACGGCAGTTCTGGTGAGACAGCAAGACACCAGTGTCTTTTAGGCAGATCTGTGGCTGATCACGGATTAGCCTGCCATTGAAGTAAGAGTATCCAGGGTAGTAGAACTTGACCAAGTTACCACTAGTAATGAACAGCAGGCAGACAAGGGAGTAAAGAGACAGAACTTTAACAATTACACAAACAAATCTTACTTGGCTAAGTGTTTCATTATCATTCCCAACACCTCCCGGTTTTTCTCTGGAAGTTTATAAACCAAATAATGTATTGCATCTACCCTGGACTCAGGAGTGCCGCATTCTGTTCAATTAAAACAAAAACATTTGAAATCATTAACAACCCCCCTTGCAGTAATGCATTTAACTTCAAGTATTACAACAATATAGTACTCCCACAATATAAAGTAATAGCTGAGAGCCATGGTCACCTGTGCTGTAGGTTAATGTCATGTGTATGGTGTCTCTGGCTGCTCAAACTGTAGAAAACTACATCTTTTATACAACAGACATCCTACTAATTAACATATTATAAATCACACAAATGAAGACTGTACTCAGGATTTGCTTTAAAGCTAAAAATATTTTTGTTTTTGTAAAACATACTGTATCTCCCCCCCAGGTTGTAAAATGGTTCAGTCCAGAATCAATTGCCACAGTCCTTAATAGAGTTAGGTCTACAGGTGCAGTGTCATGGTGAGGCTACTTATCAAAAGCCAAAGAAATGTGGCTGGAGAGTCATGTGCCAGTAGCATTAAAAGATTGACCTTGTTCAGACTATAGGGATTTCAATTCTTTCTTTTCTATTTCTGCAATTTCAATAATATTTTCTTAAAAGTACCAGGTATGTGTGTTTTTTATGTTTGGATTTTGAACATTGGAATTGTGTTTTTTGGGGGTATTTTTAAAGTATGCACTGGAAGTCATATTCATATCATTATTATAACTTGATCATAATAAGAGAGACACATTCTAGGGGTGGGGGGTGGGTGGTGGGGCAAGTACGCTGAAGAACAGTTTTCTGGTATTATATAAACATGTTTATGACATACATGCCCCGCATGGTTTTTGTTGCTGTTTTTTAATTTATTCATTTGTTTTATTTTATTTGTTTATTTTTTTTAATCAAAAAGCTGTTGGCTGCAGAATTTGTAATCTGACTGGTGAAAGTTGAAAGGAAAAAATATGGCTAACTATGTTTTTGAGCAACTGATTACGATATAAAACAAATCACGGATTTTAGGACACTGAAGAAGAATTCCTGCTTTGTAACAAGTTTTTAAATGCTTTCCCAAGCACCACATCTGCAACCCATTGCATAGCAAAGGCAACTCAAGTTGAGATTGCTTTTGTATACATGTTTAATCTAAATCCAGTGACGCTGGAACCATTTTTATAGTGGGGGTGCTGAAAGCCATTGAACAAAACTGTAACCCCTGTATGCGATGGAAGCCATGCAAAACCAGGAGTGCTGCCTTTCCATTTTACTTCGGGTAATTGTTTTGCTGGGCATACTCCTCTGGTTTTAGTGCCAGTAGAACTACTAAGCTCTGCTGTTCCAACCACATGTACAAATCCACACCATTAAAATATACAACAAGCTCTCGCTAATACAAACAGTTGGGACCAAACTGTTAACAATAGCGATTTGTACAAAGTATTGATCATAATCTACAACATAGTAAATTGTTTCCAGTTTCTGATACTTATATTTCAACAAAAAATTGCAAGAAGGCTTTGAATAAAACAGACACACATGGTAAACATTCTACAAACCCAGAATTATGATACTGAAGTTTCCGCAGCTGCTATCTGCATGCACTTCACTGTGATAGCATGGTTTACAATAGGAGGCCACTTCGCTCTAGTGGGGGTTGAGATTAGTGAGAGATCGTGGAGGTGTGTATAATCCCTGCTGAAATAGGATGTCAAGTTTCTGGACATGCGTTACTATGACAAACACAGATGAGGCAAAGGATGCAATTCAATGTGTGTTCAACCAACATTCTCTGCAGCATTTGCTGTACATCTGGACTTACTGGCAGGGACTATGATCTCTTTGTATAGCTCGTAAGTCATCAGTGGTTCTGGAAGACTCCTGAAATACATAAATACATAATTTATTAAATAAATAATAGCTAATTAATAAATAAATACACAAATAAATAAGTAAGACAAGACAACTTTGGGCATGTGTATCTTTTACAGAACAACACCACCACCTCTGGAACAATCAAAGAGAGAAAACCATGGCAACTGCTCTCATACAACACCATAAATGATTGTGTTGAGACATATTTTGAGAATATAGGTTTGTTTTCCCAAAGCTTGTAAAACGTTTATCAACATATTATTAGCCATTCAACAAAACGTTAACAAATAGCAACATCTAGTAAAAGTAACCGTGTATTTGAATGTCATCGGAGCTCACTGCATTGCAGGGACAATCTGCAGCTTATTACACCATTAGATTGACATTAATAATATGTTTAAGAAGTACACAGAGTGAAATATTTTCTTTACACTTTAGGAAAAGTGCACCATGCTATCAAACTGAGAGCCTGTATTTATTGTGCTGTATTAGTTGAATACCATGCGTAGCAGATTAAGAGGCTGCTGGCAAAACAGATCTTTTATTTACACAGTAACTCCTACTTCACTGTATGACATCTCAGTATTTTACCCATACACATAATCAGTGTAGCAAAATATCAGATTAGAGGTTGTGTATGGAATTCTTAAATTGTCAAAATTTGACCTCATTCTTGAAGAATACGGTATTACCATCCAGCTTTCTGAAATCACCCTGCTCCCAGACTGCCAATGACTTCATTTCAAGAAAAGTACTGTCCTACTGAAAATGTTTCTCCTTTGCTTTACCTAGATTTAGCACTTGAATCTGGTCATGAACGGATTCACACTGTACAAGCGATATTGAAGGGGAATTCAAAGACTACAGGATAAAAAACCCAGTTTCCTCAGAATACAAACATGTATGCATTGCCAGTAATGTAAAACAAATAATTAAAAAAAAGTTGTTTGTCTTCAGCAAAATGTAAAATAATAGTTACAAGAGGTTTAAAGCCTACCTTAAATACTGCTTTAGTGCACTAGTTACTGTTTTTATGTCCCATTCATCAGAAGCAGAGAGATCAACTTCATTGAATGTCTTTTTATCTGAGCATAGAAAAAAAACAACAAAAGAAAAAAACACTTAAAATGCAATATACACATGACATTACAGAAGTAGTAAGGTAGAGATTGTTCAGCCACTTTTACTATTTAATATAAAGCCACCAATTATAAAATTGAGAATTACTAATGGTAAACAGCTTGCATTCCGAAATGTTGGTCCACACCATAAAGAGAGATATAAAAAAATAATATATATATATATATATATATATATATATATATATATACATACACACACATACAGTGGCTTGCAAAAGTATTCAGACCCCTGACCAATTCTCTCATATTACTGAATTACAAATGGTACATTGAAATTTCATTCTGTTTGATATTTTATTTGAAAACACTGAAACTCAGAATCAATTATTGTAAGGTGACATTGGTTTTATGTTGGGAAATATTTTTAAGAAAAATAAAAAACTGAAATATCTTGCTTGCATAAGTATTCAACCCCCACACATTAATACTTGGTAGAGCCACCTTTCGCTGCAATAACAGCTTTAAGTCTTTTGGGGTAAGTATGTACCAGCTTTGCACACAGTGTCAGAGTGATTTTGGCCCATTCTTCTTGGCAGATTTGCTCCAGGTTGTTCAGGTTGGTTGGATGACACTTGTGGACCGCAATTTTCAAATAGTGCCACAGATTCTCAATGGGATTGAGATCAGGACTTTGACTGGGCCACTGTAGGACATTCACCTTTTTGTTCTTGAGCCACTCCAATGTTGCTTTGGCCTTGTGCTTGGGATCATTGTCCTGCTGAAAGGTGAATTTCCTCCCAAGCTTCAGTTTTTTAGCGGACTGAAGCAGATTCTCTTGCAGTATTTTCCTGTATTTTGCTCCATCCATTCTTCCTTCAATTGTAACAAGATGCCCAGTCCCTGCTGATGAGAAGCATCCCCACAGCATGATGCTGCCACCACCATACTTCACTGTAGGGATGGTGTGTCTTGAGGCATGGGCAGTGTTAGGTTTGCGCCACACATAGCGCTTTGAGTTTTGGCCAAAAAGCTCTATCTTGGTCTCATTTGACCACAAAACCTTTTCCCACATCGCAGCTGGGTAACTCCCATGCTTTCTGGCAAACTCCAGACGTGCTTTCAGATGGTACTTTTTGAGAAACGGCTTCTTTCTTGCCACCCTCCCATACAGGCCAGTGTTATGCTGTTGGTTGACTGGTGCACCATTACTCCCAGCCACTGAACTCTGTAGCTCCTTCAAAGTGATTGTTGGCCTCTCTGTGGCTTCTCTCACAAGTCTCTTGTTTGAGCGCTGAGTTTTGAGAGACGGCCTTTTCTTGGCAGTGCCTGGGTGGTGTGATGCAGCTTCCACTTCCAGATTATTGATCCAACTGTGCTCACTGGGATATCCAAACAGTTGGATATTATTTTGTACCCTTTCCCTAATCTATGCATTTGTACTACTTTATCTCTAACTTCTGTAGAATGCTCTTTGGTCTTCATTTTCCTTCAGATTCACAGCCTTACCAATGATCCTTCAACAGTGGGGGTTTTATCCAGAAAATGTGACAGCAACTTTAATGGTTCACAGGTGGAGGCCAATGGTAAGGTAATTGTGTCCTCATTAGGGCAATTTCTTTCATCAGTTTGTAATTCAGTAATATGAGAGAATTGGCCAGGGGTCTTAATACTTTTGCAAGGCACTGTGTGTGTGTGTGTGTGTGTGTGTGTGTGTGTGTGTGTATATATATATATATATATATATATATATATATATATATATATATATATATATATATATATATATATATTTGTTTAATCAGTTACAAATCTTTAAATCTGTTTCGATATTCTACCTCCACCAGGATCGCTTTGATTATAATAACATTGGATCTCGGAAATGGCCAAAGATTTCTAAATTTAGATCAAAATGAAAACAGGTGTTCAATAAAACAACAACCTCCATTTCTTTTTTTTTTCAGACTCTACTGAAACAGTGATACTGTACATCTAGTTTAAATTTAGACACATGGACCACTAAAAGTAAAATCTAACTCTGACACCTTACGCTTACACTATAGCCTGGTTTACCCATTCCTAATGAGAAAGTGTAAAGGGTAAAAGAGAGAGGAGAGAAAAAAAAAAAAACACCCAGTCTGCCAAGGAGCTGTGGGAAAGAAGCAAGGCCAACATCAGTGCCCAAACTGACATGGAGGGAGGCTGAAGAAGCGAAAACATCATGGGAGGCTTGCGTAATTTCTTTTCGCGCGGAGCAAGCTCTTTTTGGATTCACCAAACACACGGTTTACATTTTTAGCTGTTTTCAGTCTCTGTGTGTGGCTTTCTCCAAGCTACCCAATCAGTGGCCACAGAGGGCCTTTCACACACTGCATCTCCTAGCGCTAGATGAAAAGATTTCAAAAAAGGGCTATGGAACATTACATGATAAAAAAAAAAAAAATAAATCTGCATGTTTCTTTGAACAGATCATCTATAGTAGAAGGTCATCAGTACTTCTAATTAGAATATTACATTACTGAAATTTCCTGATATTACACGCTATATTCAAGCATGTTGTGTGTGCAGCACATGGCTGATTGGTAACTACCCAATCAAAAACAGTGCTGTATGCTAGATAGAACATTATTACCACATTGTATAAAAGTAGTCATATGCTAAAGTCAACAGGAATGAAATATCTGTCTTACAAAGCTGAAGCAGTCTGTACCACCTGTACTGTATACAGTAAAGGCTGCTGTTATTCAGATGAACGCTCCAAGACTTTACTCTAGAAATAGAGTTAGAGATATGACATATATGAAAAATATATTGGCTTTGTACTTTAACCTAAACCGCATATGTTACTAGTGATGGTTATTCACCATGAAATTACTGTCAGAACTTTTGAAAATTCTGCATTTCACGCATGTAAAGACTATATTTTCTATATAAAACAAAAATATATTTAAAAAAAACAATATATTACAAATTGTGTTGAAACTGACAGCAGTATATTGAACAACCACGTTTGTCATTCCGCACACGTACAGAGTGGTGCTGGTGGTTGCTCGGTTGGGGTGGCAGGGGAGGTCACAATTTGATTTTCTACACTTTTCAAAGCCAAGTGTCACCCACAAGGATAAGACCTAGCCGGTCCCTTAAAGCAGCACAGTGTGCCAGGCAAGTGCAGCCCTGAATACCAATGAAGTTGTTAGACGCAGGCACCTGCTGTCTGTGGCAGATCTGAGAACTCCAAGAGCCCAATCACACCCCATTATTATTACTGCAAGCACACGTACCATCATATTTTGAAATACGTAGCTAAAAGCTAATGCACTCCAGGTGTCAGTTGTCAAAATATGCACAGAGAAATAATAAATAAACAGAAACAAGTACCAGTAAGACTTTCTTGAAAAAGGTATTTCAAATCTGCTTAGAGAACGAAGAAACCTAAGAAGACATATTCATAAAGCATTTAACACTGCGATAGGTTTGCATCCTTTATGAAACAAAAAAGCAAATTCACTAAAGTTACATAACTAGCAAGAAAAAAAAAAAACTAAGCTGTTTACAGGAGTTCTTTAATTATCCTGAGAGAAGATTTTGAAAATCACCGTTTTGTTTTCTTTATATAAAAAAAAATAAAAAAATGTGCTAATACTGTTTCTGAAAATAAAGCTCCTAATATTTTAAACAAAACTACCAATTAGTGTTACTTGAAATGTTTTAATTAAACTTGTAGCGCAGAACGCAGGGTCAATTCCGCTTTTTGTATTGTTAACAGTCTTGGCTTCTTTGGTGTCCAAAATACAGCTCACTTAACTTGCAACATATGTTGGTTTACAACATCTGTCCAAGTTGCACCTTGGCAGGACTTGAGTGGCAGATATTTTTTTTTTTTTGCCAAACAAAATGCCGTCCCGATAAAGATGCAATTGTAGGCACATGGGAAAATGTGGCACTCTTAAATCCTTGTGCATTTAACAAAATAATGCACACATATGTTAAGTTTTATGAAGAGGAAATTATCTTGGGTGCACCAGTTGCTTTGGGAATGGTTTAGGAAGTTGTACAGACTACTCAGAGGAGCACACACATGTAGACACACAAACAACAAAACAAACACTTACCCATTAATATTCCGACAAGCTTCATCACCCTGGAACTGACGCCGACAACTCTGTACAGCCCCTGATCAGTAATCCCTGTTGAAAGAGAATCAATCCCAGCACACAGTGACGATGCAATCAAAGCAAATCAGATGTCTATATTGTGAATTCACTATGACCTACATTCACAGCACAGTATGTAGAATAGCTATTTGTAATAAATATCCATGCAAAGTTTAATTAAATTGAGGCGAGTGGTTCCAAGGAGAGCTTTTATTAATGATGACTCTAGAGTGCCCTATGCCCTCCTGTGGTAAAACTATTGTACTGCACTTCAAATTAAATTTCGATTAGATTACTGCAATTGTTAAAATTCTTTTATCTAACTATTGGTGGGGATTATGGTATGGATGACCATTTCTTACTAAACTGTATGAACAAATACCTTGCATTAAACAAACATACCTCTAGACTCAACTGCGCTGATACAATTCTTTACAAGTGAATATCCTACTTCATCCAGGTGTGCTTCAACTAAAAAAAAAAAAAAAAAAAAAAAAAAAAAACACATTATTTTTATTACGCATCATGCATCGCATATAACAGGGGTGGCTAAACTTGATCCTGGAGAGCCGCAGGGTCTTTTGGTTTTCATTACACACTAACACTTTTACTAGGTCTTCAGCCATTGATGATTTAAAAGACATCCAGAAAACATGCAGGAATGTGGCTCTCCAGGGCCAGGGCTAGCCACCCCTGGCATATAAAATGAAAAACAGTGATCACCTAGGTTACCTTGCCACTACTTCTGTCTGAAATTAAAATCATTGTAAAAGGTAGAAAAAAATCACCCTCAGACCCTTTTTAGTGCTTTGTTTTAAATTTACAAACAATGCACCTGTATTAAACTACAAAAGAGGTGTCTCGGTATTATGAAACAGCACTTGCATGCATTTTTCAAACACAAAAAGACTGAATACTAAACAAAGGTCTCTAATAAAGCCTTCTTCATAAAACAGCTCAAATCAGACTAGAGACTGTAAAAATACATAACAAACCATGCAACATTTTGATAGCATACTTACTTCCTTCCCTCTTGGAATATGCTCTGCCTAACTTATAGACCTGTCATTAACAGAAAAAATGCTTAACAAACAGCTTTAAATGATAAGTGGAAATCAAACCTTTTAAATCAAACTTTTCCTTGTTAATATGTCTACTTAATTATTGAATTTGGATGTAAACTTCAGTGCTGAACATCCCCAGTTAAACCAAATGTTTCTAAAATAAAACACCAAACCCCTTTCATTCTAAGCAAATGTATTACATCGCTTACAGGTTCTTTGCCTCCCATTGCCTGCATCCACTGCTTCCGATCCTCTTCTAACAAGGCCTGCACGGTGATAATGAGGCCGGGTCTGAATGATATAAGCACAGTATGAGCACTGGTGAAGACACTCCACAATTCAAACATTACTTACAGGTATACTGCATTGAATTGAATTCCTACAAGACAAATCTTTGATCATGCCAAGACATGCTAGAATGTGCTATAGCAAATAAGTGTTCCCAGCTTGTTTAAAAAGGTCTCTTTACATACACCATTTATAACACAGTATGATCATGACTCCCAATTACCCCATAAGTTTATAACACATGAATACAATGTAAGTGTCCTGAATATGGCCCACAGAGGTGCCATTGTGTACTTTATTATAAATGATTGTGTGAGAAGCGTTCAAAAATACTGATGGACTCCAGGTGTTCGAAATACAAGATGTTGACTAAAATCATAAATTTAAAATCTTTGATTGCTTCTGCCAAGAAAGTGCGACTCATACCAACAGAAAACAAAAAGCAGCAGGTTGGCTATGCGTTATACTTGCAGCCACACACACCCTGTATATTTTAACATGTGAATTTAAAAATGATTTATTTCTGTAAAGTGTGTGCAGTATGTATAGTATCATAACGTGTCAGTGTGGTACCATGGTCTATTTTGTGTTACCGGTAGCCAATACTACTGTATAGGCCAACTGTACACATTTATATTTTTACATAATGTAATATGTAGAGAATGCATTCATGTTATTTCAGCGTAGTGATGTATGCATTTAAAATAAACAGAGCACTATAAATGCATGTGTGTGCAACAATTGTATTTAATTTTTTTTAAAAAGATTAAATTTACATATTTAAAATAAATAAATAAATAAAATAAATAAAGACAAAGCTATGGAAACAAATTAAATTAGAAATGTGGCAACGCATGAAAGATATACCAGGTCTGTAAGAGCTCATGCAGGCTTGCGTGGCTGTGTACAGCGGTCATGATGTGTTGTTGAACAGTGGTATCAGTGCAGTTTTAATTTGGGTTTTCTCCCTGTGGCTCGGCTACAACAGAAATGGGTAGAAGTGACACTAAAAAGCATAAAGGTGACTTCAACAAATATCAGACTTGCATTTCCACTGCATGCCACCCAATGGACACTTAAGACACACCAGGAAGCGACAGGTCAAGCCAATTCATATTTTTTTGGTGTTTTAATAGTGTCACAGAATTTCTGTATGCAATGGGGAGGTGCGACAAAACGAGCAGTTATTAATGAATATGTCTCGTTTGCACAGTCATCTGTATTTGGATAATGCTATATTCTTGCTCACCTCTATATAGCCACTAGATGGCAGACTAATAGAAACTAAAGCTTCACAATGTTACAGTTTTGGTTTTGTGTGGTGTCCAGTTGCCCTTTAGTGTTACTCTGTGAAACTATGTGAGAATGTATTTACATATACAATAAGGTATCTTGCATATGGCTGCTGTTTCCAATTCTCTGTCTAACCCCTGTACAAAAAATAAATTCTTACCGGTCGGCTACCTCTAGCTCTAAACAAAACCTCTTGTCGATAGAATCTCCTGTTTTCTTTGTGCATGATTTCAGAATGAAAGACTCCGGTTCCCCCTAGAAAACACACACAGATTACTCAGCACCTGAGTGGCTGTCAACACTAACGAATGGAATACCCACTGTACAGATAATAAACACATCACTACATCGAAAACTCATACTAGGAAATCTTGATGCAGTAAAAGTCTGTCTAATCTATAACCATAGTGCTAATGGAGTTCAAAAGACACAGACACAATTACAGACAAGAAAACGCTGAATTTGACTTGTACTATTGGTTTCACCAATAAATCACTGATCTGGAACTGCCTCACCCAAGGCAATATAAGGTAGTCCAAGATAAGTGATAGTCGGGCTGCAAAAATCATCCATTAGTATCTGTGAATTCTGTTGAAGATGGAAGGAGCTGTAACACATTCAGTGAATACTAAGAACTTCTTCCGACAAAACAAATGGTGCTGGCTGGCAGATACAACATCAAGCTCACCTTCATATACATGGGTTGCTCTCAAATGTTAACTTATTCTCAATATATATATATATATATATATATATATATATATATATATATATATATATATATATATATTATATATATATATATATATATATATATTATTTAGTTTTTAAAGCACACAAAGGACAGTGAAAATCTTGGAACTATAACAAAAATATTAACAGTTTTGTAATATTAAAGGAAAACGTCCAACTATTTTGGTACTGTATTGCTGTTGTTTCTAAAAGTGCTAAACATTTAAAAAAGACACCACTCACCATTTTCCCTCCAGATCTGTGATCAAATGAAACCATGTTAAAAATTTTCTGCTCTTTCATATAAATACAGTACTTCTTCACCCAGCTGGAGCCGAAGGGGGGAGGCCCTAAATAGCAAGACAGAATGGTTTAGGTGCTACAGCTACTTGCATTGGATGAATTGGTAAAGATGAACAATTCAAGCAACACCCAACGTACTCTTCTCCTGGACGTACATGTACCCCTCTATGCTGAGCGGGCTGTTCCGCTTGTGTTCTTCTGGGTTTTCTTTGATTTTCTTCATCAATTCTTCTACTTCCGCCCTGGTACCATCAAACCGATTTCTTGTCTTTAAAAAATAAATACATAAATACAATAAAATACTAAATAGTTACAAGTTACAGTTCATTATGGTGTGGAGCCTAAGTTTTTCTTAGTTTGTGATTATTCCACCGCAGCTCTTATCATTGAGAACTAACAACTTACACTACAAACCTATAATTAGAGCATTTCTCTCTTTCACAGATGTTTCATTTAGTATAATGAAAACGCAAAACTAAATAAGATGGGCAGTGAAAAGTGGACAGAGCCCAATAAAAGCATTCCTTACGATACATTTAAGGTCCTGACTTCACAAATCTGAAGTCTCTTGCCGTCCATATCTAGTTGCGTCAGTACATTTGTTTTAGTTTAGCTTTTTAACTTTCTGAATCAAAATCACATACAATTTACACACACTTACACTTTGAGCAAGCTCAACGAGGACAAAGTTTTGATGCTGCCATCTTCATTCCCTCCCCAATCAAATTGTTTTGATTTATGATTTATTTAGAATAACAAAATCAGGTTTTAACTGAACTCCACTACTTTTAATATACCCAACAATGTCTTAAAAGTTTCCATTAACTAAAGGTCCTAGGAAATACTAGATGGCAATATCGGGTTAGTTTAAAAGAAATAAAACAGGTTTCTCCACTCTGCATGCTCACAAGCCAAGGACTGATGTGCTTGCAATTTAGAAGTACCCCACCAGAGGGAACAAAACATTTCCTGCAACACACAATGTAGTTTTGGTTAAACATAAAATCCCCACCTTCTCTTACCTCTACTTTATGAAACTGATCATTTCACCAAGCACTAATTCAATTAACTACAAAATTAATTAGTAGTTGCAACATCTTAAAACAATATCCCAGTTTAGAATGAACAAAGGACACAAAAAGTACAAAAGCATCTTTGACCAGAGGCAAAAAGTTTTTGGGCACCTGTTTTTAAAATGCATGTTTAGGCACAGTATCATAGTAAAATAACTCACATTTTGAATGTTAATCTGCAGTTCTGTTTTGTAGTGGCTGAAGTCTTTTGCAAGTTCATATCCATGATGATAAAATGTGAAAACTGCCTGGAAGAAAGCCAGCATCTAAAGAACACAGAGAAAAAAAAAATTGCCAATCACTCATAACTTGTCTAGCATGTATAACACACTAGTTAAATGACTCCTGGAACAGTTGCTATTGTAGGCATAATTAAGTGTGCAATACTTTTTTATACTAGTAATTCAAGAATATCCACCGGAACCTGAAAAAAAAACAAACAACATGACCCCAATATCGTTGCCTTCTTTGGTCAGGAGGCAGTGTGACCCAAGTTAAAAATGACAGGGACAGACTGTACGAGAGTCTGGCACAGCTAGATTAAACCAAGGGCTGATGATGCAGTTCAGTGCTACCATAAGCCTGAGATTGTCTTTGATGATTTGGGCGATTTGTTCCAATATTTATCCTTGATTTTATTGCAACCCCTGTCCAGACCTTTATGAAATTCAATTTATTAGACTTGTGGCTTCCTGCCCACATTTGTAAAACACGCTGCACTTACTGGCTCTATACACTCAAACTTCTTCTTTTCCTGGATCTCCTGCAGTTTGCAAACATATTCCAGCGATTCCTCATGGAAATGTAGTCTCATCGCCTCCACTTGGCTGTCTGCCTTTAAAAATATAAAATCAGACAAGAGTTAGTTAAATGACTGGTCAGATCTCATAAATACTCATTCCTCATGGAGGGTAGGCAATACATTTTGTTGAACCTTAAAAATCACCTAACTTTTAATATTACTTGCACTCTTACACTCTTATTACACTCTTAGGGTCAGTCATGACAGTCAGTAGAGATTTAAAGCATTCCTAGTCTTTGACCACCCCACCCCCCCCCCCCCCCCCCCCCCCCCCCCCCCCAGCCCCCCCCCCCCCCCCCCCCGTTTGACCCCCCCCCCCCCCCCCCCCCCCCCCCAAAAAAAAAAAAAAAAAAAAAAAAAAAAAAACAAGCTCCAACCCTTCTCTAAAGAGCCTTGGGAGGGAGAACACCCATATTCCAAGGGAAAACAGTGGCATGGAAAACTACGGTATGTAGAAGACACAGATATGCCAAAAAGTACACAGCTTGATTTACTGGGGAACAAGACGAAGAACATGGATCATAACTTGCAGCTCTAGCAGAAACAGACTTTTACATTAACAGCATGCCGGCAGTGAGCCAGCAGAATAAACATGACAGTCTAATAAATATTCCTGGGCTTACTGTTTACCACATTCAAAACTCATTAGATTAGCAAAACCACACAAACAACTTGCATCTTGCTATATTTGGTACGATGAGGGTTTCTTTCTTCACCTTCCTGCAAGTTGTAGTTATTCAAGATCCATTAAATGTATCATAGCACAGCAAATTGTAAGGGTTACTACTATATTTGATAGTTATATTACTGTGTCAACATTTTCCTAATAGTTTATCCCTTACATGTGTAACAATTTAGTATGCGTGTTCTATATGATTGATTGCCATGCATATTGCTTTCTAACTATTCCAGATAAAATGCTTCCAAAATACTCCTCAAGGCTAATTGTGAGTATTTCAGGTGGGTACACAGCAAATCGGCTTGAGGAGTAATCTTGGTGAATAATATGTGAAAAAAGGAGAGAGAATTAGCCGATGCATAAAACAAAATAAAAGAAGACCTTTCTGATCCGGCATCATTTAGGACTACAAAATTGTGCAGGATTAGACAGTATGCAGGACTACAGAGATACTGCAAAACTTAATACTGTACCTAAAAATAAATAAAATAAATAAATAAATAAAAATAAAACAAGACTTTCAAATTCAAAACAAAACAGGTTCCGGACCGAAGAGGGTATCACACCATTTATGTCAATAGGGATTTGGCAGGGACCCAAAAATTATGCCAAATTATACAGAATGATTGTTTGTAGAGTGGCTAGATTGGACAGGTTTTACTGTAAGACTTTAAAATAGACAAGAAATTAAATATGAGGAAAATGTAGAAAATATAAAAGCATCCCTTTACTCACCACTACAACATATCTCACAAATTTACAGTACCAGCAACATGATGACTTTAGTAGCAAGAATTGAACCTTGAAGGCCTAAATTGTACCTCCAGCAGCTGTTGATCTTTCTTCTTTGCCGACATATTTAAAACCTTTTCCAGAGCGCTGTAGTACTTCTCTGTGTCTTTTTCATATTTTTTCCTTTCCTCCTGTAGGTTACATTAAAAACACACACACACACACAAGCGCCATTAAATATCAAGTGCTCCTGTACTAGTATGCAATGTTAGTTTAACTAGCCACCTGTTTGACAGAACCAGTATTTCTAATTGCAGAGTTAAGTTTTATTGACATGAGCATTATAAAAAAAATAATCATTGATTATTATCCGCCCTTCAAAAGCTTGGTCTCAAACCTGTAATGTTATACTTTAAAAGTTCAACATGGGGGTCAGAGTTTTCACCTCCAATCCACGCTCTACAAACTGACACCCACTCCAGTGTCCAGGGTCTCCTCACCAATCAAGCAAACTGGGCATTGGTCAGAGCACACTGTCATTGTTGAGGTGGCTCATAGTGGGAAGTGCTTTATTTTTATGGTTGCAAACTTTTAGTCATGCTAACTTTGTATAATAGGATGTTCTGTTTATGCATAACCACTGTTTGTATGCATGGGGTTTTCTAATACTATTCATACAGTTAGTTAATCTGCGTTTCTTTGACCTTTGTGTCAGGCACCAGTAAGTACTTAACAAACAGGCCTGCATACATTCAATATAGTAATAGCCTATACATTTTTACATTTTAAACTGCAGTTTTAAGACAACTCTACATAAAGATCTTGGGAAGAAGTTATTCAAGAAAAGTTACCATTGTCTGTGTTTTCTGTTAGGCTACGTGTCTGACATGAGTTTGTTTGATGCACATGAATATTTACCGTATCTCTGTAGTGTATTTATGTACTAAAATATTTCAAAATTAAAAACTTTATAGCATCTTTTATAAAGCCACCCATCAGTGAATGTACAGCTGTGGACAAAAGTTTTGCATCATTACCTAATTTTGTTTTGTACAATCGAACGAAACCTGCTGAATAATGTTACGTTAACATATTCAATTACATACCGCATGTTTAGTTTTCCATATACTTAACGTCTCAAAACACAATGGAATGCACTGCAAATATGAAGTCCTACTATTATGGTTTTCCGGCAGACTCTTGCAATAGAAGTGTGTAGTTTCTTTGATTACACGATAAATAAGATCTAAATTGTAAATGCATAATTATTTGTATTAAATTATTTCTCAATCCTAAAATTCTAGGGTGATGCAAAACTTTTGGCCATAGCTGTATACACACTGCAGTGCGGGCTGGTGGCCAAATAAAATGGGGAGGCAGATGGCTTGGGGGTTCCATTAAGCCCCCAGCAACAGTAGACTCTTACTGTATTTGGACTGACAACACTTTTCGTATTATTATTATTATTATTATTATTATTATTATTATTATGTATAGTTACAGCAAGTGCAAATAATACTACTAAATTACAACATGAGCTAGGATGCAACAAGTTAGGATTATAACAACTTATATCTACAATTACAAATTAGTAGTGCAATAGGGCAAGGACAGTGCATCAGCTGAGGCAGTGCTTAGGTCAGGCCAGTCCAGTGCATAGTAGTAGAAGGGGTAGATCAAGAGATCTGCAAGTGCAGTCTAAACAGGTTTTACTCCAATTCCGGCCGTTAAACGCATTTTCTCCACTAGCCAACAGAGAAAAGAAAACAGTAGCACAATAGGTTTATTCTAATAAACTTAACTGTTGCACACTGCCAGCGTATGTTTAAAAACGCACTGTATACAACATGAATACCACCTTGAAGACCACATCACTGACATACTTTGCATACAATTTTTTCTAAACAAAGTTAAGGCAGGAGAAAGGCAGACAAAAAAAAAATAATCAAGCACACCTGTGACAGGATGACGTCATAGGCCCGGCTATTATAAATCAGGAAGAGAGACTCGGCAGGCAGAGAATGCAGGTTTGCTTTGTAAACGCTGGTGCGCACATTTAATTATAAACAAAAATAAATAATATAAACAAAACACAGACAGAAACTCTAAACAAAACACATTTAACAAAACAAAAGGCACAACTTCCAAAACAAAAAGTTATTCAAAAGACTCACAAACGTAAACCAACACAGACGTAAATATAGTATCACACAGAACACAAAACACATACCTTAACCAACACTAATTCTCCCCATCACTAACTACTTCACCACCCGTAATCACCGTATTTATACACCTGTGGCTGGAGCCTTAATTATTTAAACATTTATTCAAATGTGTGTTTGCAGGGAGGATTTTAACTGCCTCCCTGTCACCCACTATTCCACACCCACACTCACACACCCCGTGCAACAATACATGCAAATACAAAATAACACATAACATGAAATACGCACAGGGGCGGGGATCCTATCAACTTAATTAGCTAAAATTACAAACAAAATAATGATATACAGTACAGGCAAAAAGAGCCATCTACTTTTCCAGATGTGCCACCTAAGTGGTAGTCCTCCATCCACACCTTGATTGACCTGGCTGTGTGGCATGGAGCATTGTCCTGCTGGAAAAACCAATCCTCAGAGTTGGGGAACATTGTCAGAGCAGAAGGAAGCAAGTTTTCTTCCAGGACAACCTTGTACTTGGCTTGATTCATGCACTCGTCGCAAAGACAAATCTGCCTGATTCCAGCCTTGCTGAAGCACCCCCAGATGAGTCCAATTTTCAGCTTTGCCCAACACCTGGTCGTCTAATGGTTAGATTGAGACCTGGAGAGGCCTACTAGCCACAGTGTCTCGCACCCACTGTGAAATGTGGAGGAGGATCGGTGATCTGGGGGTGCTTCAACAAGGCTGGAATCGGGCAGCTTGGGCATGAAGGTTGTCCTGGAAGAAAACTTGCTTCCTTCTGCTCTGACAATGTTCCCCAACTCTGAGGATTGGTTTTTCCAGCAGGACAATGCTCCATGCCACACAGCCAGGTCAATCAAGGTGTGGATGGAGGACTACCAGATCAAGACCCTGTCATGGCCAGCCCAATCTCCAGACCTGAACCCCATTGAATACCTCTGGAATGTGATCAAGAGGAAGATGGATGGTCACAAGCCATCAAACAAAGCCGAGCTGCTTGAATTTTTACGCCAGGAGTGGCATAAAGTCACCCAACATCAATGTGAAAGACTGGTGGAGAGCATGCCAAGACGCATGAAAGCTGTGCTTGAAAATCAGGGTTATTCCACCAAATATTGATTTCTGAACTCTTCTTAAGTTAAAACATTAGTATTGTGTTGTTTAAAAATGAATGTGACCTTATTTTCTTTGCATTATTCGAGGTCTGACAACACTGCATCTTTTTTGTTATTTTGACAAGTTGTCATTTTCTGCAAATAAATGCTCTAAATGACATATATATTTTTATTTGGAATTTGGGAGAAATGTTGTCAGTAGTTTATAGAATAAAACAAAAATGTTCAATTTACCCAAACACATACCTATAAATAGTAAAACCTGAGAAAGTGATAATTTTGCAGTGGTCTCAATTTTTTCCAGAGCTGTGTGTGTGCGTGTGTGTGTGTGTGCGTGTGTGTGTGTGTGTGTGTGTGTGTGTGTGTGTATATATATTATATATATATATATATATATATATCTATATATATATATATATATCTATATATATATATATATATATATATATATATATATATATATATATATATATATATATATATATATATATATATAGACACATATATACACACACACACACACACACACACACACAGGCTCTTAAAAGTATTTACCCCCCTTGGACTTTTCCACATTTTATTGTGTTACAACATGGAATCAGAATGGATTTAATTAGGAGTTTTTGCCACTGATCAACACAAAAAAAGTCCATAATGTCAAAGTTAAAAGCAAAAAAATCCACAAATTGTTCTAAATTAATTAAATACAAAACAGAAAATAATTGATTGCATAAGTATTCACCCCCTTAAGTCAATATTTGGTAGAGGCACCTTTGGCAGCAATTACAGGCATCAGTCTGTTTGGATAAGTCTACCAGCTTTGCACATCTGGACACTGCAATTTTTGCCCATTCTTCATTGCAAAATTGCTCAAGCTCCGTCAGGTTGGATGGGGACCTTTGGTGAAGAGCAGTTTTCAACTCTTTCCACATATCCTCAATTGGATTGAGGTCCGGGCTTTGACTAGACCACTCCAGGACGTTGACCTTTTTGTTTTTAATCCACTCCAGTGTGGCTTTGGCTGTATGTTTGGGGTCATTGTTGAAAGATGAATCTTCTCCTACGTCCCAGGTCTCTTGCAGACTTCACCAGGTTTTCCTCCAGGATTTCTCTGTACTTTGCTGCATCCATTTTGCCCTCTATCTTCACAAGCTTTCCAGGCCCTGACGCAGAAAAGCATCCCCATAGCATGATGCTGCCACCACCATGCTTTACAGTAGGGATGGTGTTCTCAGGATGATGTGCGGTGTTAAGCTTGCGTCAAACATAGTGCTTAGCTTTGAGACCAAAAAGCTCTATTTTGGTCTCAACAGACCATAGAATCTTCTTCCACTTGGTCTCAAGAGTCTCCCACATGGCTTCTAGTCGAGATTTGATGTGAATTTTTTTCAACAATGGCTTTCTTTTTGCCACTCTCCTATAAAGGCCATTGTTGGCATATGCACCGTGTCTCCCAGCTTAGCCATGGAAGACTGTAACTCCTTTAGAGTTGCCACAGGCCTCTTGGTGGACTCCCTGACACTGCCACCAGTGCCGATGAAGTGGTTATCAAATCAATCATCAATTTACACTCCCCCCTACCCCCTCAGTTTAGATTTTTTTCCCCCCAGTTTTGATCTTTTTTGTTGAGAACCAGTTCGCTATTTTGATTATAAACTAACCACTTTGTTTTAGTATTTCAGTATATACCAGTTGAATCCTGTTGCCAACCACTTAAATACCTCCTTTTAGCTGTATTAACCATCGTTTTGTTAGACCTACCTGTGCATATTTTTTATATTCTAAAACATAAATTTATATCAAACACGAAATACCTTAACCCATTAATGCATATCGGTTGCTAAAGCTACCAAAGAACTGACAATAAAATTGGTAAAATTAGCCAACATAATTTGAAAAAAAATCATATTCATAGAACTAATAATTGAAAATAGCCAAGATCAAGAGTACAGATTTGCTATTCCAAATGCAAAAATTACAACAACATGTCAAATTCCATCACATTCAGCCTTAGGATGCTAAAAGGCATGATTCAAACAGATACATGGTATAAAAGGTAGGCATTAATGGGTTAACTCTGCATTTGCTTTCACTTTGAATCTTTTTACTTCTACGCACCCACCAGCTGTATATAGTTAGTTAGATCATTGATCTGAGTGCCTCACATTATGGCAATATTGAGATACAACAGTATTACATATCGAAAGTCTTAAATAGACTGTATACAATCTGCGTTAATAACTTTTACTGTTTTCTAGGGTCCTACATAAACATTAATGTGGTTTCTACAGTAAGTGGTCGTACTATAATTTAATACAACTATAAGTTAGTAAGCCGTGTATTGCAGTGTTTTGTGGCAGACTGCAACCACCAGTCAAAAAGGGAAGCTGCTCCAGATTTCCCATAACTCATGCTAATCGCCTAAGCAAGTAGGGAAGCTTATGTCGGTTTGTGCCAATCTGCATTAATAAAATGAATAAAGAAATATCCAAAACCATTTATTTACATAAATGTAATTTGTAGACCAAAGTGATTTTCCATTTTAACATTACTCTTTTTCCTGTAAGTCATTTCCATGTTTTTCCATTTCATTCACCTATTACTTGATATTTATGTAATGGACTTTTACTTTCAAGCTACATTGTTCAAGTAAATGCCAATACATTACTGTTATTTCTATTTATTTTAATCAAGCAACAGTTAACGGAATTGAAAAAAATACTAAAAAGGAAAGAATAAAATACAACACTGTAGAAATCTCATTATTGTGTACAGAAATTGTAACAGAAACGAACTTCTGAAAACTGTAAAATAAACGGTGTTTGAAATCGCAGTTCTTGCAAGAACATTTATTTATTTATTTATTCATACTTATGTTGGTCTTTTTTTGTATATAATGCAAAAGAAAAAATGGAATGCATGAAAAAATTAAACACAGCTTATGGCTTACCTTTTCTGTATTCAAATTTACTACCAAATAATACTGCTTCTTATGTTATGTTTTTTAGAAATTGCTTCATATGTTTCTCTTCTGTCTCACTTAATATTATGGTATCTATTATAATGTGATATTGTTTGTTTTTGTGCCTGAAATATAATTGGTGTGTGCTTCTGTCTTTCCGTTTTTTTTTTTTTATGTGTCTATTAACTTACTGCAAAACCAAACAAACAGTTTGCTTAACTATGTGGACCTTACTTTAAAAATGACTGTGCTAAGACAAGTTTGTGGTTTTAAACTTCTAAAGTAAATATATTATTTTGTAATTCTGGGAATAGTAGTTTATCTGGTACACTCTGAAAAGTGTTGCCAATCAGCAGAAATGCAGAGGAAAACTCCCATAATCCATACATGTCATCAACGCTGGCTTCGCATTTAACTTTGGATAAATAGGACTAAACAGTCAAGGGATTTTCCACGCTATCAAGCAGCGAAGCAGTTTACTTTTTGTCTACCATCCCATTTTTTTTTTTTTTTTAATTTTTTTTCCTAATGTTATGATGGATTTCTTTTTCATTACACACACACACACACACACACACACCTGCTCATGCGACCAGCTGTATTAAGCGACCATCTGCCTAACACGACCAGCGACCACAATTCTCTTAACCAGCAACAGACTCAAACCTGTATTAAGCTCCCTTAAACATGTCTATTATTATTATTATTATTATTATTATTATTATTATTATTATTATTATTATTATTATTATTATTATTATTATTATTATTATTATTATAAGAAACATATGGTTTTTAAATGGTATGTCTTAAATTCAAAGGAATACAGTAACCACTTTAGCGGTCTTTTATCTGTAATCAATAAAATGTTAGGTTACTTACCGTAACCCTGGTTCTCTCAAAGAGAAGACGACCACCAACGACATTATGTATGGGTTATGCCTGCCCATTGGGTAGGTAATTGCTGAACTCTCTACACCAGGGCTGCCGATTGGCCCCTTCCTGAGATGATGAACTCGGTCCCGCCCACCGAGGGATTAAAACCGTCACCCTGAGAAAGCCATTTCCCTTTTTCCATCAAACCCATGAGGACGACCAATACAACCTTGCGGTTGGTGGTCGTCTTCTCTTTCAGGGAACCAGGGTTACGGTAAGCAACCTAATGTTCCCTTTCAATTTGCTTAGCGGAGAAGATAGTCACAAGGAAGGCTGTCTTCATATACAGATACTCCGACTCTATGGTGTGTATGGGCTCAAAACGGGGTCTTCTTGACAGCCTCCAGTACAATATTAATGGCTCCATTCACTGCAGCTCTGGTATAGAGAGCTCAGCAATTACCTACCCAATGGGCAGTCATATCCCATACATAATGTTGTTGGAGGTCATCTTCGAATTGAAAGGGAACAACAGCACTCTCTTGAAAAAGAAGAGAGAAAACATGGAGAAACAAAAAGGTTCTCCCTAGAAGACAGAATTAAAGTTATTAAACTTAGACAGCAAGTTCCAGAAAAACTGCTGAAAAATTTGGAACTAGAAAGATGCAAATACATCATTTTGAAACAGAAAGAACTAGGGCTTGAAGTTTTATGTTTTTATTTTTGTTCATGCGACTGTTTTGAGCCAATTCAATACCTTAATTAAACTGTTAATTACTAAACAAAGTCGCTTCTTTTTACCTTGAAGTCCTGATTGACTTGCTCATTCTGTTTCACCTTTTTCATTATTCGAACACAAGAGCAAGCAATATTTCTTTTGTTCATATTACATCTTCTGGCTTTTACAGTGTATGCAAGACACACAATTACAGGAAAGCATGTCAGAGACCACCTGTGTTAAGACCTGTGTTACAGACAACCGGGGGGAAACTCTTAAAATGAAACCCCGAGTTCAGCATCATTCAATGTAAGAGGTGAGCATTTGCCACCAAGGACCAGTTAAAACTATGACAGATTTTTATATTGGTTTTGCGGAACACACAAGGATCACATTATCTTTTAGGAACTTGTAAACATATATGGATCACATTTTATCTATGTTTAGGTTTTGTTCTGTTTTCTGTCATGCCTACATAAAATGGGGCCTTAATAAGGCTCCACACAGATCAAATGAGTTGGTTGCCCCCTCCCACTGGTCATGTAGCACACAGTGGACTGCAGAGCTAACTGCCTTTTTTTCCAACACCTACAAGCTGCTCAAAGACAGGACTTGTACAGTTACCTTTGCAGCCCCCAGCTGTTCTTTACGGAACTTCTCCAGAGGCTTCAGCAGCGTCTCCGTGATGTTGAACAACTGAAAAAAAAAAACCCACCCCTGGGTCAAACATAAACTTGACACTTTCAACTGGTTTCACAGACCCAGATTAGGACTAATCTTGGGACTAATTTACAGAAAACATTAGGTAATCCATGAAGAGTGTTAAATCTGGTAGCGGCATGGTTTTTCTAGTTAGTAGTGTAAATAAATCCTGCACGTTTGAATGGTGTGTAAACTGTCAACGGCTAACCCACAGCCTGGAACTTAAGTTACATATGTATAAAAAAATAAACTGGCTCAAATAATGTGTGTAGCGTTTGATAATTAAATAACTGAGTGAAACCTAAAAGTTATTACATATTATGTATTTATTAAATAGATACATGTATGGTTAATACAATACCCTTTGTGAGCTGAAAAAGGTGACTTGCAAACTTCACTTTGAGTTGGAAAGAATTCTACAATGTATACAAAAAGCTTAATAGCAGAACATGGAGGTACATGAACATCTTCAGGAAACTTATTCCAGGATTAGAGGGTGTGGTTACAGAGCGTTCTAACAACTTTGGAGCAGAAAGAAGAGTAAAAATATAAAGCAGGATGAACAAAGTTTACATTTCTTTCAAAACTTTTTTTTTTTTTTAATAGCAGTGAACAATATAGCACATTGCTATCATTGTCATAAACACTATAACTAAACTAAATTCTACAGAAGGGTTATGTTTGATTGTCTCTTTGGAAACAAACTTGCACATGTGAAAGGGAAACCTGTTACTACAATTTTCTAGTTCAAATGGAGTTTACATAGAGGGGTAAGCAGGGTGTTCCCAGAACTTAGTCACAATCACAAGATGTTATTTTGCTTTCATTCAGGTCTTATCTGGAGAAGGAGGCCAACATCCAGCCTGCTTCCTATGGAATCCCATGCTGGAAAAAGCCAAGCATGCAATGCTGTTCCACAAAATACCAAGGAACTACAGGATTCACATTGTTTAAATACCTTTCAATCAATTATCCAAAGTGCAGAAAAATGTAAACATTAGCCTCGGACAACAATAGCTACATGTTTAAATAATAAATGTTTTGTTCAGTACAGCTCAAATTAATATGGAGGAAAGTAACACACATAGAAAGCGGCATTCCTAAAATTTATGACAACCACTTTGGGAAAATCTGTCCTAATTTGTTACGCACAACTAGATTTTTGTTATCTCATTTCATGTACCAGTGATGGTTTCCCAAGACATGGAGAATAGCTTAGGACACAGTTTTGTTAAGGTTTTAAAGTTCACACTCCATGGTTCAATAAACAAACTGAATTACAATCGACATGTTATGACCAAACTATCTGACTCTGTTGCTTTGTCTTCAACTACCCATATTGAAAGCTCATGAAAAGTAAAAAAAAAAAAAAAACACAGGACAGAAACAAACTGTTGTCCTGAATGTTGGCAAATACTGTGATGGATGAATTTCTGATATGTGATTTATAATTTTTAAACCGTTCATCTGCTGGAAATGATTTTCCAAAAATCATGGCATGCGTCAGTCAATACTTTCTAGCCAGCTGGGCAGACATCATGGTTTTGAGACACATCATTCCCCATTCAACATTATGTCAGCAGCCTATCAAGTGCCTCCTCCCCCAGCTGCCTGACTATCCATGAGTTTAAAGGGAAATTGCATATGATCCAATTAACCAAAACAACAACTTCAAAAAATGTTAATCCTTTCAGTAAATAGGCTTATCATTTCCCTACTGATTTTTTTCACAAGCGTTCTGCCAAAAATCAGCTCAGATTTCCTTTGATTATGTATACTCTCCCTCAGACACTCAGGACCTTAATTATATTGTCCAAAACAGAAACAGATCACAAATTTGGCATTTAGGGGGGTGGTGTAAGTTTGGGTGTGCCAAACCCCCATAAGGCTGCCATAAACCGTGTTTTGCAGCCGTAAAGTGATTTTACAGGCCACTAAAAATACGGTGTGTGTAAAGAATGGTGTTCACCTGGCATTCTGCACACGCTATCAAATTTGCACTTTGCCATCATTAATCCATTTAAATTATATCGAAATGCATTCAAATGAAGAAAAGAGCATGGAATTGGGAGGGATCTGGATACTAAGCGGGTGAAAACATTATAATGTGATGTAAGGATTTTGCCTTAGACAATTGTTGAACCTCCAAAAATTTTACACTTTTTGCTACAAGGTCCAGATCATTGTAGAAACGAGTAACTAAGAGCTGTATAAAAGCACACACCTGTAGAGACCTGTCATTGGCTTCAGGATGGCTGCTGTGGTTCACTTCCTGATGAGGCGACACTTAGCTCTTGTTGAGGAGAGGCAGGAACACGTTTGGAGACGAGCAAGATGAAGAAGAATGCGGTGCTAAAGCGTTATCGTCTCACTTTGCGGGTCATCTTTGACCTCATCGCTGAACTGAGGGATGAGCTAGACCCCAGCGTCAATACAGGGGCCGCTATCCCTGCATTTCTGGAAGGATAGCCCAATTCACCTTTTGTGGAGTGCTAAGCAATTTTCTGGATCTCATGCTATAAAAGGGCAGGCCAATACATATCATTTCCTAAGGCTACTAGCATAAGTGATGCTGGCTGAGGCTTTTCCAGGCAACTCTGTTTCATGTTGAGTGACCTCAGCCGTAAGGACTCTCAGCTCCTTCTCAAAAAACGTATCTTTTCTGCCCTTTATCTGACTTTTTTTTTGGTTTGTACTTTCATGTTCCACAAATATCAAACAGCAACTACTGCTATCTGTACTCCTAACTCTGCAAGTGTGGCCACTAAATAGGCCGATGAGCTCACCGAGACCCTCATTATTATAATTGCGGATCATTATTTGTGTGTGTTGAGTAATTTGCATTCTCTTAAGCTTGCATAGGGTGCAGTGCAAAATAATTGCCTGGCTGCAATACAATTACAATTTTGGATCCGTACTTATTTGTACTGTGCCAAAACTTACATCTACCCCAAAATATAAAACGTGTATTACCATTACATCATCCCCTTAGGATCCTTGTGTATTTTTATCTACAAGAGTATACAGTATATAACAGGGGAAGGCATATTTTACTGATCAAAAGGGGAGAGTTTTTTTTTAATTTTATTATGATTGTAGGTCCATTACTGTTAAGATCATTAAAATAGGAATTAATTTAGTTTAAGAAAAAAAAACAAAAAAAACACAATAGTTGGTATTATTGTATTATTATTTTTTTTAATTCAAAATAAATAAATATTTAAAAGGTTACAAATGAACCCTACAGATATTGACATAGTATTTAAGTATTACATTAAGCAATACATCTTCTGTGGACTGGAGTTACTTACTTAATGAGTGAACTTGCAAAGGTCAGCATTTTTTGTGTATTCAACAACCTCGCCACACCTTACATGTTTGCAAAGATAATGCTTCAAGGTCAAGAGAGCTGCTTCAGAACTATACTTTCCTGCAACTACAAAACTATACAAAAAGAAGCAGATCTGAGAGGATTGTTGCATCATGAAAGTGCACAGATTGTTAATTTCAAAGATATTATCTTATAGAACCTGGCAGGGGCTCAGGTGACAACACTAGTGGACAGCCAGAGACAGAGTAGACTTTTAGTAGCAAAGCCATACAGGTTACATTGCCGAGCAATATTTCAGTATATTTTGAGGCAACCTATAACTTGTCCCAAGAAATATTTGAGCATTTCACCCCTTACTTGAGTTTGTATCAATACACAGATACAATGCAATGGCAAGATGCTAAGACTTTTCTGTGGAATGCATTTCTCTACAATCTCAATAACGGATATTCTGGTTATAGATTAACTGGTATTCTGGTTAGACTGGGATCACAGTCCATGCTTCTTCACCCAAGAGAACCACTGCCTATTGCTTGACTCTTCTAGAGAACATATTACTTTCATTTGTGTCTTTACTTATTTGGATTGTTTGTTATTCTTTGACATTTACAGGCCTTAAACATATGTGTGTTATCGCCTCTCCACAGTCTTGCAGCTGTTAACATTTACCCAAAGGCACTTCTTCGATGAAGTAATTTTATTTATTGGGTGGTTCACCACACTCACCATTATCTCTCTTTGCTCCTCCAAGTTTCTGAGAAAAGAAGCAAATTCCTGTAGTGATTCATCTGAAACAACAAACAGAATCGTATCACACCAGTGATGCCACAACAAATTGGAAGCAAAAACAGTGACCACAGTGCAGCTGTATTGCATGGACAAGACATTGCAAGTTAACTCTTTCAGCACTATGTAATGCAGTGTAATTTCTCCAGGGCAATCCACAAAATGATGGTAAACTGACACCCTTACCTATACATTTCTCATCATCAGTCTTGGCATCCCCAATATACTCAAATTTGAATTCTCCAAGAGACTGAGCAAACTTGCGTTGGGCCACAGCTAAATCTGAAAGAGAAAGAGAAAAAGCACTTTTAAAAATACAACTTAGTTATGTACCGTAAGGATGTTCTATGACTACCTAACTAAGGCTTCATGTAGTCCTTTAAGGTATTTTGATTTAAAAAAATACTACAGATTATATTGTAAAGCACCCAGAATCTGTAATTTTGTGCCACAAGAATTTGTGGGTCAGCTTTCTGTTGCACAATATGGGCTCTTTCACACTTTAGTTAGGTTTCAAAGGATAAGAATCTTAATTCCCTTTCATTCCCTTGTGAAAAAAAATTAACATGATGCCAGCACTAAGAGCACATTCAACTTACCTAAGGCGAAAAAAGCCTACTTAATCAAAAAAGTAAATATAGCAGGGGAAAGAAAAGTGGGCCTTTATCATCATTAAAGATCTCTAAGTTGACATTTTTATGGGACACCAATTCCACCATCAGATTCTTCCATGTGTAGGAAACTATATGGCAGCAGCTGCAAGGCACATTGATAGCTATACATGCTTCAATTCAGCAGTGATATAGCACACAGATAGGTTTGTTTTCACTCTTGTGTGACCAAGAAAGAAAATCCACCAGTAATATTATAGGGGTGTCATGTGAGACAGCAGCAACAGTAGTTACATTAATCTGATTTTATTCCTGAATTCCACAGGCATGTTTGCAAATATGTATTTCAAATGACAAGCCAAATGAAAATGTAGAGATATCTCAAATTAATTTATAGATACTGTATCTCTAAATATTTAAAGATACTTCGAAATCATTTCCAGAGATCTCTAAATATTTTAAGAGAGCTGTACATAATTTTAAGATATCTAAAATACATTTAGGAGATATCTGAAAATTATTTCCCTTTAAGGACAAAGTGTTTTTCAGTGGGATGTACCCCTAGGAGCCATTTTCCCATTCCCATCCCTGGGAGCACTGGAGTCAATGTGACATCCCCTTTGGAGTCCCCAACAAAGTTCGGCCTCTTTGCACAGCCTGGACGTGAACTGGCACCATCCAAGCTGTGTGACTCATCCTGCACTCCCAGTGACAGCGCTTTAGCTGGATGAGCCACTCATATCTGACTTGCCCTATAAAAAGTAACTAAATATCTATTTTTTACAGTAGCATCTTAGAATTGGTGTCCTTTATTCAGAAACCTGGGGAACATTATAAAAGTACTTCAGAAACCTTAAAAAAAAAAAAAAAGGTTTGCTTTTTTTCTCTTCACTATTATCTATTCTTATCTATTTTTAGACATCTCAAAATGAAATTATCTTCAGAATGGTTTACAGATACCTCAAATGAATTTAAGAATATATCTTAAAATGCAATTTGAGATATCTCTAAATGAGAGCACAATTTCAAGCCCTAAAATGGGCATGCATGGGAGTTTACAGTTTCTTAGGTAAAAGAAATGTGAAGGTCTTGGCTCTATTCCAAAAAAGCAGGAATCTATAATAAATATTGACATGCCATTCCCTCGGATACAGTATGCCAAACTATCCTTTGAAGACAGCATCCCACTGAATCACTGCTTTTATAAAACAGCCAAGCAATTAACAATGTGTCTCATCATTGAATTAAACAGAATGCAGTCCCATTCCCCTCACAGAAAGTGAGGAAAATCTCTTACAAAGACAAGGTCTGAAAACATACCATCTTTCTGAACAGAGTGCTTGATACTTAACCTTTCTGTTAAAAGGTCTCATAATTGTACTGCCTCTCCTAATGTGCCAGTGATGAGAAGTCTTGTCATAAATGTACTGTTAATGTGTATTCTTAAAAAACATACACACACACACACACACACACACAGAGAGTAGGGTCCTGTTTTGAAGTTGAAATCTTGCAAGATATCATATAAAGAGCCACAGGGGGAAAACTTAAGAAACAGGGAGATGACTAATGGTTGGCAGCATTCCACAGCATTTGCCAGCTCGTTCACACCAGCTAAGAAAACCAGGTTTAATGATGTCATGACCAGCCTACTTTACCAATTAAAGGTCTTTAGCCATGACGAGGTGTCGGAAAATGTGTTCCAGATAATGAGTATATACCGCACTCACCCAATGAAGAAACCTTCCAGTTATGTCATGTGGTGCTCAACGTGTAAATTCTGGATGGACGGCATTAAGATCAGAAGATGAGGGATGTAATCATCACCAGGTCAAGTCCCTAACCACCACTAATTACTGACAGCAGGAAATTTGAGCTTGCCAAAAGAGGAGATTCAGAGTTAATCATTACAATTAAGTATGCAAATGAATGTCCTTTTAAATAGCATTATTAAGATCAGCTGCACTGATAGCACAGCAAACTGATTTTTATATGTAAAAGCAGGAACATAGTACAAGCACCGATATGCACTTAGGCCCTGGTGGGACCATCCTCTCAAAGGGTGATGGAGCAGCTCAATCTGGCCGTTTATCCACGACATACACATATAAAATATGACATACATGCTACTCTGTACACTGCATGCACATCATTTGCTGTAGGCTTGCACTATGAATTCGCCAAGCTTCAAATAAAATGTAGGCACCACTTGGAAAGTGATGACCCCTCAATACACCCTATGTACTACATTTGTCAACAGTCTTTTTATTTTGGGGGGGGGGGGGGGGGGGGGCAAATCTTACTAATCTGAAGTATCTATGGTCTTCAAATAACCCCAGAAAAATGTGAATGTGCTCCTCCTCTGATCACTCCCCCCTCCCCCCTTCAGTGACATGATGAATAGAAGCAGGGCCATGAAAACAGATACCAAATGCTACCTTCTCATCAGCATTCCTAAATTAGCTCTTGGTATGTTCAGTTGGGCACAAAAGGTCTCCAAACACCGGACGTGATGTGATTTGTCCTGCGAAAAAATGGTACTTTCACTGTGACACTACTTTTCACACCAGTGGAGACAGACGCGCAATGTGATAGGCAACTCTCCTCTGATTGTATCAGCTGGTAAAAGTCATAAGCATGATAGTTATACAGCTAATAAAAATGTAGAATACATAATAGCTTTTCAGAATACTTATTTCCGTAAAGTAAACCAAATCATACACACCACATATTGCCTGTTCCATGGAAATGGATTGCCAGATGCTCATTGCTGTGTCTTTATAATTTTTGTGTCCTTTATTGTACCAGGTATTTTGATACTGCAAGAATGACCTTTTCTTCCACCAAGGCGTGCAAGGGAAGCTGTTCCTCATTGGTCAGTGCCCTAGCTGCTGCGCGACAAAATCAGAAAAATAGACACTAATCCTATTTGTATCGCGTCGCTTCAGTGTGACCCATTGCCTCACAGTGTGAACGGCTCATATCAAAAATACGCTTTTCTTTTTTTGTCGTGGTGCGGAGTGTCATACGACACACTCGCTTGTCGCATCGTGTCTGGTGTGTAGGAGGCCTTAGCACTCAGCTCCATTCCCACTGCTAATTTAAGGGCTTTGGGATGTACGGGTAGCAAATAAAATAAATATACAAGTATTCTTACAGGTGAACCTGGCAAGAAATAGATGAGCAACAACTAACTGGAGACAAAGGTGTCTGCAGTTGACATGTCTTAGCCAACAACTGTTAAAAGCAGAGAATATTTTAACAGTTTAGCATTTTTCCTGGTTTAACAAATGTATTGTGTTTGCACATCAGTGTTGCTAGTTCTTTGTGGGTAATGCAACAGTGCCTCTCTGTAGGTTGCAAAATGAAGGAGGTTCCAAACTATGTGGCATACATCAGCTAAATGTCTGCTCCAGCAGCTGCCGCATAACATTTAAAGTGCCAGTGTAGCTACACTGCCTCCTGCCAAGAAAGTTTTATTTATTTATAGAACTTAAACCCGATTTGGAATGGGAGGGGCTAAAAAAGAGACACATAATTAAATGCCGATTAGTGTATCTGTGCATATTCATTTATTGGTTTGCCCCTCACAGTCCTTTCTTGTGAATACGGCAGCAATTTAGATGTGACAGATGCTGCCATCAACAATGCTGCAACCTTGTATACATTCAGCACAGATCATAACAACAACAATCCCTGAGCAAGAAGGAAAATGCCCGCTGTCCTGATGTGGACCCCCCCCCCAAAAAAAGACATATACAGTCATTGTTCTTGTTTTACAAATAACCTAAAAATGAACACAAATGCACAAAAAGAGCACAGAGGGGAGGAGTGGTTTACTGCACATTGTTTTCATCTAAGTACCTAAATCCTTGCGTTGTTTAAACTTGCAAGGCCTCTTGCACATCCTGCTGAGTACTTAAACCATTATTAAATGCATAACATTTACAGGGTATTAAATACTACTAATATAAACTCTGAGGTATGGTAACTGCAATAAAATATGGAAACTAAAGAGACAAATTGTAATACTAAAGAAGGATACAAAGCAGCTTCCAATTGGAATCTTTACAACGACAACTTAAGGCTTTCCCTACAGTACTAATGGATCTTATTTGAAATTGTAATGCCGCGGTTAAGGTTAATAATATTGTAATTTTGCTGTCCTGCTCCTGATGATATGCTGGGGGAGGTGGGGGGGAGCCTACTTTTCACAGGAGCCAAGGCAAAGTAAATCTGTCCTTTTTACAGTATTTTTTTTATAAAGTGCTAAAAGACAACAGACTGGTGTAACAACTGCTGATGGGTAACAACAAATGCAAGACGTTTCAAAAGGTACAAAAACTTAACTGCCACAGACTCATAAAACATGTCCTGTTGTATTACTTGCCGCCCTGCTGTGAATGTTTGCCCAGAAGCCTTCTGAAGCCAGAATGATTCCTGGAGCAAAGTGAAAAATAAAGCCAGTATCCTTGAAGTACAGACTGAAAAGCCTATTAATGGTGAATAGAGGGAAAAAAAAATGTTAAATTATTCTGGTTATAAACTTAAGCATATAGGTGACATCTCTCAAAATTATAAATATTTTGTTTAAAGGTGCTTTTTAAAAAATGGAAATGACCCAAGCCAATGAAAACACCTCTTCTCGGCTTCTACGGCCTACAGTATGGGTGCCATTATACAAAGAGTCAGGAGACAAGAACCGGTTCTCATAAGGTAAACAAAAATACACCACAACAAAAAAAAAAAAAAAAGAAATTGGACAAACGGTTTACCAACAAACACAATATACTTAAAACACTACATATTTCCCATGTTTAAACACAGAACTAGAAGCATCTTAACATATTCACGATTTATAATCCCCATCAGACATGAGCAATGTACAAATGTTCAGTCACGTCTGCACCGATTACAAGATAGAACTCGAGCAGCATTCAACCCCTGCAGAAATCCTAATGAGTGAAACCTGACAAGCCAACCCAGGCTCTCAGCTCAAACAATGGGAGGGCTTGTTCACCTGCCTACCTATGACAAGTAAACTGTATGCTCTCTTGCTCATACATTTCTATACATCGTTAACGCAACTGTTTCTTGGGTAGCCGGACGAGCAAGAACCATTCTGCACACTATAAAGGAGTTGTAATTCCAATGTCATGAAAGGAAACTCAGTTACCTCTCAAAGCACCTGCTATGCATCAAGGGCTTAGTGGAGTATTGCAGTCTCTCCATAGTAAAGTATACCACGGATTAAATAAACAGACTATTAGATTAGAACACTGAAGACAGAATGCTGAAATGTTTCAATCTAAACTCAGTGTCATTTAGTATTAATCCCAGATAAGATAAACTATGTGGGCTGGCTTTGACAGTGGGGGTTTATAGCTCAAGTCATCAGCACTGTAGCTGCCTGTGACAGAGAAAGAGCCTAAACTGTGAATCTCCCTCCCTCCCAGAAAGGGCGCTGTGTAAGGTTGGTGGTATGCTTCCCCCTAGACAGGTAGGCAGAAACTGCAAGTCGGCCATATTGCAGGAAGCGTGTAGCTGCACGTACACGAAACGACTTCCTTGTGAATCAACTACACGGCAGGCTGGATTGCAGGAAGGAGTTGGGTATTACAAGGGGGACACAGCTACGCAAATACATCCCCTTGCGCTGAACACTTAACATACAGCCGGAGCTACTGTCTTTGTGAATGGTGTTACGTCCTTGTGTTCCAGAGGAGGAGTAGGAAAGCAGGAGCTGCCACCAGAGAGCCAGCACTAAATCGTGAGCATTATCCTCACTGCACCAGCACAGACACGCACCGCAATCCCCCGGATCTTGAAGAGCAGTTTCATGCACCATGGATACTTGTGTAATTTTTGTTTGGGTTTGCAAGGCCGCCGACAAAAACTTGATCAGTCTTCTATAATATAATAAATGATGTGACTTTAGTAGGGAACAGTGCCATTTAGAAATCAAAAGCAAAATACAGCTTCTTCCAGAGCCACACCCTTTTCCTGAAGCAAAACAAAGGAATCGTTATCAAAGACTGCATTTCAGATGGTAATCTATTTTCTAATATTACCAGAAACTTAGTGAGCAAGTAACTTACATAACCCAGTAAATACACACTAGTGCCTATAATCGAACATCCCTTTCTCTTTAGAAATCCCCCCCCCATATAAAACCTTTACTTTTGTTCCACCCCAGTCTTACCATCCCCACACCCTAACCACTTTCTGAACTTTCAAAAAGTACATTCAGCTAATATAATACGTTCTACTTCCCTCGCAAGCCTATTGCCTTTGGATCTATGCTTTTGTTGCTGTGCAAAACTAACAAAAGAATTTCTGAAATAATTCAATAGAATTTAAACATGTTCTGCTTGTTCATATGCTCTACCATTTTCAATTCTTTCCTTCATTCTTTCAAGATAAATTGCCAATGAACAACATCTGATAAGGAAAGAGGCCAGTACATTACATCCCAAAGGTTAAAAAGGCATTTTCTGGAATGTTCTTTCTCTCTTCTTTAAATCATTCCATGCATTTTTCACCTTACTGCTTCACCAGTAGACTCCCTAAGAGACCAATGAGATTGTTGCTTGCCCCTCCCCCCTTCGACAGCACCTGTGACAACATTCCACTTTGTTATAATTCCCCCCCTCCCCCGGATACCCTCAAGTCTGTCCAGAAAATCATCAAATTATGTGACTCTACTGAACAAAGGCACCAGCCTCTATGCTTGAACACTGGTGGCATTACATCCCATGAGGTAAAGAAGCTCACGTTAATTATGTTGGGGTGTAATTATTATTATTTTTGTATTTATTTATTTAATTTATTGGTTGCCAATTGTTTTAATTCTGTAAACAGTTTGAAAATAATACTCTTCAAGTTCTAAGCTTTTAAATGATATACGGTTTTATGGTAATTGGATAAACTTTGAATGACTTATGACATTGGGGGGGTGGCGGGTGGGGAGCTCGGCATTCCCCAGCATAGCATTCATAGAGGACTACTTAATTTCCACAACAACGCTTACTAAACACTTACAAATACAGCGGTGGTCAAACATATGATTATTTTCATGGGATAAAATAGAGGTTGCATGAAATGAAGCTTAACTCGTGAGTAGTGGAACTGATGAATTTGGTATCTCACTCAGTAAATGGACAGCTGTGAATGAGTCCAAGTCTCGTAGTCTGTTGAATTCCTGCACTGGTTGGCAAAATTCAGTACCACTGAATCATATATAGCTGTACTTCAAAATGTGACTGAGCTTTTTTTCATTTATGTTTAGAACACTCAAGTTAAATAGACACTTAGTCTAGGTTTTAAATACCAGGGTTTATCTAATATTTCTTGTTCTTTAGAATCACTTTTTTTCCCCCATTTATTTCTGTTTCCATAATCACATCCAGGTGATGTTTTAAACCTCAATGGCCCACATAGAGATCTAAGAATCAGGTCCAAACTCCACATATATCTGTTACATAAGTGTAACATTACAAAAAGATGTAAGAAATTGATGATGGTCACACACTGGTGAGTTTAGGCATAGTTCTTGGAGTATTGATAACGCATGGGTTCTTTAAACTTCTCAATTTCAAAGAGTCTCCAGGATGTGATCAATGAAACAGAAAAGAATACAAAGTGCATCTAAATAAGAAGAAAACATCAGTTAAGATAACTCATACAGACAGCTATACAGTACCAAGTATTTAGTTAAAGCTTTGTAAATAGGGCCCAATATCTGCACAGAACACCAGATTCTTTCAATTGAAAATTGTCATTGTTTATCAATAGTCTCTAATCTCTCAGGGCTTAATGATGTAGGAATGCACGCTCGGATGCACATTCCCTCAGTATGTGTTGGGCTTCATCTCTTACCACCTCTGCATTTTGGGAACCTTTCCCAACGTTTAAGTATGGTACACATTCACAGTATTTCAGTGCTGTAGGCCAGCTGGCGTGTGGGAAGTTATCCACAATGTCAGACATGAGGCATGATGAACACTCTCAGCAAACAAAAACAGGAAAACTTTACCACAGGAGGTACGTGAAATGGGTGTAATCTTTGCTTTGGTGACATGTGAAGAAAAATAAAGGCTCAAATGAATGCAAGACTACATAGCTATAGATATTACACCTTATAGACAGCTCAGGATCTTTCAGTCAATCATCATCAGCGCATGTTTAGCTTTCTGGTTTATACAACACAAAGAAACCCTATTCATGACATCAACCATGCCACCCCCTCCACACACAAACACACACACCACCACTCTAAAGTCCATTCAAAACAACGACATCAATCTGCCTCATATTGTCTTCATCAAGTTTTCAATCTTTTCAATGAAATTGACTATGGACTAAATAAAGGTTGGTAAAGATAGAAAACACATACATACACACATATACATTATATGTGTTTTCTAGTTATATATACACACAGTTATAGTCAAGAGTTTACAAACCCCAATGTATAATTTTTAGAAATTTCTCAAAAAGCAACTATTATAGCAGCAAAAGTTTTGCTTTTGTGGATGAGGAGGAAAAAAAAGGTACAGAAATAGATTTTTTCAAGAAAAAAAAACTCCAAAAATGCTAACTCTAAATTATTTATACCCTGACAAGGAAAATGAAATTAGCTAGCTGAGGCACCTTTAGCAATAACAACCTCTTTTAAATGATTAGGGTATTTGTCAATGAGCTTTTGGTATGATTCTTAGTGATTTTTGACTGTTCTTCAATGCAAAATTGTTCCAGTTCATTCAAATTCTGAGGAGTTCTCTTGCGCACAGCCTTCTTCAATTCATACCAAAGATTCTCAATCGGATTTAGATCGGGACTTTGACTAGGCCATTCCAGAACCATTATCTTATTCTTCTTTAACCATTGTGAGCAGATTTTGATGTGTGCTTTGAATCGTTGTTGTGTTGAAATGTTCAGTTGTGCTTTAAAACAAGTTTTGTAGTGGAGGGTTTCAGATGATTGGCCAATATCTTTTGGTATGCTATGGAATTCATTTTACCATGTATTGGAATTAAATTTCCTGTGCCATTAGAGGAAAAACAGCCTGATAGAAGGATATTACCACCTCCATGCTTGACAGTAGGTATGGTGTTCTTTTCTTTGTGCACCTCACCAGACTTTCTCCAAACATAACGACTAGCAGCGTGACCAAATAGCTTGACTTATGTTTCACAACTCCACAAAACCTTTGACCACAACTCATATTCACCATTCAATACTCAACCTATGATTGAAATGTAAACCCCAGTCCCACTTGCAGCCAGTTCACTCTGAATATCTTTGGCAGTCAGTCTCGGATTGTTATTAACCTTCCTCACAATTCTTCTGCTTGTTCTTAGTGAAAGAATCTTCTTTCTTCCAGACTGAGAGCACGTTGTGACAGTACCACGAGTCTTGTACTTCTTGATAATAGAAACAATAGTTGAAATTGGGATACTCAAATGCTTGGAAATCTTCTTGTATCCTTCTCCAGCTTTATAACAAATAATTTTCATCAGACAGATAATTTTCTTTTTTTTGCTTATTGGTAATGACAGCAATCATCCTATGCCTAACCCTTTATACTCTCTAAGAATGTTCAACTGCAATTCAGCATTTTCTAGACTTTTCTAGAATTAGGTTCTGCATTATCGTATTGAAATTTCTAGCACCTTGTAGACAATACTATCATAGCATCAAAGGGTATAATATATATATATATATATATATATATATATATATATTGTGCATTCATAATAACGTAGTATATTATATTTCGTCATATACTGCTAAATATCCTGACGTATCTCAAAACAGGTGCAGAGTTTGTCTCCACGTCAGATAACAGAGATAAAGCTTTAGGTTGTTCAACGACATATCATACCCAATTAACATAACGTAAAGGTTGAGACAATTGTAAAAACTCTGTTGGAGCGTAGTCAAATCGTTGTAAAATAAATAAAAAAAAAAAAAATATATATATATATATATATATATATATATATATATATATATATATTTTTTTTTTTTTTTTTTTTTAAATCAAAGAGACTAATCTGTTGTGTTCTAATACTAATACTACTAAAGCATGTTTAATGGACAATAAAATGCCTTGTACCAAGTCACAATCAATACAGGAAGCAACCCTTTTTCCAAAATCTTTGCAGTCACACACACACAGTTTGATTTCATTGTTTCCACTGCTACCCTCCTTTTCCTCTCCAGGGCCCTCTGCAGTATGTTCACATTGATTGTACCTCAAGTAATAACCACAGCCCATTATAATGCATGTTAAAACCATCACTGTTGGTATGAAAGTATTAGAAGACCGCCATTAGCAATCCAACTGGTAAGAAACAAGAGTAGCCATATTAAAGCCAACAATACAACTTTGACTTTAAATCCTAAGGGGCTACACGTGTACACAATTAAGATTATATTAGTGGTTAAAAAAAGCAAAATTAGAATACAACAAAAGAAAGAAATAAAAATACAGCAGGAAATCCAGCTGTAAATTGTAATATATACCATTTATTTTATTTTATTTTTTTAAATCTCAGGATAGTGGTTAAAACAGAAAAAAAAAATTATAGCAGTGCTGTCCTTCGAGTAAACATAAACCACAGTCCAATCTGTAATACTGATCCCAAAGAATTCAGAGCACAAACAGCAGAAATGTCTACACATGGACCAAGTGCCATTCTTCGCAAAATAGGAAGATCTTTACCATGTTTAACCCTTTGCGGCCCTATGTCTAACCAGATCCGACATTACAAGTTTCCCTTTACGTCATCGAAAAGACGTAAAGCACAGGTCTCTAGTTGTTTTTTCACTGGAAAAAGCCGAGAAAACCTTTCAATGGCCGAGGGAGAGCGATAGGTGCCGAATGAAGCCGAAAAAAAGGGGGGGTGTATCTGAGCTATACAGATAGCCCCTGCACCACAGAGATAACATGGACACATAAAGTATATAGCTGCTTCCGCATCCAGCGCTCAAAGAATATCACAGACATTTGCAGAGCTTTTTGAGATGTTATAGTAATATAATGAGTTGAATCGCAATATTGAGGAGTTTGGTGATAAAATGAGTGTTCAGGAGAGGATTTATCAGTATGTACCTCTATAAAGAGGTATATAAAAAATACAGCGAAGAAGGGATGGGGCCTGGCTGGAGATGCAGTGCTGATGTCGTTTTGCCATGCAGTGCCTTTTAAACCTGTTTTACTCTGAAAAAAAAATTTAAACAGTGTGTGTAAAATAAACAGCGCATGTGAAAATAAATTGGGCCTGATGCACCTTACAAGCACTGAATAAATGGACCGCAAAGGGTTAACTGATTTTTCTTCACAAAGTATCAAACACCTAATGTACTCTGCATTTCCTGAATATGCTGAACAAACATCATAACATTCAGCATGAATTCCTGGAAACCATTAACCCAAACTTCTGCGTTACCTCAGCTTTCCGCAGATTGCAAATTGTTGCTGGTTAAATTACTTGTTTAATTATAAACTGGGCAGATTGTTGTCTGGGAAACTGAGAATATACCTCGGCAGCCTTATCATCTGGATACAGATGGATATTTTCATACAGTACAGCATGGCACCACTCAGCACATAGCCATCCTATTAGTTTATCATGACATTATATAACAGTACGCACACATACACACACATCTTTTGGCCCTGTAAACAGATGGCATAAGGTGCTATGCAGATGTATAGATTGCTTTACAGTATTTAATAAATTACTATATGTTCCTTTTTTTTTATTTGTATAGCACTTTCCACTTTTCTTAAGGGTGTAACCTATTATTGTAATTCATTGTTTGCTGGTCTCCCTGATGCTTCATTGAATAGGTTGCAGCTATTACAAGACAATGCCCCCCCCACCACAAAATTCTCCAAAATTACATCTAACATCACTGACCGTTTATTTATTTTTATTAACGTTATTGACTATTGTTAAATATTCATTATATAACAGTTCATTTTTAAACTCCAAAGATGCGCAAACTAAATACAGTCAGTTTTCTTCAATGTGCACATTTATTTACTGACTGTTTGCCTGGAATACAAGCCTGTTGTCCTGCTCTGGATTCAAGGTGGCATGCTTTTTTTGTTTGTTTGTTTACATCAAATACACAAAGGGGCCTCCTTACAAAGCATTTTAAAAACCGATTCGCTGGTAAGATGGGACCAGCAAATCAGATGCTAGTAAACACATAAACACATATATAATGATGAATGGATTTGATAAAAAAATCGATTTTTGAATTTTAATTTTAAGCCCTAATTCCTGAAGAGACACGCACCAGTGAAGTTGGGGCAGTGACAAGGGTGTGGCTTCAATCTAAATATCCAAAGTGGGGGTTGCTTTGACACTTTTGGGACCTTTTCAGTCTTCTTGTGTAAACTGAAGAACTCACACAACAGCAAGTGAACTTAAAACATGACAGTGTCTGTATAGTTTATTTATTTACACCAAACCAAACTCCATCAAGGAGTGCTTACTCCCAAGTTCTAACTACTCAACTGGACATACCTTTCTTTATGGTTCCCCACAGGTCTCTTCTCAGCTTAACCTTAGCACAGACAGGGCACAAATATTTGACCTGCTATATATATTATATATATATATATATATATATATATATATATATATATATATATATATATATATATATATATACACATACACACACACACACACACACACACACACACACACACACACATGCCTGTTAGTATTAGATGCAGAGGTCCCTAATAAAATGAAAGTCAGGTTATTCTAATCCTGGCTCAACACAAGAAGTACATTGTGGCTGCATAAAGTAGCCAAAAAACACATTCCACTAGTGTGCAGAGCCATCAGGTGTCTGGGTGCATGGGCCAAGGCCTTAGCCTTAACACAGACAGGCCACTAACACTTAGACCCACTATATATGCACACCTGTCTTAATTAGTAGCAGGTGTCCTTAAATAAATAGAGCCATGTGATTCTGATCCTGACTCAATAAAACAACCAAACAATTACATTGTTGCTGTGTAAAGCAGCCACAAAACACATTCCCCCATTGTACAGGACCTCTGCCCTGTCACAATATTGAAACTGAAGATGATCCTGTTTGAAGAGAAATGAAAGCTAACTAACTTTAACAAATCAACTAACTGTATTGTACTTACCATATGTTCATCCAAAAACTTTACACACTCAATTATAAATCTTACAAAACTACGGTGTACAATTCTACTCATAGACCATTTTATTTAGTTTTCATTTCTTCATGTAAAAACAAGACTAGTTGGAATTATTCTCCAGGGTAACCCCAATTGTGTCAAACTATTTGAAAGAAAAAATGCACTTGCCTAATAAATATTTTGCAGACCTATGCTTTTAAATAAAATGATCAAACCATCCAATATATTTACATTTCAAAAGTACAAAAGCTGATCATCATCTTCTTCTTCGAGGATGTAAAACCACACCCTCATCACTACCTCAGCTTCATTGAGGCGTGTCTTCAGGAATATGGGTAGACAAGAAATATATGCCTCCCGGCAGTGAGCAGAGAGGACACACCTCTAATCTCAAAACCCGAATGTATTACAGCTGACATCTTGAAAGCGTAAAAAGGTGTCTGATGTTAATAACGAAAAGAAGGTAAGTTATTTAAATTGTTGTAGCGTCACAAGGGTCATATAACGCTATATTTTTTGGAATCCTGCTACTTACTCTTTAAGGTCACTACATTGGCTTCGCGTGAAGTTGTGCATTGATTTGAAAAGGTTATTTTGGCAATTCTCATTTGCGTGACTTACTTATTCCCTATAAACCAGACAATACTTCAAGATCAGCAAACAATGGTCTCTAGATAGCTCCAAGAACTCAATTAAAAACCTATGGTGCAAGGGCTTTTAGTTTTCGAGCTCCTTCACTTTTTACCTCACTTCCAAATTTTATCCGGAATGCTGAGTCTGTTAGTATTTTTAAATCTAAGCTCAATACACATCTCTTTGATTTGGTCTTTCACTAGTGAGCAGTTTGGAGCTCTTTTGGCTTTTTGTAAAGTGCCCTGGGATGTGTGCACATTAAGGACGGCATACTGGTATGATATGGGAATGGTCCACAACAGAGATGCTGAGTCCAACACAATTACAGTGCCTACAGTACATATTCACCCCCCCTTTGGACGTTTTCAGTTTGTTGTGTTACAATCTGAAATCTTGATGCACTTAAATGAGATTTTTTTTTTTTTTTTTTTGAGTTACACAACTTACTCAACACTTTGAAGAGTCAAGAGAATTTTTACTGTGAAACAACAGTTAATGAAAAAAAATATAAAAACTGAAATGTCTTGGTTAGATAAGTATTCACCCCCCTGAGTCAATACTTGGTGGAACCACCTTTGGCAGCAATTACAGCTGTGAGTCTTTAAGGGTAAGTCTCTACCAGGTTTGCACATCTGGATCATGCAATAGTCGCCCATTCTTCTTGGCAAAATTGTTCAAGCTCTGTCAACTTGGATGGGGATCATTGGTGGGCAGCAATCTTCAAGTCTTGCCACAGATTCTCAATCAGATTCAAGTCCGGGCTTTGACTGAGCCACTCTAGGACATTCCCTTTCTTGTTTTTAAGTTACTCCAGTGTCGCGTTGGCTGTGTGATTGGGGTCATTGTCCTGCCGAAAGGTGAATCTCCGTCCCATTCTTAGGTCTTTTCCAGACTGAAGCAGGTTTTCCACAAGGATTTGCCTGTATTTAGCTCCATCCATTTTGTCCTCCACCCTGAAAAGCATTCCCATAGCATGATGCTGTCACTACCATGCTACACAGTAGGGATGGTGTTACCTGGGTGACGTGCTGTGTTGGGTTTGTGCCAGACATAACGCTTTGCATTTAGGCTAAATAGTTCAATTTTTGTTTCATCGGACCACAGAATCTTTTGCCACATCTTTTCTCTCTCACAAGCCTTTTTGTAAATTCCAAGCGGGATTTTACATGGGCTTTTTCAGAAATGGCTTCCTTCTTGCCATTGTTCCATACAGGTCAGATTTGTGGAGTACCTCAGCTATTGTTGACACATGGACAGTTTCTCACATCTTAGCCATGGAACGTTGTAGGTCTTTGATGGCTCCTCTGACCAATGCCCTTCTTACCTGGCTGCTCAGTTTGAGAGGACGGTCTGCTGTAAGCATATTCTGGATGGTGCCGTATACCTTCCACTTCTTAATGATCGACTTGACTGTGCTCCAAGGGACATTCAATGCTTTTAAAATCTTTTTATACTCCTCCCCTGATCTGTGCCTTTCCACAACTTTAACCCACAGTTGTTTTGAAAGCTCATTGGTCTTTATGGTAGTATCTTTGCTTTGAATGCACTACCCAACTGTGGGACTTTAAAGAGACATTTGTATTTAATCTGAAATCATGTGAGCTACTTTTATTGCACACAGATGGACTCCATTTCACTTATTTTGTGAATTCTGTAGGCAATTGGTGGCACCTGAGCTTATTTAGGACTGTCATAGCAAAGATGGTGAATACTTATCTAAGGAAGACTTTTCATTTTGTCACACATTGAAAGTGTTGAGAAATGCATCAAGATTTCAGGTCATAACAAAACAAACTGTGAAAATGTCCCGAGGGGGGGGGGGGGGGGGGAGGGGGGGGGGGGGGGGGGGGGGAATACTTCCTATAGGCACTGTATGCGGCTTAGGGGTTGATTTGATCAACCAATACCCTGGATTGCATCAACCACTTATTTTAAAAGGGGGAATCCAGGGATACCAAGGATAGGTGATTCCCTATTGCTGTAACCCCTTCTGTGTTATTTTGGGAATCTATCAACCTTCCACCACCATGAGATTCCAACACTATTTCTGGCAGGCACTTCTGTCATCACTGCAACCGTAAAAAAAGATATGGATGTATTGGCAGCCAAAAGAACTGAAAAAAAAAAACAATTCCCTGTATTGATTATATCTTTTGCTTCCACTGTCAGGTGACTAAAATTGTCTAACGCAAAATGAAACTGAGGTAACTTTGCAATGCTTCACGAACCAGATGTCTGATTTTAACACATGCATAAATATATTTACAGCCAACCAGGTCATAAAGATGGAAATCAATAGATGCCCCGAGTTTTAAGCAACCAATGTTACAATGGTACAATAGATTAAGCAACAGATCTTTTAACTGTTATTGGGCATGAAATGTTGCAGTTAAACTCTTCATATGAAGTAATACATTATTAATTATTTAACTTTCTGCAACAGACAAAATTTAATTTGGACAGACTAGAATAATGTAATTCAAAACTAGAACTGCAAAAAGTACCATGTGGTTACATGAACGATGAGCAAACATGTTAGTGAATCAAACTGAATTCAAATCATCATGAAATGTGCTTAAATACTTTACCACTAGGGGCTACAGATTCAAAACAATTCTTTACCATGAAAAGAACCAGAGAAATAAAACAATATTCCTTGTATATGTCTGGATAGCTGTAATTAAAATAGCCTGAGATATTAAATCATGAATGTACTAGCGACACAGTCTTCTTAGATTCTGGATTTTTTAATTTTTATTTAATACAGTATTTTAACATATTACTAAGTTTCTTTACAGTACTGCTACATATCTTACGCCCAGACTTGTCATTTTGCTGTGCAGTGGGGAGAGTAGAGAAGTGCCTTTACAGCAACTGATCGAATTTTACCAGACACACAGAAGAGGTGCAATAAGTAATTAAGCTTGGGTATCTACAAAACCTTACATTTCAAATAAAAAATAAGTGTATATTATCACCAATAGGGGAAAGGGGAATCTTAAAAGACTTGCTCTGTACACAGTTCCAAGAGTTCCTGGTTTAACAGGCCAGAAATAGATTATTCGGTCAAACATTGGTCAAGGGTGTGGTCAATCCTGAGAGCATGCAGTTGTGCATTTCATTTCTACTTTTTGCAACAACTAGTGGATTTTATAATTCAACTATACAGCAGTGTGTTAATGAGCATGGTGTGGGGTGTCTCGTGTTGAAAATGGACAGAGCCTGTAAAGTAAAACAATCAAAATTAACCCATTGTAGGGGGTGACATCCTAGCACACTGCTCCACGAGTTACTTTTTTTTTTTTTTTTTTTTTTACAGAAACTGAAAACAACTGCAGTGCAACATCTGATGTTATTTTATACAGCACCAGTATTTGTGATTATATCCCTGTATTTCAGTATCAACCAAAAACTTTCAGCTGGCATCCACACGGTGGATGCAGACCTATATGTACGAACACCAGTAACACTTACTTTACATTATAAATATATCCAGTAATGCATAGCTGTATCAGATATGTATGTTTCTTATATTCCTCCAACACCCATTACCCTGGGTGTCAAATGTCTGCAAATGAAACAGAGATAAATGATTTTCTTACACAACTTATAAATAGGTTCTTAAACAGCCACAGAAAGCCTGCAACAGCAACAGCTCTGTGTGTCTCACAATGAAGTAAAACAACAATGAAAGAATTTTTTGACCATCTCCTTATCAACCAACACTTACACTTCTAATAAGCAGCAATACCAGTTACTGCTTTCATGCAGCGACAGACAGCTGTTATTTATTATAACATATACTCGCCCTTCAGTTTGTCTCGATTGTTACGAGAACTATACAAAATACTTCATAAACCTATTCAAATATCTATCGCCAAGGATAGAAACACCACCATTTTTGTTTCGTTACTATGGAAAATGAGGACTCCTTGACCTACAATAAATCAACTGAGCAAATGCCCTAATGCATAAACTGGTTTTCAGGGTGTAGCAGTCCATAGCTCCGCCAATCAGATGAGGTTGGAGTCGCTTTTAAAACTATCCTTTCCTGGATTTGTTCTTTGCTAGAAATACTAGGACTCCAATTAGATAGTTCCATCTTCTTGATCTTTTTCTTAAATGAAGGGCAAAAGGTGCTGCATCAGATGCAGGATAGTATTAAATAACTTTTTAAAACTTTTTACAGTAACTGATAAAACAGTGCCTATAAACACTACTTCTGGTGTCATTAGATCTGGCTATGGGAGGTAGGGAGGGGGAGAGGAAATAATTTAGAAAACACCATACATGCAAGTGCCATACAAATATGCCTTTCCTGTAAATCTTTCAACTATTGGTGAGGTATACCCAGCAGACAATCATGTAATCATTTAATGCCAGTTTTGCATTAGCTCTGGAACTGAGGCCATGGGAAGGCAGTGTATGGCGCTATGGCAGGGTAGGTGCCCTGCGCATGAGGAGTGGGTTTTTTGTGTGCAATTATTGTAAATAGTTTATGAAGAAGCTGGTGTTCCTAGGAGATCTTACCTGCTGTGTGTGATTGCCTGCTGTGGAATCACAATCAACAGGTATAGAAAGGTCCCAATCATACAGCTCAGGGCTACTGAAACAATGCTGAAATCCTCTGATCACTGTGACTCTTAAACAGGATCAGAGTTTTAAGAGAAGAAGCCGAAACCGGCGACGTCCGGGTGTGCAACCGGGGTCAGGTTTCATTATTAAAGAAGGAACTGAAACTGCCAACGCTTTGTGTGTAACCAGGTTCGGGATTGGTCAACCTTAAGAATCAGTTCACGGATTGTAGATCCCACACCAGTACAGCGAGGTGTACGAGTCAGACCTCCTGTGTAAGGCAGCAGCGCACGGTGTCTTCACACCACCTTTTATTTGTACGTTTTTGTACAGGGTTTTATTTAGCCTTTTATTACATGTTATGTATGTCCTTCGTACGCTACCATGGTTGGTAGTGTCGCGTGAGTTTGGGTTTGTTTTAAAAAAAAAAACCTGCATGCCTGAGAATAAGTACACGTCTCCACTGTTACAGGCACACAGTTGAAATTTTGGCTAAGAGTTTCAGTTATTATATCCCACAGATATGTTTCAACAAAGTAAACCTTTTATTAGGTGTATCCTCTCATTTCGTATTATGACATTAGTACATATTTACACCTGATTCATTTGAATTTTAAATTAAGACTAATGTAACTAACCCATCAAAACCGTAGTTTATCTCAATTCATTCTCTCAAAGTAGAAAAGCATAACTTGCTGATACAACAGCAACATTTGAGGGTTGTCATGGAAACTGAAAATGTGGCAATGTGATGGTCAGCGTTTTAAAACCAACTTTTCCATCAATGCTTTGTAAGAGGGAAAAGGGGAAAAAAAAAAAACAGGTCAGGAGATTATTGTGCTTTGCTCCACCCAGGCACACAGGTCTAATACAGTACACGTTTCTTTGCTGTATGCATTTTCTCCTCCCTGTTATACTAGGCTAAAGTTCACAAACAAACAATGAGGCCATACAATATCCTGAGCATCAGTACTTTGTTTCACATTGGGGGGAAAAAAAAAAGATAAAACTGTCTGTCATAAGAAGTCAGGATTACTGTACCTGTTCCGTGCACAATCCTAGTTGTGTAAATTATGCAATTGTTTAGGAATTCCATCAATTATTATGCAATAACAGAAAGGCTGGTTTAAACTGCAGCGTTTTCTTTATAGTAGGCTTGTTTTCCCAATTATTAGTACAAGCCAAAGCTTTCAGACACTTTAATTCAGGCTGATTTATTCTAAAATTAAAAAACGAGGCTTTTTAGGTGAGAGACAAAATCACAAAAGGGACATCAAACATTTAGATATTTTTATTATGTATACGTTTGCACTGAAATGTCTCACTGCTAGCAAAGCAAACTGGTTTCTATTTAGATTACATTATCAGCTACACTGTGTACACTACAGTACTGTACAAGGCAACTTTTCAAGAAATTGTAGCAAGTACTCCATCCAATTTGGAGTCGCCTAATAAATCAAGGTAATCCAATACCTATTGAACTGCAACAACTAATAAACTAGTCTTTAAGTGACGTCTTTGAATACAGGTCCTGGGAGTTTTAATTCCGGACTCTATGAAAGTCAGTTTCTTTCGCATTTGACAACATCATATCATATCATTTGTTTGGAATATCTTGTTGTTTTACTGTTCACGGGGGATGAGAATTACAATATGTTTTGTGCACAGTTCCCATATGCAGTGAAATACACTGGTACGTACTACACTCAACTGCTTGTTAGTTTAGTGATGTCTCTACAGTCACACTCATGTTACTGTGAGTGAATCCCTTAGGACCTGATGGAACTATAAACATAATAAGTCACATCCCCATTGGAACCTATTAGTGTAGCAGTAGCTACACAATGTCATCAAGAGGATAGATCTTCCCACAAAATGTCAATGACAAAGAATTCTAACTGATTAAACTACAACAGAACTTGCATAAAATAAATTAAAAGCATTTCATTTTTTTTTTTTTTTTTTTTTTTTTTTTTAAAGAAGTGTTCAGTGGCTATCTTAATCAAATTTGAGAGTCAATAGGGGCCTAACACAGGTGAGTGAGCGAGATTCTACTGCGACGTCAAACTCTTGGAATTTTTATTCTGCAATTGGAATTACGACTTCAAAAAAACAACTACATGGCCTACATTGTTATTGCACTATTCAGATATCTGTTGAAAGAACGTACACACGTTCACAGTTAAAGCATTGTTTTTATACAGTAATGGAAGCTTTCAAACCACACTGCACTGAACGTGTGCTGACAAGTGTGTAGCCCATGATAAGACTTTGCCTGCGCAAATTATCACTTCAACTCGAGTTCCAGCAGGGTGCAAGACACAGAGTGTAAGAACTGCCAAGACAAGTCTGAGCAAGACACTCTAAACTTAGCAACAACTTGTATCTCTTACTGCATATACATTCAAAGACCTGTAAAAGAGCTTTCAGCTGGAGGTTCCTCCGCTAAGAAAGATCCATGTTAGGTGTTAAATTACCTCCAAAAGAGTCCCCAGCTGTTTATCTTTAGTTTTTTCCCCTTTCATTTAATATCTTCTTGTCCAGCACATGTTTTTATATTGTGGTACTATAGCCCTTTTTAAAAAACACCTACTGAACAGACCTACCATACTGTATATAGAATTTCAAATGTGTGCAGCAGCAGGGATGAAGTTTGTATTAAAGTCAACACATTGGTTGGTGTTCTTGGTGACCACCTTGGATGATACTGCAGCAACAAGGAAGAATAATGTATTCTCTCTACAGGGCCAAATTGGTGCCTTATATTGTTATTAGTCACTGTGCCTGCTAGGGCTGTCAATTAAGCCTGAAAATGGCAATCGATGATTGCACCCTGCCCCCCGCCCTCCTGTTCAGTTGCTGATAAGTAAAAGCTTGTGCACAACTGAATGCAAGGGGTAATTATTCCTTGGAAGCGTCAGGAGGAAACAAAAAAAAAAACACACACACACACACAACAACATTCTCAACAAGCCTAAATCAAGTTTGACATACTGCAGGGGTGTTACTAAAATATTTATTCCAAACAGATTACAGTACTTTGGAATATAATTGATATAAACTAGGAAAGAGTTTATAAAAAAAACTCATTTTATTCAGTGATGGCTGCAGCATCACACATTGCATCTCATTAATACTGTAGCACATAACCTTCACTACCTGTGAATCACACACTGCGGAAATCCCTGCCTAAAACATCATCATCATCATCACAACAACAACAAACTGATTTACTTACCACAACATGCAGACCCGCAACAGGTCAAGCTGATTGTTACTCCAAAATTTATATCAATGTATATAATGAGGAATAGAATCGATCGAAAAATCAAACTTCCGCCCTAGTGCCTACACACATTACAATGCAGAACCATTTCCCGCAATGTACTGCTCACTCCCACCGTGCTGATGTTTCGTGCTACAGATACAAGGTTCAATCTCCACGCTTACATGCATGTCTCAGTCCAGGGGTGGAAAAAGACTCCTATTGCATAGCAGTTTCTCCCATTACAAGTTTTACTATGAGTTTGCAAGCCTGAGTGTATAGGTAACAAGCTCCAGTGTGTCTTAAACAGACAGTAAAACCAAGAATGGATCAAACTGTTATGCAATGCAAGTCTCATTTCCATCCCTGCAGTGAGGGTTGACCTTTAATTGTTAGTGCTTTTGCCACACTGTAGGTACAGTGTGTAGGTAGGTAGAGCAAGATGAGTCACTCTGTGAAATAAAGGTTTCAGAACTTGAACAACAACTCAGGTGCTTGCTAGAGTCTTGTAAAAACATGACTGGTTTTGTTTTAAAATTCTAAAACCATAGCAGTTGTTTATTTCACTTAGACAGAAACAAGTGAAGCAAAAATGCAAATATGGCCATGAGTGTTACACATTATCAAGTGGAAAACAGCAACAGATAACCAGCTTTCAGCCAGTAACATACTTCTACCCAAAAGAGTGTGCTGGGGTGAAATGACAAGTAAAGCAATAACAGACTGAGCTTTCTTTAACTCGGTGTAGTTCCAGATGTTTTAAAGTGACCATACACGTTGTCTGCTATAACATGTGCTTCTTTAAAAACTGCACATTTGAGACCAATGTAGCTAATGCAAGTGCAAAATGAGTATGATTTATGGAACTATTTTGTTAGCTACACTTACTCTAAAGGCTAGTGTTTGTAGTAAAATCAATCACCTCATTATGAAAATCTCAACCATGGAAACAATTTAGAAGTCATCAAAACATTATTATGCAAAAGTAAGTGCTCTCTCAGACAAAGGGGTAGATTTACAAAGCTCCACAACTCCCCCCTCCAAAAAAAACTTAAATATGATAACTTTTGAAAACCCTTACAACACACTAAAACAAAAGTACTTAAAACTTTTTTTTTCTTTACATGAAGTGTAGTAACCTTTTAGCTTTGTGCAAAATCTTACTAAAGCTAAATGCCCTGTGGCAGAAACTTCAGGAGGACAAAGTTCAGCTCTGATAGCCTCCTCTGTTTGCAGTGTAAACCACTTTGCACTCTCAAGTCGTGCTCCATTTTGTTAAAAGCACAATAGCTTATGTTTTAAGAAATGCAAAGGATTCTGTGGTGATCTAATAAACATGTTTCTGTTTACTCCACCACTTAGTCACTAGCTGCTTGACTACTGTATACCATTTATGAATGATCAAGATTGCTATTTTTTGTTTGTCAACTTTTGCTCATTTAAGTACTTTTTGGTAAGAATAACTATGTACTAATTTCACATAATACCCCATCCATAACTATAAAACACTCAGTGATACATGTATTAATATATAATTGAATGTTAAACGTTCCGAATGATGTGTTTCATGGCTTAAAGTCAAAACGTTTGTTTTTGAATTTAGAAAGTTTTAGGTTTAAAATTCAGTGTATTTACATATGATGTGGACGTTTATTTAACATTCTGCAGCACATTTTACAGCAGGAAATACTGTTTTCCTGTGCTGCTGTGACTACACAAAAACAAAGGAAAGCAGACGTTAGCATCACTCTTAGTTGCATTTTGCGGTTTGTAAAATCACATGCACTTGCAGGATATGCTGTTGGCATGTTTTTCTTACATATACACCACTTGCACTCGCGTCATAATACTTCCCAATAGTTACGCTTTTTTGCTTAATCGATTCCCAAGCCTTTTCTTCAGTAATATTCGATCCAAATCTACTGAGATCCCAGTTTCAATATTTAACAAAATATATAAATAATAACAAGTACATTCCTATGTTAGTAACCTCCATTTAAGAAACTATCACAGTTCAGAAATGTTGGGGAGATACCAGTGCTTACAGGTATGCAGTAGAATACTTACTGTATATCTCCCAACTAGATTGTGTCGTTATTTTTGTATTGCTGATGGTAGTTGGCTCATTACCATTAGCAACATATATTATATTATAATATATATATATATATATATATATATATATATATATATATATTATATATTATATATCACACACACACACACACACACACACACACACACACATACCGTGGCACTGTATTTTCCCAGCAGTCATAAACAGTCCCAAAACCTCGGAATTACTCATACTGTAGGTAAACAAATGTTTTAGGATAAATAAGGAAGCTTGATAAATAAGTAATTCATATTAGAATATTAATATTAAGGGTTTATTAAAATAAAATATTGATTTTAAAAAAAAAAAGTATACTTACTTTTGGTTGCTGTGATGAGGTTTTTTCCATCCTTGCTAAGCTCTTTAATAAACCTGTTGGTCTTTTCCAGCTCCGCTTCATGAGCCTTCATTCTGTCCCTGAAGGCAGGGCTGTCCAGGTAACAATCACTAAACTCCAATGGGTGAAGCCCCATTGCTACTGAAAAAAGAGTCCCAGTTTAGTGAAGAATGCTGAGGAGATCGCACCGCTCAGAAGAGCCGCAATGTCAGGGTAAACTAAAAGTAATACTACGACTAAATAAAAGACACCATACAAAAGCTGTAACATTAAATAATTAAAATGAACGTGCCCCCACAGTGTTAGGCATTCACAAATCCTCTTCAGATTGTTAAGAAATATAATAACCCTACAAACACCCCGTCTGCCTACAACGATTTGTATCTGTTATGATAACATGCACACTAGCAAGCCGGAGGGCAAGAGGCGGAGCATTCGTCCTCCCCCCCATAAGGCGTGGTTGTTCTCACGCCTGATGCATACGAGCTTTCTGTTCATCTCCCAATGGTAAAAAATGCTGCCAATCAATCAATTCGGCCCCTCCTTTATTAGGTTGAGACGAATTTATTGCTTGGGCAAGGCAGATGACCAATAAAACAGCTAACCTCAATAGTTTAATATTTAAAAATACATTGCTGGGAAACTCTAAAAAAAATGTGCCTTCTAATAAAAATGTGTTTATAAAGCATACTAAACCAAACAAGTAAAGTCACATGGGGATACTGTGTGTTGTTTTTGTTTTTGTTTTTCAATACCACGGGGGATAATCCATAAATAAAAACCAACCTATGATATTTTTTATATATATAATCTATATATATATATATATATATATATATATATATATATATATATTATTTGCTTTTTATTACTAATTGGGTTATTTTTACAGACATAAATTCTGATGTTGAATACACGTTTGCCTCTTGACCACGGTGACAAAATTATGGCGTATCTACTACTACCTTCTTAAAACTGAAACACTGACAGGCCTAACTGTTTGTAAGGCTTATCCTTAGCAAAACCCCAAATTATCTACATACATTTTTAAAGACTTCTGGTAGCACTTATTTTATAGACAGACAGTTTCTCAGTTCCTAAAGTTCGTACAGAATTTGGAAAAAGACATTCGATTTTTTGCTCCGTGGTCTTGGAATAAAGTTTAGGAATAACTGAAACTTACTCTCTTGATACTTTTAAAGGCGTTCAAAAAAATGCATCCAGGTAGCCGATACATTAAAAAAAAAAAAAAAGATTTTATGAGATTGTACAAGAACTGGTTAACGCGAAATGTATCCACTTGTAATGTATTGAACATTTAACAATCATTTGAGTTTAAAGTTATAATTATATAAATTGCTGTTGAAACGACAGCCAGAAGTTTATTAGGTCAGCTTGGTGAATTGAACGTTATCGTCATAATTTGTACATAATTCCCAGTTTCTACATTTTAAAGAGCTTGTCTTTAAGTACAGGTAGGAACAGTTCATAAACCGGAACTGTTGTTGCAGCGAACTTTGTTACTGCTTTAGTCCAAACTTCTTGAAGCGTAACACAGAAAGTCTCTGAGTAAATACTTATTTTTTTATCAGAAATTTTGTAACGCTGAATGTGCTACGGTGAAATGCGAATATCTTGTATGGAGATATGTTTTAAATCGTTTGGAAACCAGAATGGTTAAAGTACGTCTCTGGATTCTTCAGACCGGACAGAGTTACAGTTTGTACTAAGCACTCCAGTGAGTTCTGATAAGCATTGATTCACTGCTATGTGAAGAATAGGGCGATCCTCCCTCGCATTTTCCAAAAGCCTTTGCAGTTGCAGGCTATCGCAGTGGCTAAAATATTGTAGCGTGCACGGGGCGGCAGTAGCAGGACTTCTACAGGTGACATAATCATACACAGGCATAAACCCGATATACTGTCCTTGCAAAGGAGCCTGCTCTTTGTACAGCTGTTTCGGCGCTATTCCGAGAGGTGCTGGGTTCACCCCTGCCTACGTTAACCGAGATCGCTAAACTATGTCCTATGCAGTTTTTTTTTTACTTTCAATACTGCATATGCTAACAAATAGTTTGTTAGCATATGCAGTATTGAAAGTAAAAAAAAAAAAAAACATTAATTGAAATTCTAAAACAAATAAGAAACCAGTTACTGTTTTCAATCGCCACAATTTTGCAATAGAAATTTGACAGACACTTTAAGAGGTTTGACAATATAGCTATGTGTTTATTGTCAAATGCATTACCAACTGTACAGTTATGACAGAGCTCCACTAAATAAATACTGTTCTAGTAAGGAAACGTAAATGTTGGTGGAATCATAATGGCTTAAATAGGGTAGGGTTCTTGGCGAACGCGTGGGGTAGGTGAGTCTACAGCATTGATGTGTACTTACGGGGGGGGGGGGGGGGGGGGGGTCAGCAAGGTGACGCAATCAAATAATAAGAAGTAACCAGATACCAGCTCCTACAATGGGACACGCCATAAACCTGCCTCTACGAAGCTGCGTTAGTTTTATACCTCAAAATATAGCTACTTTGATTTAGTCCTAACTATCAAAATCTGTTGTTTTCATTTCAAAATGTATGTAATCTGACAAACCAATAAGCTTGAAACTGCTCGTTAGCACGGAATAAAATTTATTGATGGTGCCTGGTTTTCTGTTTTTGTCGTGTTTAACAACTTTCCTTTTAAAATGTCTCTGAGCACAGTTTAATGTGTTTTGGTTTCTGAATAAAACTGAGAAATTAGTTAATTGTGAAATTTTGTACAGCGGTATATTGTTGGTGCTAGCTTTCAGAGCGTTCACGTGTTTGCGTGGAACCTCCGCAGGTGAGAAATTCCTGCCTGCGGGAACCGCGGTTCGCCACTATTTACACTGAACAAAAATATAAACGCAACATGCAACAATTTCAAAGATTTTACTGAGTTACAGTTCATATAAGGAAATCAAAGTTAATTGAAATAAATTCATTAGACACTAATCTATGGATTTCTCATGACTGGGAATACAGATATGCATCTGTTAGTCACAGGTACCTTAAAAAAAAAAGGTAGGGGCATGGATCAGAAAACCAGTCAGTATCTGGTGTGACCACCGTTTGCCTCATGCAGCGCACCACATCTCCTTCGCATAGAGTTGATCAGGCTGTTGATTGTGGCCTGTGGAATGTTGTCCCACTCCTCTTCTATGGATCACAACGTTGACATCAGCAAACTGCTGTCCCACACTACGCCATACACGCTGTCTGCCACCTGCCCGTTACAGTCTCCAGCGTGCCGGTGGCCATCGAAGGTGATCATTTGCCCACTGAAGTTGGTTATGATGCCAAACTGAAATTCTTCAGTTGTGCAAACCCACAATTCCATCAGCTGTCAGGGTGGCTGGTCTTAGACGATTCTGCAGGTGAAGAAGCCGGATGTGGAGGTCCTGGGCTGGCGTGGTTACACGTGGTCTGCGGTAGTGAGGCCGGTTGGACTTACTGCCAAATTTTTAAAACAACGTTGGAGGCGGCTTTTGATAGAGAAATGAACATTCAATTCTCTGGCAACAGCTCTGGTGGACATTCCTGCAGTCATCATGCCAATTGCATGCTCCCTCAAAACATGAGACATCTGTGGCATTGTGTTGTGTGACAAAACTGCACATTTTAGAGTGGCCTTTTATTGTCCCCAGCACAAGATGCACCTGTGTAATGATCATCTTGGCAAAGGAGAAATGCTCACTAATAGGGATGTAAACAAATTTATGCACAAAAGTTTAACTGTTCTAAAAAAAATAAAATCAAACAGAACGAAATTTCAATGTACCATTTGTAATTCAGTAATATGAGAGAATTGGTCAGGGGTCTGAATACTTTTGCAAGGCACTGTATGTGTATGTATATATATATATATATATATATATATATATATATATATATATATATATATATATATATACACACAAACACACACACCATCATAATCCCCCCACAATTACCCAAAATATCAGACAATGTGTTGTTTAAAATAAAATAAAAACATGTTGCTTTTAAAAATTTTGATATTTTATTTATTTCTTTGTGAGTTTTGTCTGGTTTGCTGGGTATAGGCAAAGACAATGTGAGTTAAAGGCATCATTATGCATTGATTTTATTGAGCATTATACACGTGATTACACAATGCAACTACTGCCATCCCATCATATTGTAACGGTGGGTGCCACAGCTGCCAGACAGGGACTTTCCCCGGATCCCTGGGCTGGGGGAATTCTCCCCACAGCTACCAGGCAGGGACTTTCCAGGATCCCTGGGCTGGGGAGTTTCCCCACAACTGCCGGGCAAGGACTTTCCTGGCTGGTGAAGTGTCCACTCTAGATTGGCTGAAGTGGGCACTGCCTCCCTCCGGCACCCTATAAAAGGGGCTGGGAGCTGGACATCGGGGTTAGCCTGGAGAAAAGGGACTGAGACCTGGAAATTGGTTAAACTTGTTATTTTGGTCAGTGTTTTGTGTGCGAAACAAAGCCAAGTGTTGTACATGGAGAAGTTCAGTTTTATCTCCTTCTTGACATCGCTACAATATCAAACTATTGGGGAGTGGGGACTGCACATCTAACAACACAATACCTGGAACAATGGACAGCATGTGGGTCCATGACATCGCCAAGAAAAGAAAAAGGTACAGCGAATATCATCAGCTGATACAAGAGCTCTGGTTTTATGAAGGTAGATTTCAAACCTACTTAATGTTGTATTATACAACTCTGGAAAATCAGAAATCAGAACCACAAGCTTTTCCTTCATTGTACTTTTCTTTTTAATTCCTCGCAAAGGAATCTCCTACTTCTCCTGATTGGTTGCTGGTAGTTTACGTCATAGCGCGGCTCGGCGAAAGTTGAAAATATTTTATCTCCTGCGCGCCGCTCTGCGATGCCGCTTCCTGTGACCGCCTTCGTTGAAAACAAATACTTTTGCCGTGCGGCACTACCGCGCCACGTCCGGTGTGAACGGCCCTTTACTGGAAAATAATTGAATGACGTAATAGAAATATTATAGAACATAGGACTGGCTCGACATGGAAAAGTACTGGCATCTTGCACTCCTGTAACCTTGCTCGCATAACCTTGTATGCTTTGCTTAAGATAAAGCTTTGCCTACACTGCAGCTGCAGCGGTGAGACAATGGATAATAGGATGAGCCAGACGTGTCTCTTTGCACATACACCCAAAGCAGCCATTCTGTTATCTGCTTGCTTAGCTATATGCCACGTATGCATAGTTATAAATTGTTTCCCTTATATGCTAATATCTGAATCATCATTGGCTAACCCTCTGGTCTATATTGGAACACTACTTGATGATTATTTAGCACCCTGTGAGTTGAGAGTGTTCTCAGTTTGCAAACTTAAGAAATAAAGGCCTGTGTGTTTGGAAGTCGCAGCCTCTCTTCCTTTTATTAGAATTTCCATGACAGACATCATAAATTACAAGAGCAAAGGTGAAGTTTCTCTGAGATATGAATGTAGCAGCTTTACAATTTTTTTTTAACATATTCTCATTTTGTTGATCACTAATGAACATTTCTGTACTGTGTGTGTTGTCGACTAATTGAAAACGAGACATTTTGTGATATTATATATATATATATATATATATATATATATATATATATATATATATATATATATATATATATATATATATCTCTGTGGAAGGGTGGTGGGTAATTCACTGACACACAGGAGACAGACAGGTGTAATTGGAACACCACACAGCTGCCCAGTTTTATTTATTTTCTGACTCTCGTCAGTGATTTGTTGTAGCCCGCAGAGGGCGCTGTTGTCTGTGGCCTGACTATCCACAATGATAGACAGGACCACGGAAATACCAATCCTGGTACTTGAGACAGTTGCGGGCGCACTCGCAGGTGCTCAAATAATAAATGGAAAAACAAAAGGAGAAAGAAAAAGGGAAAATTAAACACTGTAATAAAACTACAAACAAAAGGTGCTGCACTTCACAGCTTTACCCCGGTCGTCCCTACCCAGCCTTCTACACACACAGTACTTCGGGGTCCTGCCCAATGTTTCCCTACTACTACGACTCTCTCGTTTCTCCCGGACGTTCGTAGTCCCGGAACACACAGCATGTCTAAAAGGGCAGACCTGAGGGAACAGCAGAGTTATTTTATAGGGCTAACTATTCCCCCAAGACCCGGCTCTCAGCCACTCAGAGAGAGGGAAAGCCACACACCCTCTCTCCCACCTCTCCGTGTCACTGCCGTGACCACGGGCGGGTGCTGGACAACCGCTGCCCTCTTCCTGCAGCATTATAAACACGCCAACAGAGTCAGCACAGATATCCCCCTGTTACAATATCTTACCAATTTTAGTACTGAATAACTGTGTTTAAGTTAACGATGTTATATGATCTGTAATGTATAGCAGAATATAAGGCTGCATTTTACAGTGTTTTAATATACAGTGTCAGTGTTTGATTTTAATTATTGTATAATAACACTATTTTTGGATAAACAATTGATTCTAAAACCATTTTCAATTAATGAATGCTATAATAAATTGTAACTTTAAATAATATCTATGGCTTTTATCCAATTAATGATTTACTAGTGAATTGATTGATGTCCTCTATATATGATTGTGGCAGAGCAAAGCTCTGCCCTTTTTAAATTGGCAGGGATGGGGTTAATTTCCCCTACCTGCCTGGGTTTATTATGTTCAGGTGGCTGGGGTTGATTAGTTGATTAGGTTAATTAATGATCAATCAGCTCCCAGCCACCTGACATAAAAGGAGGCCTCTGCTTCTCATTTGGGAGGAGGGAGCTGAGGAAGCAGGTTGGTTTTGTTTGGGTGTGATTTTTCAATTTTCTAAATCCAGTGAAGGCATTGCCCAGCCTGGAAACCTTTATTTTGTACATTTTGCTTTTTGTCTTTCTTTTTGTTTCAATTCCTTTGTTTTGGCCCTTGTGCCCTTTTATTTTTGTATCTATTTATAATAAGTATATATTTTTTTGAACTGCAGTCTGTCTCTGGGCCTCTATCCACTCGCGAGCCTGCCACAATGATAAAGCTGTGTTTTTAATTGACAACCACTGCAACATCTGATGAAGACATACTGTCTGTCGAAATGAGTTGTTTTTGTTTCAATAAATAATAAAGTTTTTAAAACAAAATATAAGAGAAATCTGATGTATAATAATAGTGGTCAAGTCTAAAAAGTTTTTGAGTGAGACCAACCTCGTCTCTACGTACATCATCAAGCAAAGCATACATGGTTTATATGTCATTGCTGTGAATTATGTTTAAACTCTGCAGAGACATTAATATAAAGTGTTAATATATAAAATATATATTTCACAATAAACTTGATTGTGTGACACCTCATTTTATTAATGTACTAAACATAATATCAGTATTTCTGGGTTGAAAGTTATATGGAAAAAATACAAGTTAAACCGCACTGTCACACTCATGTTTAACTTTATTGTGAAATATACATTTTTTGGTGTCAGTTTTAATATATACATTTTTTTAGCCTTTTATGCACTACTTTTGGCAGAACACAAACCTAAACATAAGCCTTCCAATGGCCAGTCTGTGCATTTAACCTGAAAACAGCAATAGTGCAAGTCAGGACCCTGGACTTTGTGTTGTTTTAAAACTTATAAAATGCAGTTTACAATTATATTCCAACAGGGCCACAATTGCTAAATGGTTAGTGATTACTGTATGTTAACAGTAAAGTAAATAACAAGTTTTTTTTTTATGTGAAACTCAGGGTTTATGACTGTTTGAATCTTTTGGAATTACCCTCAAAATTGACATGCATATCTTTTAACAATGGCTAAACCACAAAACTGTAAACATTTGACTTCGGTAGGAGTTAAAATTATTTTTCTTCTTCTGCAGGAATCGTTCAGATTTACTCTTTTCAAATGGCCAGAAGATCTGGATGCCCTCAGCCGTATCCAGGATCTATTTGATTGCTATGAGCAGGCGCTGGAGCTGATACCTAATTTTCAGCAGTATGGGGGAACAACTTTTTAGGCTTGTCACCATCATAATTTTCCAATGTTGTGCAGGAGGGGTTTTCATGTGCAATGTGGACAGGCTGTAATGACGAGGCAAAGGGCTGGAATTTCTTTTTAATTTCCATACCTTGTTCATATAGCTGATGAGGCACACATGAATAAATAACAAAACAAAGATGTTAAATGCATAGTTTGGTATTTTCTGTAATAACCGATGTACTCCTGTTGCTCACAGTATTAGCATTTGACACATGCAGATACTTTTTCAATCAAGTACAGCAGAACCACTTTAACCAAATTGGATTAATCCAGTTTTTTAAATTTAGTTAATTTTGGTTTTGGTTTCCTTTCTCTGTAGAATGGAGTTTCGAGATGAAGCAGCTGGCTATTTCCACAAAGCTCTGAAGCTAAAACCAGATTTTGTTGATGCCAAGGAGAATTTTTAGAGTGACTAACTGATTAGTGGAGCGCTGGCATTTCCTGATGCTGAATGACCGCAAGAGGAACGCAAAATACCAGTGTACCATCCAGTCTGGGTTCAATACCATGCTGGATATAGGGACAGGCACTGGCATTCTAAAGTAAGTTGTATAGGCAGGATTCATACCAGTACATAGGTTATTTGTAAAGACTCAGTGCCAACAGCATTGTAAATAAGATGCAAATTCTTAAACCTTCATCACCCCATGAACCTTTAGGGTGTTGTTTTACACATGTTCCAATGCATGTTGCAGTCTGTCCACCTGTTCAAAGAAAATCTGAACAAATATGCTACAGCTGTTCTCAGCCTTTTATCTGTACTGCGTGCTGTTTAATGTGCAGTACACCCTTATGAAAGTTTCCTATAGTAAAAGTAAAGCATAGTGAAAGCAAGGGAAATCATAGGTAAGCATTATAAACATGGCAAGCTAGGGTAAACTATGACAAATGCATATTATTAACATGGGGGGAAACATAAAAAAAACTGCAAGAATACTGTTATTAAATTTTCATAAGGGTACATTTAGTTACATTAATTAAAATCTTTGATTTATAGATATCTAACTATGAGTTTGCACCACTGGTAACCACTGACCAATGTTGTGTTCTCAGTATGTTTGCTAAAAAAGCAGGTGCTTCTGAAGTGTGTGCCTGTGAGCTATCCAACTCCATGTATGCACTTGCCTGTGAGGTGGTATCAGCCAGTGCTATTCAAGGAGAGATCAAGATTCTGCACATTAAATCTCTAGACATGGAAATCACTAAAGATATCCCCAACAGGTAGGATGCTATGATTCAGCTTCATATTTTTTTATTTTTTTTTTTATGTTTAAAAGTTACTGTACAATTAACCCTCTCATTACTGGGGTTCAGCAATTTCAGACTTTATTTGATTGCCATTAAAACTTAATGGAATTATTTGCTGCTTTAATATTTGTCTACATTGTCCAGTGCCACTGTTTGTATTTGTTTCTGGTCTATGAATGCTGGATATGGCTGCTTAATACGGTTCTTCTGCTTCCACCTAGCTTTACAGCTGATTTGGGTCAAGTGACATGGCACAGCATGTTGTTGACCTGGTACTGAGAGGATAAAAGGAGGAAGTACTTCTGTTGACTATTTCCTTGCCTGACAGTTGCTTGCTTTCTTTCAAGGTTAAACATAATATAAATCCCTTTTTAGAACTTCCCCAGACACTGAAGATTGTTTCTGTCTAAGGTGTTTTTCTTTTGCCAGATTTAATTCCTTTGACCTCTTGTATCTGGTGAATTTCCATTAAAGGAAAATGTATACAGTACCACCTTCATGCTACATTCAATAGGTTCAACCACTGTTAACAGCCTGTAGAACAAAACTACATGCACACACAACAGTAGTTATTACAGTAAGATATTAAAAAAAATATATATATACTTTTATCTAAGCATGTACAGCTATGGCCAAAAATCGAATCACCTAGAATTTTAGGACTGAGGCATAATTTAAAAAAAACTATATGAACAAACTTGAGATGTTTTATTTAAAATCATGTAATCAGACTACAAAATGGTAACGCAAAAGTGTACCGGAAGCCATATTAGTAGTACAGTATTTCATGTTAGATTTTGAAGTGTCACATGCTTGTCAGATTTCCGTTAAGTATATGGATAACTAAGTGGTATGTATTCAATATGTTAACGTAACATTATTTAGCAGTTTTCATATTGTGATGAAAAACATTTGGCCACAGCTGTACACACACTCTTAATACTCTTTGTCTTTGTAGCCTTCTGACTAAGTAAATAAGTGAATAACCTGTATATTATTTGTTTAATTTTGTTATTATTATTATTAATTATGTATTGGGGAATGGAAGAATATGAGTCTATAATTAAGTACTGAATGTTTTATGCACTTTCTGACAGAATATTAATTACAGGTATAAAATCTAAGACCTTAATAAATAAACAAAAATTATATATTTTTTAGTACTGTACTTATTATGAACATATTTGTAGCCTATAGGCTATACATTACAGTAGACTTATATTTTAGAAGCATATAGGCCTATAGTTAATGTCATTACCATTTTGTGTGTGTTTTGTAATATCATTTAAAAAATATAAATACAAATACTCTGCAGTGCTCCCCCTTTATAACTGTATTCGAGCCATAGGTAAGAGACCGTGCTATTTGTGTTCCACGTTATAACGAGAACACAAGAACTAGTGGAATGGCATTATGAGACAAATAGGAGCCACAGCCAAGACCGCCTATAAGTAACTGTTTTCACAATATAAAGGGTTGCCTTATAAAGAGGGAGCACTTGTAAGTATAATTAATACATTACCGGTAGCCTTAGCATGTTATTTCCCTGGTGCTTGCGGTTCCTTAGTCAAAGCCCATCTGTGATAATTTATTTTAATGTATTCCCATACTGGGATGAAGTTCAGTGTAACAAGAAAATAAGGGCTTTAAAAGGTCTGGGAAGAAGCAACATCCATTCATTCAATCAGTCTTGTGGTCAATGCAAAGTTTATGGAGCTTCCTGACGAAAAATAAATGTTCCATACTGTGGAACTATTTATAACTTTAAAAAAACAGAACAGAAATATGAGTCAGTTTTAATATGTGCGTTTGTTAATTTGCTTTGTTTTATGTGTGTGCATGTTTTTTTTCTAAAGGTATTTGGTATGGAACACATGAATTTGGGCATAGTTATCATTTCAGAACTTCGCCTGTTAACCCTCAGACAACCAAACTATATGCCAAAAAACTGCTTGTCAAAAAACAAAACAAAACAAAAATCTGGCTTTGATAATCCCTTATTTATGAGATAACAGAAGACGTGTTTAACTTTATTTTGGCAGGGTTTCACTGGTAGTGCAGAAACAGTGGACGCAGAACTGTTTGGTGAAGGCATTGTGACACTTTAATTCACGCTTGGAAACACTTGCTTTTACCACCCCAGAAAAGCACCATTTATATCTCCTAGTCTGCTAGTGAAGCTGTGTGCTGCCGACTGATCAATCTGGTAGCTCATTAAGGAACACTGAAATGTCCCTGGTTACTATCGGGGAAGCCTATTTCAGTGCAATAGACTTTTGTGCAATTTAACATTTCATCAGCAACAGAAAAAGATTTCCCCCTATAGGTGACAGCTGCTTGGAATTGAACATCAACAAAGAGTGATTGTACCCCTCTTTTGAGGTCAGCCTGGTTAGCCAAAAGTCATTGGTTGTTATAGCTTCATGAAAGAGAATTCACACAAGAAATACATGTTTCTAAAACTGACTATAAGAATGGTCTTCAAAAAATAGAAATGCATTTCAATTATATATATGTGTGTGTGTGTATATATATTGTAGCAGGGGGAGATCTGTGCTGACTCTGCTGGCGTGTTTACAATACAGCAGGAAGAGGGCAGCAGTCGTCCAACAACCGCCTGTGAGTCATGGCAGTGACACGAGGAGGTGGGAAAGTGGGTGTGTGGACTTTCTCCCTCTCTGAATGGCTGAGAGGCGAGTCTTGGGGGATTGTTAGCCCTATAAAATAATGCTCTGCTGTTTCCTCAGGTCTGCCCTCTTAGATACGCTGTGTGTACGGAAGCGCTGGTCGAGGACCGAGAAACCAGCTGGGAGAAACACGGCAACGAACAAGGCAGAGAGTGACAGTGGGGAACCCTTGGGCAGACCCCCGAAGTATTGTTTAGAGCAGGCAGGGAGTCGCTAGAGTAGGTCGGTGATCCGGGTAGTGACGACTGGGATAACACTGCCGAGTGCAGCACCTTTTATTTGTAGTTTTATTATTGTGTTATTTTTCCTTGTTCTTTTCGCCTTCTGTTTTCATTATTATTTCTTTGAGCACCTGCGAGTGCGCCTGCAGTAAATTCGCTTACCAGCTTTGGTATTTCCGTGCTGCTGTCTATCATCGTTGACACAGTGCCCTCTGCCGGTGAAAAGTAAAAACTATCCTGAAAATAAAACCAGGTAGATGAGTTGCTGGAGTGTCTAGGCACAGCTCATTTTATGATGACACTGGATTTAACGAAGGGGTACTGGATGATACCTCTGACTCCGGAATCTAGAGAGAGGACGGCGTTTTTGACTCCCTTCGGGTTGTACCAATTTAGGACCATGCTCTTTGGGTTGCACGGAGCACCCGCCACTTTCCAGCGGATGATGGATCGCATCTTGCAGCCCCATCAGCAGTACGCTGCTGCTTACATAGATGATGTGGTTATCCACAGTGAGGATTGGCTGAGTCATCTGTGTAAGGTGGTGGTGGTGCTGCAATCCTTGCGGGAGGCGGGGCTCACTGCTAACCCAAAGAAGTGTGCCATTGGGAAGAGTGAGTCGGAGTATTTGGGGTATCGTGTAGGGGGCGGCCAGATCAGATCGCTGGTTGCTAAGGTGAAAGCCTTGGCTGACTGGCCGGTTCCTACAACCAAAACCCAGGTGCGCTCTTTCTTGGGACTAGCGGGTTATTATAGAAAATTCATCCCGAGCTTTGCTACGCTCGCTGCTCCCTTGACAGACCTCACCCGGAAGGCTGCCCCAAATACGGTTCAGTGGATGGAGTTGTGCCAGAGGGCCTTTCTCGCCTTGAAGTGGAGGCTGTGTAGTAAGCCAGTGCTATGCAGCCTGGATTTTGGTAAGAGGTTCACCCTGCAGACGGATGCGTCAGATACAGGTCTCGGGGCAGTGTTGTCTCAGGAGGTTCGGGGAAGTGAGCACCCAGTCCTGTACATCAGCAGGAAGCTCCTTCCCCGTGAGAAAAATTATAGAACCATCGAGCAGGAGTGTCTGGCAGTAAAATGGGCAGTCGAGTCACTCCGGTACTACCTTCTGGGGCGACACTTCACCCTGGTTACAGATCATGCCCCGTTAGCATGGCTTCACCGGATGAAAGATAGCAACAATGCCCTCTGCCGGTGAAAAGTAAAAACTGTCCTGAAAATAAAACTGGGCACCTGGGTGGTATTCCAAGTACAACTGTTCTGTCTCGTGTGTCAGTGAATTACCCACCACCCTTCCACATATATATTATATATATATATATATATATATATATATATATATATATATATATATATATATATATATATATATACACACACACACACACACAGTGGCTTGCAAAAGTATTCAGACCCCTGACTAATTCTCTCATATTACTGAATTACAAATGGTACATTGAAATTTTGTTCTGTTTGATATTTTATTTTTAAACACTGAAACTCAGAATCAATTATTATAAGGTGACATTGGTTTTATGTTGGGAAATATTTTTAAGAAAAATAAAAAACTGAAATATCTTGCTTGCATAAGTATTCAACCCCTGTGCTGTGGAAGCTCCCAGTTTGCACCGATGAATGAAATTGCCCAAACGAGGACACAATTACCTTACCATTGGCCTCCACCTGTGAACCATTAAAGTTGCTGTCACATTTTCTGGATAAAAACCCCACTGTTGAAGGATCATTGGTAAGGCTGTGAATCTGAAGGAAAATGAAGACCAAAGAGCATTCTACAGAAGTTAGAGATAAAGTAATACAAATGCATAGAATAGGGAAAGGGTACAAAATAATATCCAAGTGTTTGGATATCCCAGTGAGCACAGTTGGATCAATAATCTGGAAGTGGAAGCTGCATCACACGACCCAGGCACTGCCAAGAAAAGGCTCTCCCTCAAAACTCGCTCAAACAAGGAGACTTGTGAGAGAAGTCACAGAGAGGCCAACAATCACTTTGAAGGAGCTACAGAGTTCAGTGGCTGGGAGTGGAGTAATGGTGCACCAGTCAACCATATCAAGAGCTCTGCATAACACTGGCCTGTATGGGAGGGTGGCAAGAAAGAAGCTGTTACTCAAAAAGTACCATCTGAGAGTGACCCAGCTGTGATGTGGGAAAAGGTTTTGTGGTCAGGTAAGACCAAGATTGAGCTTTTTGGCCAAAACTCAAAGCGCTATGTGTGGCGCAAACCTCAAGACACACCATCCCTACAGTGAAGTATGGTGGTGGCAACATCATGCTGTGGGGATGCTTCTCATCAGCAGGGACTGGGCATCTTGTTACAATTGAAGGAAGAATGGATGGAGCAAAATACAGGAAAATACTGCAAGAGAATCTGCTTCAGTCCGCTAAAAAACTGAAGCTTGGGAGGAAATTTACCTTTCAGCAGGACAATGATCCCAAGCACAAGGCCAGAGCAACATTGGAATGACTCAAGAACAAAAAGGTGAATGTCCTACAGTGGCCCAGTCAAAGTTTTGATCTCAATCCCATTAAGAATCTGTGGCACTATTTGAAAATTGTGGTCCACAGGCGTCGTCCAATCAACCTGAACAACCTGGAGCAAATCTACCAAGAAGAATGGGCCAAAATCACTCTGACACTGTGTGCAAAGCTGGTACATACTTACCCCAAAAGACTTAAAGCTGTTATTGCAGCGAAAGGTGGCTCTACCAAATATTAATGTGTGGGGGTTGAATACTTATGCAAGCAAGATATTTCAGTTTTTCCTTAAAAATATTTCCCAAGATAAAACCAATGTCACCTTACAATAATTGATTTTGAGTTTAAGTGTTTTAAAATAAAATATCGAACAGAACGAAATTTCAATGTACCATTTGTAATTCAGTAATATGAGAGAATTGGTCAGGGGTCTGAATACTTTTGCAGGCCACTATAACCCAGTGGAAATTTATAATTTCTATAAATTTTTCAAAGAAAGAATGTTAGGAAACATTTTGTAGCAAAAGGTTTGCTTTTGTGGATGAGGAAAAAAGTTACAATTATTTATTTCAGCAATATTTTTTCAAAAATAATGCAGAACCTAATTCTAGAAAAGTCTATTAAATGCTGGATTGTAGGTGAACATTCTTAGAGAGCATAAAAGGATTAGGCAAAGGATGATTGCCAAGTCAATATGGGAAAAAGAGCTATCTGAAGACCTTAGGCAGAAAAAAACATGTATTTTCATAAAGCTGGAGAAGGATACAAGGAGATTTCCAAGCATCTGAGTATCCCAGTTTCAGCTATTGTTTCTACTGTGTCTGAATGCGCAGAATTGGAACACTACATGACAATGGACTGTTAACAATACCCTGTGAAGCAGCTATCATAGGTGTACAGTTGTGACAAAGTGGTGAGTGAATACAGGTTAGTGCAGTGCAGAGCAGATTAATCACGCAGTCAATTGCTTTCAGGGCAATGTGTTTTATTTAATGAATGATAATGTCCAGAGCTCGAAGTCAAACACCAGTAAATAATAAATGTTGGAGTGATACAGCGGCGTGTATCACTTGTAATTGTAATCCTCGGATTTGACCCACAACCAAAAGTTCAGGTTTTACATACACCAACACTAAACACAACACAAGACAGTGAAGTGATATTACGTACTAGTGGTGCAATTTACAGCTCTTTGTGAAATGTCCGGGCTGATGTTGGCTTGCGCTATAGCTCCTGATTGTGTTACTGGTAGTCTATAGAGACAAACAACAGTTACAGCAGACACTAACAAACAGTCAAGGTTTTCAGTATTATATGGTTTCCTTCAAGGTCAAATCCAACCATTTCAAAGGAACAGATTACTTTGCTACATCCCTATTTTATACCCTCCCTCATGACCCCTTGGTTAACGAGCGCATCCGCTCCTCCAATCTACGGATGCCACGCTGTTTCCCGTTCAGGTCATTGAGTTCAGGTACTGTAGCTCCATCCCTTTTCTAGCCGCCAACTTCCACCTACCCACGAGAATAAAGTGTCATGTCTTTTAGTCAAGGGTACTCTGTTCCCTTTACCTAGTGCCCTAACAGATTGGGAGGGAGATCTAACACCAAGCGTCATTCGATCTCTGTCACAACAGTACATACCAATATTCCTCAGACGAGTCTACACTCAAATGTAACCTGCACATGGAATGCGGAATCAAAGCTCAACACACATCGGTAGCATTGGCACCCCCATAAATAAGCTACTAAATGGAGAAATGAAACAACGGACCACATGATAGTGTAGGCTATTCAACATATAACTTAAATAACAATATACTGTAGCGACTTGCTAACTGGATAAGTGTCAACATGAAGGAGACAGACAAAATATCTTTGTAGCATCAAACTCCACTCTTTATTTTACAGAAACACACTTGTCAGCCAGTGTTCTGAGTAGCTCCGACCCATGCTCCTTACACTATACATAAACATATTTACAGAAATGTGGACTATAAAACAAACTCACAATGCTGAAAACACTTCTCTATTCAGAAGCCCCGAAGACGGGAATCTCAGCATGGAGCCAGCCAAGAAGGCTGCCACAAGTGTATCCCTTACTCATACTCCTGCTGAAAGCCCCTTCCAATTGCCCCCCACTCACCACGCACCCTGCTCCTACCACACCCGTATGGCATAGTCAGTAGCATGGAATGCAGATCGTGGGTGTCAGAGTATGCTTCTGATGTTAATGAAAAATAAACAACAATACTAAAAAAAAAAAAGTCAGCTGTGTCCTTATACCTGAGTGTGGAATTACCAGATGAGTGGCACAAAAAGGAAAGGGAGCTTTAAAGAATGCAACTACAGGGATATTTTATGGATTGAGCCTTTGGGCACTGCGGCCCTTTGCCAGTGTTGCTGAGGATAGAGCACTTAGCTAAACGCATGTAATGGAAACATTCTGCGCATAGCAAGCCTGTCAGCTTATCACAAAACAGAACACAAAAAAAAAAAGCTAAATATTTAAAGGGCCATCACAGGTTCTATGGAATTCAAACAGATGTATCTATGTTGTGCTGTTTGCTGCAAAGTGAGTTTATGATTTCTCTACTTCTATCACCATAATTTTGACAGGTGTCACACAAATATGAGTACCACTATTGCTCCATGGCTGGACTGATTAGATTTTTGTAGTAACTTTTTTGTAAGAACTGTGTAGCCCTGGATAAGGGCGTCTGTTATAAGAAAATACATACATACATTAACAACAACAACAACAACAACAATAATTAATAATATTAGTAATCCAGCTGGAATCACCTTTGGCAGCAATTACAGCTGTGAGTCTGTTGGGATAGGTCTCTACCAACTTTGCACACCTAGATTTGGCAATATTTGACCATTCTTCTTTACAAAACTGTTCAAGCTCTGTCAAGTTCCTTGGGAAGCATTGATAGACAGCAATCTTCAAGTCATGCCACAAATTTTCGATTGGATTTAGGTCGGGGCTCTGACTGGGCCACTCAAGGACATTTAACTTTTTGTTCCTTAGCCACTCCAGTGTAGCTTTGGCTGTGTGCTTTGGGCTGTTGTCATGCTGAAAGGTGAACTTCCGTCCCAGTTTCAGATATCTTGTATAGTGCAGCAGGTTTTCCTCAAGGACTTCTTTGTACTTTGCTCCATTCATTTTCCCTTTTATCGTGACAAGTGCCCCAGTCCCTGCCGATGAGAAACATCCCCATAACATGATGCTGCCACCACCATGCTTCACAGTAGGGATGGTGTTCTTTAGGTGATGTGCTGTGTTGGGTTTGCGCCAAATAAAATGTTTGCATTTGCACTTTTTGCACATGGCTACAGAATCTCCTGAGTGTTTTTTTTGCATACTTCAAACGGGTTTCAAGGTGTGATTTCTTGAGTAAAATACAGTGCTTGGGATATTGTTGTCACATGCACAGTTTGACGAGACCTTTGGTATTTTTTTATACCCATTTTATGCCTGATCTGTGCCTTTCAACAACTTTGTCCCAGAGTTCTTTTGAAAGATTTTTGGTGCTCATGGTTGATTCTTTGCTTTGAAATGCACTACCCAGCAGAGGGAACCTACAGCAACTGCTGAATTTATCCTGAAATCATGTGAATCACTACAATTCAACACAGGTGGAGGCCACTTAACTTGGTGTGTGATTTTGAAGGCGATTGGTTACACCTGAACTATTACAAGGGGGGTGGACACTTATCCAACCAAGCTATTTCAGTTTTTATTTTTAATTCACTTTCTACAAATTTCTAGATTAAATAAAACGGGATGAAAGGTCAGTGGAATAAGAAAGGAGCACCTTTCATACACTAACTTTACATTCACAAAGCTGACAAAATTAATCAATACAGTAATCAGTAGCCTAGCCTACTACTATAGAAGCAGTGTCTTTGATATTGAAATCCATGTGAATGCAAGGTAAGGAGGTGCAAACTGTTTCTTGATTGCTCTAGGGTTGATATACTGCTGTATGTGTCTATTAAAGTAAATCTTTCCTGCATTATACAGGTAGTTGTTTAGTATCCGCTGGCTCGGTCTATGTTACATACCGATGGTATGTACTATCATACCGTGGTGTACTTTATCCTGTTTTGGGAGTTATTCTTTCAGAACCAAGAAAGCATGCTTCGGTCCATAAAAAACAATCATGATTGCAGCTTCCCTGTTTATTTATTAAACATGTATTAAAACTAGCGATGCTGCTATCACAATCGTTCTTTTGAATATAATCATTATATAGATGTGGACAGGACGCTGGATGTTTTCCATTGCTGTAGTACCTCGAAAAGCGCCTGCAGTGATTGAATGAGTGAGTGCTGGAGTGATATGCGCGGAAATAGGCTTGCTTTTTAAAAATGTTATTTTACGCCTCGTAAAACTGGTTTTGTGCTTGGCACATAGTTTCGAACATAGCAGGATCTCACAAATTGTTGGCCACTTCCGCCAAATTGAGCTATGCGTACATTATATTTGTGCACAGCACAAAACAGTGTACAGTGTGCAGGTGCAGGAATGCTGTGGAGATCAATAAACAGACAGACAACGATAATCCAGGTGCAATGGTGTTTTATTTGTACAATCCAAAAGTTTGATGACATACAGCAGTAAATAATAACAATGAGAACACGCAATATAGCGGCATGTATTGCTCTGTTTTAATCCTTGGGTTGGTCCCGAAATAATAACATTCCCGTTCCTAAACACCCCCACATAACACATAACACAAACACAAGTATGCAGTGAGTGATTTAGTGCTTGCGGTGTAAATACAGTTATTCGTGAATAAGGTGCAGTTCTGTTTGGGTTTAGTGCTGGCCTTTAGCGACAGCTCCAGATCGTGTAAGTGTGTAACTGTATTTATTTGTTTATTTATTTTTAAATAAAGGTTACTTATTTGATCTTTTTGGTTAGAAACTATATCTGCGCAATAATTGTAGATAAAGCATTCCGTATTGGAAGCCACACGGTTATTATTAAATGACTCAGAGTGGTCACTGACATAAACCCAACAGGATGTTGTTTTCTTTCTGATTTAGTTCTGTAGAAGAATAGTCACTGCAGTTATTATTATTGAGGTGTATATGCCGCTGTGTGTTATTGTTTTCTGTAAAAGAAAAAAAAGAAAAAAGCTTGTTTTTAACATTGTCTTTATTACGCCGACCAGAGATCCGTTCTTACACCTGCATTGTCATATTTTACAAGATTTTCTTTACGTAACAGTATAATAATATGGTAAAAGAAACCCTGAGTTTAATTATTAGAACGGTCTGGCCAACCATTACCTTTACCGACCCTCAGACCGTTAGAATTTTATATATCATGGCTATATTATATATATATAATATATATATATATATATATTATATATATAATTATATATATAGTATCACCCCTTGCATAAAGTATTTTTTTTTTTAAATGTGTTACTACTTTTAAATTTTCAAAAGCTATATTCATAGATAATCTAATATATATATATATATATATATATATATATATATATATATATATATATATATATATAATAAGTCGAGATATATATATATTATATATTATAATATAATATGTATATATCTGAATAGAACCACTTTGATCAGCTTTATTGAAAATTTAAAATGTATATAATAATGAATAGATAGATTTGAACAAGCTTTAAGTGTATTTAATTTATCATCAGTTCTTTTTTAATGTTATGTTTTATTCTTTTTCACATTTACTGGTACTGTACATTAAAAATGTGGCCAATAGTGTCATCTAGTGTATAAAACAGTAACAGCAATTGGTAATGATACTATTCATTTTTTCCCCATTCGTTATAAATAGTCCAGAATTCATCCTAAATAGGAATACTTTACTATTTGTTTTAGCCCACTACATTTGACTAAGTAGTGTTTTTTATTCCTGTGTGATGGACTAGTCTATGCCTTTATATGTTCATATATACACAATCCAGCATGAAAAAGACTTACGACTGTCTGTGAAATCATGTGGCGCTTTGTCTTAAACCTTCCCAGCATGGATGGTAGCACATAAAATGGCACCTGCCAATCAAAACTGATTTATAAAGAGACTTATTGGGTCATCCCACGCCAACTCAACCAGAAAGGTGACATTTTGTTGCCTGACCGTCTCAGATTTAGCTAGAAAAATTCACCTGGGGTTTTTTGGGCCTGCTGACTTGCTAACAGAAATGCTAATCATGTATTTATTTATTTATTTCCCCTTCAGGCTGTGACCTGGCAAAGGTCAACCTAAAGTGAAAAATCACCCTGGGCTCAACTTTATTCGAACCTCATTCAACTCACAATTAACAGGGCTTTCGAGAAAAAAATACCTGGAGCACCTAACTCACTTTTTGGCAAGTTATCAGACAATGGGAAAGTGACAAGTTTTACTTGAACTTCAGCCAAACCCTTTAACCTGTAGGGGATGCGAGTCCTAAAATGCTAGTATTGCTGTGAGAACCTTAGGGACCACTCTTCTGTGAAACATTTTTGGTTTCAAGTCTCCCCCACTGGTCATTAACCCCCTTTGGTAATTTTGGTATTTCCACCAAGTTTAGGCCAAAATAACTCATGTGGGGGGGGTAGGAGATTGGGCTAAAGTTCAAATAAAACTCGTTACTTGTCCCTCATCTGGCTACTTGCCAAAAGTGAGTTAGGTGCTCCTGCCTGGTACTTTTTTTCGAAAGCTCTATTCATTATGAGTTGAACGAGGTGCTACACATGATGGTAGCGTCTAAATTGAGCCCAGGATGATTTTTCTGGTCAAGGTCCCTTTTTCACTTTAGGTTGACTTTTGCCAGGTCACAGGTTGAAGGGGAATAATAAAAAAAAAAAAAGGCATTTCTGAACTCAGCGGGCCCGTAAACCCCCAGGTTAATTTTTCTAGCAAAATCTAAGACAGCTGGACAACGGTTGTGGTTCAGTTAATATGGAATGACCCTATTGTAACAGTGTGTATGTAGTCTTAACCTTGTGATTTATCCACAATTATAAAGCTATGACTTAACAGCAATCATACAAGACTTACAAAAACAACGGTCAAGCAACCACCCAACATTTCTGCATGTTATAGATTGTTTGAATGTAGACTGACTGGCGCAGTTATACGGGTTGACAGGGAAGCGTAGTAGCCTAAAACATTAATTAGATAACTAATTAGTCTTTTTCCCTTTCTGTTGAGCTACCTGATTTCTGTCTAATTGCAAAAACTACAAAGGAGTAATACAGGAAGAAAAACTACAAAGGAGAATTATTTTTCTTTTATTTTAGCATCTTAGAGTTAACTTAAGCTATGTTTTAATGAAAGTATAATTTGTGTAAACTGCTTTATGTATTATGAGTGGTGTTCTGTGTATTTTCAGAAGCTAGAAGGCTTGTGCTATCAGAAGCAATCTCTGATCTGTTTGCCTATTACCAAAAATGGTGTGTTAGACGCCATTGTCGCCTGGTTTGTTTTGCAACTTGATGAAGGCAACAACCTTTCAACAGGGCCTGAGGAAGAGACCTGTTGGTAGCAAGCTGTGTTTCCATTGCAGGATCTTCTCAGTAAGTCCTCAATTTCGATTTTTTTATTTTTATTTTTTAACTAGTTGCCAATTTTTAAATTTTTTTTTTTATCATTTTCTCCCAATTTAGAATATCCAATTATTTTTAGGCTCAGCTAACCGCTACCATGCACATGCTGACTCTGTAGCGGTGAACACGAACACAGGCTGTCCTCCGAAGCATCTGCCCGGAAGCCAAACGCATCTTTTCACAGTGCAGACCCGCCATGCAGCCACTTCAGAGCTACAGTGTCGGAGGACAACACAGCTCTGGGCAGCTTACAGGCAAACCCGCAGGCGCCCGGCCGAACTACAGGGGTTGCTGGTGCGCCGTGAGCTGAGGACACCCAGGCCGAACCTAAGATCCCTCAGGACGAATAGATCTCAAGGGCCCTAGCTGAGTGCCACTGCTCTAAGATGTTCCAGGTGTACTTAAAGAGTTCTGAGAGCTCTAGTGAGTAACAGCAATCGATACAAAGTGAATATAAACAAGAAGAATGCATTAGTTAAGATAATTGTTTATGTATGAAATGTTTACATTTCATTTCATTCCAATTCAATTTTATTTTCAAACTTTATCATCAAAATCTGACTTGTACGGCAGTTTGCATTAAAGGACAAGGTTACTGTTGGAAATAGAAGCTAATAAAGTCTCAACAGAAAACACAACTGTACAGAACAGCAGCAAGGGAACAGAGAGGCAGCTTTGATATTGAATATAGCTGTGTGTTTACAGTGATTGCCTGTGAAAGTGTGTGTGTTTATGAAATTCTTTCAGGTGATGGATATTGATCTCATAAATATTCCGGGATTTGGGGGCACAGGGCCACATGGTACAATTGTATTTTTCGTAAAGACATAACCCAGAACAGTCCCCTTTTGTGGTAAAGCACCCTGATCACATAAGCTTTCAGGTCTTGAGTAGCCCACACAAGCTGCACAGGCGTGGGCTACAGAAACCTACTGTGACATTTAGAGAAGGTACATCATTTTTAGTACTGTATAACATCCTTGACAGGTGGCTACATGGATGACTGCCACCATAAATAATGAAAAGTCTGTATACAACAGATATGTAGAGAGATTAATTAAAGTGCATGGTGCTTGCATAATAATTACAGTAAATATTACCTAATATGTATTGGCAACATTTCCCAGACCTTACATTTCCCTCTATGGTGAATTGTGAAGAAAATGTATGGAGCAGTCCTTACAGGTACTTCAATGTTGCAATTCCAGTGAACTTCGAGAGCTTGCATGAAAAAAACATTGACCTTGAAAAGCAGCAGGGATTGGTACTCAAACACGAGCCAATCTGTAAAGATTTGGGGAGTTATTTTAAAGAAAAGAAATGCCAAGCATTTAATATATATATATTGTGAGATTATATATATATTTTCTGGAACATTTATATTTAAAAATAAACTGCTTGGAAACAGTCCTTGCCTAAAAAGAACTCAAAGTCCCAAATGCAATTCAGTTTGTCGACTGCCTTCTTTCAAAGGTGGTGCAGCATGGAAAAGCTATGGGGAAAAAAATACTGTTACAAATAAAATGCACATAATGGGTACATCATTGATATAGGAATATGTGAGATCTGCCAAGTGATGATATATATATATATATATATATATATATATATATATATATATATATATATATATATATATATATATATATATATATATTTGTTGGAATTATAATGTTAGCAATAGCATCACATACTTTAACAATCAGGTATGTATAATCTCAATGTAATCATTGTAAAACTACTTGTTAAACAACTTTACTTCCATATAACTTATTACATGAGCGGAATTGTGTTTGTAATGTTTGACCTGCACCGCCGGATTCTAGAATAGTTATATTATTTTTGCTGGTGACGTTTAACAGTAGCGACTTATTTTATTTATTTAGTTGTTAATTTCAGATTGTGCAGTAAAGCCTGGTGATAGTCTGATAATGGAGGTTTCATGCCAGGATGCCTATTTAAAGATCTGTATTGTTTCTCTTGTGAGGGCAGGAGATGGAGTGGAAACTGAACTAGATGGAGATCCCAGTTTGAGTTTGAGTAGTGGAGTTGAACTGTGCTGCGCTTTAGACTGCCTTCAGACCACCCAAGGCAGGGACCAGTGACGTGTGTACTGGAATCTTCCGAAATAGCCCGCTTGACAATGTGAAGTACCTTAAACAGTTTTAAGAGTGCATTAAGCAAATCGCATGTCCTCCATAAAAGAGGGTGGTAAATCAAAGAACACGGTGATGGATGGGACTGGCTGCAGCATAGACTGTGGGAACAGTCAGAGACAGGACTGTCCAAATACAGCCTCTGACCCCTTGTATGTACTGGATGTCTCAGAAGGCTTCTCCATCCTGTCACTGATAGCTGCCAAGTTGGGGTCAGTAAAGGCCTACAGCTACATAGAAAAAGAGCAGCACCAAAACAGTACTTAAAATCTTGGCAGACTAACAGAATTTGTGAAGAAATGCTGGAGTTTTGGCTCATTCACATGGAAGACGACTCTACTCTTTTGCAGAGGTCTACAACGGACAAGATGTGGAGCGCATTCATCCTGGATTGTGTTGATGGAAGCTGATGGAGAAGGCAGCCCTAGCCAGGTGGTATACCCAGTGTTCTTCTGTAGTTCCTAAACATGCTTTTGGTTGCCATCTGTCCATCACACTGAGTGGAACGTTACCAGTGCCACAGGTTCTCATTATATATATTGTAACAAATGCCTTCAGTCAAGGCTCTTTTTGCGCCCTTTTAAAGCGGACCGAGAACAGTGCTTTTGTGAACGACAGCCACAAAACTGGAACATCTCTGCAAAAGCACAAGTGTAGCTTCCTTTCAGCTGGTGGCATGAAAGGCATAGACAGGTATTGCATAGTAAAACATATGTAATATGTTACAATGTTAAATGCTATATAGCCTATTGTATACACTGTGGAGAATGACTCATTTTGTGCCCTTTTAAAGCAGACCCAGAACAATACTTTTTTATAACACTTTTTATTATATACAGAAATAAAATAAACAAAACAAAAACAAAAGCCTGTCTCCACTTGGAGACCTAGAATAAACATAGCTTTTCTTAAAGTCTATATCTCACATAGAAAATAATTTTTGGCTTTGGGGTCATAGAGCACTGAGAGACGTAAAACGATCAATAATTCCGGAAAATACAGAAAACGAATAAAGTTGGTGTGACGTCATTAGGGGAACACATACCAGAAACAGAAGAGAGATATACTATATGACTTCAGACTGTGAAATGTTAGGTGATTACCATAACCCTGGTTTCCTGAAAATAGAATGACAACCATTACCGAATGGGAAGAGCCTCTCTGACCATCAATCTCTGAGCAAATATACAAAAGATGCCCTATCAGGGCCCTGCTGTGAGGGGGGAAGTCCCGCCCATCTCCTGTTGAAGAGGGACATCCTCACAGTTGCACTTCACCATTTTCTTTCGAAAACAGAGGTCAGCTGGGGACACAACCTCAAAGGGTAATGGTTGTCATTCTCTTTTCAGGGAACCAGGGTTATGGTAATGACCTAACGTTCCCTTTCAATTCGAATGACAACCATTACCGAATGGGAAAGCTGTACCAAAGCTGTCGTGGCACCAGATTACTGACAGTACAGCCCCACGGCAATAGCAACAGAGCCTACATGACGCCTAGGGCATGCTGCCTACAAAACTTTAGAGCCCAGAGAGGGTCTCGTTCGGTTTGTCACATCAAGGTGATAAAAACGCACAAATGTCTGAATACCTGTCCATGTAGCAGCATTGCATAACTCATCTAAGGAGGCGCCATGAAGGAAAGCCCACGAAGTTGCCTGGCCCCTGGCAGAATGGGCTGTAATGTTTCCCGGTAATGGGGAGTCTGTCTGTTCATATGCCAAGCGTATCGCATCTGTTACCCAGTGCGCTAGACGTTGCTTCGGTAGGGCCTGACCTCTAGAGCGGGACCCGTAGCAGACAAACAGCTGGTTGGACTGTCTCCAGGATACCGTTCTATCCAAATAACAGTGCAGAGCCCGAACTGGGCATACCATGTGTTGTCTATGGTCCTGCTCTGACTTGTGCGGGGGAGGTCTGGAAGTTGCCAAAACCACTGATCAGTTAATATGGAATGAGGATACCACCTTTGGCAAAAAGGATGGATTTGTTTTAATGTTACCCGTGAGTCACTTCCAGTAAAAGCCATACATGTGTCATCGATGAACAGCGCATGAAGCTCACTTACTCGTCTGGCAGACGTAATGGCTATTAAAAATGCCACTTTTCATGAAACAGGACGCAGTTCTGCTGATGCCGTGGGCTCAAATGGGGGACTCATAAGGGCCCGCAGTACCGGTTCTAGATCCGACTTGGGGACTATACTTTTCATGTGAGGATGAAGCCTCCAAGCCCCTTTAAGAAATTACACTGCCAGGAAATGTGCCTCAGGGGACACAGAGTCAGTTTTGTCATGGCACACTGATATTGCTGCCAGGTATACCTTCAAAGTGGACGCTGATTTTCCTGCATCAAACGGGTGTTGTAAGAAGGTTAATATCTCAATCGGGCAAGTCACCGGATCGTGACCTTCGGCAAGGCACCAGTCTTGGAAAACTTTCCATTTATATGAGTACTGGGATCTAGTGCTCGGCGCCCTAGCAGACTGTAGTGTTTCTACTACTGCATCTGGCAAACCTAGATGGCTCCCCTCAATGGCCAGACCCAGAGTTTGAGCTGGGCTGGGTTCGGGTGCAATAATAGCCCCTCCGCTTGGCTCAGGAGGTCCTTGCGCAGCAGGAGCTGCCACGGCTGATCCGACAACATGTCGGAAAGGAGAGCAAACCAGGGGCATCTCGGCCATCTGGGTGCAACCAGCAGAACTTCTGCTCTCTCTACCCTGATCCTCTCTAGTGTCAGGGGTATTAATGGTAGCAGAGGGAATGCATACAAGAGCCCCTGTGGCCAGGGATGAGCTAGTGCATCTACTCCCAGGGGGCCCCCGTCTCTTTCCGTGGAGAACCATAGGGGGCAATGAATGGACTCGGCTGTGGCAAAGAGGTTGACTCGTGCCGGTCGAAACTTCTCCCAAATCTGTTTCACCACTTGAGGATGCAGCCTCCACTCTGAGCTCTCTGGAGCTCCTCTGGACAGGAGGGAGGTGGGGAGGTGAATTGCCCTGATGGAATGCAAGTTTCTGTGCGTCCAGGACAGGGGTCTGTGTGCTGCATGCCGAAGGCCCGGTGAGTGCAAGCCACCTTGGTGATTTATGTAGGTTACCACTGTGGTGTTGTCCGTCCAGACCAGCACATGTTTGTGTGCAAATTGCTGGCAAAAATGTGATAACGCCAGGCTCATTTCTTGCAGCTCTTGCGCATTTATGTGCGCTTGTTGCCAATGTCCCTTCCATTGACCTCTTATTCCTCTGCCATTCCAGACCACTCCCCAGCCCAGACTGGAATGCTCTGTAGTGATCACTTCCCTTCTGTAAGGGGATCCGAGGGGAGATCCGAGGCGGAGATTGCCAGGACGAGCCACCACTCGTGTCTTCCGGAACTGTCTGGACACTCGCAGCAGTCGGTACCGATCTTGGACTGGGTGCATGTAACAAAGTGCCCGCCCCTGTGTGTATTTTCTGTATATGTTGCGTATGGTGTGTTAAATGTTGGTGTATAGGCATTGGTACATGGGATATAAACAGGTCTGTGTTTCACGTGTGTTTAAAAATTGTATTTAGGCACAAGATTGTACATTACTTCACGTGCATTTAAAGTAGTAAATATGTGAGCACGAGGTTGCACATAATTAATTCACGTGCTGGGATTCAAGTGAATAATTAATTGGTAATTGAATCCCAGCACAACAGTATATATAGATGCACGTTTTACTCACTCGGGGTTGGGTGTTCGGTGAGTAGGAAACGGGAAAGAGAGGAGGAGGAATAGAGTTTTGATATCAATTGCTATTGCGTGCTGGTGGGACCAGCACGATACTTGTTTATTTAAAACTCACTGTGTTTGTTTGTGTGTCGATCTGCTCACCGTTTGTAAAGTGTTAGTCCGTTTTTGTTTGTCTTTTTATTTTGACGAATGTGCCATGTCCTGCCTTTTTTCTGTGTAAACCTTTTATTTACAATAAACCGGCGCAAGCAAGCTTCTTCACCATTTCACTTCATCTGTCCTGTCTATGTGTATTCATTTCCTGGTTCTGACGTCTCCACTCAGCCGTTTTTGTGACACGTGGTGTCAGTAGTGGGATATGGATCCAGCCACTTTGGCGGCAGTCCTGGAGGCTTTGGACAGCCGGAGGGAGGCTGAGGAACGGATGTGGGAGGAGAAGTCAGAACCAGGAAATGAACACACAAAGACAGGACAGATGAAACGAAATGGTGAGGACGCTTGCTTGCGCCGGTTTATTGTAAATAAAAGGTTTACACAGACAAAAGGCAGGACATGGCACATTTGCCAAAATAAAAAGACAAACAAAAACAGACTAACACTTTACAAATGATGAGCAGATTGACACACAAACAAACACAGTGAGTTTTAAATAAACAAGTATCGTGCTGGTCCCACCAGCACGCAATAGCAATTGATATCAAAACTCTATTCCTCCTCCTCTCTCTCCCATTCCCTACTCACCAAACACCCAACCCCGAGTGAGTAAAACATGCATCAATATATACTGTTGTGCTGGGATTCAATTACCAATTAATTATTCACTTGAATCCCAGCATGTGAATTAATTATGTGCAACCTCGTGCTCACATATTTACTACTTTAAATGCACATGAAGTGATGTACAATCCCGCACCTAAATACAATTTTTAAACACACGTGAAACACAGACTTGTTTATATTCCGTGTACCAATGCCTATACACCAACATTTAACACACCATACGGAACATATACAGAAAATACACACAGGGGCAGGCACTTTGTTACAGTGCACCTTGAATGTATTCACCCAGGCTTGAAGTGGGCACATTCTCAGCAGCCCTAGTGGAAGGATTCTCAAGGTGGCTGCCATCAGCCCCAACAACCTTTGATATAGTTTGACCTGTAGGAGAGCGTCATCTCTGAATCGGAAGAGTGTGGTCTCCAATGACCGAATCCTGTCTTCTGACAGTGAGGCAAGCATGTTCACAGAGTTCAGTTTGATTTTCCCCAGGAACACTGTGGACTGAGACGGTATGAAGTTGCTCTTCTGTCGATGTATTGAGAGCCCTAACTTCGCCACATGATCTATGGCCTGTTTTGTGTGTGCCTCTGCGCGTGCTTTTGACTGTGCGCAAACCAACCAATCGTCCAGGTAGTTTAGGATCTGAATACCCCGCAGCCTGAATGGAGCCAGTGCTGCATCCATGCACTTTGAAAATGTGCAGGGCGGCAGCAAGAGGCCAAATTGCAGCACACAGAATTCGTACGCTATGCGCCGGGCGGATCGGGACGTGAAAACAGGCATCTTGCAGGTCAATCGATGTGAACAAATCGCCCGGTTGGATGGACTGGAGGATCCGCTGTGCTGTCAATATGTTGAACTTCCTCTGTTTGAGGAACAAGTTAAGGACCCTGAGGTCCATAATTGGTCTGAAACCGCCGTCCCTTTTGGGTACCAGGAAGTACCTGGAGTAAAAGCCGCTGAGTGCATCACTTGGACTTACCAAGCATACAGCATTCTTCCTTAGAAGATTGGCGATCTCCTGTTGAAGGAGTATCGCCCTCGCTGGTTCGACGGTGGTGAGGAACACACCCTTGATGGGTGGCGGACCTATGTGGAATTGTAGAGCATATCCGTGTCTCATAGTCGATAGCACCCAGGAGTTCTGGGTGCAGCCTTGCCATGGGTCATTGCCGTTGGTCAGTCCAGTTGTGAGGGGGTTTGGTGGCAGTCAGGGCCGCTCAGGGGCAGTCTCCCTTGGGCTTGGGAGGGGGCGGATCTCTTAGGCCCTGGCCTCGGTCTCCAGGCAGAGAACCGGTTACCCCTGGTCTGCGGTGATCCCATGCCACTGGCTCTGCTCTGCCTCTGCCTCTGCCTGCTTGTCTACTCTTGGGTGGAGGGTGGTGTTCAGACCCTTTTACCCCAGCAGGCTGTGCATGCCACCTTGGGTGCTGACTGTAAGCTGGAAGGCATGAGAACTTTGAGGCGACCTCCGTGGCCTTGTGGGATCTCTCTTATGGTCGCCCGGAAAGTCTGCCTCGGTGTAATTGGGGCATCCAGCAGCGCCACCTTCTCGGTCTGTACGACCTTGGCTTGCGTCAGCCACAAATGCCGAGGCTGCGGAGGCTCTTGGACCACCGATCTCATTCTCCCATGGCTTGAGGAGAGAGACTCTGCTGGGGATAGGGCTGCTCCCCGTCGCTTTGTTCTCCTCGAGAACTTCTGACAGGGAGCGCAGTCCAGCTCACCTGGACTGCGCTCACGCTTTGGCTGCGTATTCTGGTCCTAGGCACCTGGCGCAGTTCGTTACTTAGCAACCACAGAAAATAGAAATAAAATCCGTGGAAACAGAAAACGGAAAACACTTTTTTTCTGACTTTTACATTACTTTTTCCAGGCCTGGAAATCGCTGTTTTAAAATTCCATTTCTTTTCCATGATTTCCATGACCGTACGACCCGACATTATTATTACCCCTCACCCCCTACAGTTCTGTCCTTTCGCCTGCACGTACAGTAACATTAATGAAACATAAACAACCAATCACAGAACATGCAATCTGGTAACCTCGCCCACTGCTCGCGCCGCAGTTTTGACCAAGAGAGCTCTCAGCTGTCAGTCTGGTGCACAGCAAAACAACACAGACGCTATAACCTGCTGAAGGAAACGTTATAGCAAGGCCTTTTTGGTTCATTGGGTCAGCCTATAGTCTACTCAGCCCCCCCCCTCCTCGGTGCGCCACTGATGGGGTTTGTGTTTCTATATGTAGGAGTGAGACTCGGACCGCAGTGTTTGGAGCTTGGAACGACGAGTTAAGTTAAACCGACCAGTACATGGAGCATCCCGACTAAGTATTGGGCTGATATGCCAGTGTTGAATAATGAACCTGAATGTTTTTAGCCTGGCGGAAGCCGACAGGAATTTAGAAGTGAAACAAAGTAGGCTATACTGTGATGCTGGTTTCTCTCTGTCTCTAGATCTTTGTTCCCTCCCCTGATTGTCTGTGTGTATAGACTGTGGTATTTTGTTTTTTATTAGTACTATTTTGTTTCACTATTTCATGAAAATGTGTACTCCCTGTTCCAAACGTTGTTGCACTGGCGCCTTGTTTAATACATGACCTCCACTGATGTGAACCTTGTTTTCCCGTTTGAAGTCTGATTACTTGTTTGTGAATAGAATGATTGTCTCATTATATAAGTACTTTTTAAACAATGTGTGGATACTTTAGGATTTTTAAAATAAACAAATGTCTTCTAAAGTGAATTAGTGTGATTTTTCTTGGCGACCTTGGCCCTGCTGTTTTCTGAATTAAAGAACTTAAGGGTATCCTGTAATTTGTTCTGTGCCTTATCACACTGAACTGGAATAGTCGCTCTACATTCTGTGATATTTTGGAATTAAAGGCAGGTGTTTGTTTTTCCTGTATGCTCCTGTGATTGGGGAGGTGTTATAACATCATGTAGTGGATAATAATTCAAGAGGTAAATCAGAAGTGTGTAATTATTTTGGTAACCAGCCACAAAACTGGTACATCTCTGCAAAAGCACAGCTGTGGCTCCCTTTCAGCTGGTGGCAGGAAAGGAATAGACAGGTATTTTATAGTAAAGTAAGTAGAGATAGTTAATATGTTACAATGTTAAAATATATCCAGACCATTAGAGAAAGCTATCACGCTGTATAGCCTATTGTAAAAACTGTGGTGAATGGTAGAGATATCTACGTGAGAGCCCGTCGACGCAGGCAGTAGGTAAAGGACAAACATTTGAGGGTTTGGGTCAGGTTGCAGATTTTATTAAAGCAGGTCGGGTCAGGTCACGGGTAAGAAGACGGTACTGTTGTGGTTTCGGGTTGGATCCTGTAGTTTTAGGTCTGGATTGGAAGCAGGTAGTAAAAATTGGACCGGTGCAGGACTGTCCCAAAGCACTGCACAGTTATCTTCTAAAGACGAGATCAAACAAATGTTTTAAGATGTGCTTTAATCTGTGTATTGATCTGATATTCTTGGCTTTAATATATTTGCTTGTGGACATGTCCAATTGCTGTAGGTGCCTGCTTGAACCCGGAGGCAGGATTTTCCCTGGGCAATAGTGAAGTACAGGATGCTGATGGAGTCAGAGGCCTTGCTCCAGCAGAGTGCTGTCCAGGGCACAGAACCTACTCTAGGATTAAATAATGCCCCTTTCATTAACCAGTTCACAGTAAGTAATGGCACCTTCCTACACTATTGTGACCAGGTAGCTCTAGCAATGTTCATCCTCGGCAGAAAGCAGACTCAGGCACATAACTGTAGTTTAATCTCTATATTGCACTTTTATTTTACAAATTGACAAAGAAAGACAAAAGGGCCAAATAAAAAGGTTTACACAAAATAAATGACTTTCATTCAAGCTGGGCAATGGCCTTCACTGAATTGGTTTTCCTACAAACGCAGTACATCTACTCCTCAAAACCACCACCAAACAAAGGATTTCTCTCCTCTTTTATAGCATGTGGCTGGGCTTAACTGATTTTCAATTAAGTTACAGCCATATTCTGCACAAGGATTTGGCAGAGATGAGATTTTAGCCCCCATCCTTGACAAACTTAAATAAAACTCCCACCCCCACACTGTTTACACCGGTCACAACAATTTATTATTGTATTTATCTATTTATTTATGTTCTGTATCATTTTGTGTTACAAGTATAACACAAATCATGATAGGGTCTATGAATAATGCTAGTCTGGATTTACAGCCTTGTAAGATATTGACAAGCCAACTTCTTTTGTGCATACTGAACATAACACTATGTAACACAGTTTTTGTTCCTGGGTAGTAAGTGTTATTTCCTAATTGCTTATGCCTCAAAAGTATAGAAAATGGCTATTATTCCCCACAAACTTTGCTTTTGTGACCAGGACAGTGATATTTCAAAATATCACTATTTCCAATGTGTGTCTTTTCGTTCATATAAAGTCAGAAAAAAACAACATATGAATCCAAATTAACATGTGTTTATACTAAAGTAATACAAAAATGACTACAAAAGATTTAGAAGTGAGTAGTTTTTCGAGATTTACGATTATACTGTAAATTTACAGTATAATCGTAAATCTGGAAAAACTACTCCTAAATCTTTTGTACTGTAAATTTGGTTGCTGCAGATTGAGGGCATGGATGTTTTTTGAGCTCGACAAAAACATTGAACGTAAGTAACAAAGCCTTTAAAAAGAGGTTCCTCTAGTGGCCAGCTATTTACTATATTCATAGGATCTCCCCGAATCTAGTAGCCTGACTTGCAAAACAAGCCCTGCATTATATATGCTACATAATGTGACAAGAGATTATACTAAATAACATGACTAGCATTTGTACATAAATGTGTAAATATTATCAATAGATTTTTTCAAAATTAACTTTAATTGCAGGTCCCAGTCCATGTCTTACTGGTCATGGACTGGGACCCATCTAAGCCAGATGGTTGACCTGTTCACACTAGACCTCATGTACCCAAATGCAAACTGTAACAGCAGAGGTTAAGGTGAATTGCTGCATTCAAACTGAGTTTTGGGAAGAAAAAAAAAAAAACTACAAATCTTCAAATTTCTAATCAAAATGATGTGCTGTGCAAGAACAATTTAATTTGCTAAAATGCAAGGTTAAGTTTGTTATTGAAAATCTGGAAAGAACTAAATAAATTGATATGATATTTTTTACAGTTATTATTAAGAACTATTTTTTTCCCAAACCAACTAGTTGGTATGTGTGGAAGGGGTGTGGGTAATTCACTGAACAGGAGACAGACAGGTGTAATTGAAAACACCACACAGGTGCCCAGTTTTATTTCAGGGGCGCATTGGGTTTCTTTAGCCCGCAGAGGGCGCTGTTGGTCCGTGGTCTGCTTACCAACTATGGTAAACAGAACCACGGGAATACCAAGCAAGGGTAAACAGTTCAGGCGCACTCACAGGTGCTTCAAAACAATACTACAAAAATCGAAGGCACAAAGAAACAGGAAAAATAAAACAGTAACAAAACTACAAAGAAAAGGTGCTGCACTCTGCAGCAATATCCCGGTCGCCGCTGCCCGTGCGACCCGGATCACCGTCCTACGCTGCCGGCTACCTAGACTGCTCAGCTATCCTTATTCAGGGTCTGCCCAAGGGTTCCCCTCCCTCACTGTCTCACTCTGAACCTCCGTTCCGTTCCGTTCGGTCGTGGACCAGCGTTTCCGCGCACTCTACGTGTTTAAAAGGGCAGATCTGAGGAAACAACAGAGCGTTAATTTATAGGGCTAACAATCTCCCAAGACGCGCCTCTCAGCCATTCAGAGAGGGGGAAAGTCCACACACCCACTTTCCCACCTCCCTGTGTCACTGCCATGACTCACAGGTGGTTGTTGGACGACTGCGTCCCTCTTCCTGTAGCCCGTGAACACGCCAGCAGAGTCAGCACAGATCTCTCCCTGTTACAGTATGTTTAAAAAATGAAGATGAATGCAAGCAAATTAACTAATCTTTAAAATAATTTATATGGAACAAGGTTAAAGGTTAAAGAAAAGGGCTTGTAACCAGGAGGTCCCTGGTTCACATCCTGGCTCGCTCACTGTGTGACCTTGAACAAGTCACTTAACCTCCTTGTGCTCTGTCTTTTGGGTGAAACGCTGTTGTAAGTGCTTCTGCAGCTGATACACAGTTCTCACACCCTAATCTCTGTAAGTTGTCTTGGATAAAGACTTCTGCTAAATAAACAAATAATAGCAAAATGTGACATTTTCAAAGGATTTCCTTCATTCTTTAACTTTTGAAAGGAGAATAGATCTGGTTAGTGTCACAAAATGAAAAACAAAACACATTGATGGAGCTTAAGAAGACTAGAAATATACGACTTAGTAGTTTGGTTCTAGTTTTGCAAAAGTAGCAGGTGCTTTACCTCTTTAAAAAAAAAAATAGGAGACAGGAGTAAACTCTTTGAAAATATGGCCCTATATGTCCTAGACCTACTAGGTATTTTTCAAACAGTTCAGTTATTTAGACAGATTCATTTGTTTCTGTTGATTATTCGTTTACACTGAAAATAGTGTTCTTTATACTGTGTTTCAAGTCTCCTAAAGGGAAGTTAAAGGAAATGGACGAAACTTTCCTCTTATACGCTTTGTATCTGAGCCTTTCATCACATGTGTTTTTACTTTTGTTGTTTGATTCTTCGGGGGTAACGCACGTCTAATTCTGGCTGAGATCTATACATAGGTGGCTCGGGTATAGAATCATACACAACCAAAGTATCATAACAGGGTTTCATCACACTCACGTTTCGGGTCCACAAAATACCATAAATGTATAACCTGGTGCAATAGTCATGACCCCTATTTTGGTATCAAGTCCACCTCGATGATGAAATCAACCGGAGTACCTTCAGTGAAGATTCCCACTGGAATCAAGCTGATATGATCCTTTATGAAGCCACAGAGGTTAAGTCAGGTGACCAGCTCCTACTGAACATTCAGCAACACAAAACAGCATGAAAATCACAGCCAAGAAAGTATTTGAACACACTGCCACAGGCTCTGCAGACAGACCCTTTTCTTCTCCATAAATTGGAAAAAATGTGGGAATGACAATTACAGCAATCAAGCCCTCCATTCAACTTAAATTGGTTAATGTAAGAAATTGTGCTGTAATGTTTGTAGCCCAGTGTCGTACCTTATTCTCTAATGGGAAGTTTTCTAAATACCTCTACTAATGACCACAGCTGAATTGGGATGGGTCTTCAGAATAAATGTATTGAAAAAAAAAAAAACATCCATGGGGGCTCCCAATGCGCCCTATAGCCTGGCCCCTGTCCGGGGGAGGGGGTAGTGAGCCACTCAGGTCAGCGAGGGTGTCCTCGGCTCACTGCGCACCAGGGACCTCTGTACACTGTCCGGTTGCCTTTGGGACAGCCTGAAAGTTGCCCAGAGCTCCTGGGTGCTGTAGCTCTGCGGTGAGTGCAGGACGGGCCTGCACTGTGAAAAACGGACAACTGACGGCACACGTTTCGGAGGACACATGTCCGTCTTCGCCCCACCTGAATCAGCGCAAGGGGTGGCAGCGGTGGGCCAGGTTGAAATAAACAACAACTGGGCTTACCACAATAGGGAGAAAATAAGAAATAATTGTTGATTGCAAATTTAAAAAAAAAAAAAAAAACAAAAAAAAAAAAAAAAAAACACATCTACACTGCCTCAATGAAAACTGTTGTGTAAGAGCATAAATTGAAATAAACAACTACGAAATGACAACTTTCACTTAAACAATCATGCAATCTGTAAGAAATAAAAAAAAACATGTTTTAGTTTAAAAAAAATAAAAATGATATATATTTTCCCCCCCTTTATGGCATCACTTCTGACATCAGTGCTGATCTGTAAACGAGTGTTGTGATTACTAAACTGAGTTTCAGAGTTGAGTGATGAGAAAAAATCTTTTGAGAAGTTCAAGTTTATAGAAAGTGTTGAAAAACAACATCAGTAGCTGGCAAAATAATGAACGTCAGCTCTGTACGTTTAATTTGTGATAGAAGAAACAGCGTGCTTACAGGTTCTTGTTTAATTTTCAGTAACACTGGTAATTCATCATTTTTTTAGTTACTGGAATTCAAAAACCTGATCACAGGGCACTAAAACAAGAAGAGCATTTGTAGGACAATAAACACAATGCTACAAACTTAGTGGTATAATTAATTTATTAAATACAATATTTTAAAGAATATGTACACCCAAGGCCTTTAGATTATCCAGATTTACAACATACATTAGTTTTGTTTTCCAACCACATTACTGTACATTGAAAGACAAAATATGCCACATCATGGATTTTTTTCTTACCGCAGTACAATACATTGTGGTGTTATGCCAGGCGCAACAACAGCTCCACTAATACTGCCAAAGCACCTCAATTAAAAACAGTTACCAATCATTCAACCAGAATTAGCTTGATTCCTGATTTACCGTTTACACTTTGGGAATATATTTTGTAAACAAAAAGAAACAAATACTTTGTATTCTCATTGACAACTTACTTTATATTTAAGCCCGAGTGCCTGACATCACAATATTTACAAATGTAATTTGCCAAAAAATTGACAAATTGTTACATGGTTGTCTTTGTATATTTCTTGATAATTTTATATTTAGATTTTTATGTAAAGTATGTTTTTTTTTTTAATGTGTCTTTTTACTAGTACTGAATTCAGGTTTTTAAAAAATAACCCATACCCATGCTGGAATAAGGAAATATTTGCTTGATAAAAGGTTAAAGAAGGCTTATATCTACAATATAAATTAGGAGAGGTCAGTCATGATAATTATGTATTGTATTTGTGTACAGAGGGTCAAATTATTAGTACATTTATTTTATAATGCCAGTAGTCTGAACAGTTCACTCATACATCTGTAAAACAAACATGATGGAGGAACAAACAGTTAAACCCTCACCTCATCAAAATTAGTTTGTCTATGCAAGACCATAATTCTATTTCAGTCTCACTTGGCTATACCCTGAATTCCATATCTAGCACTATGGGACCCACTATGTATTTTTTGGCATGGCTGCTTTCCATTCAGAAACAGAACTTCCTTTTAACCATGTATTAATAACAGCTAGTGTTACACTGTAATGATTCTGGACGGCTGTAATGCACCATATAGTAGGTTATCCGTTGGCAAACATCCATTCATTAGTAGGTCATGTATTTTTTTTTTTTTTTTTTTTTTACCAGTACCACCTCTCTGGTGGTGATAAAACTTGGTATTTACATTCCACACTTTCCTGAGGGTACTGGAATCTAGCTTATGTTTACCTCCTTTGTCTCTGATTGGTGGAGCAAATGATGGAAATTTTGTTTCAAGCAATTCCACGTACTGAAACTGTAAGGCACAGTGACATATCTTTCCACAGCACCAACACAGACTGGAACTCAATTGGAACATCTGCTTTGACTGTCTATGGTGCGCAACTCCTGAACCCCCCCCCCCCGCCTCCCTTTAACATCCCCTTGCTCTCTCAAACATATTAGGCTTGTAACAATAACGATAATAATCAAATTATTTATCGACTGGGACCCCACGATAACAAATCAATAATATGTAAATGAAATAGAATATTCCATGAAATTAAAAATGTGTCTTGTATATATTAACTTATTGTCAAGAACGTAATCTGTTGTTGCTTCTAAATGATACTGAGAATATGCATCTGTGAACAAATACAGGATGATGCAGAGATCAAGAGTAACCTGTTTTGTTAATGTATTTTATACATATTATTTTGTTTTAAATCCGTCCTGTGTGTGTCCCCAAGACCACCACCACACACGGGGTCTATATGCAATATATATATATATATATAAGATATATATGAATATATATATATATATATAGAATTTACTGATATTCCACTAGTTAACTGATCTGTCTATTAGAACTGCACTGAGAAAAATTGTTGTCACCCAAGGCCCTTATAATTTGAAAGGCCTATTTATCAAAGAGTTTTAGGTGTTTCTATAAAGTACACTTCAACATTTCAATATTTAACAAAACAAAAAAAAAAGACTTGCTTACAAGCTGGCAACTGGCTTCTGCTTGAAGGTTCAATATTTTTTGCTAAGCACGCTAAGAACTGAACATAAAGAAAGGCCCAGATTGGTAGGCTGTTAAAGCAATGTATTTAATAAAGCATACAATGATTAGGAATTTCAGACCACGGCCATGTATGGCATGATACATGGCGCAGGTTGTCAGTCAGCATTCCAGAGCAAAACAAACATGAAGGTCCTTCAAGAACAAAAATACCACCGTTTTGACAAACCCTATGCTGCAACATTGTGTTACGAAAACCCTTTCAGCTTTTGGTCAAATGGGAATGCTGGAAAAAAAAACAAATAAATAAAAATCCTGTATTTACTAAATATAGACATAGCAATAGAGCATACCTTATTAGTTTTAAAAGTTTTTTAGGCATCACAATACAGCGAGGGCACTTGTTGCGTAAGTTATCAGGACTCTGTGTGATTGTCCTGATCCGGAAGTTCCTTAGTATCCTGAGGCAGTGAATTTGGGAAATCTTCATATTGTGCGTCATTAGCAGAGTTGAAGAGCCCTGCAGGCGCTGATAAAGAGTGAGGAGTCATAGTGGTCTGCCCAAGTCCCTGATAGTGGCCCGTGGGGGAAGGTGGCATAGAAGAGACATCTGTAGCAGGCTCCTGGGATCCACCGGACAGAAGGCTGGTGTGCTCATTGTGCTCCTGTTCTTCTGCAAAATACATTTTCCGAGGGCGGCCTAAAACTGTTCTCCCTAAAAAATTTAAAAAGGGACTAATTTACTTTCCATTTAGATTGTATCCTTTATTTAAAATATATAGTTTATTTGGTGGATTTATTCATGGATCTTGGGTTGTTCTATATGTGTAAGCTGGCCGCTTGTAGTAGTTTTTGGTCCAGCAATGCAGGACGTGAGCCAGAAATTGTCTATGCACTGCTTGTTAGTCTGGTGATTTCCAGTTGTGCTGCTTTTCTACATATACAGTACATACAACATTAAACAGCTTGTCCAATCACTGATGTCAAAGATGAAAATCAAAACATATCTAAAACATTTTAATATGCATTTTAGATTTCAAATTTGTAAAAACGTAGTACAACTACTAATTTAATAGTAGTAAGGTGCCATTACTGTGCTTGTGCTTAGAAGTCTTCCACTTACCAACATTGCGCACTTGCTCCGATATGTCAGCTCTAATGTCAGAAACATCCCACATGGCAAGAAAGGAGTCGAAACATGAGCCCTCCTCAGCTTCTTGTACATAAGGTTTATATGTGAAGCTGTATTGGTGAGCTATCGCAGCAAGAAACATCTCCACACAGATGACAAAGTCCTACAGAAAAAAAAAAAAAAAAAATATATATATATATATATATATGAGATATATATATAATATATATTGTAACATCGCATATTTTGGCAACATCAATCTGATTGGTGACTATGGAGTGATCCCAAAGCCTACCTTCATGGATGTTTATTTAGAATTACTACAGCATGACATTAAAATGTCTGGTTATATAAACTAGAATGGTGTTTTTCTAAAAAGGCCAATCATGTGTGCTCTAAAATAATTATGCTCATAGCTCTATTTAGTGGTGAATTATTGAGGTGTTTTGGGGGGAACGGTTTGTTATAAAAGGCTGTATTTGTGTCTGTTTCATTACCCTATGATTTTGCAGAAGTTGTAAATTTACAGTTCAATCCACCAAGGCTTTCAGAAGTAATAAACCTCAGAAACTTTCATAGAAAGACAAACACACTTTCAAACACGAACAATAATACATTTTCAAACCCCTCATCTGAGGAGTTTGGAATACAATATACACTAAAGAAAGTCCATAAGAAAATAATTTTAAAAGGTACATATACACCAAAAAAAATAGTATAAACCTTAAAATAAAGGTTTTATGTCATTCTATGAATTCTTGCGAAAGCAATTAATGTGGCACTCAACCGTACCTGCAAGCCTGTTGCAACAGCTTCCACACTGTCCCAGTCCCAGGTGTGAGATTCAGAAATAATCCCAACTTTAACCAGAAACGCAATAAAAACAGCTTGCCTGAAACAGAAATATCATCTCTTCATTTTCCATTTTGTTTGCATAACAGCAAGCTATGCAATCTTAGTAAGTATCCACTTTAACACAAGTAATAAATACACACACCGGTATATACCTGGTTGTACAGCTATACATTCTACTTTAGATAAAGCCAGGGAAATAAAAAGCACATTTTTTATGTTTTGTTTTGCAGGCAACAGGGTTGAGCAAAAAATTTCATATTTAGGTAATTACCAGAAGGACACAAAGACAACCATTTTCACACACAGGAATTTCCCAACTGGATGGATAGGGTTCAACTCTTCCCTCAGCGCCTTATAAAACAACACAAGGCAGTACATGGCAAACTGGAAAGGAAGGAAACAGCATTACAGTTACACAGTTACATTGATTTAACATGCTCATTAAATGTTCTCTTTGAGTGGGTTACAAAGAATAAATCAATACGAGTTATAATCTGATTAGGCCTGGCTGCAATACCAGAATGCTAAATTGTTGTTACTGTATGCTTATTTAATTATATTGAAATCCAGTAAGAAGATGATCTATAATCCAGTAATAAAACTGCACAGGTTAATAAAGAGCCTTTTAAACAGAAACACAATGAGTTTATTTATTTATTTATTTATTTATTTTTCTAAATAGGAATGGGAACCCAAATACTATTAGGAAAAACTTAATGGTACTTAGAAGCTTCTAAATCAAATCTCAGAGAGTTGTTTGGTTAATTTTCGGGAGCTTTTTTGAAAATAATTAATTTGGATTTGGGTTTGAGGGCCCGTGTCTCTTATGGGTTGTTATAATCAACATTGCCAAACAATACTAAAATGTGTGGTTGGCTACAATAAAAAGGTGAATTCCCGTCAGCAAACAGGTTAATTCTGAATGCAGTTACACATTCCTAAATCAGTTTTGAAGCCCTGTTTAAATTATGAGAGCCTAACTGAAGGACTGAAAGTTACATAACTGAACTTTTAATCCAACATATGCTAAACTAATTATAAAATACACAAGTAAACCTTAAGATACAGTCACTTAGTAATGTTTAATTTTGTAGCAGATTCTATAAACAAAATACTGTATTATGAGAAAATACAATTGTTCACTTAAGATCACTTAAAACCAGTACTGGTGGTTTTCCATTTATATTCTGGAATCAGTATCAACAGGCATTAGAAACATATTTAAAAAAAAAAAAAAAAAAAAAAACTGAGATGGAACAGATTTTTGGACCATACTTGGTGACATGATTTGACCAGTGCATTATACTATAAAGTATGTGTGTGACTTGACTGGTGCAATTCATGGCCAGCATTTTAATCTACCGGTATTCTGTAAACACTTTAAAAGAATGAAGCACCATTGTGTGTGGGAGTATAAAGTCTACAGTTGAGCAACAGCAGTTAATCTGGTAGAGTTAAAGTGTTATGTAGAAAGAAATGAAAGCATTGATAATCCAAGCTAAATAAGGCTTCTTGGTATCCACAAACTATTTCACACATCTGTTATTAAGAGATATATTGGTATTCGATTATAAGTAGGGCTTCTGTTTTTTCGGCTTTTATTAATTTCATTTTTCTGTGCTTAGTTTTATGTATTTTTTTTTTCCAGGCTTTTATATACTGTAGGAAATTATTGTTTTTTCGGTTACTTTCCAAAATGCTTGGCCGTTTTTTTTCGGTCACAATATGTACAGTAACTCGACAGTACTTGCACACTTCAGTTGTACTTTCTTTCCTTTGCTGTCTTCCACAATGAAATCTTCATGATCACGGGCACGTTCTTCTGGGGGTTTTGGGTGTAGGCATATTTTTTTACATTTTGCAACAATTTACAATTCTGTTTAGTTCTATCTAACCGTATTTTATAGCTTTAAATCTGCGAACAAGCCTTCAAATTGTAACCTTGTTTTAAATCTCGCAAGCACAGTCTCCAAAAGAAAGGTAGGCATTTGCTGCCACTCAGTAGTTGGGATGGGTTTAAATTATTCAGAACGAATCATTGATAGAGACAAGTCAGGAAGGAGGGACATTGCCCAACTGCACAAGGAAAGGTAGTTTGTTTTAGTTTTTTTGTAGTAGGTTTTTTTTTGTTTTAAATGGGAAAGGGGTGAAGTCAATGTGAATTGAGTCTCCATTTCCACAGTTTTTCCGGTGTTTATCGGCTATCCAACGATTAATAGTTTTTTTGTATCGGGGGTGTTTTATCATTTTTTTATCAGTTAAAACAGAAAATCAGAAGCCCTCATTATAAAATAGTACAATTCATGGATACAAATTTCCACACTGCAGTTCAGTTACAGGCTATTTATGAATTAATGGGAACAGCAAGAAAAGTTTGAGCTTTTGTGATAAGAGAAAAAAATGGTGCACTATCTATTAGAAAATAAACATACCAGTTGTGATAAATTGTTGAAAATCACCAGGTAGGTCCAAGCATTTTTGGAGCTGAAGTTTCCTTCATCATACACTCCACATAGCTCACAAATTCTTTAATAAAACAAACATGAATACATATGGGTCACTTTCTTGCTGTGTGAACAATATTGATATGTGGCAGGCGGCCACCAGCAGGATTTTGTGTGGCTCCAGTAGCCCCTAGCAACTCCTCTGTTAATCAACGTCAGAATTAATTAAGGCATTCGTCACAAATCTCACTGTTCATTGGTTGACCAACGAGAGAAAACTTTAGCAGTGTGATGTGAAAACAGTGGTACGGAGTAATGTTTTCTTTAAGTGTAGAGAAATTACCTGAATATTCGAACGAACATTGCAGCACATGAATTTTATGGCAAAAATCCATGTCTGTGTCCACCTTAAATAACATAGTTGATAGACTGTATCAAAGCGTTTAGCCTTGTACCAATTTACCACCTTGTCAGAATTTTGTGTAAACTTTCTAAAATGGCAACTGATGTGTAGGATTAATATAAAAGCTCTCCACTCTTTCCAAACACCGGCCCAACTTGCAAGATAAATGTTACGTATAGTGATCAGTGTTTTGCTTTGTTGTGACCCTATTTTCCGTTATGAATAGAGTAAGGCTGCACTCACGTTGGGTATGTTTCAAACTGACTCAGTCTGGTTTGTTTAGTTGAAACCATGTTTGCTTGCTATTCACACCTATCTGCAAGCAAAGGGACCGATTTAATTTTTCGTTCATTTGTTTTCACAGTTTTTTGTTTCTTTAATTCACCGGCGCTGCACAAATAATACTTTATAATAACAAATTGCAGATCATAACAACTCATTATTTTCTTTATATTGTCATCTAATCAAAACATAAACTGTACAAAAAGCCGGATTAGAAAAAACAGATCGGCTATTGCCGTTTAAATGTGTTATTCATAAGATTGTTCATTTTATTTTTAAATGGCGCTAACACAGGCTAATAAATGACTTTGCTATTAACTTGCTGAGCACGCTGATACAGTTTTGTACTTAAAAAATGTTATTAATAATAATAATAATAATAATAATAATAATAATAATAATAATAATAATAGCAAAACCAGGACAATTTAACTGTTTCCGACCAGGACAAAAAATTTAGGCTAAACAGTGGGATAATCCCAGTTTTCCAGCAATGTCTGGTAACCCTAATGTAGTTCCCCCAAACATTTAGCTTTTTGTTGCACTTGTTTCCTTAGAATATGAACTAAACAACGCACAAAATGTTTACTTCCAGGACAGGTTACCTTGTATAGTTTGTTTCCTATGTGCAAAAGGACTGAGTCCAGCAGTTGTTCACATTGAGGTTTAGCAAGTGAACCAGACTCCGTGTGTTTGCCAAAAGGATGAGATGACTTCTAAGTGGACTCGTACGGTTCGTTTCCCAAGCAGACTTTGTTGTTCACACTTCATACCGAACCGCACTGAAGGCAGACCAAACCCTCTAAACGGACCCAGTGTGAACACAGACAAGCTGCTGTGTGAATGTGCAAGACTGTTTCTTGTTTTTGGTGTGGTGCAGGCTGACACGGACCAGGAATAATCATCCCTATAAACCGTGGATTTGAGTACCTGCAAATTGTGTGTGTCTCCTTCCTTCATTTTCCAAGGTATGCTGCAATATTAATCTGGCCATTGTAAATCATATCAGGAACAATAACAGCACTATTCATTATAAGGCGAAACACAAATGACAGTGTTCAATTATGGTCCCTGACAACTGCATTATAATGGGGTAGCACGTTATGATGTCTACTTTTGTACTGTTTCTGCTTGAAATACACACAAGAATAAATGTATAACTTTAACTACTATGTGACATCCTTTGGATTACAGTTATTTCAGTGGGGCAAAGTAAGGCCTTCACAACAGAATATTACAGTTCTACATTTTATGATATCATATTGCAAATCGTTATACTTTAGTTAAATTTAGCTGTGAATTGTGCAGCATGTGATTGGAACAGGAAAGTGAATGTTCTTGTGTTTATTTCACTTCATTATGTTAATGTACTTTAGCTTAGGTGTTGTATTAATTTATATCAATGTATATGATTGATTAACCACTAAGTTTGACATGTTGTCAGAGCAATAATATTAGAAGGCCATGCAAATTAAAATCCACTACAGAGCTGACATGGGCTGCTGTATTTTTTAAATGAGAGAGAAACACACTGGCTTTATTACAGAAATAAATGAAAGAAAAATTAAGTGCATGCGTCTAGATTTTCTTTTTTTTTGTATGATATTCTTTTATTTTTAAGAAAAATTAACAGTGCGGCCACCAGTAAATTTGTTTGAGAACCACTATTCTATAGTTAATTACTTAAAGCTGAAATGAAAACTAATAACTTCATGTTTAACTCAGTCTCCTATAAATATTAACTTGTTGTAAAAACTAAACTATTATTATTACTACTACAACTTCTTCTTGTCGTTCTTCTTCTACTACTACGTCTAGTACTAATAATAATAAAGAGTTGTAAAACTCAACAACAGTCCTCACTTACTCAACTGGAGTTATTGGTACTGTATATCCCAAATATACTTTGAGGTGGTCATACTTACAGTGCTATAATAGTGGTGAAAGGTCTGACAACTGTGTACTGCAGCACCCCAAGCTTGCATCTGAACAGCAGCACCCTTTAGGGAAGAAAGTGGAGCTACTATTAGGATTAAGAACTACAGCTTATAGCTTAGTGGTGCTACAGCAGATCCAGCTGTAGTGCTTTGATCCTGCGAGTGGACTAACATTAAACACTAATCTCTTTGTAGAGAAGTAACCGTGCATGACATGTGTAACAAACATGGCAGCCTTCTTAAATAATTTAGCTAATACTGCATATATGTTTTCGCAGGCATCAATCAAACTATTTTAGAACTCAACTTTTAATTAAAAATAAATAAAAATAAATGTTGTATCTGACTAATTTGAGTTTACTGCATGATTTTCAAGTTGCATATACTGTACTGTATGAAATTCTGCCTTTTTAAACAAATATGCTATACTCACTCTCCCATGGGCCATGACGGACAGCAGCACAGAGGGGGGAGATGTCTCTGCTGTTCTTTGGCTTCCAGCATTAACACCAGACTGGGATACTGGTTGCTCAAGTAGTTTTGAAGAAAGATCATAAAGTTGTAAATTACATAGGCTTCATAGCACTCTCTGCAGGTGTCCACATATATTGCAATGTTTGGATATTTCAATGCAATCCACTGCAGAGACCAAAAAAAAAAAAAAATCATATTAAGCATGCCATAGCATTTATTAATCATTCATAAGAAAATTAGTAAAGACTAAGACAGACATTCATGAAAACACAAAAATCTGATTGGTCACCAAATCTGTATGGTCACTGTCAAAACTGCCTGGAAAAATGGAAAGCTTGAAAAAGACATACATGCTAAATTATTGATAAACTCACAAAACAGCACTGAGAGATCAACCCTGGTTAAGTCCAACAAACATCAGGCAACATAAATGACATAAAAGGAAGCCGAGCTCTTTTGTAGATAGGTGTAAAACAACTTAAAAGATTCCCTTCTTCAATTCAATTTTTGTATGTAGTTACACAGTTGTCTCATGACTTGAAACCCTTTTGATGGCCTTTGATTTAAATCCTGTGCAGATAAAGTTGATTAAATGGGTCTTTAATAGGAACTCACTTCAAGGACTACGATAAGATTAAGAGTCTGTTATTTAGCAACTGATGCAAGAATTATGTAAAACAAACGAGATACTTGTTGTTCAATACAATCAATAGTGTCTTTACTACCTTTCTAAAGTATATTCCACCACTTGAATGAAAGTCAGATTATGCATTCCAGTTTTCAGTTCAAAATTAAACTTTAGTTAAAGATGCATTGACTATTAACCACTTCCCTTTGTAGGATTACACTTCTGCTGTGCAACGTGTGTGGAAATAACTGCTGCAAAGGAAGCGGCTACAAGCTCACCAATTTGTGGCATTCTGGATGTTTTTGGTATACAATACCTCCAATGTTGGAGCCTTCTCGGTCAAATGGGATTCCCACATAATCAAGATAAAAAACAGGTCTGACAAACACTAAATCATACAGTATAATGCCATGTTTCCATTTGCCTGAAGCGGTTAGTGCTGTTAGCTCCTATCAGCCGTAGACAAAGATCAACCTTGTTTTGAATTGGGATTGGGACTCTGTCAGACCCAATTAGGATTACAGGCTGGCAGGACATGGTCTATCCAACTAACCCTGATGGAAGAAATTACCTAATGAGCATCCAACCAAAATGATGGATAGAGATGAGTGGTAAACCTTGTATTACAGAAAAAAAGTAAATGTATTATGTGATATATTGAACCATGACTAATACATGTCTAAATCACTACCTGAATGTTCTACACAACTATTTGAAGTCCAGCAAACATAGCTTGAAATACCATGACGACTATACTCTGTTAAGTAATGTATTATGATCCCAGTGTATCCTTACACTCCCAGCCACAGGAGTTAACGCAATCACAGAAAATTTGAATTTGTAAGGTGGATACTGCAGAGGCTTGAGGAGGCAAGAGACCTGTGCGTTGTGACTCAACCTCACCTGAAAAAGGTTTCATTACCAGGCCTAATATACAGGAGTAAATTAAAAACAATATCCACTTACACTGTCCAAACTGTATATCGGCACCATCCATAATATCCTGTTGATACAAATCAAATCGATCACTCAATAGTGTGTGCATAAATAATACAATAAAACAACCCTTTTGTCTGCCACCCACTGAGAATGACTGTTGTGGGAGACAGTACTTGTTATACAACAGACCTTTGGTGATGCACAGAGATTAAATGGATCTATTTGAGATCCAGTTACAGTGAAGTAAAAATAATGTTGTTGCCATTGACTTTAAAGCCAAAAACACTGAGCTCGCAATAATATTTAACAACTTCTAGATACAAGAAATGGTTACATACAGACTATTTATCAACTCTGCTGCATTACTTTGTCAGTGATTTATGGGTTCCTGTCCTGTGCATCTATGGAAATCAAAAGCATTTCACTCTCTTACCTGATTATGGGTTTCTGCAGTTCAGGCTGAGTATAGTTTACGAGATGCTGCAGGATCCCCCAAAGTGATATTGGTATTGTCATAAACACAAAGATCCCAGCAATAAACCATGCTTTGGTGTGCGTTCCAACCTTAGAAACAAACAAGAAAACACAAAACCTCCAGTCAGAAATCTCCTTATAAACAAAACATTTACCTGTAAAAAGATACAACAACTTTTTTTTTTTTTTTTTTTTTTTTTTTTTTATTGTTACTTGAGAAAGAAATTGAGGCGCCAAAAGCCTAAGCAAAACTCTAGTATCTTTATAAAAGGCTCAACAGTATGCATTGGCTGACCTACTGCAGAACAATTAAGCCTTTAATGAATTGGATTAAAGAAGTGCTAATCAAGGTTTCATTTCCTTAACTCTTATTAACTCTAGCAATATTATGGCTGTCTTCATTTTCTTTTGTTGAAGATATCTGGGTTCTTAGCTTGTGTTTTAGACTAGAAGTAAAAGTATTGGTAATGCTGTTGTAGCTCAGTTTCACTCAGTGATCTAGCTACAATCAGACCATGTGACGTCCTACCACACTGGAAGTGTCTGTTACGAGGTACCGTTTTAAGTTTTTTGATCTAGGGTTGTACAGAAAAAGCTATCATGGGGAACCCGTGACAATGCTCTTAATAATAAGAATTAATAAAATTGATTACATCAAAATCTACTAAAATGTACTGTACCATTGACGTTATTCAATCTCTCAGACCTAGGATAAATGTGCAGCCCAAAACATGACTTCCTATTGTTGGTAAAATAATCTGCTTTCCCCTCTTCCACCTGACGTTATTATGGGATTAGAGAAAATATCTGGACCCAAAATGGGAACTAAAGTGTAGTGCTTCAGCGATTACCCAGATTTTATACAAACACGCCTAAGTAATGTCCAAATAGCTGGCGTCTGTACTGTATTGTTAGATAAACGTATGTAGTAAATACTTACAATTCACAGAAAAGAAACACGAATGAAAACAATGTCCATTTGATGATTCACCGTATACTAGCACTGTACAATATATTTTACTTACCTCAGATTTCTGCAACTCCCAGACACATAATGGAAGAACCACCAACAGCCCCAAAATATACAAAACCACGAACAAGGGACGAATCCACCTCCTCCAGTTGCCACAAGTACAAGGCATTACTGACAGTATACATTCAAGGTCTATCAGAAAGTGCAAATAACAATATTATACTACGATTATTTTTACAGAAAGTTAAAAAATAAACTAAAAAAAACTAAACAGTCAGAGCGGTGACATCCACAAAATGCGTTACACTGGTACAGGTCACAAGACTATTTCATACTGGACACTAGATAACGTGACGACTACTGTCAACATAAGCTAATGCAACGGCTGTTATGGGTTGGTTACATTCATCATAACGTTTTACTGTAAAACTTGAGCTTAAATTGTTTTAGTTCAGTAAGAAAACAAATTGTATTCACAATTTAACTTAAAGGGAACAAAAGCATATGTTCTAGCTATGTTTTCATGTTGTTATTCTCAGTCAAACCCGCTGTCCCCTGACACTAAAAGTCCTGCCTACTTTTCTAATTCTGATTGGATCTAAGGGAAAGTCAAATTTAACATCTTTATTATTGGGCACTTCTCTTGTCAGTCAGGTGGCGTAGCAGACTGAAGTTTGGCTAATGATTGCAGTTTGGTTGGTCTCCCAAACAATGTAAACAAAAAAGGTGGTTCCCTAGTTTCATTGGCAGGAAGGAGTCAAGTAATAAACATAAGCCGGGAGGCTGTTTGCTATTGTATGTACTGTATAAAATACTGTCAGTAATAAATGTAATCTGAGGTTGTTGCTTTATGCATTACAAATATACAATATGAACTTATACATGCCGTTGCAACTCCCACTTTGAGCCAGTAGGTGTGCGCCTGCTGTTGTAGACTGTTGGCTCGGAAGCAACGCAAAAGGATTTTCAAACAAGTCTGTCTGACTGGATGTGATATTACACCGGACTGCCTTTTTATATACTGTTGCGATCCCGGTTCCCGCAGGCAGGCGCATCACACAGGGCGAGACAATCCTGGCAGAGGCGGAGGGCGGGCGCGACGTGTTTGCAGACGTGTTTGTAAATATTGTCTATAATTTAATTCATAATTTGTTCCATGATTTTTAATAATGGAATGATTTTTTTTTTTAAATAAATACATCAAAACCCAAAGCCAGGTGAACGTTATTATTTTTTAACAATAATAATTGTAGGTGATTTATTACATGGGCAGCGCCTAGTGGTAAACTAATTAAATTGCAGGTCTTTCCATTTTGTTTCGCTGTAACATGTGATGTGGCGCCTTCAAAACAGTGCTGGAGTCTGCAGATTAATGTTTAATTGTTGCTGAAGAGTAGGTCACCACATTTAGGATGTTCCATTCAATCCTGTCCCACATTAGTTAGTAAGCCTGTTGTATCACATTAATCGCAAATCATATCTTGCCTTTCACTCTCATAGATTATATCCACGAGTTATGGTTATTTTATTAGTGGATCTATCCCTTTGTTTTGCTTACTGTGGTTAACTTGTTTATCTGCTGTACTGTGATCTGCTTATTTAAAGAACTGGTTTGCATTTCACAGCTAAGCTTGTGTGTACAGGGTTAAAGAATTAAACCTGACTAGCGTTAATCTTTTTGGAGGACACTTGTTCAGTTCATATTGATATATTCTATGGCAATACATATGAAATGCTATGAAACTAATATTTAATTATTAATTATTTTATGATGTTTTTAAAGGCGTGGTTCAGTTAAAAAATAAATGTTATACTGGTTAAATTAAGAGAAAAATAGCGAGGTTATAGCGTTATACATCCCCACGTGTTGCTACAACTGTTTAAATAACGTACCTGTCATTTTTATTTTCATTGAACATCCTGACAACTTTTAAGACTTATAACTTTAAAGTCTGTTTAAAATATATTTTCAAAATGTCCGCTCCAGTGCCCTGATAGTGTAAGGATTATTGCCCACATTGTCAAACAGGTAACACAGCAATAAACGATCCATGATGTGGTACGGGACAGAAAAGCCAGAGCACTTGTTATTTGTATTTGTTTATTTAGCAGACTCCTTTATCCAAGGAGATTTACAGAGGTTAGGGTGTGTGAACTCTGCATCATCTGCAGAGTCACTTACAACAACCTCTCACCTGAAAGACAGAGCACAAGCAGGTTAAATGACTTGTCAGTCACACAATGAGACAGTGTGTAAGCTGGGGTTTGAATCAGGGACCACCTGGGATGCGTTCAACAGGCAGAACGCTCTCGAGCGTTAGGTGACGAAATGTAACCATTAACTCATGGGTATTAATCCTCTGGTACAGTCTAACCTGAATAGATATTCTAAAATTTCAAGTTAACGGTGATGTTGGAAAAGTCTACAGCTCCTGGCCCCAGATACATGACATGGAAGTCAAATTCCTGCTCTATGCAGATGACCTGATCCTGCTGTTGCCCACTGAACAGGAGCTGCAGCGGAACCTGGCTCTGCTGGAGCAGTTCTGTCAGACCTGGGCCTTGGCAGTGAATTTGAAAAAAAACAAATCATGATTTTCCAAAAAAAAGGCCAGATTGTGGGAAAACAGATACCACTTTGCTCTAGGCAACACCGCCCTAGAATACACACTAAATTACAGTTACCTTAAACTAACAATCAATGCATCAGGAAGTTTTGGCCTGACATTAAAAGAAAAAGCTTGCAGAGCTTTCTATGCCATCAAAAGAAGGCAATATAAAATAAATAGACCCATTAGAATCTGGTCCAAAATTTGTGACAGCGTATCCAGCCCATTACGCTCTATGGAAGTGAGGTATGGGGTCGTCTCAGTAAGCAGGATTATACAAAATAGGACAAGCGTCCTGCAGAAACCCTTCATGCAGAATTCTGCAACAATATATTACAAGTACAGAGGAAAATACCTAATTATGCATGCAGGGCTGAATTAGGTTGTTACCCACTGCTCATTCACATCCAAAAAAGTGCACTCAAATTGTGGATGCATCGCTGCACAAGCCCCTTATCTGGGGACAATGAAACTAAATCCCAAAATAAACTTCACTGTTATCGGACCCTAAACAGAAAGTAAACAGTCGCAGAGTATCTCTTCATTGTCAGAGATACAAACTAGAGACAGATCCTGACCAAGTACAGGTTCAGTGACCACAGCCTGGCCATAGAAAAAGGCAGACACAGACAGACCTGGCTGCCCAGAGATCAGCTGTGTGGTCATTGTGAGACAGGAGAGGTCAAGACAAAGATGCACTTTCTCCTACACTGTGAGAAATACTCCCAAACAAGGAAAAATTATTTTGAAAAATTTACAATATCCCTCCCCCATTTCCCAAAAATGACCAACCCAGAGAAACTATCGGTCCTCCTGGGGGAGGGACACACAGCCCCATGGCTGCCCAGTATGTGGCCGCCTGTAACAGCCTGAGGGACATTGGGTGAGCGTTCCGCACTAAGGCACCACAGTCATATTATGTTAACTACTATTCATTTTAAATCTCAATGAACTGTTATTATTGATATTATTTACTGTTACAGTAAATATTATTTCCGTTACCATTTAAATTACCATGAACGTATTATTGCTTTATTTATTTATTTTAATCTGTATTTTTCCATACTTTTGTTTTATTTTTATTGTATCTCATTGTGCAAAACATTTTTTGTACTTTATGTTGTTAGACTTGCTATATAATGTAATTGCTTTGGCAATACTGCTGATGTTCGTCATGCCAATAAAGCACATTTGAATTTGAATTTGAATTTGAGAGCGCGAGAGAGAGAAATAAGTGACACATAGTATTATATCTGATTGTTTGCTTATGTTTATCACCTATTGCAATAGTTTTTACGTGTTTTAGTAAAAATGACTTCACGTATTGTGCACTCAGCTGTGGTTGTTCGGTAGTCCCTCAGTGGCCTTCTGCTCCACGCAAAGCCGGACGATCCTTCCCAGGGATCGAACGCCTTAAGCCAGCTACTGGAGCGTAAAATACAAATTTTATTTTTTATTATAAAAAATATATTAAAATAACGGTAACTGTTTGATTACTATTTTGTGTGAGAAGTTGTTGTCTTTTTCTACAGAAATACTATGCGGCTGCTGGGCTCAGCTGTCCTGCATTGACAGAGACTCGCGTGCTGGCTCAATCAGCTTGCAGCTCTTCCCACAGTGTCTCTACCACATTAAGATCTGCTTGCAGAGTTAGTGTGAAGACAGTTAACGCTCTAGCAAAAGGCTTGCATCCCTCTTTCTTCAACCCAGAAAGAGAGAGATGTATCCTCTCAGGAGAGCTCTGTGCCTAGGGAACGTAGGAGAACATCACGTAGGAGATTGGCGTCACGGTCCTTCTCATCTTCCCCCTTCACTTCTCCGGTTTCCCTTCCTAAGAAAAGGAGGCGAAAGAGCTACTGATCTCATAGATGGGAGAGCTTTGAGCAGCTGGATAAGCTCTGGGAGGTGGTCACCCAACAGGGAAACATGTTAGCGGAGCTACTGTGTGACCGCACTGTTACACCTGCTCCCTCTGAGTAGTACATGCAGAGTGGCAGCAAGAGGATCTGCTGCCTATCGCTGCTTCTGAGGAGGCAGTTGATCCAGAGTTCTCCTCTGAGGAAGGTGACTCAAATGGCACATCACCAGTAGCGCATGTGTCATTATCAGCAGAGCTTTTGCCGCTGATTAAGAGGGTCACGGATGTTTTGATTGTTCCATGGCCTGTAGAAGATAAGCAGTTACACTCAATTTTTGAGGATGATCCTGCTCCCTCTCAGGTGTCTCCTACTGTGCACCTGGATTTCCTCTTTTGAAGTGCGTTCATCCTGGGGTCATCTGGCTACAGCATCTGCTGCTTCACGTTCTTTGGGAACGCTGTGCAGCTTGCATGAGGCAGAAAAACCTGGCTTGGCTGATTTTCCACTAGTAGATGCTGCATTGGTGCAAGCCCTTAAGCTAGCGCTTTTAAACAAAGACGCTACTTGCCCAAATAAACAGTGCAGGTAGCTGGTGCTTTTGCTGCACGGCTAGGTAATTATACCAGCATCTTGGTGGCTTACCAGAGCTGTTTGTTGAAGTTGCTTTCATAGAGTCACAGACCCACACCACAAGAGCTTGAGGAACTGCGGCTGGTGAATAAGAACCTAGTCGGGAAATCAAAATTCAACGAGCAGGCAGTGGGTACGAACCTGGCTGCTTTAATAGCTGCAAGACTACTGGCTGTCTCAGGTGCACATAGCGGATGGTGACAAGGCACCATTACTGGATACTCCCACATCCCGAGAACACACTTTTGGTCCTGCGGTAGATGGCATGCTGCAGCGCTCTCATTGGGCGTCGGAGTCTATGAATGAACTGGTGCCCCTGCTTCCAAAGAGGCTGCCTCCAGGACACAGTTCGGCACCAAACTGGAGACCAAGGTTCCAGCAGCCTCAGAGACCAGCTCAGCCGGCTTCCGCTAAACCAAAGTGTGGCTGCACAACGGGGAAACTTCAATAAGTTCCACAGCCGAACACAAAGGCAAAAGCCTCAGGCTAAGCCTTTGACAAAGCAGCAGCCCTAGCAATTTGCTGCCACAGGCCCAGGGCCCCTTTTCAGGGAGTCATCTGGAGTATTGGCATCAATGCACCTTGAACACCTGGGTGCTCAATACTGTACAGACCGGCTATTCTCTGCAATTCAAACACGGTCCTCCTCCATTTCCGGGCATGACTACAATGTTAGTCACGGATCCATTGGTGTTGTCTCAGGAGGTGACAGCCTTGCTGCAGAAGTGGGCTATTTGCACAGTTCATCCTCTTCACTTGGAAGAAGGGTTTTACTCCATGTACTTCCTGGTGCCCAAATGGGATGTTGGCCTCAAACCAATCCTCGATCTCAGATAGGTCAGCCCTTATCTGAGTCGACGGAGGTTCAAAATGTTAACTATGCAGCAGTTGTTGCAGTCAATAAAGCCAGGTGACTGGTTCACTACGGTGGACTTAAAAGATGCTTACTTTCACATCCTGATTAAAATCAGGGCACAGGTGGTACCTCAGGTTTGGGTTTGACTGTTTGGCTTCTTTTTAGCCCCCCCCCCCTCTTTTTAAAGTGCATGGAAACTGTTCTGGCCCCACTGAGACTCAGGTGCATCAGCGTGCTCAATTACCTGGACGATTGGCTCATTTGTGCTCAATCTCCAGTGCAGGCAGGGGCTCACTTGAAACTCACCACAAACCATCTGCTTTAGCTAGGTCTGTCAGTGAACTATGCAAAGAGCCAGCTCACACCTTCACAGCCTCCTATTTAGGAGTGCGTCTGGATTCCAAGACAATGTTTTCCACTCTGTTGTAAGACAGAGTGCTGAGAATAGCCGCTTGTCTAAAGCTTTTTCAGATCAACAGAAAGCTCACAGTACAGTGGATCCTGGGCTTGATGGCAGCAGCTTCCCAAACCCTCCCTTTGTGTCTTCTGCACATGCACCCTTTCCAAGTCTGGTTCAACAGCAGGGTTTTTCAGCCCGCATTGAACTGTGGATGCCTGCTAACAGTGTCTCGGCACCGTCTGTAGGCTCTACTCTGGTGGACACAGCCTGCTCACCTACGCTTAGGCATAGCACTGGGCAGCATTACCAGAAGAGAGGTTGTCACCACAGATGCACCAGGCTTGGCTGGGGCGCAAGGAGTATGGAGACCTCTCTGGCAGAATCTCCATATAAATATGCTGGAACTGCAGGCAGTGTTTCTGGCCTTGAAATTTTTTTTACATAAACCATCAGGGCGGCCTCAGGGCCCCCAGTCTCCACTGGTTTGCCCATATGCTGTTGCTTTGGCCACACCACCACCTCCTTTCACTGAGGGCAGTACATCTTCCCGGGGTGATGAATTGGGCAGCAGACCTCCTTTCAAGGACAGTCCCCAGTGCCTCCAAATGGAGGCTTCATCCAGAAGTGATGAGCCACATTTGGCATCAGTTCGGGAGAGCACAGGTGGACCTGTTTGTCTCCCAAGAATCGACCCATTGTCCCAGTTAGTTTTCAATAACGGGAGCCGGGGACCCGCTGGCAATAGATACCTTGGCACACCAGTGGCAGCAGCAGCATCTGTATGCTTTTCCACCACTCGCCATTCTCCCACAATGCCTGGAAAAGATCAGAGAGCCAGGGTGCTATTAGTAGCCCCTTATAGGTCCAGGAGACTGTGGTTTTCAACCCTGATACAGCTCCTGAAAGGCCAGCCGTGGAGCATACCGAAACGCCGCGACCTGCTCAGTCAGACTCGAGGGATGTTGTGGCATCCTGACCCATCGAGCTTGCAGCTCTGGGTCTGACCCTAAACGGCACCATTTGAGCCATCTGGGGCTTTCTAATAGAGTCACTGACACTGTACAGAATGCCAGAACACTGTCCATGCATTCCCAATATGTGTACAAGTGGGGTGTTTTTCAAACGCAGTGCCTGCCTAAGAGATTAGACCCTACAACCTGGCTCATAGCAGTTATACAGCTGGAGTCAGTCTGAGCAGTTTTTTTTTTTCTTTATCTGTTATGGGACTAAGTCCCATGGGAAAGCTCTGTCTAAACAGAGGCTACCAAGACGGATCACAGATGCTGTTCAAACTACATATGAACGAGCCAACTTGCCCCCTCCGGAAAAGATTTCCGGGATGCAACTGTCAGACATTTGCGATGCAGCAGTGTGGGCTATGCCCTACCCTTTTATGCATTTTTTTCGGCTGAATGTCGTGGATCCACAAAACCCTGGGTTTGGAACAAGAGTGTTAATGGCGGCCTCGAGCTCGACCCTTACAGAATAAAATTGGAGGTGAGTTCCCCCTCAATGTTTTTAGCCCTGTTACCTGTACTGGGTTCCTCATGGCCTTGTCTGAGCCTTGTAGCTTTTCACTTGGTCTGCAATTTTCCTTCCTTTCTAACCATTAGGTAGGTAATGGTTAAATTTCGTACTTGAAAGGGAAGGTTAGGTTATTATCATAACCCTGGTTCTGTGAAATAGAATTGTAACCATTAACCTTCAAGATCGCTGCGTCTTATTGCAGCAGTCTTGAGGGAAAAATTATGACATTTTTAGTGTCAGCAATGTCTTTTATGCCCTCTGGGGCAGCTATGACTGCGTCACTGGTACTACGTGCAGCTTTGGAATATATATATTCATATTAGACAGTATCAAAGGATTAATCCCCATGAGGTAATGGTTACATTTCCATTTCAGGGAACCTAACGCTTTCTATTGAATTGAATGCACGCCGAAAGCACTTCGTAACGTTAGTGAACATTCTGAGGAGCTACTTTGTGGGTGTTTCAAAATGGTGGAGGGACAATATCAGTGTGGTGACTGTGGTGTAATTTCCCCACATATAGGACTTTTTGACCAGCGTATCTGTGTGCATTATTTTTTGTAAAAAAATATGATTGTTGAAATTAACAGCATAATTATTCGACTATTTTTCCTTTTAAACTAAGTGAATCTGCAGCATTGCATGCAGCATTCGAAACACTCAGCTTGTTGTTTTTTGTTTGGTGGGCTTTGCATTAAGGAATATTTTGTAAATTGCATTTAAAAAGAAAAATAAAGGACAAATAGCGCTGTTTTAAAGATTAATTATATGTAATACTGTTTAATTTATTTTATAGTTTTGCTGTTATAGCGAGATTAGGCTTCACAGTGTATCTCGGCTGAACAAAAAACAGTTGGCTGCATCAAAAACTTTAAACCTTTTCTTCGATGGCAGAAAAGGGGACGTTAGAATAACAGAACTTTACTAAAATTCGGTACTTTTGCAGTGTTACATTACTATCAAACCAAGAGCACATTAAAAACAAAATGATATACATACTATAAAACCTGAATCCCTGGACTGGATGGTCGGACAATTCATTCCAAGGGTTAGGTAAAAGTCAGCCATCTAGAAAGGGGGCGGAGCAATGGTACACCAAGTCATCGCCCCAAAGGGGAGGAGAAACGGTTGCACTTGCTAACCAAGGGGACGTGACTGATGGTACTAAAGGGGACGTGGCATGGTGATCTGTTCCTTTTGTTATGGTTGAGCTGAAACCAAGAAAGGAGAACTGTGATTTAACCTCGAGTGTTTTGTTTGTCTGTAGTGTCTAAAAATCTACTTGTTTGTTTATATTAGATAGTTAACACAATTTGGAACTGTCGCTTAAAGACAGCACAAAACCATCACTGTGCATGAATAAATTGTATTTCACCACAATCACTTTAACACTCCCTCTGGACTTGTGATCGTGTGTGTATCTTTGTGCATGTTCCACTGTGTTTATTATTCAAACAGCATATTTTCTGCACAGTCTATCCTAAATTCTTTCAAAAACGGTGTAACACACTGTCCAATAAGAGCTAACCCTATGTTACATAGCGCCACAGCAGAGCGCTCTGGTTACAAGCCCTTGTCTTTAACCACTCGACCACACAGCCTACTATGTTGTTATGTTTGTTGTTGTTTTTTTTATCTCTTCCTGCAGTGATTTAGAGGACAGACCACAAAACCCCAGTGTACTAGAGCGGACATTTTGAAAAGAGCTTTGAAACAGACTTAAAAGTTATAAGTGTAAAAGGTTGTCAGGATGTTAACAAGGAAAATAAAAATGACAGGCACGTTATTTTAACAGTTGAAGCAACATGTGAAATGCTATATTTTTTGGATTTAATATGTAGTACGTTCTGGCTGGGAAAAGCATTTGACAATTTCACAATTATACTGTTTATGTTTCACCCACCCGTACTGATACAGTGTAATACTTAACGATGGTAAAACAACAACAACAACAAAAACAAAAATAATAATAATAATAATAATAATAATAATAATAATAATAATAATAATAATAATAATAATAATCTTATCCATTTAGGCTGACGTTCATAGAGTATGACTTATCACCACTAGAGGTCGCCACAAATCAATAATTAAAATTAGCCTGCTGAGTTGGTGTGAGGATGCAAACCAATGAACCAAACTCAGTCAGGGATGAGCATAGCTTTCCAAAGTTACTTAGTTTTATAGTGACGACAAAACCGTTGCATAAAAAGGAAACTATTGTATAAAAGATCAGTACTGTATGTAATTTTTTTTTTTTTTTTTTTGCTGTTGCGGTAGGAAATAATGTGCCATTTATGGAATGGTGGTGAAAAGGGTAAGACATAGTCTAGGAAGGCCAGAGCCTTTACCAGTGTACTTGAGTCTGGAAAAAAAAACACATCCTGAGCATTAGACCCATTACATGACATTATTACAGTATCCAAATTGACTCTTTTTTATTTTAATGTTTAATGTATAGAAGGAGGTAGGTTTTTTATTTTTATTTTTTTTAATAAAATGACTAATATTTGTTACATTTGTGGTTTCTGTATGAACTGACTCTGCTACCTTCTTATCTGATTGGATAGGGGCCTGGCATCACTCATCATGCACGCTATTGTAATTAATAAGAAATCATGACCGTGTTTGAATGAACTTGAAACCCTACTGCTTGCTGGTTTGATGGTTTTGAGTGCTTATGTTAATACAACTAAACAAATGTAATTTCCTTCTCTGTTGTTTTTATTCATTTTACATATTTTACTGACAGTGAGCCCCTTTCGTTTAACTGATAAGTTATAGAAATAATGTTTGTTTTAAGTCTGTTTCAATGGATTAAATTAAATTTGACAAAACTGTTCTTCACTGACAACACCAATTATCTCATGAATGTGAAGCTTTATTTAAAGGATCCACTGGGCTTAGGTTGTTGAAGAAGCCAACAACAGTGATGATATGATATTTATGATATTTCTTCTTGCCACTTATTATGAGAAGGAAGCCCCCTGGCCAATGATTGATTTGCAGAGAGTGGCACCCTGCTAGACAACTGGAGTATTGTACAGAAAAATGAAACTTGTGATTTGAATTGGGATTTGTTCGGAGAACAGTGCATTTTTTAACTGATATTAAACAAGTCATTTCTTTGATTGCTTGATGATATACTCCGTCTTGCACTGGATTGCATCATTGCAGACCTTCAGTGATATTGATTTCTTAATTTCATAACCCAAAAAGAGAAATTATATTAAAATGTGAACTGCAGGTTTTCATGCTTTCCCACGCTTATTCTGTGCATCATGTACTGTGGTTTTAATCATCATGCAGCATGTAAAGGGTTTTATTGGCTCCTGTGAGTCATTCTGGTATTTGAGAGCTTTGCTACATTACAGTAGATGCAGTGCTGTCAAGAAATAATTTTCCTCACCAAACTAAAACTTAAACCATCCCCCATCCCTATAGGCATGAACTTGTCCTAGAAAATGCTGTATTACAAAAGAATATGCTTTATTACGAAATCGAAGCATATGTGGCTAAACCTGCTAAACCCAATTGCAAATCTGTTTTTGTCCTAAATTTAAAAGCCTTTCTTATTTTTTTGTATAACTAGCATTGTTTTTACAAATGTTAGGAAGATGTCTTTTTGAATTCTGTGAAATATTTTTTAAATAATTTGGGCAAATCTTTTTTTTTTTTTTTTTTAAGTTGGCCCACAGTTTCCAAAAATCAAAATTCATTTTACATATAAAAGATAGATTGGTGTTCCACATGCACATCGTGTGCAGGTCTGCTGAAGTAGGTGACAGGAGGCAGTAGCTCCACCAAATGACACCCAGTTATTTTTTAGGTTCCTTATTCAAAATATGGGGATCCTGGCTTCACAGTACTCTAATCGTGTCTGTCTGTGACACTAACTGCCTTGATCTTCACCAGACTTTTACATACACTCCTTACCTGCAATAGACGTTTCAGATTTTATTTGGCTATAACCCGACACATTTTAGATGTTAGCTAAATGTTTTTTTTAACCAAGACAGGCTGCACTCATTGAGTTTCTTACCTTAGTATTCCAAAAGCATTACATCATCCATTTCCTCCTAATGCACGTGCACAAAACAAACAGTAGAGAGAGGTCTGAAGTTAAGTTGGGGTCTACAGTAAATCTTGTTTTTTTGTACAGGTAACACATATACCAGATTACTTCCCATGGTAAAAAAAAAAAAAGCCAGGGTAAGCTAGTTAAGGGCAGTTTGATTGTTGTTTCCAGCTTGTAATGCCAAAACAACATGCATTATCACTGTCGTCAACGTTTAGCATTTTGTTGAGATTTCCCAACACGATTGCAGCGATATAACAGGTTATGATCATATTTGCAACAAAAAATAACTAAAACACATCATTAACTGGTATTTTTAATGGATTTTCTACTTTGTTTCAAATTTGATTGTAATCTTCATGGTAGGTGATATATAGCTTTTTTGCTTGATCTTCATCTGTTGTCACTGAATTGATTGTATTCAATGTTTATGTATCCAAGAATTACCTAATTATGCTAGTCACATTTTGAAACCTGTAGTCTTTATTATCATTATCATTATTATACACAGTGTATGATGTACTAAGCCCCTTTAACACTGGCGCTCCTACCCGGGTCCCGACTCTGGTTCTGGCTACCTATGTCACAATCCTGCATAGTGCAAAACCTCATACCCAGCTCGTATCCTGGTCAATCCAGGTAGGTAGCAACCCACCTCAGGATGTTGGTCGACACACTTTGACCACGGTCAAGGGAGACAAAATGCATGATTGTCGTTCGTAAGCAGACAAAGTAACAAACAGCCACGTCTGTGTAAAGGTTTTACTTCCGCAAGGAACATTTCTGTTTATTTTGGAGCCAAATTTCTAGTGACTGATACACACCACGAGCCAGATTGCAGCAGGGATGAAGAAACATTTGCTCAATCAACATTTGGGCTGACAATTCATTCTGAAAGCCTGAACAGGTGAAAGGTTGGCCACGTGAACGTTTCTGCTTTTGGTTCCATTGTGTATTTGCTTTTGTCATCCAGCGACCCTGCTTCTTCAAAATGTAGCTTGTTATCGCATAGCCGACCCGCATGATGCTGTGTCACAACCCGGGTAGAGCACACCAGTGTGAAGGGGGCTCTTGTAAATGGCCATTTTGTCCCGAGATACCAGGCTTGTGTAATACATTTACTCAGTTGTGCTGGTGCACTAACAAATAGGCAGCTGTCAAGAGCTAATCCCTATAGAAACTGGGGGTTTCTATTGTAGGACAGCGATAACTGCATTATTTGTCACAAGGTTTTCCTGGGACAAGCTGTCCTGCTACAATGGGAATTCCAGGATAAAAAGGGGAGTGACTGCTCTGTGGGCCGGTAATGGCAGAGGTGTTGTGCTGGTAATAAGAGTTACATTTGGCACAAAAAAGCATACTTTTCTAAGTGGATTTTATTGTGCAATAGTTTGTTTTTCAGACAAGCGGCAAAGGCGTCCAGATTTAGCCACAGCACTGTCTGTGGCGCACTCAGTTTCGTTTGCAGGTTACTTTAAAAAAACAAAACAAAACACCGACTTCATTATATTACACACACAAACGGCATTAAAATAAACTTAAGAGATTTTAATCTTTCTGAATGTCAGTTTTCACAAATCAGAACATTAAAAAAAAAAAATTGTTTAAATATTATGGGCCAGTATTTCGAAAACAAAACTCTCAAAAACTATATCATTGGTTAGTGCAACATGTCCAGAAGACACACCTCTTTGAATTATTACCATATCAGGTGTGGTTTTGTATGATATTTGGGTTGGATTAAGTGGCTTCAGGTTTTTACAGGCGTCCAGTCGAAGTTCCCTCCCTCCAAGACAATGACAACAACAAGTGCTGCTGCTGTGAGTGTTCGAAGGCTCCAAACAGTGATAAGGGAAGCAGCATTCCTTTATGAGCAAAATTAGACATGTCATTATTAACAAATGGGGTGATGCAGAAGTATTAACGAGACAGAACGATATGTAACTCCTGCAGTTTATAACATCTGTTTACTGTATTCTTTATTTTGCTCTTACTTGAATGTGACCTTATTGTACTGTTATAACTGCTCTTATCTGTATTATGATATTCTGTGATATTTTATAATCTGCCAACTTGTAATGTGATATTTTATAATGTGATAACTTGTAATGTGGGAGTCTGCTAATAAATAAATAAATAATAAATAAATAAATAAATAAATAATAATCTTAAATTGTAACCACTCTCAATATTAGAAATGTGCAGCATGAACAGTATTTCAAATACGCTGTATGCACATATAGAAATAACATGATTAGTGCATGTAGAGGGATACATTTAAAAGGCACTTTCCTACTTGCAGGCAGACGCATGGTTGACAGCAGTGACATAGATAGTATGACTGGTCAAACATCACAGGGCAACTCAGATAGTGCAGGCACTCACAGGGGTAGTAGTAGTAGTACCAACGATACAATTTAAAGTGGATCCGATTCTGCAAATATGCTAAGCAAAGATAGCTAGACCATTTAAATACATGAATTTGTAATATAGAAAGTAAATTAAAATGTGTGGAAGACATGACTTTGCAATGCACATGTTTAATTTAAATGGGATTACATTTATAACATTTAAAAAGTGCTTCATATTAATTATCTATATTCACATTACCTGCTTGTTCAGTGGCAAATGCATTAATCCAAAGTTGTATAATAAAATTCTCTATAAATTATTAATGGAGAAACTGATAATTGTTTTACTCCTATTCTACTGAAACAACAGTGTCTTAAACTCACAGAAAAAAAAATAAATAAATGAATTCAGTGTCATCTCAACTCCGCCTCCTGATGGATCTTTGCAATTCAGCACATCAAAAATAAATATTCACTTGCTTTTGCATGTTTCAATTAAATCAATGTTCTCATCTTAAATTAGTGTGTAGTTCAGAGTTATAAATGGTACTACTTTTGTGGTCCCTTTATTGCTTTTTTAAATGATGGCCGTGGCAGTTCTAGTGTTAATGCCTTCTGTCTAGAAGTAAGTTTGACTAACACAGAGGAGAGCTTGTAGATGATTATAGTTAAGTACTCTGTGTGTGTGTGTGTGTGTGTGTGTGTGTGTGTGTGTGTGTGTTTATATATATATATATATATATATATATATATATATATATATATATATATATACACACACACACATACACACACAGTGTCTATAGAAAGTCTATAGTGGCAATATTTGACTATTCTTCTGTACAAAACTGTTCAAGCTCTGTCAAGTTCCTTGTCAAGTCATGCCACAAATTTTCGATTGGATTTAGTCAGAGCTCTGACTTGGGCCACTCAAGGACATTTACCTTTTTGTTCCTTAGCCACTCCAGTGTAACTCTGGCTGTGTGTTTTGGGTCTGAAAGGTGAACTTCCGTCTCAGTTTCAGCTTTCTTGCAGAGGGAAGCAGGTTTTCCTCAAAGACTTCTCTGTACTTTGCTCTATTCATTTTCCCTTCTATCCTGACAAGTGCCCAAATCCCTGCCGATGAGAAACATCTCCATAACATGATAATGCATCCACCATGCTTCACAATAGGGATGGTGTTCTTTGGGTGATGCACTGTGTTGAGTTTGCGACAAATATTTAGGCCAAAAAGTTCCATTTTAATTTCATCAGACCACAAAACTTTTTTCCACATGGCTACAGAATCTCCTGAGTGTTTTTTGCATACTTCAAATGGGATTCAAGGTGGGCTTTCTTGAGTAATGTCTTCCTTCCTTCTTTTCATACAGGTCAGATTTGTGGAGTGCTTCGGTTATTGTTGTCACATGCACACTTTGATCAGTCTTGGCCATAAAAGCCTGTAGCTCTTGCAAAGTTGCCATTAGCCTCTTGGTAGCCTCTCTGATCAGTCTCTTTCTTGCTCGGTCATCCAGTTTGGAGGGACGGACTGATCTAGGCAGGGTCTTGGTGGTGCCATGCACCTTCCACTTCTTAATAATCGTCTTGACCATGCTCCAAGGGATATTCAAGGCCTTTGATATTTTTTTAAACCCATCCCCTGATCTGTGCCTTTCAACAATTTTGTCCCAGAGTTCTTTTGAAAGCTCCTTGGTGCTCATGGTTGAGTCTTTGCTTTGAAATGCACTACCCAGCAGAGGGAACCTACAGGTACTGCTGAATTTATCCTGAAATCATGTGACTCACTACAAATTCACACAAGTGCAGGCCACTTAACTTGGTGTGTGATTTGGAAGGCGATTGGTTACAACTGAGCTAATTTAGGATTGCTAGTACAATGGAGGTGGACACTTATCCAACCAAGCTATTTCAGTTTTTATTTTTAATTAATTTTCTACAAATTTCTAGAATATTTTTTTCACTTGGAAGTTGTGGGGTAGGATGTGTAGATAAATGAAAAAAAAAAAAAAAAAAAAAATACGTAAAATTAAGGTTAATTGCAACAAAATTCCGTTGTTTCCCACTTTTGAAAATTTGAAAGGGGATACTTCTGATAGTATATATATAGATATATATATATATATATATATGATATATATATATATATATATATATATCAGTTATAGTCAAAAAAGTATCCCAACATGTATTTTTTCAGGGTTTTACAATGTACATCTGTGCATGTTTTGTTCCCCCACCCAGAACAATCCAACAAATCTCAAAAGCTTGCTTAGGAACAAACATAAAAACAAAATGTGTTGCAGCTCACACACATAAAAAGTGTTCATGAAATCATGAAATGTTGTGAAGTTGGTATTTTCCACTAGTACACCAGGCTCTTGAAATATTTTAGAGATTAAACTTTTATTATATAAAATGTTAGTAATGTATTGTAGTATGTTGCTGAAAGATGTTTTAAAAGATAAAAGGACACATCTGGATTCTCACTGCTTAAAGGCAGGTGAACAGTGGGACCACATCAGAGAGCAAACTGATTGCAGACGGCCAATAAACGACGCTGAGGAACTTTCTTCAATTATCTCTGGGTGGCAGGCTATAAATAATTACCCCAAAACAACAATTACATCCAATTATAAACATATTTGCTTTTATAGCTGCCCTAGCAAGCAAACAGATGACACCGGAGTCAGGTTGTTAAAATTAAGAAGACTAATTTTCTGCACGTTCTCGCAAAATAACTTTACGATAACTTTGTGGTGTATTTACTGTCTAGTTTATGGATGTGTGTTGCAGCTTTGCTCTCAGTATGTTCCTCTGTTGACTTTCACGATAGCTAAACTTTGCTGCTGCGTGTTCACCACTTACATTTGCTTGACCGCATGTACAGAGCTCCTCAGAAAGCGTTTAACTCTGCTGTCGTCCTCCTAGTGCAATTTGTTACACTTTTTCCTTTCCCTGTTCTAGCGTGCACACATTTCAGATTACTTCAATAGGAAGCTGTGTGAGGAATAATAACGCATTTTGTCTCCAACATAAAGCCACCCTTTAATCCTTTTGTCTTTACATTATCATTGTTTTTCAGCCTTTACTGAAACTAACACAATACAATAGTAGGTTGGAATTCTTTTAACGATTGTACGGTTTAGATCAGTTTAATAAACCCCAATAATGTTATTTGTAAAGTAGAATTTTTATATATATATACAGCTGACCCCATATGTTGCTGCATTATGGGAATATAGTGGGTTTAGTGTTTCTTTAAAAAAAGTAGATTAAACTATGATTAAATCCAATAGTTGTTTCTTGAGTTGCTTGATTCTATATATTGTAGTTCCATTAAGAAAGTAGGAGCTATTTATCATGTTGGCAATTAAAAAGATACAGATTTGAATGGTAATATATAGGAGTCCATTTCGAAGGCACTGGATAAGCCTGGTATGCATGACTTATTGCCATATATGTTGAAACACCGTCAGAGAAGACACTCAGAATTACTACAATTACGAGTTTTGATCATAGTTTCGCCAACAGCAATTTTTTATAGTTGTATTGATTTGGCAGTTTTCTAATCTGTCGCTTCACCTCTGTGTTGCTTCTGTTGTGTATGGCTGGGTTCCTCAATTGGTGGCTCACTAGAGCCTTCCTATTGGCTCGTCGCACGTCAGCTGTCTTCATGCACAATGCCCCTTTTTTGATGTTTGTTTGAGTTCAATTTGACAATTTCCACTTGCGTGCACAGCTAAAAAAAAAAAAAAAAAAAAAACTAAACCCCAGTGATGCTATTACTTTATGACAATGTGTCATTTGCCACTTTATTCATTTAAATTTTGACATCCTCTGCTTCTATGGTTAATTCAGTGGAGCAAAGTAAAGCCTTTGCAACCTATTCTGGAATATTAGTTTTACACATAGTTTTATGATATAATAGTATTGGAAATTGCTTTCATTTTGCTAGTTATCTGGAATTGTGCAGTATGTGATTGGAACAGAAAAGTGAAAGTAGTTTTTGTATTAATTTAAAATCGCTAGCAATGTACTTCAGCTTAGTTGTTGTATTAAGTTATGTGATTGCTTAACCTATTATGTTTGACCTGTTAGAGCAATACATTTTTTGTTGTTGTTGTTTTTGTTTTTTTAAATCTTGCACAACACCAGGTTTTTGTCTCCAGTTTATTATAGAAAGGCTTGGGAAGTTGAGATGGGCTCCTGTATGTTTTTAAATGAGTAAGTGATGGTTTTATTATAGAAATACATTAAAAACTTAAGTGCATATGTCTATACTTTATTTTTCATATGATAAACTATATGATAATTTCATATGATAAAGTATTTTTAGGAAAAATTGGCAATGCAGCCACCATTAAGTGTTCAGACACAGGGAATAGGCCAAAGAAACTGAGCCTGTCAAAGATCTTTTATTTGTTCTTAAAAAAAACCTGTCTGGCAACAGTAAGAAATGCACCTACGGCATGCCTCTCAAAGATGGCATGTTTATCATGCCATATATTTAATTTAAAAACTTTTCATTTGTATTTAAACACACTGCAGTTAGAACACGCATATTAAGACACAGCGCTACACTTTTAATCAGGAGCTTAATAAGATGCTTATACAACACAAATAAAGCCAAGTGCAAGTGTAGTGTTGAAAAGTTCTGTTACTGCATGTAAAGTGTGATTGGACAGTCAGATTTTCATGACCATTTAAACAACCCCCCACCAGTACACACATCATGAGCACCCTGTGGCCCCCCAAGGTTTGGACATTGCCTTATCTGACCCGCCAGAGAATGTTATTGAGTACCCATGGTGAATGCTCACTGGTAAATCCATCTGAGTTACGTATGTGAGCAGGAGGGAAATGTAGTTCTGAGTGGTCCATGCGGGTACATGTGAAGCCATCTTGAGGCAGGGAATGCAATTTAAAAGTTTAAAAAAGTGGTCAAAATGTAAAAAAAACAACAACAACAAAAAAAAACAGTTGTAGCAACACATAGGAACATGTAACACAATAAAATAAAAAGGTCCTTATGCACCGTTTAACTCCTTATACAAGTTTAGCATAGTAATTTTACAATTTTTCCATGATTTTTCCATGGTTACTCATTTAACATGGTTTCCTGTGTTTAATATGCTTTACCAAAGCTTTACACTGCTTACCTATTCTTTTCACTATATTTTATTACACTGTGCTATGCTTTTATTATGGTAAAGGGACTATGAAGAAGGAGCACAAGCCAAAAAAGCTAGGTCAGGTTTAAAACCATCCTTTTTGCCTTCAACTGCCTAATGCCAACAGTGCCAAATTAACGGGTGCTTCCTTTTATAGATGGACTACTTATCCTAAATTTGTTAGACAGTGACAGATTCAAATTAAGTCTCTCAAAGGTGAAATGTTACTTAACAGAATTCACCTCTTTGAGCCCTTGTGTGTGTGATACTTGCAATGTGGTGTAAAACACGCTAAAGAAATTAACACAGTGTAACATCTTGATAATACTGATTTATAACTGAGGAGTTATGACAGTCCTCACACAGGAGTGTAAAGGTGAATAATGGCACCTTGTTAAATAAGGGTTTAACACAGGCTGGTCTTGGGTTAATATAACACTGCATCACTTTGACATTAATATACATAACTAACACCTAAACACACATACATAATATTAATACATTTCTGGTATTATACATATCAGTTTAAAGCTATGGCATCCAGGGAGTATCTGCAACATACATATTAATATCTTTCTAACACACACACACACACACACACACACACACACACACACACACAATCTCGTTCCCTCTCTCGCCCCAGTGCACATGCTATGTTTAAGAAATGTCTTGATTCCATTTACTGTATAAGAATTAGAAAAAGACAAGCAATGCACTTCAGGGCTAGTTATTATGTATTGCTGAGGTTCCCCTTTGTTGCACTGAAGAGCAGCAATGGGTCAAACACAATTGCCCACAAAGCCTTTTGTTTAATCCAGAACCACCCACTCCCACACGGTTCCTGCTGAAATGAAAACAAAGCTGGTGACATCAGATATGACGCAATTGAACCATAAATCTCTTGTAACCTCTGAGAATTCTCCAACTCAAACCTTCTTCTGCCTGTAGTCTAATTACTAATTAACATAACTGATATAAAATGCATATGTTTCTATAAACGCTAAGTGAAGCACTGACAGGAATTCAAGGGCTAATACTAAAAACACCAGCATGTTTCCTTTGCCTTAAAATCTATGAATGTTCACATCAAGGAAAGACAAACACGTGGAGCAGTTTCTTAATAGCTTAGGATGTTTTGGATTTTTACAAACCCATTTGCAGCTGATACTTGAACCTGAGCTCCCTGGCTTTATTATGCAGTGCATATTTCCAGTCAATGGCAACGTTTGGTTAAAGCTGACTTCATAACAACTGGGTAAATGCTATCTTTGTGTGCTGTGCTGATGTGTAGCGTGACCAGTTCCTTTCAGTTTTCACTGTCCTTGCGTGTGCTGCGGTCTGTGTTATGGTTGTTAGGCTCCTGGATTTTATACTGTAGGCTTGTCCCATTCATTGGCACCATGCTCTTCGTTCTCTGACACCAACAGCACAGACATGACTGCAGGGCAAATAAAATAAGACATACCAGTCAATCCTTTCAGCTGCGTAACTTTCTTTATCTGCAATTGTTTTCCTTAATATTTAATTAAACAATTTCTAGCATATTGTAAATTTGTTGCCCAACCTATGTATTACAGGAAGCCGACAAATAACTGAATACCACTTGAGAATTAGAACTACCATAAGCTTTGAACTTCAGATAAACTTATCTGGAGATCTCCTTGTTTGGATGTGTCGACTCAGAACGTCGATCTAGAATCAATGATGTTTAAGGAAATGTTCAAAGATATGCTGAAACACACATTTTAAACATCCTCACTGCTGCATTATAAAAGCACTCTACAGCTTAATGCTATTTTATCGACTATAGATTACCTGTAAACAATAACGTTACACCAAATGCATCCCGAGATAATCGTTACAACTTAGCAAAGAAAGGGACAAGGACATTCTGTGCAATGTGGCGTTTTCTTTAGGTTGAGTATAGCCAGTACAGTACTCAGTGTTTGTTTAAAACAAGATTCGAGGCATTTTGAAAAGGCCATGCATTAAGAGTTCCTTTAGTTCTGCTACAAGAAATGCACAATATTCCCGAGGGAAATGAAAAATGGATACAGGTTGCATGTTTTCAGTCACACACTGGTACGGCAACAATGTACAATTTAAAGCGTGACCTTACCTTGCAAAATGACATCATAAGTCAATTAATTGGCTTACGCCTTCTGATTAGGGGTGGGCATTTCCATATATTTTAATAATCTAATACATGTAATTTACTAAACGATTACACTATTATATGTCACTGTCTAAACAATAATGCGTGCCGTACATAAAAAAACTAAATTGAAGCAATATGTAAAAGAAATAATAATCGCGGTACTATGACGATGTTTCAATAAGTAACGCTTTTTATTAACAGGAAGTGTAATACAAGCAGTTAGCATAATGACCAATTTTATATTTTTATATTAAATGTGGTACATACCTTCTGGTCCTGGTATACGTTCTGCTTCATGAAGCCACAGAAATAATGTAGCACAGAGTATGACATCATTTAATGTCATTAACTAAAAGTCAAACATGTTTTTCTTTTTTTTTTTTTTTTTTTTTTTTTTTTTTAATTTACCCTGTCCTTCAACAGTGCTGATAGTCAATGTATCTTTAGCGATCATTGCATTTGGTGGAACGAACTGTAATAGCTTGTTGTGATTTAACGGTACTTCTGCAGCTTGTGCAAGGCATACTGCCAGTCTCGCAGTCAACAGAGGCCGAGGCTTGCTGTTAGGCCTCTTTCTGCAGATAGGTGGTTATCATACCCCCTCACTTTTTCATTATTTCACATAGAATAATCTTTATGCATGCATCAGCTACAGAAACTGCCCGCCCTAGAAACCGAATTTACGCCACCGAGCTAGTCTTTAATTGCAAAATGTGAATTTTACTGTTTTTAGTGTACACTTTGGTAACATTTTCGCAAACAAAACTTTATTTTATTTTATTCTTTGAAATCACACCGGAATTTTTCAAATATTGATTGGCTGCAATCTTATTCATGTTCTGTTTGGTACCGGTTTGCTCATAATATTAACCAAAGCGGTTTAAGTTAACTATAAATAATTATACCATGACTGTTCACAATACGGCATTGTATGATATCTCTCTTTTTTTGTAAAATGCCTCTATTTTGTAGTCTCTTGTATAAATTCAATTGAATAATTTAATATAGTTTTAATATGCGCAATGGTGCATTCCAACCACCTTATGCGCAATGGTGCACCACCACCTCCTGTCAGGACAGTCCTCGAGCTCGAATCTCGAAATATATTATATATTTATAGCGGGGGGGGGGGGGGGGGGCCTATAATCTATATATATATATATATATGAGATATAATATATTAGTATATATATATATATATATATTAAATATGCTTGGGCGGCATCGACAGGCTTAGCGTGGTTATGTGTCTGTTCTGACCATTTATATTTGTTACAACACACGATACATTATACGTTTATTAATTTTTAATGATTAACGATATACTAGTCGATTATTCGAACAAACAATTACACGTGCACATCCCTAATTCTGACAGAATTTTCATTAATATACGATTATCACTCTAGAACTGGCCATTTAATTAGTGAATGGAAAATAACTATTCATCTTAAGAGAAGTGGGTGAATGGTAGAGAAAAAAAAAATTACATACCTTGAAACAATTTTTAAATTTCTTGCTCACAAAATACAGAGCTATTGGGTTTATAAAGGAGTTTACTGATGCCATGTTAATGCTAACATAGTCCAGTACCAACAGGAAGCTAAAAGAGAGTGGAAATAAAGCACAATTAGTCCCACTAAATTAGTTTGTTTCAGTGGCAAAAAAGAACATCGCCTCCTGGAGGTGTGCAAGCCTGCTAAGTCATGGTGCAACGATAATGCAACCATTTGCGGTTTCCTCTGTAGCTCTGGTGGCACATAACATGGCTTCTCACTAAATACTAGCACTAGTACAGCACATACAGTAACGCCACCAGCTGTAACAACATTCAAGAGCTGTCGTGGACCATTATGACTGGAATAAAACAAGTTCACTAATGATGACTGAGGTTTGGACTCAAAAACTGCTGTGGTTTCTTAACATTTTCTTTTGTGATTTTATTTATTTATTTATTTATATTTTTTTTTGCTGAGGTAGGAAGTTTGGTTTGATTTGGTTGTTGCATATCTCTTTGCCATTTTAGCTTGTTTTCCAGATAATTTTTTTTTAAAAAGTCCATTGCTATGAAATCTAAATACCATACTGAACACCCAAGACCGACCCTTCTTGACTGTTTCGCTTTGTTGTAATAAAGAATGCTTAGTTGAGAATTTTTTTTTTAACACAGCATTTTTCAAAACAAAGAAAGCAGCATTTAATAATGAGATGGAAACAAGAAAGTTTAATTTGATTCTTTCTTATGGCTCTATTGATCATTTTAATTGCAGTAGCGTTTGGTTGTAGCTGTACTCCCCAAACTAATTTAACTTCTTAAATGTGGAGAGCATGAGACAGTTTGATCTGCCAATTTAATATTACTCTGTAACGTTCACATGAGGTTCAATGATTGCGTAACAATAACTGTGACCACCATGTCCACTGCCATGGTCCGGGTTTAAACAAGGAAGTAACTTTTATAATTGACCACAAAGAAACATGAAAAACATAAATACAAGATACAAGACATACTATGACATAAGACAGGCAGAGAACTATGTCCAGGCTACATCTAAGAGATTATGATGAGGAGAGAGGCGGTTTATTGCAGAATGGTTGCATTTTTACCTCTGATTTGGCAAGTAAAACACTGCACCCCAAGCTAAAATACTTATTCAACATTTGAAGTACGCTTTTCCTGCTCACCATTCCAGTGTAAACACCACAAGAGGCACATCTGGTAATGTAAACACCTGGAGTTAAGGGGATGATGTTTTGCAAATATGTGGTCTACTAGAACAGCTTGGAATGCATTTTTATTATTCAGATTTTTATTAACAACAGAAGTGAAGCCAAAAGAAATCTTACAGATTAAACTGGGGGTGGGGTTGTAATTGCCTGTGAGTGGCTGAAAAATAGGGGCACTGTCTGTCTTTGATTTACCAGTATATCATTGTATTGTACCAGTGAACAACTCTTTGGTTGTACATATTGTTCATTTAATTCCAAATTCACAGTAACATTTGGACTTACTTGAGAAGCTCACATCTCCCTGTGTCACCATCTCTGTACACCATTTTCTTCAATATTCTGCTTAGATGCAGTGGGAACCAGCACAGTGCAAATATAAGAACTAAGCAGAACACGGTCTTTGCTACTTCCCGTCTCTGAAAAAAAGAACACAAGGGATACAAAGCAGAGAGCCTGTGGTTTGAAATGTTTATATTAATATGTTTAGCTCCTATTGTTTTAAAACCAATTTTACTATAATTTATTTGCTTCTTTACCATTTCCTATTAGTTTAAAACATGTTAAAGGTTAACAAAGAAACTTTTCAATAAAATGACTCCAATTAAGCTAGTTTAAAAAAGGTGTTTCTTAAAATAGTGTGACCGTACAGTTTTTAAATCCTAGGTATTGTACAGTAGGTCTTTTACCTGTTTCAGATGCTCAGTTAGGGCAATTCTCAAGCTTCCTTTCCTGTTGTGTAACATTTCACATGTCATTAATGTGTAGAAGACTGCTGTGCAAGCCAGAGGCATGCAGAAATAAAATCCGAAGAGCCACCAGTCCTTCACATTTTTATAAAACTAGAAAAAAATATAAAGAATTCAAATAAAACATTTTGTGGAGTCAGTGTTGAATATTTATATATACAATGTTTCAATAAAAAAATATATATACATTTACCCTGCTAATGGCAATTTTAATGTAATATTAATTATGTTTATTTTATTTCAGCATTTTTCTATGTCAGACAGAATTTTCAGTTAAAAGTAAAAACTGCTTTTAAGCTTCAATGTAATGAAACACTAATTTAAACCAAATGTTTTTTTTTTTTGTTATTTTGGCTCTGTAAATAGGCAACCGATATGAAAGCTAATTATATCCTACTGCTTAAGTGAAAGTGCCGGGGGAGGTTTACCATTTTTCAAAGGAGTTGAAAAGCAGGGCAACTTTGGATCACAGTCCTTTGTAGATAAGCAACAAAACATTCCATCTACAGATATGCATGTGTTTCAAGAGGTACATGCAATCTAAAAACCTGCCTCTAATTAACTGCTAGGAACCTGCGCACACCAAAATTAGTAATCTGCTTTTTAAGAAATTTACTTGCATTTTATATTTGTCTTTATTTATTTATTTGGCAAAACTGGTAGCACTGTTTGGAGCACAAAAGCTGAATCCACTCCAGTTTTATTGTTTCACATTGAAGAATGCAGTTTCATTTTTGGAATCCACATTTATGTAAAGGTAAGAAATTCAGAACCGATTCCAACTGTAGCACATCACTAAGCTCATCTGTTATACTGACTCACTCATTGTGAGTTGAGAATTGTTATTCTATGGAGAGATGATACTGAAATGTTTATTTTCTTTTATATATATATATATATATATATATATATATATATATATATATATATATATATATATATATATATATATATATATATTTCTGTAGGATATGTGGACAGCTGTCCTGACAGCTTGCAATATACAGTATATTCAAAATGGAAAATTAAAAACAGAACATGTTCAGCAACAAGGTTGGTAAAACGTTTATCACAATGTCCTCAAACGTCTGTATCCTGACCACCTGCATTCACAGATCAGCATGTCCTTCCTGTATAGTGCTGACCGTTTCCTTCCAACAGCTGGCATTTGATAGAAAGTATTATTTATGGAAATGATTTTAAAGATACTACAGAGGTAGAGTGAATAGGGGATTATAGTTTACATTGCACAGAATAACTAATACATTACATTCACCAGATTTTTGAGACACTTCAGCATAATCCAGTGGTCAGTAGTATCAAAGGCAGCAGACCTATACTGAAAGTGCACCATCACCAGCGTTCAGAAGATCATTTACAATCCTAACCATAGCAGTTTCAGTGCTGTGTACGATTCTAAAACCAGACTGAATTTTTTCCAATATACTATTTTGAGAAAGATGGAAGAGTAACTGATCAACAACAACTCGTTCAAGCAGTTTAGCCAAAAAAGGAAGCTTTGATATTGGTCTAACGTTACCCCCCACTATCAGGTCAAGCAATATTTTTTTAGAATTGGCTTAACAATAGCTTGCTTTAATACAATAGGGACAAAACCCGTCAGAAAGTGACATGTTAATTATATTAAGATACAGGGTATCTACACACAATTTAACAATACTAGTAGGCCATGGATCAATAGCACAGGAGGAATTTCTGGCCTTATTAATTAACCTATGTGTATCTTAAAGAGAAATAGGCGAAAAAAAATCTGACTAAACAGAGGCAAGGGAGTCAGACAGTATGTGCGTGTCAGGAACGGAATTTGTTGATTGAAACGACCCCTTATAGTATTTATTTTGCTGCTGAAATACAAAGCAAACTCCTCACAACGATCAAGATTAATGTCAGGAGCCAAAGAAAAATTTTGTCAAAGGTATTAAAAAGAACTGGGTTTACCCTGTCCCTTTTCAATGTTAGAATAAAAATTCATTCTTGTTTTAAATAAACAGAAATGGTCTGCATAAGAGAATTGTTCTGGATTGACAATATCTGTTGACATTAACATTTATAGTGGTATTCTAACAGACAATGATCAATTCTGATTATTTTCAAAGTAACCAATGAATTGGGTGTTATGAGGCTATTGGTTCTCAGGTGTAGATATGCAGTTGTAGAACTGCCTGTTTTTCGGAGGTTAGTGTAAAGTAAATGGCCAAGTGGCTATTGCAGGTTGCAGGAAAGCCAAGATTTAAAAATGCCAAGAGTAAGCTTTTATTTAAGCCTCAGGTGGAAATTTTTAGTACAAAACAAATCCTGAAGTCTGTCTTCTACAGATATTATTCACTGAGCACACAGCTACTCTGTCACTCCAGCCTCACTGGAGTCTCAAATCAATCTCCTCTACACAGGTACTTATACTCTCCCTTATCACTAGCCCCTCCCCAGGACTAATCCATCCAATAAACATTTGAAACTCGCTAGTAACAAATTGTGTCCTTGTAAATCGTATCTGCACTTACTCATTACTAAACACAAACATATAGTTACAGCGGTAATCTCACAACTAACTTATTGTATATTTTCATAGCAATTTGTTATTTTATATTTACAATATTATTTACAAACAACCAGTACTAAAACACAGTCTTTAGGGTCATGTCCTTTTGTTATACCATGATATTCGACTGAGTGTATTTCCCTTTCATTTCCACTCCATCACAGTTAGAAAAAGGACTGTTTTTTTTGTCACAGACATGTGCGCTCTTCCTTTCTCAATTCTCTCAATAAGCTGTCTCTTAACATCGGCTCTGAACACATACAAGCAATAAGGATGAGAGACCTTTGAAAGCTTCCAGCCTGCCATCTGTTGAGAACAACTGCTTGTGTCCAACTTTCAACACAGAAAGCTTATTTCTTGTATCCAGCTGTACTTTTCTACCACCAATCTAACAAGGCCATCACCAGGAATTCATTAATCTGAGGACATCATAAGGAAAAAAGGAAACCATAATTGAAAACACTAGGAACAAAATAATTCTTTGGACTTTGCAAAATCGTTGAAATAGCTTTATTACAAGACTTTTTCTAAACCTATTTCTAAAATGAAAGTTTGGAAACTATATGACAATTTTTTTAATTTCTTGGTGCATAGAACTTTTGTAACATTGACATAAACAAAAGTAATTTTACTTTAAAACTGAGTTATCTGATTTAATTTTTGGATGTTAAAAGAACTGTTAAGATATGATACTTATTAACTTAATGGAGAATATTGTTTAAAATATTAAATTACCTATATACTACGAAAAACATAAAAGGATAGATTGAATTTATTTTAATCTTGGTATTTTAATAAGAGTTAGATAACATTTTCAGATGCTATAGTTAATTTATATACTAACCTATGCAGTAAATATCCACTACACCACAGAAAGTAAACAGGCTGAATTTCAAATATCTAATCAAGCAGGCAGCTGTGCTAGAAAAAGACCTGACAATAGTTTGAAATTGAGACAGACTTGCTGGTTACCTGGCTGCTTTACAGCACCTACTGCAGGTAAAAATAAAAGTGTTGGTAATGCAGACTGAAGACTTTTATAGCTAAAGAGTTTATATGGACTATATTTTTTGAACCAGAATTAGTCGATTGTCTGCATATGTGAAATGCCCTACAATTTTCCTTTGAATCCCTGTGCATTAGGCAAGAATGTGGGTAAATTGCACATTCTCTTTAAGAGTGGGGGCAAATAGAACACTATTTTTAGAAATCGGGGTAAATAACACATTCTTTTTAAGAATCGGGGTAAATAGCATATTCTTTTTAAGAACTAAATACCATCATAAATGATGATTTAGGATAGAGCATGCAGGTCCTGTGCGTCACATTATTGTACTCGAAGGTGACCATGTCAAAGCCGATAGCCTCGGGCACAGCAAGGACGATGGACAAAACCCATATGGAGAAGATCTCAATGGCCGTCAGCATTGGAACCCCAACCCCCTGGACACGACTCCAGGAAGCCACAGCTCTGTACCTGCAAAAGAGATCAAAGAAACGTTAAAGGCAATACTGGTGTCAAATTAAGTAGGGTCTCGTTTATAATGCATTTAAATGCTGTTAACACTAGACAAAATGACTGCTAACTGATCAAAACAGTTTCCCTCATCAGTATTAGATGTTTTGATACAGTACTTTTTTCATGTTGCAATACAGTTGCTGAAGTATTATTTTACTGAAGATCTTAATTATGATGCAGGTTGTCAATTTGCCAATACAAATCTCTTATATATAGAATAATACAATTGTCCTGTTGGGAGACTGAATAGCCATCCTGCAATCCGATAGTGACTTTAAGGTTAGGATTAAGTTAAAGGTGTTGGCTAAAATTGTGATTTAAGGTTAGTAATGGATTCTTTGATCCTAGAAGCATGGATGTTTCTGGAGTATTTGACTCAAGACTAAGCAAAACTGACCAATAAAAACAAGAGTGGATGACTACTATTAAACAGTAGACAATGGTACCTGTCCACGCTGAGAGCACAGAGGTTGAGAACAGTGATTCCCACTGATGCTTTCTGGAGAAATGGCACCAGTTTACAAAGGAAGAGTCCAAGACCTGAGTCTTCAAAGGGCCACTGCTGAGCCATTAGCTGGGGGAAATAAGGAAAAAGCCATCATCAACAGAAACACCAACAATGTCCTACGTTCTTGCTACAGAAAGTCTTAGAAGACATGTTATTGCTCTAAAACAAAAGAAAATAGTTCATAAAATCATGCACAAATACATGACTGGATGCCTGGAGTGTAACAAAACATCCTAAGGTAATTCACACCCTATACATCACTGTGCTAAGGTGCTAAAAAAAGAGGTTCTTCATCTCATAGCATTATTTACTTACAGTATTAGAAAATGGATCAGAGATTTTCTTTAACCTGATTGGTCAATGCAATGGCTTGAACCTCTGATAAAGGAGCTTGAATGTTATCTTTCAAACTATGTTTAAACACTTGTCCAAATCAAGCCGCCCAAAAATATGTAAGTACAGTATTCTTGTATTTTACCTTTTTCTGCTCGATGCAAGAAAATCTCAGTTGTTTTACCCCTGAATGTTTTCTGTCAATGTAGACTAATTCTGCTTAATTCTATCTACTTAAATTCTCCAGAATTTCAGTGCGTCAACTGAACCTAGATGGTCAGGGAGGCAGTCAAGCAGAATGTCACTACTGTCAACCTAGGGCCCATTTCCCAAAAACAACTTTAAACTAACCAGCCTTGTAAGACTGTCATAAGTGCAATTGTAGAGTTTCCCGAACACCATCGTAACTCCAGTCGCTCTTGAACAAATCTTGAGTTCACGAGTGATCTGGCGTGACCTTGTGCGAAATCAAAGACAGAACTTAGCAAAGGCTGCTATTCAGAGGATAGTTGCTTTGAATCATCAACAACACCACAGACACCCTTGTAGTCAGCTCGTTGCAATAAATGTTCACATAAACAAAATCCTGCCACTTGTTGAGAACGTTTGCCTCGTGGAGGACCAGTGTTTGAAGCATTTACTGTGATTGCAATACTTCTTTTTTGTTGATTTGTTACATTATTTTTTAGTTTACGGAATAATATATCCTTGTTTATTTGTACTTCATTAATTAATATTTCTACCTTATTCTGGGTAAATATTTTCAACATTTTCAACTAGTGGTTCATTTTTCATATGATTTACAAAAAAAAACTAAATGTTTTTGATAATATATATTATATATATATATATAATATTATATATATATATATATATATATATATATATTTTATAATATAAACAACTCATTTTTATATATAGGCTACTCCATAAATTAGTTTCAAATGTGTTTCCCAACAAAGTCGTGAAGGAGCTTTTCAAACCCTAACGATGCACGTGAACATCACAAACAAGCTGCATTTTCACGTTTTATTTTGGAAAACTCAAATCAAGAGAGACTGGAAGCAGCCTCAAGTTCATCATAACAATGATCGTGAGTTCCAAGTACTTCTGTTCTCGGGAAACGAGCCCCTGAACAAAACTGCTCACTGCATTAGGATGTAGTTGTTGTCTTTCATACCATATTTTTGAAAATCTGAACGTAGATTCTTTTTTTTTCAGTACACAGATCCTGCATTGTTAAAATCTATTTAAACTGCTTTCCTCCTCAATTTCAGAACCTGGAGTTTGTCCGAATTTGATACAGCCTGGGGCTTCACACTGGCACTATCGCCATAATCGAATATATCAAGATTAGGAACATTTAAAGAAAAGAAATCCAAGAAAATTGATTATCAGTTTAATGTTGTATGATTCTATTTAGTTTTTGTTGGTGTCTAATTAATAAAATAATAATAATAATAATAATAATAATAATAATAATAATAATAATAATAATAATAATAATAATAATTAAAAAAAAGCAAAATCTCTAAGGGGCCTAAATTCCTTGGCCAGTTTGGCAGTGAGTTTTTAAAGCTGTTGCTTAAGACATTTTCTAACTGACACATTGATGAATAGAGCCCACTGTTTCCTTAGTACAATAATCACACTATGCATCAATTGCAAACCCTCATTAAGCAGATGAGAAAAGTTTAATGAGGACCAGACCTTAACAAAACAGGCTTTCAATAAAGTGTGACTTAATGTTTTGTGAATTGAGATTCACTGTTACCGGTAATTAGAAAGGAGTCATACTTTTATTTTTACTCATAAGCAGGTTAGTGTCTAACTGTCTATGACCAAGTTGAGTTATGTCCTTTAGCCTCTGATTTATAGTACATCTGGCTAAAAGGTTTGATGATTTTGTGAATCAGTCTGAATTGCGAGTGTCTTAGAGGTTGCTGCTGGAGGCCAATTGTTTTAAAGGTGCAGTCCAGTTGTGCTATGCAGAACTGCCATTAATCTGTTCAGTGTTGTCAGATCTATAGCTATGTAGAGGTTTGTAGAGGTTTTATTTAACATCCTGTAATCAACGAAACTACAAAATGATATCGCAAAAGTCTAGAGGAAGCCATAATAGCAGTACAGATTAGATTTCAAAATGTCACATTTTTCAATTTTGGTCAGACTTTTGTTAAGTATTTGGAAAACTACAAAGCTGTATTTAACTCAGTATGTCATCGTAACATTATTTGGCTGTTTCATTCGACTTTATGAAACAAAATGAATTAATTCTATAGTGATACAAAACTTTTGGCCATAGCTGTAGATGTGAGAGCTACCAAAAAAAAACATCTAGAAAGTAAACTTACTTCACAGATTCAGGACTGTAAGTAAAAGCCTGTATTCAGTTGGTGAAGGTTTTGTTGTTTTATTGACCAAGTTTTACTGAGTTCCTGCTAAGGGTTTTACAAAGGGTGAAACTGGTGTAGATCTTGTGAACAATCTGGAGTAGTACTGCAGTTTATGGTCATATTCTTGCAAATGAAACCTAGGGTGACTACCAAACCTAAATCATAAATTCAAAAATCTTTTTAAAAAATCAAATGAAACTAATGAATGAAGAAATCATGTTGTAAAAATATGGAAAAATTAAACAGACTATCTAGATTTTAAATATATGTGCATTTATTTATAACAATCTTTCAATACTATTTCTTGTATCAATCTTTAAAAACAATCCAACAATAATTGAACACTAGTTATATACTACAGTGCCACATTTGATAAAAGCTGTCCTAAAGTGGCAGCATGTGACAGTTTAATAAAGAGTATCTTGTCTTAACTTAGGGATCAATGATTACACATTGGCTTTTAAATATAGTCTAAAACAAGAGAGGAAAAGGGTTGGTTGGGCAACTATAAACAAACCATACTTTCGATTATACTTTCATTTTGTCAATACTGTTCTCATAACAGTGTCTAGTGTAGTGTTTTGGTGTCATTTTTAAATTTCAAGGATGACATTAAATCATAAATAACTGCACACTTTGGAACAATCTCTTAGACCAGGATTCTTAATATGGGTTCATTAGTGCTCAGCAGCAATAGGGTTACCACGGCTGCTTTTAACAGATTCTACAACTGCATTTTTGCCCTTCTAACTAGAACTAGAAAAATCCACTTAAATAAACCAATTAATGTAATATTTGGACACAATATATCATGTACTGTACTGGTAACATATTTGCATCAGGGGCTGGGGATAGATCACAAAAAAGTATTTGTGATAGGCCAGGCACCTAAAAACGGTAATTATAAAGCTAGAAAATACAAACAGATAATATAATACTAAGTAAAAGATACATTTCTAAATATTTAGACCAATTTTATGTAAGATTAAAATAATTTTACTTCCTACCTTATAGACCGTGATAGGGATAGCGATAGAAATGTAGATCAGATCCCCAAGAGCTAGACTGGCGATCAGTGCATTGGGTCCATTCCTCATACCTTTATTCTGGTAGATAATCCTCAACAGGGTGGCATTCCCAACCATACCAATGATGAAAAACAGGCAGGAAAAGGTTGTGTTAACATACCGAAAAAAGACTTTGATCTTAGTTTTTTGGTGGCACATTGGCAGATAGTTTTGTCTTGGCGCTGTTGTGTTATTTTGGATTTGCAGACTTGGAGAAATTGTCGAAAAAGTGCTCAAAGGGGTAGAGTACGTGCTGTAGAAGCTCAGCTGTTCAGCGATGTAGGAGGCTCCCTCTGTCCCATTGAAGTCTCTCAAAAAAACACTGGTGTGCTGGCACAATACACTGCTTGTAGAAAGGAACAGCACCAACAACATGCTTACGCCTATAGATACCATATTGATATTAACAGAATGCATAATGACACAAAATCCCAGATCCTCTGAGCTTTTCGTCTGAAACAGAAACACAAAAAAAATTTTGAATGTGATAGGGTCTGCACGGAACATTCAAATAGGAACATTAACATATTAACATATCATTTATATTTAGTATGTATTGTATATACAGGACATGTTTGTGATAAATATTACCTATTAACTATTGGGTTTGTACTGTAGTAATGTATACATATATTTAAAGGTATTTTTTATAGACAATTATTTTTCCCTGCATGTAATATACTTAAGGGTACAAAGACTTTGTAGCAGTCATAGCTGTTGATCAATGTTAAAATATAGCACAAGATGTTATTATGCCTTTTTTCAGCTGTTAAGTGTAAAATTTGTTTTGTAGCCCATATGCTATGTATGAAACACATGTAGCTCTTTAACACTGCATTCTGTGGGAACTTTTCTTGTTATTCTGTACAAAGAACTTATCCACAAATCATATGCTGCGCACATTGTTGGATCAGTGTAGTGATAGACACTTGCAAACTTCCTAAGCTACTAACATAAATCGGTTAAAAATTATTCCCCAGTCTCAACGACAGCCTCCACTTTAAGAAAAATCTAATTACTTTTGTTAGAATGTATTATCATTTATTGTGTATACAGCAAGCATGGTGTTGCCAAGTTTTATGAAACTAGCTGTTTCATCTGTGTCCCAGTGTGCCATTTCCTGTTTAAATAATAATAAAAAGATGTATCACCTATGACTGCGTGCTTTGTGCAGTACTGAATTGTTCAAAAAGGGAGATTCTAATATTTTGTTGCTTTACAGGCTCAACCACTGCTTACGTCTTTGTGGTTTTCTCAATTTGCCTCTCCCTTCTGTTTGTGACTTTTGGGATTTCACAATACCCAAAACAAAAGCAATATAGATCGATACTTAAAAAAAATAAAATAAATAATAGAGTAGTCCAAATACATTTTCCCTTCAAAACCAATGCATAATACTCGCTATTCTTAAAGACTGTCAAATGTGTGCTATAGGGAAATCACTACTCATTACTACAAAATAAGTGTGTGCTTGTGTAGAGTATACATTTTTTAACTATTTGAACATTCAACATATCCCTGATGTGTTAAATAAGGACAATTAAATAATTCTCATTCAAGGTTGTGCCATTGTTAATAGATCAATAGATGGACCCAATTCGTTTTTTTCCCACAGAAAACTGTATATCTCATGCAGAAATCTTCTTACCTGACAATTCTTAACGATTCAACAGATATCCATTAATCTTACATTACTGATTAGGATTAGTGCAAGATTGATATGCTCTGTGACAGAACTAAACTGACATGTATTTGTAAATAATAAATGCACTGGTTTTCACCTACCTTTAATACAATGTTCTTCTCTTCTGGGGAAAACAAAAAGATGAAGTTTCAACTAAAGCCCCCCACACATCTGTATCATAATACATATGTAATTAACAGACTATCAAAGTATATGAGTATCCCACTTGGTTTCTGAGTCTGCTCTGAGGTGCTGAGCATTGTGTCTCCTGGTTTTCCTGTGGAGTTTTTTTTTTCTCTCCTCAGAGTCTGTCTCTGAGTTGGAGTGGAGCAGTGTGACTGGGTGGAATTGTGAATCTCCACCTCCGCTATACAGCCTGGGCCCCCAAAGGAAGCTCCGGCCCTAACTTCACTGCCTGCTGACAATCCTCACAAAGTACTAGCTCACAGGCATATGGGAACAAAGGGAACATTTCCCTCTCAGATCATGTTTGATACCACCATTTCCTCTGCTAAAAGCAAAAAAAAAAAAAAGTTGTATGACCACATTTTTTGTTGTTGTTTTTTTTACGTCCTTTCAGCAAAATGCATCCCAGGACATTATCAGACACAAGACCGTATTCTCCCCGAGGTTTAACAATCGAGTTTTAAACAGCTTGGTTCTAATTACTCTTTATTATATTGCACTTGTAACTTAGTCAGAGCTGTCAATGAGGTATTGTTAATGAACTATAGGTCTGATTTGTAAGGTATGCTGAAATTCTCCCCCTTATTTTTTGCAGGTCCTAATGCAGCAGTGCTACAGAAATGAGTACTTGTACTTGTAGCAAAGTGTAGAAGGTATTGTGCTTTAGATGCTGTCCTTCCAATGAAGCACTCAATCAAGGTCCTCTCCTAAGGCTGGAGATGCATGAGCAATGTTTTAAGCAATTTTTTCTTGGCATCACAAATTGACAATAAAATTGACCGTGTGCAACTAATTGACATTTCGAGTTGTCAATACATTTCCGATTGGCAATCAAGTTCCTAGAATAGACCACTGCTCTATTTTCAGCAATTCAGTTACCAATTTTCTATGTGCCTGTGTGTGTTCAACCCATGATATTGCATTTTCTAATCACTTGATTTCACTCTCAATTTTGCTAAATAGGAAGTGGACAAGCAGACACATCAGAAAACTTAGCAATTTATCTTTTTTTTTTCAAGATAGAAAATGTTTATGGGATATTAGATGCAAGGAATATAAAGACTACAATAAAAAAAGAAGACAAATATAAGGAATTAGCAAATATTTTCAGGAAATCGTCAGCAGAGGTAAACAACAAATGCTAATAAATGCAGTTATTGTATTTTGTCTTGCAATGATCGGACTCACTCGAGTCAACAAATCTTCAAATGTTGATGGGGATGTGTGTAAAAAATTATTGAATCCTGCAGGATCCTCCAAATGTAGTCCCTGCATCAAAGTATGATATGCTTCATATCTGTTTCTGCGGCACAGCCACTCGACATAAATGTCTTTTCAAAATGATTCCAATTACGATAGCAGCTGCTGAAATATGTTTACTATAAACAGGAGTTATCTTAAAATTGCTTAATATAATTGTCAATTTTCCAATATGCGTATGGCACATTTTATTTTGTTGTTATCTAGAATTGACAATGAAAATTGCTTGTGTGTCTCTAGCCTAACACCTGCATTCCTGTAAATACATGGATCCCTCGGCCTCGGAATGTTGCTTTGTCAGGTGGAGGTAATTTCTATGCAGAGGAAATAGGAAATGCTCTATATGTGCTTCATCTCCCCTAAAACCCTCTTGCAGGTGTAACAGTTACACAGGCCCCTAGTTTGAGGAATGCTGCATTGGTTCTGCTGTGCATAATCCCATATGAGGGATCCAGATGAAAGAGAGAGGTTAGCAGAATCCTGGACAAGTTCACGATTGACTGAAGTTCCCAGTTCCTGTCATCTGTTGCTGGCTGTTGTTCCTGTGAAAGCCAACCTGTTCCTGGCTATTACATTTTATATTTCAGAGGCGCAGAGATGAGTTTTATTAGGCACCATCAAATACAGACCAATTGAAATGAAGAATGCAAAAGAGAAAACGGATTCCAGATTAAGACTTGAAATGCACTTAGCGCAGACACTTTGGCCTCGATTCCCTCTCGTCTGTCCCCTCAATGCTGAGGCGCCGGCTGATGTAAAAGCTTGACTGGCTGGAGGTCAGGAAAGTGGAGTCATTCCAACCCCCCCCCAGGGAGAGAGAATTAAAACTGCAGATGAGAAGACAGGGTTGTCCCTATGCCTCCCAGAACAACAACCAAAGTTTTATTAAAAAATGAACACAATTTCTTTTTTTTTTTACTAATATTATTCATCAGGGTATATATCACTCATGTATCCAAAAAAAGGAAGAAATTGGAAACAATTCTTCCTGTGGTTGAACTGAAATAAGAAGAAACAGCAGACCTGTTGCTGACAGAGCTTCCTTTGTCAAACCATCACATTGAATGAAACCGCTGTTTACGTGCAAAATAACTAAAATAACACTACAGGACTTTTCAGCACTGAGAAACCAAATGTAGCACTGAGAAACCTACAGTAGTTGATAATACAAATAAAAGTTGGCCTACTATATATATATATATATATATATATATATATATATATATATAGATAGAGAGAGAGAGAGAGAGAGAGAGAGAGAGAGAGAGAGAGAGAGAGAGAGAGAGAGAGAGAGCGAGCAAAGGGCTATAGTTATTTGACTATTTACTGCTACAGTGTCTATTTGCCCTTTTTTGTGGACAATAGCACAGACTATTTTTGCCCATGTGAGTTAATAAAGTTGGGAGTTGCAAAACACAAATAAATATTGGATGCCTGCTGTCATTCCAGGGGAAAGGCTTATCTCATCATTGTTTTCCAATTAAATACAGGGCCTTAAGTTTCCATAATGTCTTATAGTACTTCCTCTTCAACCACGTTGCCACCTTTTCTGCAGCTGTACCCCTCTTTTAGGGGTCAATGGTTCCCTTCTATCACCTGGCCTTGGTTGACCTCTGATGGTAGGGCTCATCAGGACCAGAAGGCAAAATAATGGGTCACAGAAGCTGTATTACTTGAATTATTTCTAAAACACTGTAGTGGTTACCTATATGTAGTACACATATACTGTTTTTTTTTTTTTTTTTTTTTTTTTTTTTTTTTTTAAACAAGATGTAGGACTTATAATTCTAAAGTTTTCAAATAAATTGTAAAAGCATAAAAAATATCAGATATGCATAAGCATGAACAGCCAAACACAATTTATAACTTCAAAGGGACTGAGGAAAAAAAAAAAAGACAAAAGCAAAAGAAGAATGAAAACACTAACAAAGTTCTGACACAGATGACAGTTAATTCATTTTATTTATTTGCATTGACTACATCTACTATATTGTACATGTACAACATATTGTATGTATTAAACATTAGAAAGCTGTAAACAGGTATGCTATATTTATACGTCAAAACAGCTTATGCTTTAGTTTAGCTATTTACTTAGGCTTTCAGCGAGGTGAAAATCAGATGTATGATTGCTATCAACTGTTATCAATTTGATAATAACAAAAAATATACTATCAGGAACCTGCCTCATTGACTCTAATTTTATTCTGAGCATTTATCAATGTCATGATGAGTGATACTAAGTATTGAGGACAGGACTTGTATTAAACATGTTTAATTGTGCTTGGGTATACAGTATCTATGTACGTTACTCTATGTGTCTCAATATATAGTACGAGACTCTTAGGGGACTGCTCTTCTTGGAGTTTTGTACTGCTAATTTGTTCTTTCTGATCCAATATATATTTAAACAGAACGGTAACATCATTCCGTGTTAAATAGGGAAATGTCACTGAGTTTCAATTTATTATAATAACTCAATACAGAAGGATTTAAAAGGATAGACTTAACCATAAGTGTCAGGCATTCAAATGACCTATTAACTATATAAACAGAATATTTCCTATTTATAAGTATTAATTAAACAAGTGTTGTAAGTATACACCTTTACATTTTGTATTACATTTGAATTGCAATTTATATGATTAAGGGTTGAAATAAGTGATTGTCAATCATACATTCAATATGAACAAGTACTTTACAAATACTTAAAAGATCTATATTTTGTATGTTTTGGTTCATGAGTTATATGCCTCAAAGAACCTCTTTGCTACAGCTATCACATAGTTTTGTCTCATTTCTAGTTTATGTCCTACTCTAGAAAAAAAAAAAAGGTTTTGTCTCATCTCTAGCTTATTTGTCCTACTTTAGAACTAAAAGATGACATCAAGCCTGCCAAGTCACATGCTTGTTCTCTTATGCCATCTGTTGACATGAGCTCCCTGTATATTAGTACATACCTTATGGGAATTTCAAACAGCCCTACGATCAGGATGTAAGCAACTTCTGAACTTGCTCATAAAAAAGAAAAGTGTAATTAAAAGACATATAGATTTTAGCCCAATTGTGTCTTGTAAAACTTGTCTCTCTATGTATCACGTACAGCAGGCCCCACTTTTTTTATCTTGGTAAACTTATAAAAGTTTGCCATAGTAAATTACCTAAGTTACCTTGCTTTTCCCATGCTTATATGATGTATTTACCACAGTTATCCATAGTTTTTACAATGCTGTACCATACTTAACTTATTTGTAACTTATCATGCAGGTCTGTGCTTTACTATGCTTTACTATACTTTTACTATAGTATACCACAGTAAGGTTTGAACTCCCAGCCTTTGGATGTAAAGATATCATTACACGTCGTTTTTCTTGAAATCATTTGATGGAAACACACTGTCACAAAGTGTGCACCTAAGTTCAGACTAATCCCCACATGCATGCAAAAACTAAATTAAAACCATACATTTACCCTTTTGTTTCTTGCTGTCGATTTCTCTGAAACAAGCATTTTGCATGTGATGTTAGCTTGATTAGGTTTGACAGAAACATAATAATTAAAAGTAATGAGAATTGTCATGGGAAAACTTTTGATTCCTGTACACTTAGAAGCATGGTTGGCTCTGTACCTGTACTGTACTATCTCTATGTCAATCCCAAACTGACATACGAAATATCTGAGGAAAAAAGGTTAAACCGGTTGCAGATCATTTCTGTTTCAATAGCATCAGGGTGCACAGGGAAAATAAGTTCCAGCAGTGAATTTGTGCCTGCTTATGTTCTGTAAGATTATACAGTATAAACAAATATATTTTGCATGAAGGAAGGATTGTTTAAACAAAATTTAAAAATCAAAAATAATTATCACAATATAAGGAACAAAAATACATTAAATAAAAAGGAATATTGAAGTACTAGATTTCGTTATTACGAAAGGCCAGGTAACTTACCAAAAGCTTGGAGGGATTTAAATTGGATGGCAGTGTCGCCAATCCTAGGCAGGGATTGACCCAGCCTTCAAATAAGTCTTGAGTGAATATTTTGGGATACGCTGGCTGCTATTTATGGAAGGCTGGTAATTACACTACATCTTTGGCAGAGCGGGTCTCAGAGTTAATCTGGAGGTCCAAGCGCTACAACTAAAGAACATGATTTGTGGAATTCTCAACTAATCACCATTAAGCATTTCTGATAAATTCTTAATGGTGATTTGTCAGCTTACCACGATTAAGAATTTGTCAAAATCCCAGTACAGTACTGTATTGTGCACAGAAGTCATCCAGTTCTAATATATATATATTACATTAATTTATTTGCAAATATAACAAAAAAATACAATGCATAATAAAATGTATATTATTATAAGGTGTATTCTAAAACCCTTGTTAACAACACTTATTATTATATCAAAAGCTATAACAGAGCTTGAATGTAATTTTCTATCCTCCTGTATAGTTGCAAGGGTTGTTTATTACCCAGATCTCAGGTCCAGAAAATGAAATAGGTAAAACATTCTTATTGAAACAAATGTCTGGTAAATCAATCATTCTGAAAATAAAATGCCAAGAATAAGATTAAAGTACTATCCCAAGTCAGAACTTAATGTAAATGCTTTAGAAATACCGTCTTGCAGAGACACATTTGAAAAAGGTTAAGACAACAAGTCACTGGCAAGTGAATGGCCTTATTGTGCATGCCTAAACATAGAGTCCTCCAGCTCTCTGCAAAGACACTTCCATAATCTGTGGCTTTGCTAGCAGTATGCATTCATGGCATGCTTCACCATTACCCAGCCTCTTGTCAAAGAAAGCTTGAGTGCTTTGTGATAATGGATGCACACTATTACTGTGTTTGGTGTTGTATAACCCTTGTATTTGCAAACAGAATTATCACTAATCTCAGTCTGTAGACGGTGCTTGAGTGTCATGCTACTGGAGATTAACTAGCACTCTGTGGCATTTGACCACTTGTTACTGAACCTGCTCCTTGTGTTTTGGTAATGAAGCCAGTGGCTGACACATGGTTATGGTATGTCACACCCCCTCTCTGATGATGGTGACCTCTTTCAAACAGTGCTGGGGAAGCGTAAAGCAAATCAAGAAAGGGGGCATTCGTTTCCATGGTAACCTACAGTGTGACCTCTTACTTGCCAAGGTTGTCAGCCCATTAGTTTGCAGCTCTGTTTTTGTAAAACGAGTATTGTGAAAGTGAGCATTTAGATTACTGAAAAGAGCTCCTAAACAGTAAGATAACTTTGAGGGAAATATAGTACATCCAACTAACAATGATGAATTGACAGAATCCCAATGCATACTATCCCATATTTTAAATTATTATTATTATTATTATTATTATTATTATTATTATTATTATTATTATTATTATTATTATTATTATTTCCCTCCAGCTTTTACACTGAGAAGAGTTTCAAGCTCAGCTAATTGAGCTTCACACTATTTCTTGGCAAAATATCAGCACACCGTTCTTAGAGGTGACTTGCATAAGAAACAAAACCAAAAACCTTTTTAGGAGCATCAATGACTTGTTGAAATGTCTTGGGGAATATACGCCTTGTCTGATTAGGCATGCCTGACTCCATTTTTGTTTCAAATGAACTATAATGTTGTTGCTTATTAGAAATTACAATCATTGCAGCTAGCTCAGTAACAACTATTTCAGGAAAGTATTCTAGTCTAGATGTCTAGTAATTATGTTTTCTATTTTCTTCACTAATAATGACCAACTTGCAGTCAACTTGCATTAACATTTGAAATCCGAACATACAATATACCATTTTTAACTGGTAACTTGAACACTTGAATCTATAATTTAGAGCTACACATGGTCTAAAGATAACCTTGCAAATGTCCTGTTAACCGTTGCTGTTCACTAATGTGCATGACATACTGTACCTGACCACGATCAAGCTTACAGACGCTTTTAAACAAAACAAGGATCAACTGTAAATAAAACTACACACAGTTAATATAGTTTTTGTTATTTGGTACTTTTGTTGGGTTAAGCTGATGTAAGGATAGTAGCACACTATTTCAAATATAATCTTAGTGTAAAACACACAATCAGTTTTGCTGAATTTTGACACTCCCTTAAATGGGAGTCTTCATCTCTGATGCAAAACAATCACATTTTAGTGCATAATGAGGCTTGATATAAATAATGCATGTAAAAGGAACAGCACAGTGTGTAGCTTCTACATTCACAGAAAAAGTAGATGACAACAGATGGCATACAGTAGTTTTGATATTTTTGTATGCCTGTTTCATGCTGGTAAAGAGCATATTTAATAGATTCTGCGGGATAAAAGTGTTACCTCATTTTAACTTTCATTACCCATGGCCCTACTATAAAATATAAAACAGTAACCGAAAGATCTGATCTCTCTTAAAGGTCACAGTTGAATTGTGTTCCTGTAGCCTTAACCCACTTTGTGCTGCATGGAGCAAGCAGACCCAAAAGGACCTTAAAGAGCAGAGGAAATGGTAGGTAGAAGAGGCTGCCTACACCATGTATTCACACTATGAGCTCTATTCCCCCTAGGAACTCTTGTCCACAGTTGGCAGTGAAATGGCCTGGACTTGAACTGGTGACCTCTAGGCTATAGGGTGTGACTTGCACTCCATGCAGAGTGTCTTTATCTGATGCGCCACTCGGGAGCCCACATGGAGAATACTATTCATATTTATAAAAAATATGGGGCCTAAATGGCAGATTACAAGTATATCTGCGTACAGATCATCATTATTATTTTTACTATCTAGTGTTTAATTTGTACACCTGCTTTTCTATCCAATTTGAAATGCCCACTTATGATGAAGATTTAACAGACACCCTCCATTATTTGTGTAGCGCTGTATTGCCTTTGCTGGATGACTCTGTGGACTATATGTGTAAAGATTTTCTGACAACACCACCTCTAATTATGAATGTTAGCCTCTTTTGCGTGTTTGTTTTGGCTTTACACATGTGTAAAATACTGGCATTTGAATTATATAGTGGTATCTGTTGAGCTACAACCCAGGTTAGCTTTCCTTGCTCCTTTTCTCATCAACATTGTGCATACCTTCTGCTCTTCTTTCTTTCTTTCTTTCTTTCTTTCTTTCCTTTTTTTATTTTTTACTTACAGTACTTTATCTTCAAGTACACTATAAGAATAATTTCCACAGTGAATCAAAGGGGATTCATTGATGTCTTAACCCAGTGCCTCCTATTCCAGATTTCAAAATACCACGTACAAGCCATTTGTGAACAGCTTTGATGAGATCCTCCTATCTCAGTGTCCTTTTTATAACAACTATGCTGCAGGGGTAGATTAAATAAAAAATACAAAGCCTGGGTTATTTCCCTGGTCCATGCTAACATTCAACCAGTGTACAGGGTTTATTCTTTGATCTAATGCTGCTATCAATTTAATCATAAGGTGACTGAGAAAACTAACAACTAAAAGTGCGTTTTTGTCTTCTAAAGTAAAATTACGGGTCTGGTCCTAATTTTATATTTAAACACAGGTGGTATTTGGATCAACTGCACAACCCCCCTGGATGCGTTTCAAATTGAAAGCTTAGTGAATGTTAACATAAGTTTTCGACATGTTTACTTTCTCAGTAGTCACAGGGTGAGGTCATAAAGTGAGGCTGTGTGTTATGATTGTCCACCCCTTGGTTAGAGGTTTTTCTCATTCTACAGTATAGATCTCTTTGAGGAGAGTGATTTCAGCAGATGAAAAGTTTTTGAACCTCGATATATCCATTACTGTCTGTAGAAGATCAAAGGCTTTCTCCAATATGATGGAAGCCAGAGGTTTGCTCTTTCCCGAGTCAGAAGATTTATTAAAGGTATAGTTTACAGCAGAGAATCCACTTCTTCTTCCCTTCATTGTTTGTCAGGACTCAAACAGAAGGGACATATTTGGAAGTCAGCTGAATGGTCAATTCCTCTTCTCTTAAGCATGAGGATGAGGATATCATTTTCCAGCTGGGCAATTATATATATTGTAACTGGCAGTGAAGCTATTTATCAAGTTTTTCAATATGGAGTTACTACCAGATTAATCATTTGCTTCCATTAGTCATTTTTCTTTGCCTCTGTCAACCCAGGATGCCTTTCATCCCCATTGCTGCGTGGATTTATTTTTGCTCTTTTCAGCAATAGTAGACCAACACACATGGGAATACAGAGCTAGTGTATTTTATGTTTATGGTGATAATTTATTATTCTGTACATAGTGTGGACTGAAATTTGAGTCATATACAAACATATTTTAGTCACATATTGCATAGAAACTAATAACTAACTAATTTACATAGAAATTCAGTATATTGAATAACTGTATTCTGTTTGTTTGATTTTTTAGTTCACCCCAGATTTGACTGTGTATTAGGTTTTTATTAGTGTGTTTCCAATCCGTCACACATTGTACAGCTTTTCGACAAGTGAAAGTTTGTCAAGGTGCTCAAGGCATGGTATGGCAGGCTTGAATTGAGAAAGGAGAATTAATTAAATGTTACTGGGGCAAATGTGTCTATGACGGGGTACTTCCCGCCCCTGTGTGTATTTTATGTTTGGTGTTATTTTGTATTTGTATTTGTTTTAAATTTAACCCCCAAACTAAATCAGAATTTCACAGAAAATTCAAATAGCAAGCTGTATTAATCCATGATATATGCTTAAACGTTAGTGTACACGCCAGTTAAAGTGGCACCGATCCTTGGACAGATCGCTTAGAGATTATCAGAAAGAAAGCAATACATGCTAGCATCTGTTGGCAAACAAGGACTAGTCCTCCCTCGCTGTCATTTTCAGTACAGTATTGATTTCTCTCTTAGCTGGATGGCTGTGTCTGATGGGGAGACCTTCAACACCACTGACTCACACATTATCAATTGGACACAGGAACTTTCAGAGCTGTCTTTCTAAAAGGCAAGAGTTCCATCACACTCACTCAGTTAAAACAACAGAGGTTATTGGAAAGGGTAAAGAATGAAGCATTAGGAGTTTCACTGCTTTGGATTTTGTAAAGGAATGTTTCACGCTTAGCATATTTACTATATATGTTTACAAATATTTATGAAACAGGTAAGGAGATGCCCAGTTAATTAAATTCAAATGAAATAAAAGTTCAACTACACTTGCTTAGTTCAACTGAAACTTATGGAATGGGTAAATGTGGTCTCTTATTGCAATTACAAAATGGAACAGATTTCTTAACATGATTGGTCAATTATAGGACTATTGTGCCTAGTAATTATATCTATCAAACTATGCTTAATCTCTGTACCAAATCAATCCACTGAATTTATATAAATTCAGTACCACACAAGATTTTTTTCCCCCATTATCCATGTGAGGAAATGTTAGAATAGAGACCATAATCATAATTATAATAATAATACATTTTTAAAACCTCTTTTATTCTACCTTTAAACCTGATCAAAGTAAATGCAGTAAACATGAATTGCAATATTTGTGTGCATCAGAGGCGATACACTAATAACCATATGTTAAATAATAATGTAGTGTCTAGTTCTGATGATTTCCTGTTGACTCAAGTGGGTGGGCATTGGGCCAGATTATATGAGCATTCTGGCAGTGGGATGGTGCTTTGTGGAATAAATACTCAGCCTGTCAGTCATCAGGGGAGTATTCAGCATTCAGTCGGATGGGAGGGGTCAGAGAGCGTGAGATTGGAAGAAGTAGCAGTTTAGAGTTTGCATTAGAACAGAATGCGTGGAAAATAAATAAAGCAAGCAATTTGCTAGAATAAAAATGGATCAAATCCATTCTTTGGAAATGCACAGTTGTTGTGCCAAGTAGCTGTAAAGTATAATTAACATGAATTCCTTTGTAATACCAATATATGTTTACTTAAACTTTTTATTTTATTTTATGATTCATTGTATGTTTAATATAAGATCAATTTTTATCCTTTGGCCACAGATCTCAAACTGTAACACCCATCTCTTTATACTGATACATTTTTACTGAGGCTTTTCACTACCTGATAGTATTTTAGGACATCCGAAAAATTTTTATAATGATGATATATATATATATATATATATATATATATATATATATATATATCGTATAATATATTTAGCGCAACTCGACATACTATATATAAGCTTTCCAACTCGAAATAATCGACATTTTATTAATATCGACATTTATTTTAGAAAGAATTTACCAGTTTTTTTTTCAATCTTTATTTTTCAATTCAAGCTGAGAATGGGTGAAATCGACCTTTATGTTTTTTTTTTTTTTTTTTAAAAATACTTTTATGCCATTGAGAAACGTCTCATTTAGCTAAACCCCTTTATCATATTCAACATGCAACAAACCCATGGTTACCAACAACATTCTAATTGAAATAACGTCTGCTCACAGTGGAGCTATACCTTGTAAAAAAGATACTACACAAATTAAAAAATGGTCTCAAATAAAGCAGAGAAAACACAGCATGTAAAAAATGTATTACACAGGCTTGTATAGCATAAATTAAAAAGTAAAAATAATACGCACAGAACAAAACATTACATAGTTGAACAGAACTGACTTGCACTTATTCAGTCTGAGTCCCTGTTCTAGCGCTGTTTCAGTCAACGAGATCTGTCAGAATGGGATGAAATGGCTTCCAACAGAAAATAGCAGGATCACTGCCTGCACCAATGCCGCATTTGGTTTTCTAAATTCACCATTTACACACAACAATATTGCTTGTTCAGTGCCGGCAATTTGGCGGTTCACCCCAGTTTACACAGAAGGCGGATATTCTCGTGTTAACATAATTTGCTAGTGTTCAGCGCCGTGATCAAAACAATGATGCCTTTGGTACCTGCAGTGGTATGCATGATCTTTTTGACTATACTTTCTGAATATCACAATACACTAATGAAAATATTGGAAGACACAGCGGGGCTCTACGTTTAGATTTTTAACTACTGACCCCTTGGGTCACTGAGTTAGTGTTTTTACTGGCCCGGTGCAATGTTATCGGGCCCAATATATTTATATATTTTTTCATGATGGTTTTTATTTTCATTGTGTTTCTAACTGTGTATGGCAACCAAAGAGAGCCCACGCCTCAAAAGAAAGTGGCTAAACAAAGCCCTTCAATATGTGTTACTGCAGCCATTTAATATGTATATAGCAAGTGCTAAAAGAAGTAATCCAAACTTGGGTAACATTGAAATTAGAAAGGTAATTTAATGTTATGATGAATATAAAGACATACTAAATGTTAAGCAGAACAACGCCATAACTATAAGAAAAGGCAAGATACTTGTAGTTGGAAAGGAGTTATTTTTTAACTCTGGACTGTAGTTCAAAGTAAAACATCTACTGTTGACTTTCTGTGAATGAATTAACAGAGTAACGGCAACATTTACACTGACCATTAAAAGTACAACCAGATATCCTTGTTTTGAATTATTTACAGGTTATTGACTAAACAAAGTAACTTGACTTCGATTCATCTGATGTCAGTACTTGATGGCTAGTTGTAATTAGTAATGTTAAACTATTGTAATGTTGGAATGTATTTTCTATTTTGGCCAGTTTAAAATATTTACACTAAGATTATGTTATAACTATTATTTGTTAGAATTAAACAGATGTAGAATATTTAGATTGCTATATGATAGGTGTTATTTTATTCTGAATACACTACAGAAAAACTTATTTGCTCAATATTATGCTACTGTTGCTTTAATTGGAAGAGTTACACACTGTGACGCTGCTGCTGCTCATTGAGTTCTGTATTTCAATTCAGTAAACAAAAGAAAAAACTTGTGCCTAAGGAAATCGGGTACAGAGCGAAGAAGTCACGCCTTGGACATTGTTTGAACACTTTGTGAACCCGGTTAAACTTTACCAGTTTACACTGTTATGCTGTCTGCTTAGTGCACACACATTTGCCTTTTACTCTTGGTAAGGGGCCAGAGTTCGGGTAATCGAATACACAAAAAGGTTGCACCATGTGTATTCAAATAGGAAACTATTCGAATTTTCCACCCTTAATCCTAATTATAAACACTATTAAAACAATATTCATAATACAAAATAATAGCAATCCTATATAGAGCAGTGTCGCTTGTGTAGCCTCTCCCAAGTCAACGCAATCTTGCTGAGTGACAATGAGTCCAAAGATTGCGAGTGGCACTTTTGACCTGAACACATTGGATCCCAAATCAAAACATTAGACAATTACGTATCTGCGTGTTGACCAGGACATTACCGTGAGGCTATATATGATGTGAACAGAATGTTGAATTTACAACAAATAAAGCTGCTGTTCCCTTTCAATTCGAATGACAACCATTAACGAATGGGAAGAGCCTCTCTGACCGTCAATCTCTGAGCAAATATACAAAAGCTGCCCTATTAGGGCCCTACTGTGAGGGTGAATTCCCTCCCACCTCCTTTTGAAGAGGGACGTCCTCACAGTAGCACATTGCCATTTTCTCTCTCTCATTTCTTTGAGACAGATCAGATTCCTTTTGCTTTCTTGAACCGAAATTGGCTGATTTGTTGGTTTTATCCGGAAATTAAAAACTAATTTCCAAGGTAAAATCGCACTTTGAGTATATCTAAGAGTGCTCTCACTTTATTCTCATGTCAGTTTTCTGACTAGAGCTGGTTTAGGGATTAGCAAACCTCCATTGCTCTTTCACTACACGAGGCCTTGTGTAGTTGATACACCGTGCTCTACGCTGATTTAATTGGTCACAGCGACTGAAAAAAAAAAAACAGCTCGGGCCTAGTGCCCCTCTCAATCCTCGGGTTTTTCTTGCCCTCGGGGACCACGCCGATTGAATCGGCTGCATACCCCAGCTCCATCCGCGGTTTTTCCCGCCGATCGCAAGGTTGAGAAAACAGTGCCTACATGGTCCCGATTGACTCGGCACAGGTGTAAACATCTTTGGCGCAACCTACAGCTCGGCCCCGACCGTGCCTACCATCGGCACTGACCTTGGAAAAGGTCCTCTCGGCGCTGACTGTCTCGGCATCAACAGTGCTTTTCTCTGTTTGATTGATTCGGCGCCGGCAAACCTCTTCGAGGCCGTCTACAGCCCAGCTCCGAGCGCGCTACACGTCGGCATCGACCTCGGCACCGACTTTCCAGCACCGGCCGCGCTCTTATTTCAACGCCGATCCTGGTACCAATTGATTCGGCACTGGGGAATAGCTTCAAGGTCGTCTACAGCCCAGCACCGACCGCGCTACACGTCGACACGCCTTTCCCCAGCAGAGTCTCTCTCCTTCAACCAGGGGAGAATGAGATCAGTGGTCCAAGAGCCTCCACAGAGGTCATCCAGGACACCCCCCCGCTACAGTGACCAGGGAGCTCTCACGCTCATCTGGGTCACCCTCCCCTATCCCACCAATGGTACAGACGACTCTCAAGGGAGGCGAGATGGTCACAGCCAAGGCGGTACCACTTGAGGGGACACTTACCAGGGGACAGGCAGTCACCACGCAGGCACCGCTCCCCTTCCCCAAGGGACAGGTGGTCACCACTCAGGCACTGCTCCCCTTCTCCACGCAGGCGCAGATGTTCACCATCACAGTCGCCTCGAAGGCGCCCAAGCTCGGCTGAGTTCCACTTTGTGGAGCTAGCAGAGACTATAAGGGCTCAGCAGACCATACTGGAGACCCTATTGAAATCTCAAGGCAGGCTGCCCCCTACCACAGGCAGCCCCAGCCCGCGCAGTCTCGTTCCCCATCCCCTCTGCCTAGACCTCCTAGCTCAGACGAGCTGTCCTTGTCCGCGTCCAGATCGGATGTCTCGGACCCAGCAACCTCCATCGGGCAGGCCACGGTGGGAGGCTCCTTACTGCCCTCGCCACACGTGTCGCAGAGGGAAGAGTTCCGGGCCCTAATGCAGCGTGCAGCTGCAGCCACAGACGTTCCCTGGCCGGCAGAACAAGAGGGAAAGGGGAACAGCTTCCGCCAGCAGAAAGTGCACCCACAGCATGCCCTCCTCCTATGCCAGGACTTCCTGAAATTGGTGCGCTCCTCCTGGAGCAACCCAGCATCTGCACCCTCAGCCTCCAGAACAGCAGAGTCTCTGCTTCTTACTGCAGGAGCCTAAGAAGCAGGCCTAGGCATATTCCCCACTATCGGGGACACGGTCACCGTTTTGGTGCAAGGTTCCACCTTCACCAAGGGGGATAATGACCCAACGTGTCTGTCCAAGCCTTGCGGAATGACAGATGTGATGCTCTAAAAAGCTTATGCATCGGCAGCGGTGTTGGCCTGAGCAGCAAATGCCATGGCCATACTGGTGCTCTACAGAATCAGTTGGCAGAGAGGCTGCAGGAGAGAGCTACACAAGCAGACACAGGGGAGATTCAGGCGGTGGCTAAGGCGATGACCCAACTAATAGGGGAGTTAGGACAGGCATCAGGGAGGTCGCTGGCAGGGCTGTTGGCCGCCTGCTGACGTTTGTCGCTGACACAAGCCAAGGTCATGGAGACTGAGAAGGTGGCACTACTGGACACCCCCATTACACAAGGACAGACTTTTGGGGCGACCATTGATGTGAGCCTTGAGAGGTCTCACAAGGCCACGGAGGTTGCCTCCAAGTTTTCGTGCCCTCTGGCTTACCGTTAGTGCCCAAGGTGGCATGGGCAGCCTGCCGAGGTGAAAGGGTCTGAACATCGCCCTCCACCCCAGAATAGACAATCAGGCAGAGGCAGAAGCAGGGCCAGCGGCAGGGGACCACCGCAGGCCAGGGGTAACCGGTTCTCCAGCTGGAGATCGAAGCCAGGGCCTAAGAAAGACCCGCTCCCTTCCAAGCCCAAGGGAGACCGCCCCTGAGGGGCTCCGGCTGCCACCAAACCCCCCCATAACCGGACTGACCAACGGCAACGACCCATGGCAAGGCTGCACCCAGGACTCCTGAGACACGGATACACTTTACAATTCCGCATAGGTCCGCCACCCATTCAAGGGTGTGCTCCCCACCACTGTCGAACCAGCGAGGGTGATACTTCTTCAACAGGAGATAGCCAATTTTCACAGGAAGAACGCTGTACACTTGGTAAGCCCAAGTGATGCCCTCAGCAGCTTTTACTTCTTGTACTTCTTGGTGCCCAAAAGGGACGGCAGTTTCAGACCAATTAAGGACCTCAGGGTCCTCAACTTGTTCCTCAAACAGAGGAAGTTCTACATGTTGACAGCACCGCGTATCATCCAGTCCGTCCAACCGGGCGACTGGTTCAAATCGATCGACCTGCAAGACGCCTACTTTCATGTCCCGACCCATCCCACGCACAGAAAATATCTGCGTTTCGCCTTTCAAGGCAACGCTTACGAATACTGCGTGCTGACTTTTGGCCTCTCGCTGGCGCCCTGCACTTTTTCAAAGTGCATGGATGCAGCACTGGCTCCCCTCAGGCTGCGGGGTATTTGGATCCTGAACTATCTAGACGATTGGCTAGTTTGCGTGCATTCAAAAGCAAGCCCAGAGACGCACACAAAACAGGTTATAGATCATGTGACGAAGTTAAGGCTTTCAATGCATCAACAGAAGGTGTCTACAGTGTTCCTGGGGATCAAATTGAACTCTGTGAGCATGCTTGCCTCACTATTGGAAGACAGGATTCGGTCGTTAGAAGCCACACTCTCCCTATTCAGAAAGGATGCTCTCCTGCAGGTCAGAATATATCAAAGGTTGTTGGGATTGATGGCAGCCGTCTCAAGAATCCTTCCACTAGGGCTGCTGAGAATGCGTCCGCTTCAAGCTTGGGTAAATACGCTCAAGGTGCACCTGGTGCGAGATCGGTACCAACTGGTGCGAGTGTCCAGACACTAGAGCGGTGGCTTCATCCCAGCAATCTCCCAATCTCCCCTCGGATCCCCTCACAGAAAGGAAGTGATCACTACAGCCTGGGCTGGGGAGCAGTCTGGAACAGGAGAGGAATAAGAGGTCAATAGAAGGGACATTGGTAGCAAGCGCACATAAATGCACAAGAGCGGCAAGCAGTGAACCTGATGTTATCTCATTTTTTTCATTTTTTCTCATTTTTGCTAGCAGTTAGTGCACAAACATGTGCTGGTCTGGACGGACAATACCACAGTGGTAACCTACATAAACCACCAAGGCGGCCTGCGCTCTCCAGGCCTTCACCACACAGTGCAGAGACTCCTGTCCTGGACGCACAGAAACTTGCATTCCATCAGGGCATTTCACCTCCCCGATGTGGACAACAAGGCAGCATACCTCCTGTCCAGAAGAGCTCCAGACAGCTCAGAGTGGAAGCTCCTCAAGTGGTGAAGCAGATTTGGGAGAGGTTTCGACCGGCACGAGTCGACCTCTTTGCCACAGTCGAGTCCACTCATTGCCCCCTATGGTTCTCCGTGGAGAGAGACGGGGGCCTCCTGGGAGTAGACACGCTAGCTCACTCCTGGCCACAGGAGCTCTTGTATACCTTCCCTCCACTACCATTATTACCCCTGACACTAGAGAGGATCAGGGTGGACAGAGCACAGGTTTTGCTGGTTGCACCCAGATGGCCGAGATGCCCCTGGTTTGCTCTCCTCTTCGACATGTTGTCGGATCAGCCATGGCAGCTCCTGCTGCACAAGGACCTCCTGAGCCAAGCGGAGGGGCTATTATAGCACCCGAACCCAGCCCAGCTCCAACTCTGGGTCTGGCCGTTGAACGGAGCCGTCTATTTAGACAAGGTTTGCCAGATGCTGCAGTAGAGACACTACAGTCTGCTAGGGCGCCGAGCACTAGAGCCCAGTACTCATATAAATGGAAAGTTTTCCAAGACTGGTGCCTTGCCGAAAGGCACGATCCTGTGACTTGCCCGATTGAGACGATATTAACCTTTTACAACACTTGTTTGATGCAGGAAAATCAGCGTCCACTTTGAAGGTATACCTGGCAGCAATATCAGTGTGCCATGACAAAATTGACTCAGTGTCCCCTGGGGCACATTTCCTGGCAGTGAAATTTCTTAAAGGGGGTCGGAGGCTTCGTCCTCCCATGAAAAGTATGGTCCCCCCAAGTGGGATCTAGAACTGGTACTGTGGGCCCTTATGGGTCCCCCATTTGAGCCCATGGCGTCAGCAGAACTGCGCCCTGTTTCATTGAAAGTGGCATTTTTAGTAGCTATTACGACTGCCAGACGAGTAAGTGAGCCTAATGTGCTGTCCATCGATGACACATGTATGGCTTTCACTGGAAGTGACTCACGGGTAACATTAACAACATATCCATCCTTTTTGCCAAAGGTGGTATCCTCATTCCATATTAACAAATCAATGGTTTTGGAAACTTTCAGACCTCCCCCTGCACGAGTCAGAGGAGGACCGTAGACAACATACGCTATGCCCAGTTCGGGCTCTGTGCTGTTATTTGGATAGGACGGCATCCTGGAGACAGTCCAACCAGCTGTTTGTCTGCTATGGGTCCCACTTTAGAGGTCAGGCCCTATCGAAGCAACATCTAGCACACTGGGTGACAGATGCGATACGCTTGGCCTATGGACAGACGCACTCGCCGTTACTGGGGGACATTTCGGCCCATTCTACCTGGGGCCAGGCAACTTTGTGGGTTTTCTTTCATGGCGTCTTTTTAGATGAGTTATGCAATGCTGCTACATGGACAGGTAGTCAGACATTTGTGCATTTTTAACCGCCTTGATGTGACAAACCGAATGAGACCCTCTCTGGGCTCTAGAGTTTTGCAGACGGCATGCCCTTAGGCGTCATGTAGGCTCTGTTGCTATTGCCGTGGGGCTGTACTGTCGGTAATCTGGAGCCACGACAGCTTTGGTACAGCTTTCCCATTTGGAAATGGTTGTCATTCAAATTGAAAGGGAACGTTAGGCTATTACCATAACTCTGGTTCCCTGAAAAGAGAATGACAACCATTACCCTTTGAGGTTGTGTCCCCAGCTGACCTCTGTTTTCAAAAGAAAATAGTGATGTGCTACTGTGAGGACGTCCCTCGTCAACAGGAGGGGGGAGGGACTTCCCCCTCACAGCAGGGTCCTGATAGGGCAGCTTTTGTATATTTGCTCAGAGATTGATGGTCAGAGAGGCTCTTCCCATTCGGTAATGGTTGTCATTCTCTTTCAGGGAGCCAGGGTTATGATAATAACCTAACGTTTTATCTGCAATTCTGTGAAACTGATGCCAAACAAGGCAGAAAGTTACCTTTTTTTCACTGTCATAATGAAGTCTCCACTCTTAATGTTTGTTTTTCATAGTCACTTTCTTTATGATTTATTGATTTCAGTGCTTCCTTTTGGCTTATTGATTGCTTAGTTGTAGAAAACCCGATTTGGAAAAGATTTGCCACGGGAACGAGTACCAACACAGCATTTCGGTACATAGTCTCAGATTCTGACTGTACAACAAATATGACACGTGGCGGGAAAGTTAGGATTAGTTTGTTGTTATGTTTTTAAAAAATGGTTTGTAAATTAATTTTCAGCTTTTTGACACACTGGCCAATTTCCTGGAATCATAAAATGGAAGCCATATGCACTATTATACTATACTAGTTAAATGTAACCGGCCCAGTCGGGCCTGTGGTGCTTCATAACTACCGGCCAAACTGCGCTGTCTACTGTCCCCGGGCCGCCTGTTAATGTAGAACCTTGCGTAGTGTGCGTACCTAAATTAACGGTACTGTTGAGCGTTCTCAACAAAAACTTCACTATTGTAACAACACTTCTGGGTATTTAAGAACGTTTCGTTGCGTTCTTAAACTAAATGGTAAAATTTAAAATGAGCAATTCTGCATATATATGCTGCATTACTATATATGGGTTGCAGTTATGTTGTCATATTTGCTGCATCTCATTTGTTATACAATAATACATAAATAAAAGAAATCATGTGTGTATATTAACAATTACCGTTTTGAAATTGGACGGTATCAGTATCTACATTTAAATCCCAATCATTGTTTTTATATAGCAGCTTAATTGCGGTTGTGGGTGTCGCCATCTGTTGAGCAGCACACCAGCTCTGAGAGTCGGTGAGTTTGTTGAGTCAGCGTTGAGCCAATGCTGCGTGTCACTAGCTCTCAACGGTGAGCTTAGGAACAGTTTTAAGAGTTGTTGCTTCTCAGCGTTGAATTTAGGAACGCAGCCATTGTGAGAGAATTTAGCCATCACTTGCTTTTTATTACGCACAACACTGTGTGTCATTAACTTTTCTACTATTGTGGAATACACATTAGCATCTTGCACAGTTCCATCAAGCTGTGCATCTATCTCTTCTGCTCTGATGGTCAAAAGCTTCCTTTATTTCGAACCAATTACTGCCTGCGTCACTTGCCATTTTGTTGAATTAATTTCTTCAGTCAACACGTGGCAAAACAGGAAATAGTGGAAAAAAAATCCACCTTGAATGCAAACTGCATTGTCAGTGGCGGCATTGCCGTTAACACTGAGAAAAAGCTGTTTCAGTACCGACACAGAGCCGTCTCCGAACCGCCTCGAAAGGTGGTTCAGTGTCGGCGGTAAGTGTGATTGCTTTTTATCTGCATTTCCCATTTATACTGAAAGTGATACCGCATCAGTGCCGGCCCTGCGCAGACACGGCAATTTGCTTCTGTGTAAACAAGCCTCTAGTCATTTAGTGTGGAATGGAGATGGGACAGACAGCAAGTATAATAATAATAAACAAAAAAAAAAAAAACTACACAAACTAAAGATGATTTCTAAATTATTATTTTTGGTAAGATAATAATAATAATAATAATAATAATAATAATAATAATAATAATAATAATAATAATAATAAAACAGTGAGTGGTTTTAACGACTATAATCGTTTATTTTAGTCTAACTCATATTTTTGGGGAATTCGTTTAACGAGCCGTTTAAAATCGGAAAGTAGCCTACTTTTAACTTTGGGGAAAAAAATGCGTATTTTAACATTTTAATAATTACCATCAGGGTTGATTAATGAGAAAACTAATTATTTTTTTAGAATACACTTGTATTTTCCTTCTGTTTATTACAACAGTATTCAAAGATATTTATCGTGCATGTTACATATGCACGATCCAAGCTACTAAACCAATTATTGTAAACCAAGGACTAATGACACATCCGTGATTGAGGTCAGCTGGCTGAGCCTCTTAAGAACTAATGCTGATGATTAAAGTAAATGCACAGGGCCAAACTGACAAATACAGGAAAGCTTATAAAAACAATTATTTTTTGATTATTTTAATTATAGAATCCCACTTTAGATTAACTGACAAAAATAAATACCCAAGTAAAAACAGTTAAAGTTTATAAGCCTACTTTAGACATTAATAAGGCTGCAAAATATCAGAACAAAAATACTGCATTATGGAACAAGCATTTGCTTATAAAGATTAAATATGGGTGATATGTGTGATGGGTGATATGTCGGGGCACATTTTTTGCTAAAATGTATTATGCTGTGGAGGCCAGTGGATATTTTCTTATGTAGTAAATAAATATGAATTAATTCTATTTTTTATTATTTTAAAGTGGGCAAGCCACATACTTTGTTATGGATTTGCTTGTTCCACTATGGGTAAATCAAACCAAACTGGAATCAAATATTCCTATTGGACAACCTATGTTTTTAACAGTATTTACAGTATAGCGTGGGGTGCCAACCATACCATCCCAGCTACCTACAAACATTAATTTCTATGCAGTGCACACTTTTGTCTATGGAATGACCTTGAGTGACCCTGTACTGTACATGTTTGTGTCATCTTGCCAGAAGAAACTCATACTAACCTATAGGCTTTGTCTAACCACAAGACAAGCAAAGTAGGAGCTGAGTGATATTTCTGTTTGTTTTTTCAGTTGCAAGGATGAGAATATGACTATGTAACCATATAGACAGGAAGTTGTGCCTTGTGACTGTGATTAATGACTGAGGAAGCAAAGTGCTACAGATCTTGCTGCTAGATACAATCAGATCCTTTGCATCCAAACAAGGGGAGATTAAAATAATACAAAAATATTTCTGTTTGGTTATCCATTGACTTCACAGAGCATTCGAGGCATTTTAAGACAGTATCGTTTATACGGTTACTTTTTTTGCCATCATTTTAATTTAACTGATTAATCTTAAATAACAAAATGGGTAGAAAGTATACAATATTAAATGCAAGTTATATTAATAATAAAGTAATGAATATAGATATAATAACACATTGCTTCTTAAAAAATTACAATTTTTAAGTTTCTATGAACTAAGAATGAATTACTGATAATTCCACACTTTTATTCAAGGTCAATTTCAATGCTTTTCGATCAATAGAGCTATGATACTGACACATGTATTTATAAAAAAAAAAAAAAAAAACATTTATTACAATTTAAATAACCCTAATCAACAAGGAGATGAGAACAGGGAGAATATATGGCAGATAATGTAATTGTAAAAGTCAGCACACTAGGTCTATAAACAAAAATGTTATCCCTCTTCTTCCTTTATTATTATTATTATTATTATTATTATTATTATTATTATTATTATTATTATTAATAATAATTAACCCTTAACATGAGTGTTCTAACCAATTTGAAAAGCCCAAATGCTTCTATCACACTGCAGCCCACTCATTGATGAGAAAGACTGGATAATCAACAAAATTAATCTCTTTTAACCCATTGAACCTAAGAAAGCTACTGAACCCTGAGGAGAAGGCCATGTCTATCATACCCACACTCCATCGTTGATCATGCCCTTAAAAAAAAAAAAGAAAAAAAATTCACATGTATGGGGAGGATTTGTACATGAAACATTGCAACACTGACATTACTAGTCTTCATACATTCAGCTCATTGGCCTTGTGTTTGGGGTAATGCGTGTAAATGTTCAGGTGATGGAACAGCTTTTTTTCAAATTAGATGGAAATATAAAATAATTGCACTACAATGGGCTTCATGAAGAAACAACGCATAAGGCTAGTAAGATCAGGGAAGATCTGTTCACACGAAAATACTGGGCAACGTTTCAATTGTAAGGACATTGTTTTTTGGACAAAAAATACATCAATTTATTTTTTGGCAAGCACTCCGACGCTAAGATATATGTCACCATAACCCCTTCCAACTATAAATATAAGGGGTCTTTAAGATTCCAGACTCTAGAGGAGATGGGGATGAACGTGAGAGTTTAAACATTTATCCATGTTGCCTTTTAAAGACAAGACCACACATGTCCTTAGCTTTGAGTACTGCTTTCCATTGCACAAAAAAGCAGGTTCAGAGACATTAACCTTTGTGCCTGTTACAGACTACATATTTTATGATATTTACTATAATTCTGAGTGGGTCTAGGTACTATTGCTCCAGTATTGAACTATATACATTTTTCTCTAAGTCTGCCCACACCTGGCTTTGAACTGGCTTTGAGATGATGTAGCAGCAGCTAAAACACAGAGAGCATTGAAAAAATGATTCTACGGTATGTACAAGATAGCCCTTTGTTTCATATATTACATAGAGACTACCTTTTTAATGGATCCCTCGCCTAATGACTTAACCAAGCAGGTTAGGCAGAGTTAAGGCAAATATGAGGCGGGGGTTTGCAGGCTTGTTTTTCAAAGATCTTCCTTTTCAAAGCCTCAATACTCCTTTGACAGCAAAACTTAATGTAATTGGGTTTAAGGTCTATTTATGGAGGGAAGGAAGCAAGGAGGCATTTGTTTTGGGGTTTTATTTGGTCTTATTATGATGGGGAAGTCAAGCCTCCAAACTCCATGTTCACAACTCTTTCTACAAGCCCATGCCCTGGTAGGAAGGACTGCTTTAATTATGAATCACAAAACATGTCTCTAACTGCACACAGATGTGGGAACAGCTCTGCCTTGCTAATAGTCTACAAAGAAAGCCCTTTCCCATTCAGCAACAATAACGTGCTTTAGTTATGGATACTATAACTGCAGACACAAAACTTTTTTTGTTACAGGACTTATTTTCTATTATTTTATACAGTTCACTTGTACTGTTTTGCATTGTTAAAACTTTTTTTTTGTGTGATTATATATTATAAGTTCCATATGAAATAATTTACACAGTATAATAAGTACTATGTTAAGTTAGAAGTCTAAGTCATTTTTATTTAACTAATTAAATCAAGAGTTGATTCTAAAGGCCAACATACAATATATGGGAGGAGTCTAAAAGGTCAAGTGAAAATGGACATGAGTCAAATTCAGACTCAAAGTAAACAGTGACATCTGGTAAATGAATTCCTCTGTGGTTCATAGGGAAAAAAAAAACTACAAAATGCGGCACATTTTTCTTGGCGCAATAACACAGTAAAAACCAGGCAAGTAAATATCTGGGAACACAGTTTGTACAGGGCATTCCAAATAGTTTTACCAGGTCATAGCAGTGCAATACTCGATTCAGACATGACTTATGGACAAAATGAAAACACACAAAAAAGCTTTCATTATGCTTTATTTATTCACATAACTCTTTCAGTGTGGCTAAGTAATTATTTTACGCCTTTAAAAACAAGAACAAATGATTAATAAATCCTGTGTGCCGTTACAACACTTACTGTGCCAATAAATAGATTGTTTGTTCATACCTCATTATAAAAGTCAATTTGCATTTGGCCACAACAGAAATGTCACAATGTGGGTTTATTCATATGCTGACACACACAGGGTGGTTAAATTGGAATTGTCAACAAAGCACGTAGCCTACAGTATTTCCAGTTCTATTTCTTTAACTAAAGGGTTTCCAATGAGGTATTGTAACAGTTTCTATACCTTCTCTATGCTCTACTGTGGTTGCCTATGACTTATAAGTATTGCCTATACATTGCAATACTTTTTACCCCATTATATTTTAGAAGGAACATCACTGTTGACTTTCCAGTGCTCACGAGAAGAATACAGTATAATCGTAAATCTCAAAAAACTACTCACTTCTAAATCTTTTGTAGTCATTTTTGTATTACTTTAGTATAAACACATGTTTAATTTGGATTCATCGGAATTAATGATGTGAACGAACAGACACGCATTTGCCCGTTTTCCCATTGGAAATAGTGATATTTTGAAATATCACTGTCCTGGTCACAGAAGCAAAGTTTGTGGGGAATAATAGCCATTTTCTATACTTTTGAGGCATAAGCAATTAGGAAATAACACTTACTACCCAGGAACAAAAAAAATAATAATAATAATTTGTTACACGGTGTCATCAACCAGTTTAGTCTATTGTTGCTGGGTTTCACGGATATGGACATATGTTCTTCTTATGCTTTAAGTTATGTATGTGTTAGTATGCCTAGTTCACACAATATTTGTCCATATGTCTAAATGTTTATAGGACTGTTGAAGCAGGAGTGGCATATTTCTGTTGAACTTGGTGTAAACATGCTATTGTCCTCATAACAGTGGCAAGTATTATTTGTCTGCCATTTTTTATTAATGACCAAAGCCCTGTCGTTGGTTCGTGGAGTGTATATGTGCCTTTACGAAAGCAGCTGGGACGCGCAACAGGAGACGCGTTACTAATGCCAACTGAGCTGCTCCAGGGCCATACCGAGGTGCGGTTAAGGAGAGCCTGGGTTGTTTTTCCACTGCAGAGCTGAGCCGTGCTATTGATGTCAAACACAACCAAAGACAGTTGTTATTAATTGTTGTTAGTTCCGCAAACAAATGTATTGAAAAATTAATAGACCAATGGTGCAGCAGTATCTTGCATTGCTATATTTTGAAAATATATTTAGGAATTTCTTAATAATCCACAAATTTTACTGATTATATCAACTTACTAAAGTTCAATTAGTTCTGTTGAAGAGGAAAAAAGGGATTTGTGGCATTTTCAGGTTCTCCTGGATCAGAATTGAGACTGCAACAGTGAGTAGATAAAGGCTCAAGCTCTTTATTATTTACAATTATTAAATTTAACACAACATGATAAATGAGGGAAGATGAGGGAAAGGGAAGTGGAGTTGAAAATTAAAATAAATTATTACAGTTAGTAGTAGTATTGGTTTCTTTTGATCCTTTTCCTCTCCATCTCTCCCCACACACTCCCCTCTCTGTCAATCTTGCTTTCTCCAATCTCCCGGTCTTCCTCCTGCACTCCATTATATGCCCTTGCTTCCCCCGCCCCCCCATCTTTCATGCCAAACCTGCACCATCTCTTCCACACACATCCACAACCCATGCACGCATACACACCCAATGCAACCCCTTGCACACACTCTACACTATCCTGATTCTCTTCCCTTCACCCAGGATTGCTTCAGTGCCCCCTCCAAGTAGTGAGAGATCCCACTCACTGCCCTAACCCTGGAAACTGTCTTGTAGCATCCGTGGGACCTGACGGGGTCTCCAACTCCAACAAGGATGGTCCTGTGGAGGAGTTGGCACTCAGTCCTCGTGGACCGCCTCAGCTGTGGGCCCTCTCCTGGTCGGCGACGTATGAGTAGCCCCTGTCCAGTGTTGCAGGGGTGGTCGCCCTTGGAGCAAGGAGATATCTTAGCTGGGCCAAGTCCTCCCCCATCAGCGCCTCAATCAGCACCCAATCAGCGGTGACCACGCTCGGTCGGTCTCCAGCATTGTGGACTCGCCTCCTTCAGGTCCAGCACTGAGCAACCTCGCATGGCCGGGACAGGGAGTCAGGATTCCCATGCTGCTGGCTGGCTCGGTGTTGGAACTGGAAATCGAACCCCTGGAGCATCCCATTCCATAGCGCCACTTGCCCATCTGGTTCCTGAAGTGGAGGAGCCACTGTAGCGAAGTATGGTCGGTCCTGACAATAAAGGGACTTCTGTACAGGTGCTGCCAGAAGTGGCAAATGGACCGGACTACTGCCAACAGCTCCCTCTGGGTGACAAAGTAGTTGCTCTTGATCTTGCTGAGGACCTTGCTGTTCTAAACTACTACTCATTCCCCTTCAGGGCCTACCTGAGACAGCACGCCTCCAAGTCCCATATCACTGGCGTCGGTGTCAAGCAGGAAGGGTAGGGCCGGGTCAGCGTAGGCAAGGACGGAGACTGTGGTCAGTGCATGTCAGAGCTGCTGGAACCAGCTGAACTGCTTCTCCTTTTCTGTGATGGAGTACAGTGGACGGGCAATGTTGGCAAACCCCCGGATGAACCGCCGATAATGGGAGGTCAGCCCCAGGAAGCCCCTCACTTGGCGAACTGACGCCGGCGGAGGCCACCCTTGTACCGCCTCCACCTTGGCATTGGCCTCCACCTCCTGACCAAGAAACTGGGTCTCCTGGCACATCAGGTGGCACTTCCCTGGGTGCAACTTCAGGCCCGCTGCCCAGCACCTCCCTCAGGTTGGCAATGGCCTCTTCGTAGGTCGCTGCGTGGACAAGCGAGTCGCCCAAGTAGACCATGCAAGCCGAGGGGGAATGCCACTGAGAACACGCTCCATGATGTGCTCAAACGTGGCAGGAGCATTGCACAGCCCGAACGGCATTACGGTGAACTGCCAGAGGACATGCCCCATAGTGATTGGCTGGGCCTCAGGGGTTAGCTCGACCTGCCAGTAGCTACTGCGCAGGTCAATGGAGCTGAACCAATGGGAGCCTGTGATTTCATCCAGGGCCTCATCGATGCAGGGGAGCGGGTAGGCGTACTTTTTTGTGACCACACTGAGTCGCCGGTAATCGACACAAAACCAGAGGTTGTTGTCCTTCTTCGGTGAGAGCACGATGGGAGCTGGATGGCTCAATCACTCCATCGCTGGCAATCTCCCGGATAATGCCCTCCACGACCTCCCTTTCGGCCAGTGGGAGCCAGCGAGCATATTCATGGCTAGGTGGCGTATCCCCCGTGACGATGAGGTGCTGGACCAACCCAGTCCATGTACAGTCTTTGGGCTTTTGGGGCAAAACAGGCTGTGTTTACCGTAGAGCCCCTCCAAGCTGCGCAGATGCAGGTTCTCCATGGCTTCGGCCCGCTGGGAAGGGGGCTGTGAGAATGACTCGCAGGCGGACGGCCAGGCCAGGTGGTGTTGTTAGTGAGTTGTAGGACAGGCCGGCGAGCACGGGGGTAGGGGTCAGGGCTGGTAGATGACGCAGCAGGATCGGCGCTATGCTTTAGTGCAAGAGGTCCTGGGTTCGTGCCCGCTCTCCACCTGTGTGTGGATTGCCTCGCTCTGTGTGATGTGGGAACTGAGGTTTGCTACAATATGATTTGCCAAAGATATTCCATTTAAAGATAGTTGTTGTTTTTTCTAGTTGTTTTTTTGTTTGGGTGCTTAAAAAAGAAGCTATGCGAGCACAATGGGAGCCGTAGTTGTATGTATGGTACAGCTGTATTTTGTTTTACTATATTTTTGTAAATAGTTTATAATTGTTTTATTTTCTGCAATTTTTTCTTTATATAAATATAATAAAGGTCAAGGATGAGAAATAAGGTAGAATTTTGTGTTTTTGAGTGTGTGAGTTAAGAGTACCATACCCGAAGTTTAGGTCTATTTTCTTCAAATCGTCAGAAATTCTGGCATAAACTTTCTCATTTCTGACGCACGACTCGAGATCTTCTTGAACACTTTTATCTGCCCACAGAGAAACTAGAGCCTGCACTTCCTCAGCATCCCAAGGCAGTACTTTTCTTTCATCACACTCACTGCCTGCCATGTTGGTTGTTGTTTGTCTTTCTGGAGTGTACTGACTGATGCAACATATGACGAAAATTCTTAACCCCACCCCTAGCCCGATTTGGCTCCAAGCCATATTCAGATGTCTTGTGAAGCTGGAGTTTCATAGTTTGGTTCTCGCTCGGCTCAACAAATAGCCAGTGGAGGACCGCTCGCACCCGTATCATACCGAGCTCTCACGGGTAGGAAGTGCCAGTGGAGAAGGGGTAAGAGACCAGCTGGGCAGTGGGCTCGCCTGGCTCTGAACTGATCGGGAGGTCCGGATGTGGCTGAGGGGCGTGCCCGGGAAAGTTGCAATCCAGGGCGAGGCAATCCACACACAGGCAGAGGGCAGGCACGAATCCGGGAAGGCATTGGCGCTATGCTTTAGTGCAAGAGGTCTCGGTTTTGCACCCGCCCTCCGCCTGTGTGATGCGCCTGCCTGCATTAATCGAGATTGGTACAGTATATTAGAAAGCTACTTGTTAACAGTCAATAAAAAAAAAAAAAAAACTCATAAATGTAGCATGATTAAGAGTAACTCCCTTATAAATGCTTATTTTCAAATAAAAAATACAAACCTTTTTATTCGTGCTGATATTTTCCAGTTTCCATTGTATTTGAAAAAAAGTTATTTAATAAAGCACATCTTTAAACAATAAAAGTAAATAGCTCAGTATAGTCTTCTTTTTTTAGGGTGGCTAAGTGCTGATTCAGAAGACACAGCCAAAGGCTTCTGCAAATACTACAAAGTCTCAATAAGATGCAAAAACAACAAAACATAGTAACAATGGTACTCCACATTCTGCCATGAAACAAAATGCTTCCAAGCAGCACCTGTGTTGGAGGTTAACGACAAAAAGAGAAGGGCAGAATTGAAACTAGCATTTCTATGGCAAATCACTCCGCCATTTCCACTGTGGATTATTGTCTGAGATCGTCAAAGACATTGTAAATGACACAAACTGCATTGATCGATCTCAAAGACATCCAGCTGCACAGAACTCAGGGCACGGCAGTGAGAAACTCAGTCCTGTAGCCATGCTTTTTTAATTTATTTTTTAAAGGTTTTTTCAGGAAGAAGTAGGCAGGTTTTTGTAAAAGTAGTTGGCAGCCCTGGTCAGCTGTCTTTCATTACAAATGCTAGTTGGAGATATGCATGGTTGAAAGGTCGCCGCTATCTACAAGGTATTTGCGTCTCCTAACAAGCAGTATTTATTGGCAACACGCCATAATACAGGAACAAATGTTCACTGCACTTTATCTGGCAATAACCCTTCTCTTTCCTTGTTTACAACTCACTTTGTATGTAAGCGGCCCTAAATCAAACTTTAGTCACTCACTCGGTATTCCTATTTGCGTCAGTTCACTCCATAACAGTGATTTTTTTTTCTTTCAGTTTCCTATTATTATTTAACTTCTTCAAATAATGACTCCTCTCCAGTAACTTCTATCTTTCCTTTAGGTTTTTTTAAATGCTTTCTGTTCACCCTGGTCCACTTATGTTATTGAAAATGATTTGAATGGATTTATGCATGCCCACAAAGGGGGTACAGCTCCCCTCAAATTTGCCATTGATTGTCGTGGTTTCATTACTTGCATGCTTGTTGCACAGTAGTTTTTAGAAAACAAAGACGGTGCGAGCAGGTGTCAACTTTAGACAAAAAGAAAGGAAAATAGATGCCCATTTTAATCTGTTTAAATGTAGTAATAAAACTAAGATTATAAATATAGTTGCTTTGTATTTGTGTTATGAAATGGGAATCAGAAACTGTATCATTGTAAGTGATTAACCCCCCCCCCCTCCCCCACCTAATAAGCACATCATGAGCCTGCTGTGGCCCCCCAAGATTTGGACATTGCCTTATCTGACCCTCCAGTGAATGTAATTGAATACCCCTGGTCTAGGGGATGTTGACCCCAACCAGGGTTACCCTAGTGTAGTAGGTTCCTGGAGCGGGACGTCTTGTTTAGTGAGACTAGCGCTCACCTTGTGTGGCAAAATTTTATTTTTCGCTTTGTTTTGTTTAGTTTTCTTTATGAAATCTGGTGCTAGGATTACCATTGTTGGTAACACCAAATACTCTGTGTCTGCCTCATGATTATTCAGTGACGACCCACACAGACCCCCTGTTACAGGACCCTTCTTCCAGGACATACCACTATCCAAAATGACATTTAGAAGTTTAGTATGGGCAAAATGACTATTCTCTTGGGTCTCTTCTGCTGAAACTTTTTGAGTGACAGAGGTTAGAGGGTAATGGGTAAAGAATGCCTGGGAATGATTATTTAACAGACAAACCATTACTCACAATCAAGGCTTTCTATTCCATGTCATCATTGTTCTGAAACGGATCAGTGCTTGTACTTGAAGCTTGGATATCTTTTACCATACAAGGGATTTGTTTGCACCAAATAAAAGAGAAACACAAAACATTTGTTTTGAATGTTGTTACATAATAATGCATAGAAAGGTTTAATAGTAGTTGTTTTTTCATTTGGTAAAAAAAAAAAAAAATGCAGTAATGCTGCACATTTTGAATCTAGTAAATGTTCAATTATTTTATTTTAAATGAAACAGCTATTAGAATGGCTTACACACTTAATTCAAAACTGAAAGTTCCATTTTATTTACAATTTATTTTATATCTACTTCAGTGGGGACACAAATCACCTGGTTGCAATATAAGGCCTTTTTACATGATAACCAGTACAGTAGGCCAAACCTATACTCTATCTGGGAAAGATGCGCTCTTATTTGTCCAAGCACAAAAAACTGGTTAATTATGAATTTACTGTTAACATCTGTGTTACTGAACATTAGTTATTAAGCACGTATCTCACAGCCCCCAGTTTGAGGCTAATAATGGTTCATCAAATAAATAAATATTGTGACTACAATGTACAGCGTTGTCCAACCTTTCTTTGGCAAAAAGAACTAAAAACCAGAGGGGCTCTTAAATGACAAGACAATCACAAACTAAATAAAATGGAAAGATTTAATTATTTACCCCTGATTACTGTATGTTTGTGTACTAAAACTAAAAAGCTGCTGAAACCGTATCAAAGAAAATAAAAATTATGAAACACCAAAGACACTAAATGTATTAGTTTTGTTGGGTTTCGACTCTACCTTTTACCATTTGTCTTGCTATTGTGTGTTCTTTTAACACATTTTTCAGAGCCCAATAGCATACAGAGGCAAATGGTCCAGGAACATTCACATTTCCAGGAGCATCTCCACGTAAAGCTAATCCAAACCTTAAATCACAATTTTACCCCAGGCCTTCAAATTAATCCAAACCTTGAACTCACTATCAGATTGAGAAATTGCTACTCAGTCCCCAGTGAGACTTCTGAGACTATTGTAGGTGGAAAGATGCGGGAGGCTTTCAGCTTCAAGTATAATGCAAGTTTATAACATGACCAATATTAAAGGAGGATTACAGTGGATTATTAGTTATCTGTGCACTAGATTCTGAACTCACTTCCTTGTTTACATTTGCTACTCTCACCATACCTACAGGAAACAGAACTGAACCAACAGAATAAACAGAATAAAATAAGTTTCTCCCTTTTAGTGGTCAAAATGTACACTTAAATAAAACAGTAGTTTTCTACAACATTTTTTTATGTTATTATTATTATTATTATTATTATTATTATTATTATTATTATTATTATTATTATTATTATTATTTATTATTTCTGTTTATTTTTTTGTTTGTTTTTTAACAGTGTTAAGCACAGACATGCATACATAATGTTATTTGACACTTAGGATTTGTAACTTATGGTCCACATCATTTAAAAGTACAATTCATTGCTTACAAGCCAGAGGTAAACTGAGTCAGTTGCCTCTGACAAATGTGATACTCTACTGCTGAAGTCACATGAGGACTCTTGCTTTAAAAGATAGAATTTAATAATACGAACCATATTTTTTTCCACACATGTCATTATTTAATTAAAAATGACTTCAAACGTATTTTGCAAAATGTTTTTAATTACAGCAGCAGCTGCTCAGTGTATAGAAACACAGCTCCTTTTCATGTTGATTACTTAAAAGACAGAGATGGCACAATGAAACTTATTATAAAAGCCTTTCAAAACAACTATTTTTTTAAATGTGATCAATGGTTAATATTCACATACTGTATAGTTAACAACAATCACCACTTATTTTATGGTTGCTAATGAAATAACTGTAGACGAAGAACTTCAAACTTCTGAGGAAAATTTAGAAACCAATAAACTATTCAATAAACTCAATGTGAAGCAGGTGACTCCCATAACATTGTAATTAAGTTATATATTTTAACTTACTGCTTTGTGTGACACAGTCAGGCTACCACATTACTTGCACATACTGTATAAATTAGTCATTTTCTATATTTTTTCCAGTTTGGATACCGAAATGCAAAGTCAACTTTATATAAAAGTCTTGCTGCATTGCTCTAACATTTACATATAGTTTAAACCAGTGCTTTAAACTGCAGATACAGTGTTTATAACACTGAGGCCCAAATTTATAAAGGGGAAAAACCGACCACAAAAAACCACATAGTGTGCATGTTCAGTACGGCCGCCCTCATCGCCAAAAAAACGACTTATTTTATAAGACTAATTAGGTGAAGCAGGCAATTCAGCAATCAACCAGTTTAAATACCTCTCATCACAATTAGTGGTGGAGAATTACACACCTCTCACAATAAATAGCGGGTTTGGGTCAACCCTGCATGTGTAGGCTAACAAAGACCTCAGCATGGTACTAGCCATGGTGATGAGGATGCTCGGAAGCGAAAACTGAAATTTATCAATATGGATGTGGAGATTTTTGGTACAAGCAGTACTTGTAACACAGGAAGATGTTTTACGAGCTCGAAATACATCATCAGGACAAATGAATAAAATATGGAATGTGCGGTGGCTTCTTAATAAACAAATGTACCGCTTCAGAGTCTGTAGCAGGTTGTTTATACATTACAACACATCATCCAGTTACTGTGCTTCGCATATTAGTTCAACTTCTTATTTCGTACGGAATAATTCCAGGCATATAGACTTTTCAGACTTCAGAAACAATAAGTTTTATTTACTTACATCCATGGCAGTCAAACAGGTGGATAATCCTTCCATTGTTGTACAGCAATATGTTCAGCAACAATAACTCCATACAGTTTCATACAAGCAATCTTCAGTTTAACTATAACGTCTATCTTCTTAAAGTCTTACCCTAACCCTAATTCTCCTATTTCTTAAGTTTGTCTGTATTTCTTACTCTATGTATGATTTTAAAGGATACCTGTATGGTATATGTAATTGGAATACTGTACTTGCTCTAGCTGCAAACTAACTGTGTCATCTGTCCCTCTGTCCCTTTTTTTACCATTTTCTTTCCTGAACCAGTATTGTTAAATACCAGAATGCCATTTTACAAAAAATACATTCTGTAGGCATTACTAAAATAACAGTGGAGGATGAGCCCTCATTGTATATGAAACTTTTCGTGCGCCTTGGAATATTATTCCATCTTTTCTTAATCTCCTCCACTGTTCTTCTAATAATACCTACAAGAAGTAAAGGCTCCCGTTAGAACCTTGCTTTGCCTCTGTGGGGACACCTTTTTAGGTGCTTCTAAGAACCTTTTTTACATGGATTCTATATTCTCTATTTGCAGACTTTCTGTTATAAAACTTGTATTGAAAATTGGAGTTTGCAAAACAATACAGTACCGGTATTATAAACCGTAATTTACAAACTTGACTTGATCAGAAGGGTTAAAAAATGAGCTCTTTGCAAAATGTTATTAAATGTTTCTTTGTCCTTGAAAACGATGTCTCCTTTTTGCTGCAGACAAGCCTCCCACATCACCTTGCCTTGTATATAGCCTACTGTCTGACTGCAGCAAATTAACAGCTGCTTTCCAGAGCTCTTAAAATAATCAAGCAAATACGAGGCCTGCAATTACTGGCAGTTTTAATAAATTAGACAGAATATTTAATAGACCTCATTTGCAAAATCCCCTCCCAATTTTAGTGGTTTTGTTCAGAAATGCCCCAGAAGTACATATGCATATACAGAATTACATATGCTTTAAGGGCTAACGTGCACAGAGACACTGCCCCCACAAATCACATATTAATTGAGTGTTTATGCCATTGCATGTGTTTTGTAAATAACATCCAAGAATTCAGAACCCTTAGCATCTGTTTAACGGTCGTAAAACATGTGCAATCCTTTTTGTAAATCTGGGCCTGAAAGTCTTACTCTAGGGGGTGCAATATTAGCATTGACTAAACTGACAAATTTGACAAACAAGGACACATAAATACAACATGCTTTTAACATGCTCATTTAGCAAAGAGTGCAAGGGTAGATTTATGCATATTTATCCTTGCACTTGTTGCAAAATTTTTTAATGGTAGTTTAGCTGCTCCTACCTGCAACTATGTTAGTTCTTGCTGCTGTTATCGTAATAAAATGATTTTATTCAATTCAGAAAATGTACTTTTGCACTTGCCCTTATTGGTCAATAGGACCCTCCGCCAATAAATGTTTCACCCGGTACTAATAGTCGAGAATTGTCAGATTTTTTTTGGACTTCTGTGCATTGTGGGCTCAGTTGAGAATATAAAAGCTGGTTCATTTACCCACTATGCCATCACCGCGATCCCTCTTCAAAACACTGTTTCCAGACTAACAGGCCACTCTGTGTGAACACTTATGGACAGGACCTCTTTCTCTTCAAAGCCCCTTGATTAACATTGCTGTAGGCTGTGTGCACTGGGACTGGTCTTCTAAACAGGGAACCCATTCAAAAGCTGCAGATGCAAAACTGAAGAACAGAGAAAAATAAGACAACAGCCTCCAAAGGTACAGTTGAATGTGAGCTGCAAAACGGGGGTAATACTACTAAGCTCCTTTGTGTGATTTCAGTGAAGGAGCCTATAATGAGGCAACATATCCGGGAGGCTACCAAAGCCTTAGGAAGTTTTGCAGCCTATAAGGAAAAGCAGGTCACACACACACTTAACCTGTTCATGAAAGAGGAAGTCACTTAATTCTCCCAATATTGTAAAGGAATCAAAATCATTAATCTTATGCTCCAAAGGAAACACATGTTGTACTCTTAAGCTTTGTCTCTAATTAAGGACAACCAATTTTCCCCAAACAGAGCTATCCTACAGCTCTTCACTGTAATTTCTCTTAAAGGTGTAGTCCCCTCCAAACACATTCTGTAAATGTCTTTTTAATCTTCTTAAAGCATCTAAACAAAACAGAAAACACTAAAATGCTTTACAAAGGTAATCTGCTCTCTCTATATAGAGTATATATACATATATATAAGTAGAAGTATTCCTGGCTCAGTTATCAAACTAATACCAAATAAAGTAATAAGGACGCTTTATGTAAAACACAGGTTTGGGAATACTTATTAAATTTTATGAAAACCTACAAATTACTACCATAAACTCGTTAGAAAAGGTTTGAGAATCTAGCCTACAATGTCTATTTATCACACTAAGTTGAAATTCATGGTTTAATGTCACATTGTTTTTGCTAGTAGTTGTAGTACATTTTTTAGATGTATCTACAGATACTTTTATGTGATCAGGGTTGACATCAATAACTGAGACAGCATGTTGGCTGAAACAGCATGCTTGAACCTTTCTAATTAAACCAGGGTTGTGCTCAATGAAGAGAAAGTTTGTAACTAACTATGAACAATTATATGTATGAACTGCTCTACTTTCCGTTAATACTACGACCACTAATAATAATAATAATAATAATAATAATAATAATAATAATAATAATAAATAAATACATACATATTTTAGTTGGGATATTTGATCAATAACATCACTGTAAAATATAAAACCTAAAATGAGATTTCTGTGGGTCCAAATAAACTGAAAAAACTTCGCCCATAGTCAAACCAATCTCCTTGTATCCGGTAGCCATTTTTGTTCGACTGTACACAGCCAGGGCCATAAGCAGAGCTGCCATTCTCCCAAGGTCAGTCTCAGGTTTCACGCTATAGCTGGCAGCATTTATATGACTGCTTGGTATTTACTATTCAACCTGCAAATCTGTTTTACATGGCAAACCAACAGAGGAAATTAAGGAGTCTTTTATACTTAACCAGAATTTTTACATGAGCATCAGCATTGATGCAAAAAAACAATCAAGGACGTGACCTTGGTGTCCTCATAGCTAGTTACGAACATGCACACAGCCTCTCCAGACCATTCGCCTCTGTTGCCAAACGTTGCCCACAAAAAAGACCACCAATAGAAAAATGTTTTAAAATGTTTGCTTAGTTGAATGTACCCCTGGCAACCAAGCATAAATGGAAATTATGTTTATTAAAAATAGATTTTAAAGGGGCTTCCGAGTGGCACATCCAGTAAAGGCGCTCCACGTGGAGTGCAGGATGAACCCTATAAACTGAAGATCACTGGTTCAAGTCCAGGTTATGTCATTGCCAATTATGGCCAGGAGTTCCCAGGCGTCAGCACACAATTGGCTGAGTGCCACCCAGGTGGGGAAGGTTCAGGTTGCAGAATAATCCCTGGTTCACCACACACCAGTGACTCCTGTGGGCACCTCCCTCTGGCACTGGAGATTGGAGCAGCAGGTAGTCTCCCTCTGGCACTGGAGGTTGGAGCAGCAGGCAGCAGGTTTGTTTGTTTTGTTTACACTCAGACTGAGGATTCGAAGACCGGCTGCCTGCAAGTCCGGACTTTTCCACTGAGATCCTTGGGAGCTGCAGGAATTACTTGTCCTGGGTTTTTAAGAGGGAGACAGAGCCACCTACTGTGGGGTGTGGATTACTGAAAACCCTGTGGCAGTGTTTATGTTCTGTTTGAACTATTTTCTTTTTCATTTTAAGTCTCTGCTTACCATAGCTGGTAACAGAGGCAGTTTCTTTTGTGGGAATTATAAATAAAAAATCAACCACAACTACGTGCTTCCCATGTCACATCACTTCCTCCCATAACCCACCACACGTGGTTTTAGAGTGGAATTCAAGAGGATGGACCCAAACTTGGTGGCCGCCTTGATGGAGCAGCCCCAGGACCGGCGCAAGGATGGTGAGGAGCGGAGACATGAGGAGCGGGATGCTCAGCGGGATGCTGAGCGAACAGCCCACATGGCTGCCATGATGAAGCAACTGACAGCCATGTGTACCGCGGTCCAGGGGCTGGTCACGGCGCCAACAATAGTGGGAGCTGGGCCAGCAGTACAGCCCACTCCGAAGATCAGGCTGCAGAAAATGACACCGGAAGACGACCCGGAGGCGTTCTTGACCACTTTTGAGGGCGTGGCCACGGCCTTGGGGTAGCCTAAGATGTGGTGGTCAGCACAACTGGCTCTGTGTCTGTATGGTGAAGCCCAGGCTGCCTACTGTGCGCTCTCCAATGAGGCTGCCCTGGACTATGAGCAGGTCAAACAGGCCATTCTCCGGCGTCTCAATATAACCCCGGAGACCCATTGTTGCCGGTTCCGGCAGTACCATCGGCCAGAGGGAGTGAGACCCTGGATCGTTGCCCAGCAGCTCTGGGACCACATGACGAAATGGCTACAGCCTACCGAGAGAGGGGCCGAGGCTGTGGCGGAATCTGTGGCCATTAACCAGTTCTTGGCAGTGGTTGGAGCAGACACCCAGGCCTGGGTCGCCAGACACAGCCCGGAGACCATGGAGAAGGCCGTTGAGCTCCCAGAGGCTACGAGGACTCCCTTCTGCAGGCCAGCCCAAAATCCTCCACAGTGACCCCCTCCATATCGCGGATGACGACTCCGGCCCCGACCCAGAAGGCTGGTATCTCGAGAGCAGCGGCTGCCTCCCCATCGGTCCCACGAAGCGCCTCCTCTCCAAAGTGGAGACGAAGGTTAGCTCCCAGCTGGGCCAAAGCAACCTCCTTGTCTCCCCCTGGTGGGGGAGCAAGGGATAAGCAGCTGTCTCCCACAGCCTTGCCACCCCTGATCTGCTTCCAGTGCCACGAGTCTGGGCATATTGCCAGGTACTGCCCGGCTGCTATGGAGTGTGACGTGGCCTCCCATTTTACCTCAACGGAAGCAGGTGAGTATTACGGGAAGAGACGGGAGGGACCTTGTATCATTAATGTAAAGGTAGGCAAGATGAGCACCCATGCTTTAGTGGACTCCGGGTGTGAGCAAACTATAATTCGGCCTGCTCTCTTGGAGGGTGTTTCTTGGCGGCCATAGGGTGCTGTGGCTATCTCCTGTGTCCATGGAGACACCAGGACATATCCGACCACTAAAATTCAGATGACTGTTGGCGGTCGAACGTGCTGCGTTGCCGTGGCCGCTGCGGGGAAGTTGCCATACCCTGTTATAGTCGGTCTGGACTGGCCTTACTATGGCGAGCTGAAGGTCATCCCGACCAAACCTCTGACTGTAAAGGGAGTGGTTGCAACGGGAGACACAATTGGACAGGTCTTCCCGTTGCACACTACTTTGTTTCCCTCCAGATTCCGGCCCCGGAAAACAAAGCGAGAGCGTAGGGCTGAGAAACTGGAGGGAAAATTAATGAGACAAGGTTGGGACCTGGTGGGAGAGTCTGTGGTATCGGTCAAGTGCACGCAGAAGGGGGTGGGGGTTCAGTGTGACCAGCCGGAGAGGGTTACTGAGGCGCCTAGAGCTGAGGCTATGGACCCTCTGTTCAGCATACCGCAATTCTGGGACCAGGATGTGGATCTAGAGTAGGAACAAGATAATGACCCCACTCTGGTGCACTTCCGTGGGCAGGTCCGGTCTGTTGAGGGGAAGGAAGTTGATGGCTGCGGGCCGCACACATTTCCTCACTTCATCGTGTCTGGGCACTTACTGTATAGGGTATCCCAAGCCCCGGGCACTGGACAGCCGGTAACCCAATTATTAGTTCCAAAGTCTTTCCACCAGGAGGTCCTGCGGCTGGCGCATGGCATTCCCTTTTAGAATGGATTTTGGCCTGGTTTTATTGGATGGGACTGCATGATGATGTGAAGAAATATGTAGCGGAGTGTCCTTACTGCTAAAGAGTAGCGCCGGCACGAGTTTGCCCGGCCCCACTGATCCCAGTGCCGCTGGTTTGTACCCCCTTCGAACGTATGGCAATGGATATAGTGGGTCCAGTGCTGCCTTCCGACTCCGGATATATGCACATCCTACTGATGGTGGACTATGTGACGCGATATCCGGAGGCTGTGCCTTTGCGATCCACTAGTGCCAGTGCCATAGCCAAAGAATTAATGCAGGTTATTGCGAGGGTAGGAATTCCCAAGGAGATTCTGACGGATCAGGGAACTAGTTTTATATCAGACACTTTGAAGAAGGTGTATAAAATCTTGAACATTCACTCTATTCGAACCTCTGTATACCATCTGCAGACAGAAGGTTTGGTGGAGCGCTTCAATCAGACACTGAAGCAGATGCTGAGACGCTTTGTCGATCAAGAGCAGAAACATTGGGCTAAATTCCTCCCTTTCCTCATGTTTGCAGTGAGAGAGGTGCTGCAGAGCTCAACGGGGTTCTCCCCGTTTGAGCTTCTGTATGGCAGACAACCCCGGGGCATTCTCCATCTGGTGCGAGAGGGTTGGGAAGGACAAAATAATTCCAAAAATGTAGTCAAATATGTACTACTCTTGAGGGACCGCTTAGAATTAGTTGGTAGATTGGCACCAGAGAACTTGACCAACACTCAGCAGCGGCAACAGCAGCAGTACAATAAAAATGCATGAATTCTGACCTTTCGACCTGGTGACAAAGTACTGCTGCTCCTTCCCTCCTCGGATTCTAAGTTGTTTGTCAAGTGGCAAGGCCCCTATGAGGTTATTCGGGTGGTAGGGGGGGTCAATTATGAAATCAGGCAGCCTGACCACCAAAAACCACTCCAAATTTTTCATGTACATTTGTTGAAACCCTGGAGAGAAAGAGAGGCCCTGTTTGTCACTAGTGAGAGCCCTGAGGAGGATTTATGGTCCTGAGGCAGGGTTACCTGAGCAAACAACTAAGATTGCAATAGGGGAACAACTACTTCCCTGTCAGAAAAATGAGCTGAGACAGCTAATTGAGGAGTTCAGGGATGTTTTTCAAAGGTGCCCGGTAGAAGGAATATCATTGAACATGCTATTATTACTCCACCAGGTGTTCGAGTGAGACAGAGGCCTTACCGGATCCCAGAAAGTCGGAGGAGTGTGATGCGCCAGGAGGTAGAGGACATGCTCAGGCTTGGAGTCATTCAACCGTCCCAGAGCGAGTGGTGAAGTCCAGTGGTAATGGTTCCTAAGAAGGACGGTTCCACCCGCTTCTGTGTGGATTTCTACTGGGTGAACGCCATCTCCAAGTTTGATGCGTATCCAATGCCCCGGGTGGACGAGCTCCTCGACAGACTGGGTAAGGCGAGGTACTTGTCAACTTTGGACCTGACGAAGGGATATTGGCAGATCCCGTTGGAGTCCAGCTCTCGTGAATAAACTGCATTCGCTACCCTGGATGGTCTGTTTCATTTCCAGACCATTTCTTTCGGTTTGCATGGAGCCCCGGCCACTTTCCAGAGATTGATGGATAGGGTATTATCTCCCCATCATCAGTATGCATCTGCATATATTGATGATGTGGTTATTTTCAGCTCCGCCTGGGAGGGGCATCTTGTTAGACTAGAGTCCGTCCTACAATCTCTGAGAGAGGCAGGTCTAACAGCCAACCTGGGTAAGTGCGCGTTTGGCCACCAAGAGACCCAATATCTCGACTTTATTATGGGTAATGGCCGTGTGAGGCCGGTGACCACCAAGGTCCAGGCCTTGGTGGATGCGTCAGTCCCGCGAACCAAGGCTCAAGTGAGGTCACTCTTGGGGCTGGCAGGCTATTATCGCCGCTTTATCCCTAAGTTTGCCACCATTGTCAGCCCCTTGACTGATCTCACCAAGAAGAGCGCCCCAAATTTGGTAAAGTGAACAGGTCAGTGTCAGGGGGCGTTTGACTTGATTAAACAGCTTCTTTCCCAGGCCCCGGCGCTGATATCACCGGATTTCAACAAGGAATTCATCCTCCAGACTGATGCTTTGGATGTTGGTCTGGGGGCTATCTTGTCTCAGGAGGTAGATGGTGTGGAACACCCAGTGCTGTATCTTAGTAGGAAGTTGCTCCCTAGGGAGCGGAACTACGCTGTCATAGAGAAGGAGTGCTTAGCCATTAAATGGGCTGTGGACTCTCTTCGTTATTACCTCCTGGGTCGGCCTTTCACTCTTATCACGGACCATGCTCCTCTGAAGTGGTTGCACATGATGAGGGACACAAACGCGTGGATCACTCGGTGGAGTCTGGCGCTGCAACCCTTCAACTTTGTTGTGAAACATCATGCAGGTAAGGAACATCTAAACGCTGATTTTTTCTCTAGGGAGGGGGGTCAATTAGAGAAGTTAGGGTTGGCCAAGTGTGCCTACGGCTCCATTCTTGGGGGGGGGGGGGGGGGTATGTGTGACAGGAGTGAAAGGAGTCCCTCTTGTAATTTGCCCTCCCAACTACTGGCAGCGCTATGCAGGAAGGAACGAGACACATGAGAATGGCTGAGTCATGGTTGGGGCAGAAGCCACAGTGGTGGTGGTCATCTTAACTTGGGGCAGAACCTCATGGTTGAGCCCCATTATTGCAAACAGCTGTGCTGCGTTTGACGATTGGCTGAGGTGGGGCAGTGCACTGATTGTAGGGGCAGGTCTCGGCACTATTTAGGCTGTGGGGTTCTGCTATTTGGTCTCGCTATCTTAGACGGAGACAGTTGTGCTTTGTGAGTTTTGTGAGTTTTGTTTGGTTTGTTTGTTTTGTTTACACTCAGACTGAGGATTCCCAGACAGGCTGCTTGCGAGTCCCGACTTTTCCCCTAAGATCCTTGGGAGTTGCAGGAATTACTTGTCCTGGGTTTTTAAGAGGGAGCCCGACCCACCTACTGTGGAGTGTGGATTACTGAAAACCCTGTGGCAGTGTTTATGTTCTGTTTGGACTATTTTGTTTTCATTTTAAGCCTATGCTTACCATGGCTGGTAACAGAGGCAGTTTCTTTTGTGGGAATTATAAATAAAAATCCAACCACAACTACGTGCTTCCCGTGTTACATCACTTCCTCCCATAATCCATCACAGAAGGGTTGGGATGTTAAAGCAATGTGAATAATGAAACATAGTTCTTAATTTATTAAAGAGAGGGTAAATTAGTACTGCTCAGGGAATGAAGACTATGGGCCTTTAATTGCCACAAGCATGTGTTCTTCAATTTGTATCTGTTTAGTTTTGGCCTGGAAGCATATGAATTAAAGAAATTGTGCAGCACAGCCATCCCTTAAATTCATGATGACTTCATCAGTTTTAGTTAAGAATAGAATAAAAGGGAGTAGGATTCAGGAATAAAAAATGACATTACATGTTGTCTGAAATATAGGAATGGTTTTACATTATTAAGAACTAATCCCATCCCCCACATTAACAGGAATTAACAGGTATTAGTGCAGACCATGTTATTCATCAAGGGGCATAATCCACATACCATACAACACACATTACTGTGGTTTCAGCCATTGTTTATTATGTTACAGTCAACTGAGCTCTTAATCTGGGAGTAAAAAAAAGATGTATGCATTATTTCACAGTATACTGTATATGCTAAATATAAACTAAACTATGTTTTCTGAAATATGTAGTCTCATGCTCCTTTTCAGAGAAAAGATTTACGAGCGTAGACAAACCTTTCATATATGTTGCTTTTTAATATTATTTGCCTTAAACCTCATCTCAGAACCGTCCTGTCTTACTCTTTCAACAGAATATTCCCTTGTCAGTTAGATCCGGTACAGAAGCTGCTTGGGTTTGAATGGGGCTTAAAGTCTAGTTGGATTACTGTGCACTTTTCTTGCATCGTATTGAAACAAATGTAAAGGATTTATCTTTGTTTGGTGTCTCACTGTAGTCAAAACTACAGACATACACTGTTCAGCACACAAATATAATGGCACGATTTAATTAGATTTATGCCAAGAATCAGAAGAAATATAACTCGTAATACATCTCTCTTCTCCCTAAAATACCTTTGAATTCCTCTGAGATTTTGTGCTGGAGCAGTCCTTAAGGAACTGCTTGGAACAGAAATATTTTGTAATTAACTTTCTGTGGGTCAAAGAAATGTTCTATGCAATAACTCTTACTCAGACTAGTTTTTTTTTTTCTTTTTTTTTTCTGTGCTATGTACTATATAGCCACATTCAGTTTTGTTGTCATGTTTAAATGGGTGTTATGTGGGATTGTCACAATTTGAATTTTTGGCCTAAAATTGCCTCTGTATAAGAAAATAATCTCCTAGCTTAATGCTTAATAGAACATCACATAGGTGAATTCATTATCCAAGCTATGCAACTTTGCATTATTAATTTCTGGTTGTTTTGTGGAAAAAACTGCTGGCAAATATTACAATACCCCTAAGCCCTGCCCTGTGCAAAGCTTACTAGCTCAATTTGACACTGCAACAGTGACTTCGGTCAAGCCTGTGGTGCATATACCTTGCCTTTTATAAATCATTGCCATTCTGAATAGTTTTAGACAAGGTTTTAACATTCAGTCATTTTACAAAAGGCATTAAAATGACATTGTAAAATCACCTATTTTCTCTGTTCTAATTTACTCTGAAAGCGATTAAATATGTCAGTAACACACTGAAAAGCGACTAGGCTCATCCAAACAAAGGCTGTAGATTTTATCCAGTCTGCTCCAGGGTACCCAGACTGGTCTTCTAGTATGCAGGTTGACCATATTATTTTTGACCATTTTTTGTTTTTGTTGATAACCATCTATGGTATTTGTAGCAAGTAGCAAATTTTGAAGGTTATGAAAAAATGACTCTGTACCAGCATAAAAAAACATCTACAGCAGTCCGGGTAGGGTCAGGGGCTAACACATGACTTCTGGGAAGGAAGGTGAATCATGCGAGGGGGTCAAGAGAGGTGGCATCTGGAGGGATGCTGCAAGGTCTAGCCGGGAGACTCAGTGGCAAGCAGGAAACAGCAGAGAAGTGTCAGCCAAATAGGCAAGCTATTGAGGTTAACTTACGAAAGGGTGCTAAACTTTATGGTGCATGATAATTGCAATTAGTGTTAATGATTTCCATATTTGCTATTGCAATTTTACTCACTACCGTGTGCGATACTTGGCATATTATGGCTCACACTAAATTTAGTGCTTCACACTATGGTAATCAGAATGAATATGTGATGTTTATTGTAATGCATGATGATGTATTTAAATGGGCATCCAGCTCAGAATAATAAGATGAGCTGTATTCACATGGTATTTACTAATGGACGTTAATTTTAGTGTGTACGCTGAAGTGATAATTTATTAGTGCATATGAAAACCAGACTTTAACCACTGATAGGCGAGCTATTTAAACCTCTTTTTCTGGGCTGAAAACTAATGATGTGCAGTTTGATTCTATTTACTGACTCGATTTGTTTGAGTCATTCAGTTTAGTGAATCAGTTCAACAGGTGTGTTTGTTTGATTCACTAACATGAAATAAATACATGCACACACATATATATATATATATATATATATATATATATATATATATATACACACACACACACACACACACACACACACACACACACACACTGTAAAGTACATGAAAATGCCTATTGTATATAGACCAATATACTCAAATATACTACTTTACACAAAACACATTACCCCCACTGCACGATTCCTAGTCATCAGTAAGTATGCAGGCATGGTTTCAATCAGTTACTCAACATATTGCTTAATGTATTTTATAGTAGAGAAATAGGCAAGTATAACTAGAAGCAGCTTTCCTAGAATGCTGACAAAAAAACTCAGTATCACAAATGTAATATAATGGAGGAGACAGAAGAGCTTTTTATTCTCAATGGAAATCTCAAACAGTAAAAAAAAAAGATGTCAGAGTATATAATACTAAGTCTCAATATTTAACTTGTATTACAAAATATAATGTTTTTAACAGCAATGAAAAAAGATGCTGACAAGCTATGAAAATGTGATTTAGTAAACAGCACCACTGTGAAATGTATCTTTTTATGACTTGTGTCCAGACACCTGGCTCTTCTTTTCTGGCACACTTGATAACAGTGCTCATTACATGTTCTAATCCTGCAGCTTTTCCACATAATGCCTGCTGATGCAGAATCTAGTGTAAGAAAACTGGTACTTCTGCATTTCTTTCTTTCTTTCATTTTTTCCAGCACTCTGCTAGCCAGTTCACTCTTTTGTCCAGTTATGTAACATGGTGCACCCTCTGTTGTAATCCCAGTTTGTTTTTTCCAGGGTAATTCTGCACTTTCCATGGCTTCTTGAAGTTTAAAAAAAAAAAAAAAAAGTCCTTTCCTGTGGTTGTGTTGATCATGGCATCCACAGCACTCTAGTTTTTACTTCTCATTTTCAGCAAAAACCTTTCGTTAAGACTCCATAGCTTCTTTCAGTAATCTCAAAATACATTGCTTTGTGCAGCGTGTCATAGTGACGTTGTCTGTTATAATCTTTCATAACTGCACCCGTTGCACTGCAAATCAAACATATTTCCTTGCAGTCCAAATTATGCAGTGAACAAATAATCACTACTTTTTGGCTATTGATTTGATATCATGATGGTTACTGGTAAGTCTCTGACATTATTGTGCACATTAACTTATCACTCACTGTGCAGGGTATGGTATGTAAATTAGCCAAATACTCTGCACGTATTTGAATGCATTCTCTGTTCGTAAATGGGGCAGTAAATTTAAATTTATTGTGCATGTTAGGCTCACTACTTTACGTGTGCGCTAACTCCAAATTTAAATGCACCCTTTGTGTCTTAATGAGGCCCTTTGTGTCTTAATATACCCAGATGTGTATTTTCCTTCAATTGGCTCCAGGCAATGGCAGCAGAGAATGTCCATAAATGTGTATTATATTAGGTGTGGTCGTTGGCAAAATCTATAGGGAAGCACTGGAAGTGTGAACAACACACTTCAAGCTGTAAGAAGGGTTAACCTTCCAATTATACTGTTTTGTACATTAAAAAAAAAAAAAAAGTGTTCATCATGACCCCATGAGAGATTTATTGAAATTCTACAGAGTTCAAATGATTGTTTGGCTGAAAAAACCAGACAAATAACTCCCACTTTGGCCCTTTCACAAGCAACCAGCCAGACATACACTGAAAAATAACATGGATTACTTTGCGATTATTCATAATACACTTCATTTTCAGCTGCATCGTTTCAACATATAAGTGGCTGCTAAAAGCATTACTAATGCCTGTATTAAATATACCTGCTGTGTAATTTGGGATAACAGCATCTAGGTCTGCAGTAGAACCTGATTGAGGAAAACACATACAGATAAAATGATATAGCGTGTGTCTGTGGAATAAATGCACAATATAGGCACTACAAAACATTTTGAATCCACAGTGGGGTGTCCAGAATAAAAGGACAGACCTGTTTTAATTTTTTTTTTGTTACTTTTTTCATCTTCAAACGGACAGGAGCAATGGCAATATTCCAGCTGTTTTTTTTTTTTTTTTTTTAATTTTCTGCAAAAAGCTTTATTTTTATCCAATATGACAGCCGCCATTCCAGTAGTTGTTGTATGAGGAATGCAACTCGGTTTGTAGCTTCAATGAATCCTGCTTAGAATATCACAGTGTATTATTGGGTACAGGAGCAAGAGGCGCAACAACTTGTCAGTTTTGTATAATCAAGGCCTAATATTAGCCTCAGCCAAACAAAAACAGGGATACTAGAGCCACAATAGCACTATAAGCCTACATGGCTACAAAGCTTAACAGATGTGGCTAGTAATGGTCAAAAAGATCATGTCATATTTTATGGGGCTTGTCTTTACCTGCTTTTCTAAAAGTTTTCATGATTAACAGGAATACGTTCTTGTTGGTTTTAAAGTCGCTGTCAGGAGAGATGTTAAAACTTCTACTGTTAAAATATCTATTTAGTCCAGCTCAGCATTAAAAAATTTGAGACTGAATACTGGTCCCCAGTTGAACTTCTTTCACTGGCATAAAATTCCCTTATGTTGTTGAAATAGTTTTTTTACTTATTTTCTTTAAATTAAGTCCATATTTAAGTACTTAACAGCCAGTGTTTTTCAATCTTTGTTTTCTTCTATTTCATTTAGCTGTTCCTCATCTGCTGTTATGTGTCTACTCTTGACAGTTGCTGGTGCACTTATTTTATTTGTATTTTTTTTTTTTTTCAGGTGGACTGCTGTCTTCACTCAGAAAGTTAACGTTGTACTAGTTACCTGGAGTTTCATCCCCAGATATAATAAAGAAAATAGGTGAAATGTCGTTCATTTTGGCAGTGGTTTTGTAACTAATAACAAATAAAATGGCAGTTTGTCATGGAATTTAGAATGTAGTGGTGCGTAGTGATTTACTCATTGTGATGCGGCTCATTAGTATGCAAGGAAGTGCTATACACTATATATACGCACGGTCATGTGATGCTGTTTAAGAAATCAGAGGTTGTTATTTTTCCAAACCGTGTTATAAGAGAATTTAATGCCCACCCTCGGGTTAGCCCTTATACAAGTTTATCATAATTTACCCTGGTTTAACATGTATATTAATATGCTTTACCATACTTCACTGTTGTTTACATTGCTTTCCTATGCTTTACCATTCTTTACTTTGATTTTGCTATGGTACACTTTTATAAAGGAGGCGGCTTGGATAAACCCCTTGGGATTTTTGTAGCATCCCCCACCCCCACCCCAACCCCCCCCACCCCCTTGGCATGCATTCAATTCTCATATCACACACTAACCCATACATTATTCTCTATATATTACTGCATGCATTATTTTTTTTTCCACACAAAGTAGCCCAGTTTGACACATTTGTGGCTACCCCAAGAATAATTAAAACTCAGATCGGTAATTCAAAGTAGTCTCACTTTGACATGAAGGAATTAATGTATTTATTTGCATATTAATATTGTATGAAACTGAAGGTGATTCTCTATAAAGAGAAATAAGCTAAGTTACTTTAAGAAAAGGACATACTGTATTCTATTTCATATGTGTATCCACAGCTTTAAACACTCAATTATAAATCTGAGGTAAATCTCTCTCTCTCTCTCTCTCTCTCTCTCTCTCTCTCTCTCTCTCTCTCTCTCTCTCTCTCTCTCTCTAAAACAACTGTGTACAATTCTACCCATAGACCATGTTTATTTCATTTCTATCCCTTCATGTAAAAACAAGAGTAGTTGGAATTATTCTCCTGGGTAACCCCAATTGTGTTAAACTATTTGAATACAAAAAAAAAAAGTTAATGTGGTAGCCCCATAAATACATTGCCAACCTATTTAAATAAAATTATCAATCCATCCGATTTATTTACTTGTTTACATTTCAAAAGTACAAAAACGGATCTTCTTCAGATCGGATTCGGGTGAAGTGCATTTTTTGCATGCTGATAGGGTCGTATTTCAACTTGGGTCCTTACATAGAAAGATAAAGAAAAAAGAATGTATTTTAAACCCTTCAGTCTGCTCTGTAACAAGTTAACAAGGTGGTTATTGTTTTATGAATATAAACCCAAATACCACTCAGTATTAAAATCTTTTTATTTATTTATTTATTTTTTTTATGGCACACTGAAGAAATATTCATCTTTGATTCTCTTTATCAAAATTGGTCTAATCATTGAAAACAGTCGTGAGTCCTGCTTCAGGGGAAGAAGGAACACGTGTCTCTACCAACCACCCCTTCAAAATGAAATGAAACCAAGCAAACCGTGTTTGTGTTTTCTACTCATCTATCTCCTCTGTCAAGTGTGCGCCAGATTTAAAGTTCAAAACACTGTGATAAATAGGTGTGTAACATTAAAGGGAGGCTTGCAACAGGTTTTTTTTTTTCCTATTAAATCAAAAGTTTTCCAGTGACAAATAAAGAGTGGCATTTCCCTCTTGGCAGGTGCATGATTCTGAGAGGTATTCTACAGAAAGTTGTAAAAAATATGAGGAATCAGAAGACAGCTGCTTGGGAACACAGGAAGAGCTAAGACGATCAAAAGAATCTTATCATATGAGCCTTTGGAAAAAAGACCGTCAGCTGGGTCAGCTCCTCAAGTCAATCCATATGTGTGGTTTAGATACTATACTAAAACCTTGAGGTTCCTGTCAACATGCACTATACAGCAGAAGTACTCAGACAAGGCTGTAAGACTTTGAATTAGGTTTAGGGTAAAGGTCAGGGGTTTCCAGAATTTCAGACCATAATATTTTAATTCTTCAAATGTAGGATAAGTGTAGCAAGAGTATTCTGGATAAACCTTTTTACCAAGGGAGTACTTGTCAAGAAAGTGATTGCCAAGGGGGCTAGTTTAACTGTCTAATTCCATAGATCCTGCAGCACATTGAATACAGCAATACAAGATCATACAACATAAACCTGAACATATTCTAGTCCCTTGTGCCATGCCAGTGGCACAATAATTGAAATAGACAAATATGCTATATGTTTTCGTTTAGAGACCCTGCAAGGCCTGGGGAGCTTTAAATACATGCAGACTGCTTCTTACTCTTTTTGCAAGTTACAAACACGCTATGGGGCTCATTTATTTTCTCAGTGGTTGCAGCACACACATAGACATAAGGTGACTCAGGTAAAAGGGTCATTAGTGTAGAATATTAAATATATTTGTTAAGACTTAAAATAAAGGGACAGTGTACTTTAAAATACATGGATGTTCATCTTTTCTTCATGCTGTCTGTATAGACTATTTCATCCATGCAGCTTTGGGAACTCATGTCAAGTATCAATTACGTTTCCACTGTGTATTGTACAGAGTGACTCCAGAATAATTTTCCTCAAGTGAGACAATTCTGCTTTCCATGGGAAAACTGTAACTCAATATGAACAGAGGGATTAGCCTGGAAAGAGGTTTCCCAGTTGTGTCGTTGCTGCACTTGGATTTCACACAGTATAACCTTTAAAAAAGAATTGCGTACTGTACATAACAAATGTGGTGAATAATTGCTAAAACATATTGTAACCGGCCAGCACTCATGGTCGTTCGTTTGCCCCTTTAAAAATAGACCCAGGACACAATCAATAAATTTTTAAGCGCTTGAGCGCGAATTTAAAATACACAATAATAAAAATAAAACAAACAAAAATAAACAACTAGGTCCTTCGGAGCTCTTACTAAACATTTATGCAGGTCCCTGACTAGCTTGCAGGATGGCTAAGCTGTTTACCTGGTATAAAAACAAAACGCACTGTTTTATCCCAGCACTTACTGTTGTATTGACTGCCCGGAAACAGAGCACACCTTCTGTCTCCCTCTACTCAGCAGCCCTGAGCAGACTATCTGCTCCTCTTTAATACCTTGCACCTGGTTCTAATTTACAATTAATCCCAGTTGCAGGACATAATTAACAATAAATTAGTAAAATAATTAAACAAAATGTGCATACACACATGTTTTATGCAGGGGGGATATTAACCCCCTACCTGCTGTGTTACTATATATTTCCACTTATCTACACACCATACTCCACAATGTTAAGTTTTTATTGAGAAAAAAATTATATATTAAAATTACAAAACTGAAACATTATAATTGGTCTCCACCGCTTGAGTTAATACTTGGTGGAAGCACCTTTGGCAGCAATTACAAATGTGAGTCTGTTGGGATAGGTCTCTACCAACTTTGCACACCTAGATTTGACAATATTTGACAATTCTTCTTTACAAAACTGTTCAAGCTCAGTCAAGTTCCTTGGGGAGCGTTGATGGACAGCAATCTTCAAGTCATGCCACAAATTTTCGATTGGATTTAGGTCAGGGCTCTGACTGGGCCACTCACGGACCATTCACCTTTTTGTTCCTTAGCCACTCCAGTGTAGCTTTGGCTGTGTGATTTGGGTCGTCGTCATGCTGAAAGGTGAACTTCCATCCCAGTTTCAGCTTTCTTGCAGAGGGCAGCAGGTTTTCCTCAAGGACTTCTCTGTACTTTGCTTCATTCATTTTCCCTTTTATCCTGACAAGTGCCCCAGTCCCTGCTGATGAGAAACATCCCCATGACATGGGGCCACCACCATGCTTCACAGTAGGGATGGTGTTTTTTGGGTGATGCAATGTGTTGGGTTTGCGACAAACATTTAGGCCAAAAAGTTCCATTTTAGTTTTGTCAGACCACAAAACTTTTTGCCACATGGCTACAGAATTTTTTTTTTGCATACTTCAAACAGGATTCAAGGTGGGCTTTCTTGAGTGGTTCCTTCTTGCCACCCTACCATACAGGCCAGATTTGTGGAGTGCTTGGGATATTGTTGCCACAAGCACACTTTGACCAGTCTTGGTCATAAAAGCCTGTAGCTCTTGCAAAATTGCCATTGGCCTCTTGGTAGCCTCTCTGATCAGTCTCCTTCTTGCTTGGTCATCCAGTTTGGAGGGACGGCCTGACCTAGGCAGGGTCTTGGTGGTGTCATACACCTTCCACTTCTTAATAATCATCTTGACCATGCTCCAAGGGATATTCAAGGCCTTCATATGTTTTTATACCCATCCCCTGATCTGTGCCTTTTCAACTTTGTCGTGGAGTTCTTTTGAAAGAGCCTTGGTGCTCATGGTTGAATCTTTGCTTTGAAATGCATTACCCACCAGAGGGAACTTACAGGAACTGCTGAATTTCCCTGAAATCATGTGACTCACTACAATTTAACACAGGTGGAGGCCACTTAACTTGGTGTGTGATTTTGAAGGCCATGGGTTACATCTGAGCTATTTAAGGATTGCTATTACAAGGGGGGTGGACACCTATCCAACCAAGCTATTCAGTTTTTATTTTTAATTAATTTTCTACAAATTTCTGTTGTTCTGTCTGAAGTTGTGGGGTAGGATGTGTAAATAAATGAAAAAAAAAACAACTATTTTAATGCATTTCAATTCCAGGCTATAAGGTAATATATCTGAGGCAATATATTACCTTATATTTGAGGTAACATGTTTATCTTTGCATGACCTCCATTTGAAATCTGTCTCCACAACAAATCTGCAACACTACCACACATAAGCTAAAAACTGAGCAATGTGTTATAGGCTGTTAATTCATCACTTGACAAATGTTCCATGCAAACTACACATGTCAGTATTGAAACTGCCTTCTCCAGGAGCACTTTTACATACATGTTTTTAAAAAAATGATCCCATCATTTTTCCTTCAATTAAAGAAATCTTTATAAATGTTTTCCTTTTTTCGGCACTGATGTTAATCAAAGAACCCAAATGAAAGTAATTAAGATTATAAAGTAGTTTAACTTCTTACCACTTTAGAAAATTGTCTAGGACGTATGGTGCAGTCCAAGTGAGGGGTCACATGGAGAGACCTCCTTTTTGTGGTTAAGAGAGAACTGAAGACAGATTAGTATCTCCTGCCTAATGGGACTACTTCTCAGAGCTGTTTCTCAAGTCTGATTCCAAATGAAGAAATACTGTACAGACTAAGAGCCAACAAAAACACCAACCCCTTTGACTCTCAGAAAAATACACCTGGTTTCCTGTATCTTAGAACCCTCATTTATTTGTTTTTGGCCCCATAAAAGGACCTTCTGAGACACTTACACATAATTATACTAAAACAATAATTTGTTACCAAGGTTATGTCATTATCATGGAATTAACAAGTAAAGCTAAACTGCACAACTCTTCAAGCCTTCATTTTAAGCTATTGTAAAGCAACAATACCTATGATTCATTTAAAAAAGTTTCAAATATGTACTTTGGGATTAAAGTTCAGGCACATATCAAGATTAAAGTATAGTAAATCATCTACTATTGAACTAATTGGGACGTGGGTGCCTGATTAAAAACCTTAAAAAATGTTAAACCTTAAACTAGTTTGTCATGGTTTTTGAAAACACCAATGTTCTAACAAGTACGATAAGCTAAATTTTCATATAATCATACCCTTAAATTGGAGCAGCAATTATTTTAACTGAATTTTTAAGACTGTACCTCATTGTATATATTTCTGCACAGTGTATTTAAGACAAACTGATTACATATTATTTTAACACATGGTAAGAGTTACAGAATGCAGGTTTGAAAAAAAACAAAACTTACTCATAGTCATTTTATTTTATTTTTTTTTACATTTGTAAAGACTGGCTGTACAAAAGTCAGATTTGATTATAGATATGATATGGCTCAGGGGTCAAGATTGGAACAGCTACTGTTAATGACAAATTCACTGTAACATCTAGTATAAATACACTGTAACATAATTTTAGTATTTTTATGTATGCAATGTTCTTTGCCAATAAACTCATGAGTTAATTAAGGAGTTGCTGACTATCTGCCAAGTCAAGATAGGTCAGAACATATTCAAGGTCTATATTGGAGGCAGTAGTGATAATGAAGGGCACACTGAAAATCTGTGGGACTGTGAATCAGGAGAAAGGTCAGAGCAACTTGTTGCCATCTGTTGCTTCGTCCCAGCCGAGTAGCTGCTTGGGGATGATGCAACTCAGACAGAAAGTAATGGGGATAAAAAAGGTGGGTTAGCAAGCAAGACTAAGACACAGATGTGGAGGACAAAACACAGCGCTAGCTGATCTTTTCCGAAGATACCTACTTTTGAAAGACAGACGCCAGTCGCCTGTGCTGCCACTAGTGTCTGGGGTAATATCCATGTTCAGAGTTATAATTACTGCTTATATAATAGAGTTCATTTATAATAAAGTGTTGTGATTCAGACAAACTTTTGTTGTTGTGCTTTCCTCCTTCTTCCTGTGTTAAATTTGGTTGAGTTTCAGGGTGCATTTGTGAGTTTCACTGTAATCTGATCTCCCTATCAGCTCATGAAATGTTCCCTTGCAGCATGGTAACAGATCTGCAACCCAGTCTCACTGACCTTTCATGCAGTCTACTGGCTGCTATAAAACTCTCCCATTTTTTCTACACGGCCTCTTTTCAGTTTGTTTGTATTGCTGCCAAATTCCTTATCTGCTATTTTCATACTTGGTTTGACAGTTTTTGCTTATCGACTACCCTTCTCGGATTATTCTTACCTGTTTCTGGCTGATGTCTCTAGAGAAGCAGCCCACTGCAGCAGCAGTCCCTCATGTCCCCAGCACTTCAAGCATTCTCCAGCCAGCGGAGGCTCAATACAGTACAATCTAGCCTCAGCTTCCTCTACAACTCAGCCCACAAGAGCCATCAGATGCCACTCTGTATCACCCCAACTAAGACGTCAAATCATTGAGGGTAAGGATGTGAATCACATTGATATTTTAATTGCATCTGAGTTCCTTGTCCACCAACTGGTAGATTGTGGAGACCTGGCAGTAACACTAAAGTCCCGAGATCCACGCCTCTTGAAGAATCTTACACTAGGAGAGTTTGTAATAGCATTTTCTATCTACTGAGACACTCTATGCAATATATACCCTCATAGACGTTAGGAACACGATCGGTATATTTTATATTGGACGAAGATGGAGGTTAGATATGGAGGAGCTACAGTATATTCTATGAATACCATAAAAGCTTATCAGCAAAAGCAGCAGCAATTTTAGAGACTGATAACATAATTGTCAACTGAGCAGTGCCTGACTTGGATTTGTTTAATAGAATCTTCAGCAGTTTAAGCGCACACGCTTGCACAATCTATTCATCTACTGCCCAAGCATCATTCTTATGTCCAAAGGCAGCATCATTTTCATCCCGTACACATTCCCCACCTCAGCGCCAGGTAGTAACCATGAATCCTATTGATTCATCAGCCCCTCCAGCCACCTCTGCTACTCATGACAAGTATGGAAGGAAAGTTTTTAGGATGCCTGTCTAAATCCTGCCTGTCTAAATATTGCCAAAACCTGCACTATGTCAGACCTCTCTATGTTTACTGACATCTCTCAACTAGGATACAGGACCATTCTGGATGATGAATGGTCAACCTGCCCCTTGAACTGAAATCCACAGCCCTACTAGAACTGTATCCAATAGTAGCGGCAGCCTTCCTCTGGGGCAAGGACTTGTCCAGAAAATCAATTCTGTTCTACTGTGACAATATATCTACTGTTCAGATAATTAACAAAGGATGTTCTTCAGTACCATTTATAATGAAATTGCTGGCTATCAGTTGCTAATAACTTTCTAATTCCAAGCCCATCATGTGTCTGGTTCCTTAAATGTTGCTGCTGATGTTCTTTCTCGCACTGCAGGTCTCCAGGTCTCTCATGCAAGCCGCAGCCCCTCACCCACTGCAACCTCCTCTGTTCTACTAGTTAATCGTGGATTAAATGCACCTCTTTCTAGGCTGCTACAATCCTGGCTCCGGCTATCAATTCATCATATCGTTCTGCATGGAATGCGTACTCTTGATTCTTTGCTCAGCAGCAGATAATCCCGGTGCAGTTCACCTCCGAGACAATAACCGACATTCTCCTTTATCCATTTGTTCTTATCTGTCTGGAATACAGCACCACTACCATCTTCAGTGCCTCTTGTCTACTGTCTGAGGAATAGAGAAATCCCTCTTTCCTGTATCTCTGTATGTACGGACATACTCTTCAAAGTGGTCTCCATCCTTTGACGAGGATGCTTCAATCCCTTTGATGATATAATAATGGAAGCTATCTGAATAACAGCATTTTTCGGATTCCTAAGTTGCAATGAATTCATAGTATTGTCCCCCTCCAACTTCCCGTCATCAGGAATTCGAGCTAGAGACCTCTACTGCATGCAAGATCAGCACTTCATGCTATTCCTGAGATCATCAAAAACAGATCAACTTCGCTCTGGTCACTGTATTCAACTGTTTAACTGTATTCAACTGATTAACTCGCCTTTATGTCCCTTCAGCTCTCTAGCAAAACTTCTAGCACTCAAAAACCCCAGTCAATCGGACCCTCTGTCCTCTAACTGTGCAAAAAACTGGTTCTCCTCCCATCTGTCCTCTCTTATAACTAATACAGGCCTGCCATAGCAATTCTTCTATCCACACTCCTTCAGAATTAGAGCGGCAGCTTCCACTGCCAGAGCAGGCCTTAACCAACATACTATAAAATCTTTAGGTTGCTGGAGATTGTTAGCAGTTGAATCACATATTCAAACAGTCGCTGCCCAACAATCCCTTGCTCGCTTGCCTGGAGTGAGGGGGTACCCTCTCCACCTTGACCACCAGAGGTTTCTACCTAAAGAAAGAAAAAAGAAAGGTGTTTTTTCCTCTCCACTGTGCAGATGACTTTCCTTTAGGTTGTCTAAAGTTATTCTGCTTTGTCTTGTTTGTGTTTAATCCTAAAATGTCATCAGGGTGCAGTCTTCTTTCCCCTTACAGGTGCAGGCTTTCTAGCGGGAGGCCAGGGGTCCAACTTTTGGGGGGGGGGAATAGTGATCACACTTCCTCTAGCCAGCGGGACCCCCGGTCATAAATAATTCTCTCCTGTAGCAGCTCATGTTCTATAATGCTTTTATTCAATCTATCATTACCTTTCCACTCTTATTTTTGTTACTGTATACTAACCATATATATTACCTATTCAGGGTACCCCTAAAGCCGATGCCAACCTAAACGTCAGGGTCTCTCTATATTTATTTATTTCCTTTTCAAGGGCACAATCGTGACTTCATTCTGCCCACCTAGATGGGTCGTCTATCCTTTTCCCACTATGGGTTTGCATCTGCATCCAAGTCACTGTTGTGGCTCTCCTGTGAGTAAGGGACTAACACTTTATGTTTTCCAGGTCTCAGAGGTCATCAAGACCAGCCTTCAGTCACCAAGGTTCCCGATCTCGAGACTGAGACTTGCTTTCCTATCATTCTTCCTCCTTTCAAAGTAAAGGGCACTCTCCGAGCTGCCATAAATAATTTCTCCTCACAACTAACCAATGCATCGTGAAACACCTTCGGCACCTATTCTGTGGTATCATACAAGCACCTCTAACCAGTGCAATCAAAACTAGGAGCAGCATGGGTGCAAGGGGAAGCTTTCAGTACAGCTTCCTATAATATCACATTCCAGCTACACCTGTAATGGTGTCAAAAATTCCTTGTTATCTTTCACTTGCATGTTTTATTTTTTGTATAATTTCACATGTTGATGCAATTAGTACACATTTTATGTATTGTTGTTGAACACTTTGCAATTGATTTGATCACTTTCTAGTTGCTTCTTCACTCAGTCCCCTGAGATGCCTTATTGCAGTGGTTTTCAAACTGGGGTACGCGAGCTTTCATCAAGGAGTATGAGAGAAAACATGCTTTAATGGTCTTAAAGCTGATTAACAAGAACACACTATGGCACTAAACACTTTAACATGTAAGCATTTTGCTAAAAGTCATTCCCTTTCAATTCGAAGACGACCAACAACCAATACTTTTCGGATATGCCTGCCACAGGTCAGGTATTTACTGAGCATTTTATGTCAGAGCTGCCTATAGGCCCCTCCAGGGAATGATGTCCTCATTCCTGGCCGGGTGACTGTTTTACCACTGTGGACTTACAGGACTTGTATTTTCATGTCCCTATTCAACACGCGCACAGGAAATACCTCCGCTTCGCATTTCAAGGAAGCGTCTTCGAGTTTTCCGTGCTGCCATTTGGCCTCTCCTTAGCCCCCCTGCATGTTTTCAAAGTGCATGGATGTCAGAGCATCTGGGGAGACTGGGGCTCACCCTCAACAAGGCCAAAAGCCAATTAATACCGGTGTGAAGTATGGTTTACTTGGTTCTCCAGAGTTGCCGCTATTCACAACTGTCTAGCCCTGTTTCAACAGGGATCCACAGTACAACTTGTGTTGTGTCACAAACTATTGGGTCTGGTGCCCGCAGCTTCCAGCTGAGGTTACTCCATATGCATTCGATCCAAACTTGCTCAATTTTCAGATTCCCGTGAAATCCCTAATTAAGTAGACCCCTAATTATGACCCTAAATCAGGTGGGGGTATGCGGTAGACTACATTATTTGGAAGGTTTAAAACATTTGAAAACCACTGCCTTTTGAGTACCAACTAATTAAATCATTGATCATTTTAGACACCTGAATATAAATAGACCACACATCTTACAAAAGGGATGGTAATCCTAGGGAGCTTGTGTTTGTCCATCCTTTGTCAGTGGTTTTGTTTGTGCTGGAGTGGGAACACAGTTTTGGTGTTTGGAATACAGAGTAACAAAAGGAAGTGATAATGGCCTGTAAATGGCTTTCCTGGCGATCAGTAGGCCTGTATGATTGATATACGGTATGTCGGTTTGAATAATGAGCGTGAGTGAATGAAGAGTTTGTAGCTGACTGGAATTTATGGCACAGAAACCAAAGTAAGATATGGTGATATTGATTTTATTTCTCCTGCTCTGATGTTCCCTCCCCACCCAGACAATATGCATGTTTTCATTTTACACTGGTTAGTTTGTTTTGTTATTATTATTCTCTATTACATTCTGGTTAAGATAAGGGACCTTCTACCCTTACTAGATGCACTAAGCACTTTTTAAAATCTGAAGCACTGCAGTTTGCACTTTGTTGATTAAAATAACTATTTTGACAGCTCTTAATCGTTATGACCTGTTAATGGAAAATCTGTACTGACCACTTGCTGGTGAATTAAGATCTTCAACAATGTATTGCCACTCCTTTTAAATGGCTGTCAAATATGTACATTTTCACTGATTTTGTATGTATCGTGTGCGTGTTTTTCTTGGTAACAATGTTCCTGTATGTTAGATCTTCTATCTGAATAAAAAGAACCTGATAAATTTCAAATTTTGATTTCAAGAATCAAATATATATACCCGTTATAACACTATAGTTTAGAGCCATAGTTACAAGACTGTGCTATTTATGTTCCGCCTTATAACGAGTATAAAAGGGCTGCTGTAATGGCATTATGGAACAAATCAGAGCCACAACCCTACTGTGTTGTAACCAATTCCGAATTATAATGGGGCGCGTTATAACGGGTGAGCACTGTATGTATATATTGTCAAAACAACGACTAACAAAAAACACCACTGCATTTCCCCTTAAATCTGCCTTACATTTTAAGCAGAAACAAGGGTATAATGTTGCTGTAATTAAGCCTGTCACATCTCCACACAGTGCTATGCAGTCCCATTAATACAGACAAGAACAGACTGCGAAAGCTGGCAGCCACCTGTTTTTATTGTTTTGGTTTCTAGTCACGCAACTCAACAGCCTTATTACACACAGAGTTACTTATCTCAATGCCCAATTTTCCATTGCAGGAAGAGGTCGAGGGCTCCATCGCGTGAGCAAAGAGCATGCACCTCATGTACTTACTTTATGTTATTTACCTTGTTTTTCTAATTACAGATTTCTTGTTCAAGTATAGTAGACTTGACCATGTTTCTTACGACTACTTTCTGTTATAAGCTCCAATGTTGTTTCTACTATACAGTCGCTTCTCACATAGTGATTTATTATGGATGGGTACAGTTGGATCCCAAAGTCTCCCATTCACAATTGATTCTGTTGCTGTTATTTATAATAATAATATGGTAGTCTCTAGCTAAAAAAACACTCCTCAGAAAGCAAATGAAGTGTTCTTATATCCGAAGTGTTCTCTAAGAGCCAGACACAATATGAATGAATCAATAAATAAATACATGTGTATTACTTGTCATGACGCACGTGCATCAACATATGAAATGAACCCAGTAAGTAAAAGCAAAACAATAGGCAAGTGTATGTTAATAAACTATAATAATAAAATAACAGTCAAAGTAACGTTAATAAAACTAAAGCAAAACATGGTCATGAAGCTTAAATCGCTATGTACAATGAAATTAGATAGTGGGTCTGTTTCTGGCTATCACAATGGCAGAGGCAAAAATAATGGGTGTTACTTAGGGTTAACTTAATGTTAATAAACTAACTGTCAAACTAAATTAACACAGCACCCCTACACAGGTTACAAAATGCAGCAGCAATATACAAGACATGCATAACAGAATGGTGAAGCAACTCACTAGAACAGAAAACACCAAATTGCTCGACTTTGTCTGATTCAGGTTTCTTTCAAGAGCTCAAACAATTTTGGTAGCAAGAGAAACAGCAGCGCATTTTGTCATTTGTTTATGCCATTTTTGTAGCGATGACATGCGTTTTTGTAAATCAGAATACAAAAAAAAAAATTCAATTATATGACATCGGTTCTGGAAAGATTTAATAAATCAATCAAATCCCTCAAAACACTCTCCCGATGACACGTCGCTTTTTTACAAAACAGTAGTGCATCTGTTGTGAACGAATCACTATCCGTGCCAAGAAGGGGTTCTTTTAAGTGAAGTTCCTGTTCCTTTAGCTGAAGCATTTACAATAAGGAAAAATAAGTTTCACCACAAGGGTGCTCCCTTTGGTGAAGTGTTCTCTTTGGAGGTGTTCCTATACATGGAGACTACTGTAATAATAATAATAATAATAATAATAATAATAATAATAATAATAATAATTACTGCTATTTTTTTTTTTTTAAATTTTCCTATTGATTCCATATACATAACCTTGGCTAGTACAGTAGTTTGTAAAAAGGCAGACACTGGCTGTCCAATATGGGGAATTTAGTTGACATCGAGCAGATTGAGCTCTTTTCTAATTATCATATTATTTACAACCCGTCCATCTCTAGAATCGCTGGCAAAGCATTCCAATCAGTTAGGACTGTTGAGACAAAGACTGTTTACCCATGTTTGTTTGTACAGGGGCACTTTGAACCCGGCACCTCAAAACTCCTGTAGAAGTAGCACATATCCCTACTGTACAGACAAATTATTAACACGTTTGGCTCTCAACTCATATAAATAACACACAATTACAAAACAGCACTAGCAAACCCTGCTCTAATGACCCCTGGCTCTTTAATGTCAAGAACGGAATGTAACAACATTAATAAAAGCTGGATATCTTGACCTCATTTTGTCCCATCAAAATAATGCTTTGCAACCAATGAGCCCTAACTGACCATTGAGTATTTGATTCTTTGCCCGGCAACAAATCTTTAGTGTTTTCAGATAAATATTGAAATTATTTCCTTTAGGCGTGGCAACATGAAATTAGCATGACCCAGCTTTGACTTTAACATTTGAAAGAAAATAAAGCAGCTCAGAGGATAAGCTACAAAATGAACATTAGTATTTACATTTCAAGTACTGGTTAATGTATTGTATGATCTGGGAGGATAGTATTATTATTATTATTATTATTATTATTATTATTATTATTATTATTATTATTATTATTATTATTATTAATAAACCCTAGTTATTCAATTAAAAAAACAAAAAAAAAAAACAACTTGGATGGATGCTTCATACAGACACAATGCTCATAGTGGATAAAATCCAAGACAAAGGTGTTCTACTCACGAGGAAGACGTTTGACTCCAGGTACACCTAATGCATCCCCTCGTTATAGCTATGATGTGTCTTTTCACAATATGATAGTCAAGTTTGCTCCATCCTCTCATTACTGCATTGTGTTGTATGTACTGTATGTGTATGTATTTATTTATGTATGCATGTAGGTAGGAATGGAAAGATATGTTTCCTAAATACTTATTCTGCAAAATACAATTTTAGATTCACAGTTAAACTGAATTGTGGAAAGATAAAATTCAGGTGATTCACCTGCAGTAAGCGATGGACGGCATAAGCTCCCACACAATAACCTGACATTCAAAATGTCCCCCAATCACAGTATAATCGTAAATCTTGAAAAACTACTCACTTCTAAATCTTTACAGTAAAACTACTCACTTCTAAATCTTGCAGTATAATCATAAATCTCGAAAAACTACTCGCTTCTAAATCGTTTGTAGTCATTTTTGTATTACTTTAGTATAAATACATGTTAATTTAGATTAATATGTTGTTTTTTTCTGACTTTATGTGAACGCAAAGACACAAATTTGCCTGTTTTCTCATTGGAAATAGGTAAATTTCAAAATATCACTGTCCTGGTCACAAAAGCAAAGTTTGTGGGGAATAATAGCCATTTTCTATACTTTTGAGGCATAAGCAATTAGGAAATAACACTTACTACCCAGGAACAAAAATTGTGTTACATAGTGTAATCAAAACAAACAAGCGTGTTTGCAGTTAAAAATCTTTATTAAGACACTCATTACACTAATAAAAAATGTATTAAAACACTGCATTTAGTATCAAATTCAGATATGATCTATAGATTTTAAACTTTGTTTACCATTCCACTATGATTTATAAATGTTACTATACCGTAGGAGAATAGAAATTCAATGAGGCAATTAAGATAATTTGGCCAGTGAAGGCTTTAACGTTTCAAGGCTAGTCACTCTGTGGAAACTGATGGTACTTAAAAGCAATGCAAATGCTGTCACAACTGCTAACCTGATAGAATCTAGAACAATCAGCACTGGGGCTTTTTTAGAGTAATTGCTTCTTAAAAAAGCAAAAAACTCAACTAAGGGGTACATTTATGTTGTTTTTTATTTTTATTTTTCATATTTTTATTGCAAAGATTATTCTTGCTTTGTACTGTGAGATTATTTTTAAAAGCAAGATAGAAAACATCATAATAATTTAAGATGTAATGGTATTGCTGTGGCGTGTTTCTGAGCAATAGCAGAATTTGAGTCAAGGACATTATATGGATGAAGGAGTCCCATTTTCATGCCATAGGGTTCATAGGAATTTGGACCTTATTTATAAATGTTAAAGCCCTACATAAAACATATTTACTTTTAACCATTCAAGAAATAATTCTGCAAAAAACGAACTGGTGTAGAGCACCAAGATGAATTAATGAGGTAAGAAAATGAAACTTGCGTTTTAAATACTATTTGAGGTCAAGATCCTGCTCTGTCTGTAGTCGCTCCTCTGTGGTCTTATCATAACAACTGTAACGTGAAAACAGACTGAAATAAAATTTTACTGTTGGACTAGCCCTTTACACAAAAGCAAAGCTATGTTTGTGTTGGAACCAGGCTCAGCTTTGGACATAAATATTTGTGAAAGTTTTTCAGTTTAAATGTCAGTTTATGGCAATGGTTATTAACACTAACCACCGACATCAAGTGCCCAGACAGGTTAGCACTTCAATCACTGGAATTTCAAATAGAGACCTATATAGGCTCTCGATTATAACGCGCCTCGGATATAACACTCCTACAGCATGTCCCCCAATCACCTATACTAGTGATTCATGCAATATTTCTACAGTAAATACAGTACTGGTGTTGTTCAAACTGTAAACAACTTCGCAGTCTAACTTTTGTTTCTGTCTCTCCCTTTTGATACAATATCAGAACTGAAAGCTGACATCTCATTCAGCATTCATTTTATAACTAAATAAATATTAGGCCTATTATGTGGTTATCTTTCCTAATGTGTTTACTTTTCTGCTACGAGAGGATCTGCGGCTTTATTCGGGAGACGAGAAGCTTCACCTTCGCCTCATCCCCGCCTCGGCAGCTGAACCTAAGGTGAGCCCATTCCCTCTCCCTCTCGCCTGACCTGCTCTTTATTTTGTATTTTAGTCAGATGTGTGTTGTTATTTGTCTTCTGTCCCATGGTTCCCCCCACCGACCCCCTCCCCCGTTTATAACACTCATAATGTGTGTCCCCTGAGACCTGCGTTATAGCGAGGGAGCACTGTATATACAGTGGTTTGCAGAAGTATTCACCCCCCTGCAAAGTTTTCACATTTTGTTGGCATCTGAGTGTACTCCAGGATGCTTTCAAATTAGACTTTACATGTAGAACCTACACAAACTACTGCACATTGATAAATTTAAAAAAATGCATATAGAATATAAATAAGTATGATTTACAGTGAAAAAAAAGATTAATCTCAGTAGCATAAGTAATCAACCCCTTTACTGCAGCCCAAAATCAGCTCAGGTGCAAATGATGTGTTTGAAAGGTCACAAAATTAGTGAAATGGTTTCAGCCTGTGTGTAAAAGTGGCTTAGATAATTTCCTTCAGGTATATAAAGACTTTCAAGCTGCAAATCACATAGTGATCCAACAAAGCAACCAGAAAGACCAAGGAACTTTCGAAACAAGTCAAGGATAAAGTGGTATAGAGGCACAGAGCAGGAGAAGGGTACAAGAAAATTTCAAAGGCACTGATTATCCCTCTCAGCACAGTGAAGTTTATCATTAACCCTTTGCAGTCCATTTATTCAGCGCTTGTCAAGCGTGGCAGGTCCAATTTATTTTCACACACGCTGTTTATTTTACACACACTGTTTAAAATATTCATTTTTCAGAGTAGAACAGGTTTAAAACGCATTAGAATTGCAAAAGGACACTCTACTGTATCTCCAGCCAAGCCCCCCCGTTCGCTGTTTTTTTTACATACCTCTTTATAGATGTGCCTACTAATAAATCCTCTCCTGGGCACTTGTTTTATCACCAAACTCCTCAATAATGTGATCCAAGTCATTATTTTATTACTATAACATCTCAAAAAGCTCTGCAAATGTCTGTGATATTCTTTGCGCGCCTTTGTTTATGTTCATGTTATCTCTGTGGTTCATTGAAAGTTTGAAAGTTTTTCTCAGCTTTTTCCAGAGAAAAAACAACTAGAGACCTGTGCTTTACGTTTTTTTTGATGATGTCGGACAGGGTCCAACATCGGACTGGAAAGGGAAAATTGTAATGTTGGAACTGGTCCGACATAGGACTGGCAAGGGTTAAGAAATGGAAGATCGTTCATACCACTCAAACACTATCCAGATCAGGTTGCCCTCCCAAACTGAGCAGCCTGGCAGTCAGGAAACTGGTTTGGGATGTCACTCTGAAGCCAACAATGACCTTGAGAGATCTGCAAAGTTCAGTGTTTGAAATGGGAGTCAGTGTTCACACATCAATAAAAGCCGCTCCCTACAGCTGGCCTGTATGGATGGGTGGCAAGAAAGAAGCCATTACTCAAAAAGCCTCATCTTAAAGCACGTATGGAGTTTGCAAAAAAAGCATGTCAATGATACTGCAGAGATGTGGAAAAAGGCTTTGTGGTCAGTCGAGACAAAAATTGAATCATCCAAACTGTCGAGCATGGTGGTGGCAGAATCATGTTATGGGGATACTTCTCTTCAGCAGGGACTAGGAAGCTTGTCAGGATAGAGGGGAGAATGGATGGTGCAAAGTACAGATGAATCCTTGAGGAAAAACTGTTTGACTCTGGGGAGTCAGTCAAGACACTTGGGAGGAAATTTACATTTCAGCAGGACAATGACCCAAAGCACAAAGAATTAATGTTCTCGAGTGGCCCAGTCAAACTCATGATTTGAATCCAATAAAAAATTTATGGTCAGAATTGAAGATTGCAGTCCATTGACGATCCACAACAAACTTATCAGAACTGGAGCAATTTTCCTGTGAAGAATAGGCAAAAATGTCACCATTCTACTGTGCAAAGCTAGTAGAGACCTATCCAAAAAAGGTGCTTCTACCAAGTACTGACTTAAGGGGCTGAATACTTATGCAACCAGTAAATTTCATTTTGTATATTTTCTTTGCAAGTTTTGTTGGCATTTAACCTCCTCCTTATATAACAGTGTTCAGTTTAACCACTACAGCTTTGAATAAAAAAAGTTTCCTTTAAAAACTGTGCATAGATTATTTGTAATTCAACAAAATGTGGCATTATTGGTATATTGATATATATATATAAGGTCTATAAAAATCAATATTGCCTGAAACAGCAGTCTTATTGCACATATTGGGCAATATTGAACGTGATTACATCATCAAGAATGTTCTCGGCAGGCTCTCTCACAGAGAGAAAACACACACTGTACTCACCTGCTTCATCTGTGCAGAGATAGTTACTTCCACTGGTGCATTAAAAACTATAAAACACATCTTCAAAAATTAAAAGGACAAAAGGACACCTTCCCTGTAAGTGCAATTTTTGTATTATTTTAGTTAAAATGTTTTCGTTCCTACTGCCATTATCAATGTTTCTTTCCCTCCCAATCACTCCCCGAGTGTCTTGGCTGCTGGCATGCCTCCCACTGAAGTAAATACATTGATACCAAAATATTGAATAAATTGAAGCCTTTCTTAAAAACATATAATTACAGGAAACTTCTTTTGTGCAAAACTTTTGCTTTTGTGGATGAGAAAAAAAATTTACAAGAAATCGATGTCTACAATTATTTATTTCTGTATTTTTTTTTGCAAAACAAAAATGAGAATTCAAAAGTATTCATGCCCTTTGATGCTATGATAGTATTGTTTACAAGGTGCTAGAAATTTCAATTTGCTAATGCAGAACCTAACTCTAGAAAAGTCTAGAAAATGCTGGATTATAGGTGAAAATACTTGCAACCTCAATGGTTGCAGGCCAAGGAAAAAGCCACTCTTAGGAAAATGTCACAAGGACAGTCATTTAAAGTTGGCACTTGAGTGATGGATGTGAGTTCTGGTAAAAGGTTTTGTGGAGTGATGAAACTAAAATCGAGCTATTTGGTCACGCTGATAGTCGTTATGTTTGGAGAAAGTCTGTGAGGCGTACAAAGAAAAGAACACCATACCTACTGTCAAGCATGGAGGTGGCAATATCCTTCTATGGGGCTGTTTTTCCTGTAATGGTACAGGAAATCTAGTTCCAATGCATTAATTGCTGAAATAATTGTAGACATCTATTTCTTTTAACTTTTTTTCCTCATCCAAAAAAACAAAACTTTTTCTACAAAAGATTTTTCTTACAATTATTTGTTTTCGAGAAATTATATATTTTCATTGGGGTATGTAAACTTTAAACTTTTGACTACAACTGTGTGTGTATATATATATATATATATATATAATATATATATATATAGATATATATATATATATATATATATATATATATTATAATGAGGCAGGTGGCTATTACACACATTTACAATTCCGAACAATGTGCAATGACTGTGTAGATCCAAGATATGGAAGATATGGAAAACTATGTTGGTTTGGTATGCTTTTAATGTGCTTGGCCAAGCACATTCAGGAGAGCATGTCATGTGGCCAGAGCAAAGCCGAGGAGTTCCAGAGAAAGCACCAACACTACTGCTCTGTCGGTTGCTGAGATATTTGAGTGGATCTGACCCTACCGATTGTTGTTTAAAACCACTCTCTGCGCTTAAACTTCTGACTCTGAGCATTAAAACCATGCTTGGATGTTGAATGAGCGTGACTCTCAAGCATATCATTTTCTATGCTTTCAAGAGCACTTTCTGTGCAATTGGAGAACAAATCAGTTGCACTGAAAGCATGTGTTGACATTCGAAATAGTTCGAATTCAATTCTGTTCATGTTTTGACCCTTCTGTGTATGTGTCGCAACTTTATATGGCTGACCCCATCACACAAGCTAAATAAACTCCTTCAAACAAGAGCACTGTCTTGCATTATAATATTTATTTTTGCAAAGATTCAATATCATGAGATAAACCAATTAACTTATCCCTATCTGCTTGTATGTCTGCCATCTAGTCCCCCTCACCCTGTTCATCCATCACCTCATTGAATTACTGAGAACTGGTGGAACATTCCGGCCGCAATCCTCAATATTCAACCATGTCTTTACCTTCATGTGTCTTAAACCTGTAGCCTCTCATGGTTCTTTGTGAACAGCACTCAGTATTTCTAGACATAGCACACATGGAAACAATTTCAAGCATGCCATTTGTTAAATTATGTTATCTTGATAGCACAATCAGATTGCAATGTGATACAGTCCATATGCAATAATCTACATTAATATATCTTGGCTATGTGTATGTGTCGGTCAATGAAGAAAAAAAATTATGTAACAGAGGCCAGGAGGTGTCTCTTAGTGATTGATTTATACAAGAATAACATTATCAATGAGATCCACTGACAAAAAATATTGTGTTTGGAAGGATGTCCTTTCCCACTCTTCGGGGTTAAGACTACAGTAGCCTTGTGAGGGTCTGGAACCAACTCCCCAGTAATGTTGATGAAGCTGACACCCTGGGATCCTTCAAGAAGCTTCTTGATGAGATTCTGGGATCAATAAACTACTAACAACCAAATGAACAAGATGGGCCGAATGGCCTCTTCTCGTTTGTAAACTTATGTTCTTATGTTCTTAGTCCCTCAGTAATATAGACACCATACATTTGGCTATGCCAGACACAATGTTTGTACCCCAATAGTAACCAATTAGGTGTGACACTAAGTCATTTGGAATTGCATGATCAAAAGAGGCACACTGTGTACGATGCGTGCATACCTTATGACAGAGAAGCAGCTATTATATGTTGCCTCTCCCTGTTTCGACAGGGATCGGAGGTTACCTTGGTGTTGTGTTAGAAACGATTGTGTCCGATGGCCGCAGCTGTATCGGCCATCGAGCTCGGCTTACTACGCATGTGCCCACTACAAGCGTGGCTCAATGCTTTCCATTTACATCTAAAGCACGACAGACACAATTGGCTTGCAGCCCTGCACGGGTGGAGGACAACCTGTCAACTGCGCGAAGGTGTGCAGAGGGAGTAGTGTTGAATCGTCAGGTGGTGACGACGGATGCCTCCAACTTGGTTTAGGGGGCAGCCTGGGAAGGTAGAGGTGTCCGTGGAACCTGGTCGGGCCGTTGGACATCCCTGCACATAAACATGCTGGATTTGCAGGCTGTTTTACTTGCTCTCGAGCACTTCCTCCCGGTGCTGCAATGAACACATATGTTGGTCCGGACAGACAACACAGCAGTGGTGGTGTATGTCAACTACCATGGTGGCCTCCAGTCCCCGGGGTTGCATTGCATTGCCTTCTGGATTTTGATGTGAGTTCAAAGTAACACTGCCCGTGGTACTCCCTCCACTGCTTAGGCGGTCCAATAGGCATTGACACACTAGCCCATAAGTGGCCCAGGACCCTCCTTTATGCATTCCCACCTATACCGTTGCTCCCAGCCTTTCTAGAGAAGGTCCAGTTAGAAAAAGTGACAATTCTCCTAGTGGCCCCCAGGTGGCCCAGGAGAATCTGGTTTTCGACCCTATGCCAGCTTTTACAAGGCCAGCCCTGGGAGATCCCTCTTTATCTGGATCTCCTCAGTCAGGCGACAGGCACTCTCTGGCATCCGGAACTGGGCGGGTTCCAATTACAGGTCTTCCTCCTGAACGGGACTGGTGGTCAGCCCTTGGGTCTGACATGGTTGTGGGCACATTGCAGAATGCTAGGTCAGACTCCACTAGGTCGTTATATGCCTACAAATGGAGATATTTTCAGAACTGGGCTCTAACTAGGTGTCGTGACCCAGTCTCTTGCCCCATGCCAGTTATCTTGCAGTTTCTCCAGCCAAGCCCCACTCCTTGCTCATTTTAAATGGCAACATATATTTCAAGTAAGCTAAATGATCCTGTCTGAAACATAATTACGGCTTCTGATTTTCAGTTTTAACTGTTCGTGCTGGCCTTAAGTGACAACTCCTGGTACGTGTTTAGCCGCCTAATAATAACAAACAAGCACAGAATTAGACATGACAAAAGCAAAAAAACACTCATGTACATTCTCACTGTCCTTTTGGTACGTCCATAACCATAACAAAGGAACAGAATGCTCTGCCACATCCCTTTATGTACTGTCAGCCACGCCCCTTGGTTAACGAGTGCAATCGCTTTCTCCAATCTGTGATCGCCACATTGCTTCCCATCTGGGGCAATGACTTGGTGTACCATGGCTCCTTAACAGATGTCCGACTTCCACCTTTACCTGGAATGAATTGTCAGACCATCCAGTCCAGGGCATGCTATTCCTTTTCTACAGCTCCCTCACAGGTTGGGAGGGAGATTTGTAATCAAGATTCATTTTCTCTCTGTCACATATCACCCATGGCAGAGTGGAGCCGAAGGAACACTCAGCTGAATTTACTTTTCCCATTACACCCCCCTCCTGAGAAAAATAATCTGCATTTTACTGTTCTTTCCATAAACGTTGAATCATATGATACATAATGTATTTAATTAACTCCTATTTTTTAAAGATAAAAATTGAGCAGTAACGTACAAAACTGAGAAACAAAAAAATGGGAGATTACTTAAGATACCTCTAATTATATTGCTAGATGTTTGAAACAAGTTTTGTAGTCAACAGATGTTTTTCTACTTTATAAAAAAATAGGAATTACTGTAATTAAATACTAGAGTAACCGCTTTGAAAATATGGTGCCATATTTCCTGGCTTATGGATTTGTCAGTGCTGTCAGAGGTGAGAGATTTCCAGTGCTGTAAACTGCTTGGGAGGTGTATAATCGAGCAAGATAACACTTCCATTGTGCAATACAAATTTAGCAAATATCAAAGTGTAGTAAGCAAACATCAAAAAGCTAGTGCTGGGAAGTGGCAGGGCAGGGTTTTTTTGTGTATATATGTGCTGTAAATAGTGTGTAATTATTGCAAATAATTAATGAAGTGCCTCACACCCCAGAGAGAGCCTGCCTGCTGTGTGGGATTACCAGCTGTGGAATCTAATCAGCAGGTAGGTGTGTTCTAGCAGGGGCATTAGATATAAAAAGGTCCAATTTACACCAAGGGCTGCTGCCTTGCCATAGCCAATGGGCTGAAGATTGTCCATGCTACACAGGAAAAGAGACCTAACCACCTTGCTGAAATCCTCCGATTGCTATAATGCTGAACCGGTTTGGATCTTGAAGAAGAAGACAAAACCATCAACCTCCAGTTGTGTAGCCAGAGTCGGGGTTTGTTTATTACAAAGTAAAGACTAGTTCTGGGATTGTAGATTCCCTTACAGTATAGCGAGGTGTATAAGCAGGACCTCCATTGATTAGGAGTAGTGCCGCTGTTTTCACATTTTCTATCAGTGATTTCAATTGTGCCAGTTATTTTTTACACTGCACTTCTGTTACACTTCTGGACCAAAGATACATAACAGAAAACTTGGAATGCTTCCTGTTTTTTTCTGTTCTGTTTAACTGATCAAAAAAATATAGAAGAATATTTAGTCACACATTATTCTAACAGGCACTGTTTTAACTGCTAACTAGCTTACTAACATGTTAACAAATGTGGTTAATTTCTTTTTTACGGATAGTTAATATATAGTAGCCTATTCATAAAGAAAGAAATACCAGATAAAACATTTTGCAAACATCAGATCCTAACTTCACTATTATCACTATTCACTATTATCAGCAGGTAAATGCAGCCAAAAGACAATGGATTACTTTCCAGAACCAATGTCTTTTCACCTCTTAAATATCTGTTGGCGCAGGATGTCTTAAAAAACACTTGACATTCATATGGTATGTGAGAAACAAATGTGCAGTCTGGTGTTAGATACCCAGAAGTATTAACCACCTCTTGAATATGTTTATTGACTGTGTATTAAAATGTAACTAAACTTAAAAAAATGGGTAATTGCATAATAATTAAATACTTACTTAACTCAAGCAAAAAAATAAAGGGTTGCTGCTTTTACTTCAAAGTGGAGTAAAAAAGAAAAGGCCCATCAAGATTATAAGACGTCAGTAGCGATAATGATGTTTATATGAAACAGTTGATGTTTGCACACAGGAAATACCATGGTAAACTATCAGGGAATGAATAAAACACTCAGTTCATTTCCTTTGTAACAGAGCAGCATAACATTCTGTACTTTGGGTTTTTTGGAAAACCAAGATCAACAGTCATGGAACAATTCAATAACACCATGCTAAAAAGTTTTAATAGTGACTTTATCAAATCCTTTTATGTTACAATGACATAAAACAAGACTTCTGTTTCTAAAAGTGACAATACTGCAACTTTGTGGTTTGTATAATATATGCTTGCATGTGTGCTGTCTAGTGTAAAAATATTGATAGATTGTATGTCTTTTTTTTCAGAAATTCATTTTGAACTGATTTGAACTGTTAAAGACATCCTTCAGAACAGATATAATTACACGTGGCTTCATTTTTTAAATTCTGATTAAAGCTAGCTTTTTATACATCTCTTGTTATTGTTGATAGAAGATGACTAACATTTGTCTCCAGGAAATAACATCATGACGTGAGTCAGGACATACAGTTAAAAAAAAAAATCTTGTTATGAGTTGGTGCCAAGGAAGAAATCACATGACCATCATCAATGGCTCCTCATTGTGTTTTATGAGGGAAACTACTTCAGTAGCTCTATCAATGCATATTTCACATTATTGGTCAGCTTCTGCTGCCTGGGTCCAAATAATTTCTCTTTTGCACCAGGGGATAGAAACATCCTCTTGTTCGGTTGGTACAGTATGACATTACTGGGGGTGGCCTCAGAGACAAACTGGCTTCCTTTATACCATTCCATGTCAAAGGGTCAAGTCTTCAGGCCTCTGGAGTTCTGAACAGCAGCCCCACCCACACCCTCAATCTCTTTAGTGTCATCAAGAGAACTCTAATGTATCTGGATGCAGTTCTGCACTTTGCATCAACAAACAACAATACAGACAAAGATTAACTGAAGCCAAACCACAGGGGCTTAAACAAACATGCAAGCACAGGATTCAATATCTTAGACCTTGCATATGTTTGGGCTTGTGGCAAAGTGGTTTGCTGTGCGCAGGTGTAGCGGTGATGTGATTATGAAACAGAAGACAGACAAGAAAGTTCACAATCCAAACTGGTTTTATTTTTATAATCCTGGTCTGGTGACCACAAAGAATAATCCCAGGCAATACACAGCAATGTATATTGCACTGCTCCAAAACAATGGGTTGCAGTCCCAAAATAATAAGACACAGTTCGTAAATAACAAACACAGTGGAACACATACAAAGATACACGTTCACAAGTCCAGAGCGAGTGTTACAGTGCTCGTGGTGTAATACAATCTATTCGTGGTTATCTATAAGTGTTGTCTGGGTTTAGTGCTCCTGATCGTGTTAGATTTTTAGACAAGTCAAAACAAACAAAACACTCACGGTAATTCACAGTACTCCTTCCGGTTCAGCTTAACAATAAACAAAGAAACAGATCACCTTGGTACTTCTCTTTATATACTGGTCAGTCATGCCCACCCCTTGGTTAATGAGTGTAACCGTTTCTCCTCCAATCTAAGGTTGCCACATCGCTTCCCTTCTGATGATGACTTGGTGTACCATAGCTCTGCCCCTTGTCTAGATGTCCAACTTGCATCTAACCCTGGGAATTGATTGTCAGGCCATCCAGTCCAGGACACTGTTCCCTTTACACAGCACCCTCACAGGTTGGGAGGGAGATTTATAACCAAGATTCATTCTTTCTCTGTCACAGGGCTTAATGAATCTCAGATGTTAACATTACTGTGTATTATTCTTAGAATGGAAAACAGTAACTCTTCACTCTGCCTTTAAAATAATTACATGTAGTTGGATGATTTCCCCAAATTGAAAAACATAGTAGTAAACAGCAATTTGGAGTAAAACCCTTTGAAAAAGAGCCCAGTGCCTCCAGTTGCTACAATGGTTTCCTTGATTATTTCAAAATGAACACACAATGCTTTGATGTGGTCAGATGTTGTAATTACAGCAATGATATTAAAGGGATATTTAGCTACAATTCTTCTATCGTTTCTAGGCAATCATAGTGATTCAACAGTCTTTGATGTACTAGTCTCCGCAATGAAGGCCAATGCATGAAACATCCATTGGAAGACCAGTGGTGAAATAACCCTGTAATAAGGAGAACTACCCCACTGCTTCTAAAACTACAGAAGACGTCTTCAATGGATTTGATGAAATACACAACGAGTGTCCCACTGCAGGATTAGCTCCTTAAACCTGTAAATCCATGCCATGGTACCCCAGCATTCTGACTGAAACCGTGGCTACTTTTAATTAAAGCCTTAGTGTATTTTAGAAACTTAGAATAATCTATGAGCAAACTTTGAAGCTGCAATTGACAGGTACCTTTAAGTTCACAAGGTCCAGCCAGATGGAACATGCATTTTGAATAAGTGTATATGCATATTACAAGAATCTGTGATGGAACGATCATTTTCTTTCATCAGCTGTGGTTAACCGTGGTTATTTTCATCAGATAGTGGAAAATCAAATGGGAATGCTGGGGTTGTTTAGCTGGCGATAGATAAAATAATATATCTGGGCTTAACTTTTAATATTCATCTTCTTATTTAATCACAAAGCAGAAAAATACATACAATTGTCAGAGGAATTCGAACTTCTCTCAATGTGTTATGATTCATTTATAAATTCTTTTTTTAAGCAAGCAGAGCCATGACTAGGGACAAATGAAGATCACAAGCTAGACAAGAGATGAAAAGGCTGGACAAGCTGCCAAAATTGTGAAGGAATAATTATTCTATTGGCTTTGAAAACTTCCATGAGCCCCTATTCCTATGTAAAATGACTTTTCAATAGAAGCGTTTGTATTCATTGCAAACATATGGATTTATATTTTTCTAAAGACATGTGGATGATAATCAAGTATAACAAATGCTAATGGATTCAGTTTTGTTGTGTTGCACTTGCATTTCCCTGCTCTACTTTGAGAAAGCTTGCTCCTGCTGTGCTACTGTTGTAGCATACAAAAATCTACAATGTAACTTTGCTTAGCAACTACAGTGCAGCATTTAACAAGAGCATGACATTTTTTAGGAAAGCAATTTTTTTTATTTTAGTAATAAATATGTGTAGAATCTTGAGTGGCATGAAATGACACATATCAAGCTTGGTTATTTTTGTGTGCGCGTGTGTCATATGCCCCCACTTACAGGTACCTTTTTGTGAAGTTTGCTGTCTAAATACTCAAATACTGGCATTTTGATTAGTTTTCTCTTGTCCTCAACTATCTAACATATTGTTTATCGCAGTAGAGGGGAAAAAACATATATAAAATATAATTTTAACAGGATACTTTTCTGGACCTTTTGCTCCATCTAGTGATTAGATTGGGCAAACCAAGACACCACAGCAAGGTCCATCACCAACACATTCTATGTATGCACAGTACAACTTAAATGCTTTAAACACAATGCACTAAACTAATTCTGGGATGACAAACACATATCTGTCAAATAAAAAGCAGTCAGTCAGTACAGCATCATGATGCCTTTCCATCTACAAAGATAGTTAAGTTGTACTGAATTAACTGTATAGCCGGTAAAGCTGGTTTAATTCAAAATGCATGTCTACACTGTGCAATAACCTGTATGGGCAGGATTAAAAAAAAACAGCGTTATTGTATCGAACTCTTGATATAGTAACAAAAGCTTTAGTAGTAAGTGTTTTTCAAACAAAATGTGTTAATCAAATCAATCCGTTAACGTTTGGAAATTGAGCCGGTGAGGTCGTTAATGAACGCATTTCTCATTAAAAAGATTAATTGTTGCAGGTCATGTAATTCACTTTCTGTCTCAACGACTAACTAAGGGTAACTTGTTAAGCAAAATGCATGTTAACAAGATGAAGAAAAATGAATGGAACCTTAAATCTCTGTTATGAAAACTACTAGGGTACAGGGTGGCGGCTCTCGTACCAGCAAGCAGCAGCCAAATGGAAATAAAAAATAACGGGAATATCTATTTTGTGTATAATTTGTAAACTTCATTTAAAATTGAGCATTTTGTCATGCATTTTGCATGCATATATATATATATATATATATATATATATATATATATATATATATATATATATATATACTCCGCTTATCACGAAAGAAAATAGGAGGAGTCACGTTTTGAAGGGAATACTGGCTGTATGCGGCCCCAGGTTGTGAAATACACATTTCTTTTGTCTTTTAGTGTTTATGTATGGCTCGCTACCAAGACAATAAATACGAGTCATCATGGAATTCACCCCTGCATCCTTCCTTAGACCAGTTTTTCGTTTGTTTTTTAACCTTTTTGTTGTGTATAGACAGTAAAAATTATTAGGAATCTGTACACATAAATTACTGTCTGGACTTTCCATTTAATGGCTCTCGCCTCACGAAGTGGTGTCAGAAGGAAAATGGATCAGAGCTACAGTTTTGACAATAAACTAGGGTGCAGGAGGAGAACCAGAGGAGAAGTGACACGGCACCAGGAAGGGGTCGCCCTGTTCTTTGATAGGAAAAATATATATATATATATATAATATATATATATATATATATATATATATATATATATCTGCAGAGTGGCCTAGGGAACACTGGGCCATGGAATTGGCACTCTGCCTGACAGGGGAAGCTCAGGCAGCGTATCGAGCCCTGACGGATATGTTAAAGTTGAAGGCCATTCTCGGGACGGGAGGGGTATATAAGCCATCTATGTATATTGATTGGAATTTATTTTCTTATGTTGACATCTACTTATGTATGTATTTTAGTATGTATGATTGTAGGCTATAAATAAATATGTTTGAAGTGTCATTTGTTTTTGTAGTTGTTAGTTATTATACATGCATCCCATGTATATAACACTTAATTATATATTTATTACGTTTTTAAAATTACAATAGAACTCCCTAACCCAATACACAATTTGTTTATAATTAACTGTTCTATGAATCTTCTAATCATGTATTTTCTTTGTTACTCTTTGCTTGCCTCCAAGATAAATAAACTCAACATGATTAGAAGTAGCCACTGAACACTTACAGTATTATAAGAACGTTTCATATGCATACAGACATGTGAAGGTGAAAGTGTACATTGTACATAAAGTGTGGGGGGAGTCTGACAACATTACGAATACGTTTAGGCAAAATCCACATCAATGATCTCGGTAACATGAGGTATTCCATGGGTTTGTATGCAATCTTGCCCATGGTGTTATCTTTTGAAAACAAGCCCTGTCAGTCCCATATTGCACTTTTTAACGATTAGACAAAATGTTTATAGAATACTTGATAACTGCTATTAGGACCATGCTTCATGATTTCTTTATAATTAATAGCATTATAATTAAATTATACCAAATCACATTTTTTATTTACAAAAAGGGAAAACATAATACATGATAATGCTATTAATGATAAATCATGATTATAGTAGCAGTTTTTATTCTGTAAATATTTATTCTAATAGTTGAAAAGTACAATGTGGGGCTGTCAGATCTTGTTTTCTGAAAATATCGGCACAGACACTGTAGGCTGCCCAGAGCTGTGTTGTCCTCCGACACTGTAGCTCTGGGTGGCTACACAGTGAGTCTGCAGTGCGAAAAAAAGCGGTTGGCTGACGGCACACGCTTCAGAGGACATCGTGTGCTCGTCTTCGTCACTCCAGAGTCAGCGCGGGGGTGGTAGCGGTGAGCTGAGTTAAACAAAATAATTGGACTCTACTAAATTGGGAAGAAAACAACAAAAACTTTAGACTACTAAATTTTTACAAAAAGAAAAAAAACAATTGTATTCCTGTTTGAAAATGTGGCTTTGCTGTTGAGCATCAAAACAGGACCATATGTATTTAAAATACATTCATGCCAGAATTTCAATTGTCTATCACTTACGATGAGCACCACATTATCACATTTAAATGAAAATAAATAAAAGCATTTTAGTTGGGTTCGATGTTAGTGCTAGAAAAAGCAATTTGGATATCACATCAATGTTTCAATAAGGCCGCCGGGGTATTCTTGCTTGGTTACCACAAAGCCTCTGAAAATGGTTGCACAATTAACAGGTTTAATGATGTTTCAATGAAGAACTGCAGTCAGCTCAAAAGAAATATAGTGCTATGATATGTGTAGTTTAATGTATTCTGGACACATTGATTCGCTCAGATTGAAAGGTATTTGGTCATTTAAGTTATTAATAGTAATGGTAGATGCACAGCTGTTAAAAAGGAGCGGTCACTGACCTTGCAGCCTCACTTATGATACTTACACGTGCTCCCCACAGAAAGCTGGATAGACTGCAATAAAAAGGATTTGTAGTGATAGTAGAGCACTGGGAGGGATTCTAGTTCTAGTTCTCAGTCATAAATATAAATTATACAGATCTATTGTATAACCCAAAAGTGACATCTATTAACAAAGACTTTCCCATTCCGGAATTAGTTTCTGTGCTCTTTTTACCAAACCTTAGATAATCTTTGACATGAAACATCAAATATGCAGAGTGGGGGGAAAAAAAAAAGGAACCATGAACTTTGATATAAATATTTTCTTTTAATGTTTTTTTTTTAAAGGAAGTAGCCTTTAAAGCACGATTTGCTGTTGATGAAACTTTTAAAAGTCTCTAGGCAATGTAGATTTAACAATACCAAGCATGTCTCTTTGTCAGCTTGAATGAATAATTGAACAAACAAGATAGGGGAAAAAAGTGAAGTTATTAAAAAGAATGATATTGGTACATATTGTGGGACTGGTGTCAAAAATTACAGCAGTGTAGTTTAATATCGCATATGGTGCCCCTCCAGCTCTGATCTAATGGATGTCTAAATCATGAAACTGGCACAAAGAAGGCTAACTGTTGTTTATAAACTCTCCTTGTGATAGGGGCTTCTAAATACCAGTTGTCTAAATCTATCGATGGGCTGGGATGCATTATTAATGAAGCCTGCGGCCTGCCTGTGCTGCTCAGACGGCTTGTGTGCCTAATAGGAACTATTTCTGTGAAGTGCCGCACCAAGCAGTGGCAGTGCCTGCCTTAAATCAAACAAATGACTGCAGAGTCCCCTGGGGAAGCTCTGAGCCAGCAGAAAGAGGCAGAAGAGGGTGTACCACCTGCTGTAGGGAGGCAGACAGACAGGAGCAGGCCGCCACCGAATATTGAACATTGACTTTAATTATTAAAAGCTACCTTGTGCTTTCTTTAAGTTGACAGTCACTACCACTCCTCTCCATTTGTTAACTAACAGGTACAAAAAAAAATAAAGATTAGCAAACAGCAGAGAGGCAAATATTCAACTAAAGCCCACACATCTGCCTTCCTAACTGTTGTATCTTTTGAAATAGAAACAGAGCTAAAGTTATAGCCCACAATTACTGTTTATTTTATCTGTGTTGCATTTGAACCCATCCATTAAAGAGGCTACTACCTCAGCTAGCACATGTTGGAAATCTGCTTGACTGCTGCACCATATGTGACTTTTCTTAATTAAGACATCTGGCAGTTTTAAAGGAATCCAGGGCCCTGCACACTGGCAACATTTGGAACAGTATTTCCTTTTCCATTAGACACAAGACATTGTATTGCTTTTTAAAGCATGTTGCACAGGTGTACTGTATCACATGTTTCTAATCTTTTAGAATTTTCTTGAGGAATTTCTCAGCTCGTATGTTCTTAGAGAATTACACACAGAATCCACCAAGTAAAAATTAAAAAAAAAAATCACAGTAATTCCTCTAGAAAAAAAAAAGAAAAAAACTATGAAACACTCAATAGCAATTAATTTAGAAATACTAAAGGAAGCTTAATATATTTAACGACAAATGTTACTGCTGGAAGTCTTTTTTTTTTCCAGGTTCAATGTCTGTATTTAATAAAAAACAAAGTCCAAAACAAACATGTTGATGCAACAAGCAGAAGAACATTTTGGCTTGTCAATTCATCACTGCATTTTGGCTTGTCAAGTTTAAGACTGAAGTTTTTTCAGGAGAGAATTCTTGTGGAATAGTTTGTATGCACATTAAATCATGATCTCAGCGGGGAAGAAAAAAAATAATAGACAAGTTTTTATGAAAATGATAATAGACAGGTTTTTTATATTATGAAAATGTAGATGAAGTATCCATGTAATACAGATCTATTGTACTGTATATACTGTAAAAGATAAAACAAGACAGTAAAACCAAAGCAATACAAAAAATATACCCACAACAAGGCTTTTAGTGCACAGTGTATATATACCATAGAGCAGCTTGATTAATATTTACCACCCTTCTAAGCAGTGAATTATCTCTATTGGTATTTTACCAGTAATACCAGTTCCAATTAAAATCACATGAAACCAGGTGTCTGCAAGTCTCTGGATTGGTAATGGGATCCAGAACCTTTCTGCTTCATGATTCAGATTGAATTTCGGCTACAGTGATGATCTTGCCTTGCTTCCAGCTCAGCAGCTTCTAATTTGCAAACTGCTGTACGTGCTTGTTTTGCTGGTGTATTGTCACGTGTGTGCACCAAAAAAAGAAAAACTGTTCTGTGAACAACTTTGAAATTGAGAACAGTGCATCTAAATGAACGCAGTCAAAAACTTTGCATGGGCTTCGAAAGCAAAGGAAATGTAGACACACACACGCTTTCCTTATGTTTCTGTGGCCTCAGTGATCCAAGTGGTTTCTGTCTCATTATTGAATCACACATATAACTGGGTCAACACATAGAGGAGTCATAGGGCCCGTGTGCAAGTGCAAGGGCAACGCTCAAAGTCATTGCGTTAGTGCCATAGGTCTGACCCAAGAGAGTAGTTTTGATCAGATTTAGCACCTGACACAAGCGTTATCCGACATAATGTCTTTGCGCTAGTCAGAGGTGATGTATGCATTCACTGTCTCATAGACGTTATAAAGAGACACAGGTTCTGAAAACTCCATTTTGATATCTCTTTCTTCTCTCCCTTTGATGCAGGAATGCTAATGCCTATCCCATTTTCTCTAAACAACAAACAAACACAAAATTAATAAATATTTGATTTATGAAATATAAATACAGTTATACTTACGCTTTGTCTTTACGTTCTTCTTCTCCTTTCTCCACATTTCACTTCCTACTCCCAGCCCCAATGAGTGCGCTCTGAATAAGCCTGCCTGAGATGTCTCTCTAAAAAGGCTTTGCGCAGCATCACAATCACTTCCCAATGAAATATTACTGGCACCACACCTCAAAGATTATGCCGACCACTGGTGCTAGAACTAGCTCTAAAAGACAGCTCCAAAATCTCATTCCAGTGAAAAAAAAGTTTGCACTGACATTATGAAAATCGAGCCCATGGTCTACAAGCTCAGCATTGGAGTAAATATGATGGAGAGGTGAGGGGGTATACAACATTTAGCAGACCTTCTGCAGCTTTTTAATACATTTTAAAATGGAAGCAATTAAATAGGTAAGCATAAGTCTGCAGATTTTGAGCTGTATTAAATAACTTTCTTGAAGTATAGCCTAGAAGCATGATTGGTTATACTTTCAAATAAAATGTAGAGGATGGCAAACAGCCTGACCAATTAACAGCTTCAAAAACACATGTTTGATTCATGCAAGGCTTATGTCACACAGAATGGGTTCAAAAGAGCTGTATTTCTAAAGTTCTGTTTGACATTAAGGGCAGAGAATAATCAACTGCAAATTTGAAAGTTTAAAAACCTACACACTGTAACAGCCTCTACAGTCAAATCACAGAACAACCCTGGAAATATTTAACTGATACAATTAGTTCTGTGCCAGTGTTTAAGAATTATTTTAAAAGATATTGGCTCATAAAACACTTAAGTATCCCTTGCTTATTAAACGAAATGTATTATTAACTACAGTGCTTCATTTTAAGGCTTTTTGGACTGTATATGTGTTATTCTGTATTTTGTTTGGATTTGTGATTCCGTTTCCAAAAATCAAGAAAGTACTGTAGGTTGAACATATTTATTTGTTGTATAAAATCGTTTATACCACACATGTGACTAGGAAACTCTGAGAGTAACTTACGTTCCTCATTAAGTCAGAAATAACTCTTTTTTCACAATAACTTTGTCCTCACAAGACCATGCAGTTTAGGTGTAACAGATCCACACAGGCCAGGCAAGCTTATCACTAATTAAAGCTAAAGTGTGTGTCACCAGAAATAAAAAGAAGCTTAGACAAAGAAAAATATCTTTATTTTTAAAAAGTTATTCAATTGCTGGTTTTAAATAGGCAATTTCATTTAAATTATTAACCCAAGAATACTTAAGCACATATTGTAAATTATGCCACTCATTTACATTCTGCATTAGAATTATAACAAGTCAGAGTTGTCGATTTATGCTTTAAACACACAGCTAACCCACAAACACACTCACAACGTTTCCTCTAAACAGCAGACAAGTTGGTGTAATATGAGGATGGCCCCTTCAGGGCATTGTATTTTATTTGGCCTTCCTCATTAATATAAATTTATACAGTACTCAATGAACATTTGTGGGTGGGGCAGGGCGATTGCCCTGCACAGGTGGGAATTAGCGTTGGTGTATGATTTGTTTGATTAATTGAACGTTTACACATGGGTGCTCGATTGAGACTTTGCTGCCTGCTGGGTTTGGTTGAGAGGAGGGGCAGTGGGTGATAACAGATATCAGGCTTAAAGAGCACGGAAAGCAAAGAAGTCAGAGGCATGAAGCTAAACAAGCGTTCTTCAAGCGTGGTGTACTTTTACTTGGGGACAACAAGCAGGCCAGAGTCGTAGAATCTCAGCTTGCGGGCAGGGACAGAGCGGGTCAGCAGGTTGAGGAGGTACTCTGAACCTGTGTGATGAAGGGCATTGTAGGTGAGCAGGAGAGTTTTGAAAATAATCCTGAACTTTACAGGTAGCCAGTGCAGCTGGGAAAGATGGGGGTGATGTGATCACATTTTTTTACATCTGGTAAGGATCCTAGCAGTGATATTTTGAACTAGCTGCAGTCGGTTTAGGGTGCCTGCCGGGAGAACCATATAGAGAGTTGCAATAGTCAAGTCGAAAGGAGACAAATGCTTGACAAAGTATCTCCGCATCCGGAAGGAAAAGGTAGGGATGGACTTTGGAGATGTTAGAAGATGGTAGAAGGAAGATTTGACCACAGAGGAGATGTGGGCATCAAAGGAGAGGTTGCTGTCAAGAAGTACACCAAGGCTTCGTACTGTGAGGGAAGGCAGCAGCACACAGTTTCCGAGGTTCAGGGCAGCTATATTTACATTCTTAAGTTGAGTTTCAGATCCTACTAGAAGGGGTTCAGATTTGGCAGACATCCAGGCCTCAATGTCTTGAATGCAAGCCGAGAGCCGGACCATGGCAGAGGGGCTTCCAGGTTCGAGTTTTAAGTAGAGCTGGGTGTTGTCAGCATAGATGAGGATGAGGTGACCCAAAGGAAGCATGTAGATATTGAAGAGAAGGGGCCCAAGAACAGATCCTTGGAGAACACCACAAGTGACTGGGTTTGCATTGCCACTACATCCAGCATAGAAAAGAGACTGCATGTGTCAGGATAGGTAAGAAGACATCCAGGAGAGACAGGTTCCTTAGATATTCCAGCATACTTCTGAAGTCGGTCAAGAAGAATGCCATGATTGATGGTGTCAAAAGCCGCTGGGCAAGCACAGAGGGAGCACCAGCATAAGCACTGAGCAGAAGATCATTCACAATCCAGAGCAGAGCAGTTTCAGTGCTGTGAAACCAGACTGTAGAGATTCAAGCAGATTGTTGTCCACGAGATGTTATATATAAAGTAATCCCTCACTATACGAGCTACCGACATACAAGATTTCAATTATGTGAGGCACAGAGATTAATACCTGTTTTTCCATTAAACAAGCATATTTTCGATCTTACTAGAAGGGAGCTCGCAAAGTGGCCAAATGTATTGCGTCTGCGAAGGGCATACGTCACAGCATTCACCACCACCACTGTCATCCCAGCATGCGCTGTGAGACTTCTTTGTCTTCGCACCGTTCTCGTGTTGTCTCGCGTGAGTAGCAGTTGTCAGTTGCTTCTGTTATCTCTTTTACCTAAGTCCTTTTTTTATTTCTGTTTTATATTTAATATTCTCTTTTAATTTTCTTTTTCATAACTGTGCGTTATTTATTGTTAGCGATTTTACAACTTCATTAATATTTACTATAACGTACATTTTCTAACACTATGATAAGCGCATGAAAGAGAATTGTGTCAGACCCGGACTATATTTGTGGGGGACTCATGCATACTGCAAGAGATTGTTTATTTGTCATTTACTTAACAACATTGGCTAATTTCTTTAATAATTGATACAGAATTTCAGTTATTTCATATTTAGACACCATTCTGTCCTTTATTAAAGGGAATTTTGGGTGTTGAAGAGGACATTTTTTGGACTCTGGAACCAATTGAAGATTATAACATGGGAACCAATGGGGATGTCATTTCTGTTATATGATATTTCGTCTAACCAGCAGTTTTCAAGGAACGAATTATACTTGTATAACGAGGGATTACTCTCTTTTTATTATGCTTTCAATTAGGGTCATGTCCTGGATTTTCTCATATGCATCAATATAACTGTTTTAGATTTAAACTACTAACATAGCTTTAGAAATTTCTGTTTTCAACTTTACAGTGGAAATGTGCATTTTTGTTCAAGATTAGACCAGTACAGAGGTCAATATCAGTGGTGCAAATCTTGAAAACGAAAAGCTCCATTACAATAAATCAAAAAAGAGAATCTCTACTATTGCTGAAAAGCTTTAGTTAACGCTTGTGTGTCTGCAGTTATAAACACAGCTGCAGTTATGTCCTCTGTCTTTTAAACATATTAAACATTATCTTTGTTTAACTTTTGCAGTCCTATGTTGGACCAGGGCAGACGTTACAATTTTCTCTCTCTAGTCTGATGTCGGACCATGTCCGACATCATCAAAAAGACATAAAGCACAGGTCTCTAGTCGTTTTTTCTCCAGAAAAAGTCGAGAAAACCTCTGAGACCGATAGGAGCCGAATGAAGCCAAAAAAATAGGGGCATATCTCATAGCCCCATGCACTACAGAGATAACACAGACATAACAAAGGAGATAGCTGCTTCTGCATCCAGCACTCAGAGAATATCACAAACATTTGCAGAGCTTTTTGAGATGTTATAGTAATAAAATAATGACTTGGATCGCATTATTGAAGAGTTTGGTGATAAAACGAGGGCTCAGGAGAGGATTTATCAGTATGCACGTCTATAAAGAGGTATGTGAAAAATACAGTGAACAAGGGGTGGGGCTTGGCTGAAGATACAGTACTAAGTGTCCTTTTGTGATTCAATACATTTTAAACCAGTTTTGCTTAGAAGAAAAGTATTTTAAACAGCGTGTGTGAAAATAAACTGGACCTGATGCTCCTGACAGGCACTGAATAAATGGACGGCAAAGGGTTAAACGACAAAACAAACAAACATTCACGATATCCCAGCACAGTTCTCCTTTCAGTTATATACAGTTTTAGGCATGGCTCCACAATTGGGGATTTTTTTTCATTAAAAAGCTTTGTAATATTTCGTTGACCAGCGGTTGTATCTGTATGTTCATTACACTAAGGTTTCCACTAATTCAAACTTGTTGACCTTACGTGTTTCTCCACTTTCTTTGCTCTTTTTAAACAATCCTGTGATTGTGACCTGCTTGTTTGGTAATCGTTTAGCCTGAACTTCAAGTTTGATTTTCTTGTTTTTGTGTACTGCACTGTCCAGATGCTTATTAGCAGTACCTTTGCTTAGATGATCCAAAGACACATTGGAAACATGCAAAGTCACATTTTCGTAGGTCTGAACACGATCTTCTGTTGAAGTGAATTCAGCTTTTTTTTATTTGTCAACTGTGCATTTTTTATGTTAATCATAGACTGCAAGCTAATAAATCAACACTAGTTAAACAACCATTTTAAACTTCCTGCCTCTGACTCGCGTGTTACATCATTGTATAGTATGAGGAATTCACCAGTCATGAAGTCGGTGTTTGTTTGACCCCGTTGCCACAGTAACCAAATGCATGGCATTGATGCCGGACCATGTACAGCTACTGTAGAGCTGCTTCTACTTGATAAAAGTATGAAATGAACAGGAGGTGGAGAGTAATGTAAAATACTGAAAGGAAAATAAAATCATATTTTTCACTGTAGACAGTTAAATACATAATTTCTGTGAACCGAGTGCTTTGGACTGGATGGCCAGACAATTCATTCCCAGGGTTAGGCGGAAGTTGGCCATCTAGAAAGGGAGCAGAGCTACGGTACATTAAATCATCGACCCGGAAGAGAAACGATGATTGAAAGTATATAAGGGGACGTAGCGAGGTGATCTGTTCCTTTGTTATGGTTAATGCTGAAACGGAAGGAGAACCGTGTTGTTCTTGTGAGAGTTTTGTTTGTTTTGTAATGTCTAAATGTATCTTATTTGTTGTTATTAGACAGCTAACATGATCTGAAGCTGTCACTAAAGGCCAGCACCAAACCTGGACAACATTGTACTTGTGTCACGATTAACTGTATTTAAACCATGAGCACTATAGCACTCACTGTGGACTTCTGATTGTGTTTGTGTTATGTGTGGGTGTTCAAAATATCGGGACACAACACTGTGTATTGCCTGTTCTCATTATTGTTTACTGTTGTCATCAGACTTAGGATTACAAAATAAAAACCATTACTTCACCAGTACTTTGTTGTTTGTCATTGTATTGAGCACTGCATCTCCTATACACCTGTGCACTGCAAACACAGTCATGAGATAAGATTCTGCAACCTCACCTTCACCATCCAAGAAAAAACTTCTAGTGGCAGAAGTAGACTGAAGTTGAATTTCTTTAAAAAAATTTCTTGTTTCAAATGTTTTTTTTTTTTGTTGACTTTCTTATTTCTTTACATTCATTTTTTTTCTTTTCAAACATTTCCAGGAGTTACTACTCAATTAATATTAATCCCCTCTTGAAACAAGCCAGCTGTGTGGCAATAGGTTTGAATTATTCTACAAGTTCCTGAGTGCAGACGAGCTGATGATGCAGTGGAAAAATATTGCCAAGCTCCACAGCTCCTACAGCTTCAGTCAGGTGTGAATCTGAGATGCGAGCTCCATACAAGTCTTTTTTTTTTTTACCAGCAGTGCCAAAAGCTTCAAAACTTTGCACAAAACTTTGCTCCAAAGGAGGCTGTTCAAATTCCAGACAAATGTATCTGCTGCAGCTCTAATGGAAATGCAGGCTGCCAGATCCCAGCAGTGGTAATTATGAAGGTGGAGTATTGATTGTAATATTGATGTATCACTCATTTTACAAATGTGCATTCTTTAACCTCGAGCTAAAGTCTCAGGAAAGAAGTGGATTGGGAAAATATGAGCTTTAATTGCAAGACCTTGTTTAACTTTAAAAAATGAAGATATTTTAGAGGGGGTTATAAGGTTCTGGGCACAGAATACAAATGTCTAATAAGTTTAGCTGTTCGTTTTCCAGTAACATTAAATGACAACTGTAAACTGTACTTTTTTCAACTACAGTAACTCTTGAGATCAGACCTTTTGGGAGGATAACTCTCAAAAACGTTCATCTGGCAAACATGTATCAAATATACAAATCAATGACAAATACATACATGTATAAACATGCTTTATGATTAAAAAAATGTGATAAAAAAAAAATCTGTTGTTAAAGAGACAAACATATTATTTTGCTCCAGCTTTATTTTCATAATTAAAATAAGGTATAGCCCTCTCTAATTCCTTATCAACCAAGCTTGTCATTTAAATGAAATAACAAACAAAGAAAATAGGCACGATGTACAATTAAAACTGTAACTGCAAAAATATGTTTTTGAAATACTAAATAGTATATATATATATTATATATATATATATAATATATATATATATATATATATATATATATATATATAATATAGATATTAATTAAGATTTTTTTTATTTTTTTAGTCAGAAATTAAAGCCTTCCCAATCTTATTCATTTTGCTTCATTTTGACATTGATGTTTTTATACTAAAATATTGTTTTTAAAATAGGCTATTGTACTGAGGAACTTGATGTCAACAGTATTATTGGACATAGTATTGGTTTCAAACACACACACACACACACACACTTTGGTTAAACGTACTGAAATAATGAGAAGCTACTTTGCTTTTATTTAGTTTTTTTTTTTTACTTTGCTTTTGTTTTTAAAGAAGTTTTATATTTCTTGCCATATAAAGCAGACTTGATACAGTGGTTTTCCGAGTTGTGTTTGACTCTTGTGTTGTTTGGTTATCTTGACAAAATTTCTAAATTGATAATGTCTTTTTCATTTATTAAAACTGCAGTGCCGAAAAGCAAACTTTCAAACGTTCCTATTAACTTAGGAAGACTGTTTATTTTACAGTATGTGTGTCATGAGATGAGATTCTGCAACCCCACCTTCACCATCCAAGAAAAAACTATACATTTGTTTTGATTTAGTGGCAGAAGGTGACTGATAGGGTGTACTGGAATTTTTTTTAAACCTTTTTTCTTGTTTCAAATGTTTCCTTTTTGTTGACTTTCTTATTTTTTAATTATATTTACTTCTATTTTTTTTTTCTTTTCAAACATTTTCAGGAGTACTACTCAATTAAACAAATGGTGCTTGTCTTGATCCCCTCTTGAAACAAGCAGGCTACTGTGGCAACAGGTTTGTAATCTTATTTTCTTTGTTTTTTAGTTTTCTGCTCCCTTCCAGTTTATCACTTTCACTGTTCCTATGTTTGTGTTTGTTTTTGTTTCTCAGTTTCCTTTCTCCTCTCAGTCTACCATACTTCTCCTCTATACTCCCACCCGGAACTGAGAGCGCTGCAGGTTTATATGCAGGTGACCATCTCCCTATTAGCAACAAATAAATTAACTTGGGAGATAGCCACCTTCTGCCTGAGGTTTTCCTAATTTGCAGAGGACGGGCTGCCAACCTCGCCTCTGCCAGAACACATTTAAACAAAATAAAAACACACGGCCTTCGCCATCATATATAAATACAATAAACAAATCATAAAACACAAATACAAAATAACACAAATAAGACACAGGGGTGGAGGGGAGACCCTGTTCTAAAAATAAATAAACAAACACATGTACAGGCTCCTCGCCCTGTTACAATCATCAATGATCATTCTGTCTCTGTCACAGCGCTGTTATTAACAAACACAGAAGAACAGGAATTACTGAAACTAGCTCAAGGTGTTGAAGACCAAGAAAGATTTCTGCAAAATCTGGAAGATGAATCCTTCGACCATCCCAGAAAAATCCTCAGATTACTGCAAAAGATTTGACACAAGAATTGAGAGAAGATGGTCAAGAAATTCATGCGCGAACAATTCAATGATACTTAACAAGATGACTGTCCGCAGGTGAAAACCAAGATGCAAACCTTTGTTAAAAACAATAGACAAAAGAAAGTGATTGGAGTTTTCCATTGAATACTTGAAGAAGCCTGATGATTTCTTCAATCAAATGTTCTGGTCAGATGAATCCAAAATATATGACCAGTATTAAATATGGTGGAGGTTGTGTGATGGTATGGGCTTGTTTTTCATCCTCAGGCACTGGTGACCTTTGTATTGTAGAAGGATCGATGAATGCTGCAAAATATCAAGACATTTTGCACCCTCATTTGTTACCCAATTCTAGAAGGCTTATTGGATGGAAGTTTGTATTCCAGCAGGATAATCACCCTAAGCATTCTACAAAGTCTAGAAAAGAATTTCTGAAAAAAGGGAAGATTACAGTTATGGATTGGTCATCTCAGTCCCCGGACTTGAATCCCATCGAGATGTTGTGGATTGACATGAAGCCTGTTGCTGCAAAAAGGTTACCTAAGTCGATTACAGAACTCAAAGCTGCGTTGAAGAATGGTAAAAATATCTCCGGAAAGATGCCAGGAACTGGTTTCAAAGTACAAAAAATGACTGCAAGCTGTAAAGGAAGGAAAGGGTGGGCACACAAAATACTAATTGCCCAAATACTTTTGTCAAACTATGAAATTAGTTTTTGCATGCTCGTTTTCATTTTATACATGTTATGTAATAATTTGGTGTTTTATTATAAAGCTGAATCTCTGCTTTAATTTATATCTTTCAATAGATCAATTATAGACAAGGAGAAGGATACATTTTGTTGAACTAACTGAACAAAAATTATAATTATACTTTTTTTTTTAGTTAGTCCAATAAAAGTTATCACATCTCCTTCTCTCTGTCTATATGTCTGTCATCGCTAGACTAATACTGCTACCATTTCATCTATCAGCAGAACAATTAGAAATTATAGAAAAAAATCACTTAGTGGTTTTTCTCATTTTTTTTTAACTGCCCAAATGCTTTTGTCTGCAACTATATATATATATATATATATATATATATATATATATATATATATATATATATATATATATATATATATATATACATGGATGAAGGCTATATTTGCATCCTGAACCATTTGGCAAAAAATGGCACAGTAGTGATGTCAAAATGTCATAATTCCTGTAGAGGAAAATATACAGTGCATAGAAAAAGTTTGTGAACCCCAGTGATAATTATGGAAATTCCATAGTTTTACCATGATAGCCTTCTTGAATTAAAACAGTTTCTTAAATATCCAGTAGGGTTTATATTAACCAATTCCATGTCTTTTGAAACAAAATGATGTATGAATTAGACAAACAGTGAGTAATTAAAATTCAGGGTATGTGAAAGTAAGTGAACCCCTGGTTTTATCAGCTCAATTAAGGGGATAATTAGAATCAGGTGTTTAAATAATTAGGTGGCTCCTCAGGGGTGAGTTTGGGAGGCCCTAGCCTATATAAAGATCAGAAACTTTGTGAGTTTTGTCTTCACCATACAGGTGTGTGGAAACATGTCATGCCATGACCAAAATAAATCTCTGAGGACCTCAGAAAAACAGTTATTGATGCTCATCAGTCTAGAAAGGGTTACAAAAACATTTCTAAGGATTTGTGGCTCTACCAATCTACTGTCAGACAGATAGTTTACAAATGGAGAAAGTTCAAGACCACAGTGACTCTACCAAGGAGCGGTCGTCCTAGCAAAATCTCTCCAAGAACATATCGAAAAATCATCAAGTCACGAAGAACCCCAGAGTAACATCCATGGATCTGCAGGCCACTCTCGCCTTGGCTAATGTGAGTGTTCATGACTATCAGAAAAAGACTGAACAAGAATGGTGTTCATGGAAGGATAACCAGGAGGAAACCACTGCTCTCTAAAAAGAACATTGCTGCCTGTCTGAAGTGAGGATTGACTCAAGGAGGGCTGATGATTGAGTCGAGGAGGGGTGAGGTCTGATGTCTGACGATTGAATTGAGGAGGGGTGAGGATTGACTCAAGGAGGGGTAACGATTGACTTGAGGAGCAGTGAGGTCTGAGGATGTCTTAAAATGGACATCGTACTTGTACTGTTCTTTCAACATTGTGATTACCATGTATTTCTGCAAATTCAACAACGAACAATTTCAAACCTGTTTAGAAGCATTTTTTTTTCGTACTGTCTTACTTTATCCAGTTACAAAGTCACCTGCATTATTATAGAATTGCAGTTACAATGAACGGAAGACTTACTACTAGGCTTTCTAACCAATAGCTGTTTGTTATGGTTGCCAGGGGCGGGTTCAGCTTGAACATTGACAAATCAATGGTTTGGGAGGGTGGAAATAAGGAAATTCAGAAACTGAGTGACAGCTATTGTGTTAACACTAATTGAAGCAGTACAGCTGTGATGTTTTCGAGAGGAGGTCAGTTAAGAGTCTGAAAGCTTGCATTTAACATTCAAAATGACTAAGTGTGTACAGAGTAAGAAAATAAAACTTTTAATTAGAACAGTGGTTTTGTGTTTCTACCTAGCAACATGACCTGAATGTCGTAGATCCTGAACAAATTAATCTGGCTGTTGACAGTTAAGTTTGTGTGAGCCATAATAACCGTGGCTGTAGCAATCCCATTGTGGCCTTGGTGCAGTAGATTAATATTAAGGGCCCTGCAAAATGCCTAGAAAATCGACTTATTCAACAGTTTTTATGGTAGTGTTTTTGGAGTTTTGCAAAAAAATGACTTTAATAAATAATTGTAGACATCTGTTTCTTGTAACTTTTTTCCTCATCCACAAAAGCAAAACTTTTTGCTACAAAACATTTTTATTTTACAATTGTTATTTGTTTTTGAGAAATTTCTACAAATGATAAATTTCCATTGGGGTATGTTAAGTTTTGACTACAAGTGTGTGTGTGTGTATATATATATATATATGTATATATCTATATATATATATATATATATATATATATATATAGATATATAGAGAGATAGAGAGAGAGAGAGAGAGAGAGAGAGAGAGAGAGAGAGAGAGAGAGAGAGAGAGAGAGAGAGAGAGCGAGCTGGTTCAACAGTTATTATTTCAGTAATCAATCAAGATTGTGTGGGATAGTGTGACCCTGTAACTGCAGCTCAAATATGATTATCAATTCTGGAAGCATAATAAGGGAGTACGGTAATTAATTTTAGGTCAGACAATACATTTGTATTTATGTGAAGTGCTGATGTACCCAGTATAAATACTTCAGTAGTACAAGGTTATTATATGAAAAACGTATTATTAAAACATAGTGGTACGGTATAGTCATAAAAGGGCTAATATAAATAAAATTAAAACATGTTCTACTTCAATAATGCATTTGACACTTTTAATTGTTTTCTTACACCTTAAAAGGATAATAAATGTTACATGTAAAGATAAACTGGCTCCCAATGGGGAGACTTAGAGATTATATATATATTTTTTTTTTATTGAATTCAGCTCATTGTAGTGTTTGTATTCAACAGTCAAATTAAATAAACACCACAAAAGATATTCTGTTTGCATCTGATTACTGCCACTGACTGATTAATAGCCCATGATGGTATTTCTCCCAGTGGAAAGGCAGAGGGCACATTTGGATGACCCTCCTGAAGTGTGTAACAGTCAAGAGAGTGTGAGCACACCGCAGGACAAAAATGAGGGTTGTAATTTGCACCTCACAACCGGCTGGCTTATCCAGGATGGGAAAAATACCAATACCACAGGACTTCATTGTCACTGAATAGTCAAGGGGAAACTCAGTGAAATATTTTGAGTCAAAACAAAAGCCTAATCAATTCTGTCAATTAAAAGCTTGTCAATTTCTTGCTTAGGGTGTGTTTACAAACATTTTGTTTGAAATTAAATCCAAATCACATGGCTCTAAAAACACTTGGCATGTGCGAGATGCAACCGTGGAAGACCTGTAAGTTAACAACGATTTTTAGAAAGCCAAAGTGGTGCTGTACGTTCTTTTCCTGGAAGCCTCGTGTGTGATAAAAAAAAGAATGGCATTACCATAAAAGTGGTTTCAACACTTTGTTTTTCTTCTAGAAAAAAAAAGGAATAAAAAATAAAGCCTAAATATGTTATTTAAAGTAACAAGGATACTCTTACATCTACTGTACCGTATGATATATTTAACACCCTCCTCTGTAAAAAATATATGCAAATTTAATTCTCTAATGTAGAACTGCAATGTATGTGACGCAATACACACAGACACAAATAATAAAATGAAATTGTTTATAATAACCCATTATTTATACTATTTAAATATGTGTATATAAGAATACCATATACTGATAGTCTAGCGAGTGAACAGAAAAAAATGTATGGAAACTTTCTTTTTTTGTTACGATCAAGGAAATGAATGCGATAACTATTTTTTTAAAACTTGTGACATCATTATATTCAGCTCTTTGTTCGCTTGAATCTAGTTTGATGGAAACCTGTTTTTGTACAATAAGAATAACATATATTTTTGTGCGAAATTTTGCTAGAAATGTGTTTGTCTTGTCGATGGAAACATAAGTAAATTTGATACAAAATAAAAGTCCCATTCTTTGCTGGAGGGTTTTTAATATATGGAAAACACATAAAAAGTAGGTTGTGCAACACAAAATAAATATACAGTAAACTGGACACTGATCTGTCAAAAATCTTTCGTGAACAAGTTATTTTTTTATTTCTTCTGATGGCAACAGAGAAAAGCAATTAGATTAAAGTTCACCAAGCTAGAGGAAGAATTAAAACATGGTTATCTGCAAACACACATGAACCAGCAAGCGTGCACACACACAATGGATGTTGATTTGGAACCCATTCACTTCTAATTGGTAGTTCATTTTTCCTGGGATACTGAGGCAAGCCTCTAGCAGTGTGCTGAAGGTGTGTTTGTGCTGTTATGCCCTTTGGCTTTGCTGCCAGCTTATTCCCACAGATCTAAGCCAGAAGGCAGACTGCTTAGGAATACCGATCACCTTGCCCAGGCCGAATCCTTTGAGCTCTTTCTGGCATCTATCCCTTCTGCCTGTTTCCTCCTCTGTATCTCTCTTCCCTTCTGAAGTTGACAACAAAGACATCCTCAGGGTCCTCCTTGATGTTAGGCCTGCTCTTGATGTTTTTTCCTGTTTTTTGTACCTTAAAGTTGCACTACTTTCATATTCCACTAGCACAATATTTACACACCACAAGACATAGAAAAAGTAAATCTTTTATGTTGCTTCAAATGTATTAATCATACTCTCTTTTGCAAACCAGGATACTTTTTAATGGAGAGAATAAAAAAGAAAGGAAGAGGTTTCTATTGTTCCTCACTTTCCTATATAGAAATGAGAGGAAGCCAGAGGAAACCAATAAATTTTTATTGACCATGATGTTGCTTTTGCATCTTACATTGCTTAACCTGTCACTGTAATATTAAAACATGGATGCACTGTACTGGGATGAGAGCAGAATTTCTATTAAGTCTAAACTTTTGAACATTTCCTGTCCTCTGTGATAGCAAGTTTTTTTTTTTTTTTTTTTTTTTTTTTTTTTTTTTTTTTAAGGAAAATCTCCAATGAGCTAATTAGTCGAGAAATGGAGCCCAGAAAGGGAGCACGAAAAAAAATAGCAGTTAACTAAAAGGACCTGGTCATGGCTGACAGAAGGAGACTGTGTGCTGGTAGTAACCTTAGGCTGCTAACTGACAGAGACAATAAAGAATGCCTCGGAGCATGGCAGACAGTGACAGACACCACCACAGGCTCTCCAAAGGGTATCAAGTCTCTCCTGAACAGGATCATATCCTGTCTGGCAATGCCGTAGGAAAGCCCTCCCATCACCTTCCCTTTTAAAAACATGTAGAATTAAATGCAACAGCCTCAGAAGTAGCACTTACGCGGGGGAAAAGACGTTGGCATTGTATTTTTTTTTTTTTTTTTTCAGCCACCACTGCTGTGGCTTAAATAACATTTTTTTACACTCTTTTTCATCAGACCTTTCTATTTGTTTATTTATTTATTTTTAGAAAAGGCACCCAGCTGAAAACTGTAGGGCTTAAAAGGTGTAAAGCATGATAGATAGTTTGGGTAACAGCATCCTCGCCACCTCAGGACTAGCAAAAATATCATAGCACAACAACATTCGTTGTGGTTAAGAAAAGTAACTGAATCAAAAGAATGCTGTGAAGCTAGATTATTTCATCTTTTAGGTTTGCTATATCACAATATGACTGTATGCAATCACTTTACTTCAAAGTGTATTGTATCATTATCATTACCGATATTATTAGAAAAGTATTTCATGTTATCGTAACTTAATACACTGTGTGTAGGGAGACTCTTATCGTTCTCTTGTACAGTTTAGGTTGCTCGTTATTTCTGTTTTAAAAACAGACACACTACACGGAACGTGTTAACTTGATAGAGTTGTACTGTACTGTAATGTTTTAACTTTATAACTATACCATATACCATATGTTCTTTGTACATGACACATACACAGGATAAGTACTAGGATCTTGTTGATATATACTATTGAGAATGCCTGTTTTACATATACTCTTTCCCTTGCCTGCCACATCAGATCCTGCTCATTTCAATTCAACACATCTCCAATAAGCATTTAACAAGGCTAGATAACATTAAGGGTGTGCATATGAGCGATTACTTCTATTCCTAACCCTATTCCGTCAAATGTGCATGGGTACTCAAATCTGTCAGTAGTGATTGTAATTTCATATGTCAGGAGGACTGAAAATCAAAATTAAGTTTCCTCTGTCAAGTCAATATTCTCTTTTACCAGGCTACTGAATCCTGGAGGCAAGAGCTCAACCAGGGAACTATTCACATGGACTGGTCTGCTGTATGACCAGTAGGGTTAGATGGAGTGTATGAATAAAGACGTCAATACTGTACATGTACTGTCCATGCTCAGAATCTTAGACTTACATCATTATTTTAGCTTTGGGTCCTGCTTCATTCATTTTTTCTGCTCAGATTCAGGATCCCTACTGAAGTTCCATTGGCTTCATATCTCAAAGTAGATGATCATAGAACAGAAAAAAAGACAAATCCGTAATTTAAAATGTACATGTTTAACTGCCTTGTTTACAGTTTTCTACTTAGAGGGCATAACCATAGTAATTAATCTAGTCTGTACAGTAAGTGCTTTTGCCCACATCTCAGGTTCTTACCTTCCCAACACCACTCCTATTGCTTAAGTAAATAAATAACCAGGTACATGAAGTTGAAAAGACAAATATATTATACACTGCACAAGTAAGCATTCTGACTGTTTAGTAAATTACAGAATTAAAATGAGAAATATATTGTAATATATTGTGTTATATAGCTAATACTGGCAGTAAACCAACTATCTAGGCATTTTATAAATAGTCTGCAGATAGCAAAATGGTGATAGTCAGCTATGTCTGACAGTTTCAGGCAGAGGCACAACTGTGGTAATGCAGCTTGTTATTAAGCAACTGCCTGAAATCACTAGCAGTGGAGAAGCTTTTTATGAATGAGGAAAATAATTAAGGCCTTACCTAAATTGCACAAAATGCAGCTCAATTGTGGCCAAAGCATGAAATAAATCGAAAAGGAAAGTCTGCAACAAAAAAGATACGTTTGTCAGTGCTGTAGACCATGGTTGGCAGTATCTGAAAAATATAGCAAGTGTGTTTTTGTTTGAAATGTAATTTTTTGGTGCCCTTAAAATTAAGATTTTTGCTGCCTCATTCACAATATTATTGCTTTCTAAAGCGCCTTTAATTATTCAAGTCCTCTGTATATTTCCTGTTTTAACAGCAAAATGTAACAGGTGGGACCATGGGCATCAAGAAGTGTTAACGGTCCCGGTTATAAATACCTGTTTCTTGTTGTTTTGTAGCTTGTTAGTTTATCTGTGATTTATTGTCACTCGTTGTTTTAGCCATGTTTGTGTATACACACGGGCTAATTAGTCTTTATAGTTAATATAACCGTGTTCTGTTAGATAATTGTATTGTTTGTTTTAGTAATTGTTGGGGGAGCTGCGACGGCAGAGTGTCACTATTCTGGATGCTCTGCTCCCTGGAGCATTGAAGGCATTAATCAAGCTTGATATTGTTTGGGATTTTGCTTGGTTTTAGTTGCATCACTTACACTATAATTCTTCTTTAACCCCTTCAGTGCCATGCCCTAAAAATTCCCTCATAACGTGCAAGGCGGTGTACGGCACACATCCTAAAATAAATCTCACTGTAGTGCCTGCGATCATTTCTTTTTTTTTTTTTTTACAGAGTGTGTAGAAGGATTTAAGCTCTCAGAATATGTGAATTGTGTATTGGTCACATTATTTAAAATGTACATGATTGATGTGTAAACTGCCCTGTGTACGAATTCTCTGTGTTATTCAATGTCGGATGTGGAAGTCAAACAAGCAAACAAAAAAGGTCTGTATTATATTTTCTATAGAGTTTTGATTGACGGAACTTTTGATGGATACAACATTTAGGGGATCTAAGGACCTATTTTTTAACAAACTTAATCTTACTTTCAATAGTTAGATTGAATGTGTTCAGTTTTGTTCACCTCATTACAAAAAAGGTATTGCTGCTCTAGAAAGAGTGCAAAGAAGAGCAACTAGAATTATTCTGGGTTTAAAAGGCATGTCATATGCAGACAGGCTTGAAGAATTGAATCTATTCAGTTGTGAAAAAAAGAAAACTATGCCGCGATCTGATTCAATCATTCAAAAGGTATTGACAATGTTGACCCAAGGGACTTTTTCGACCTGAAAAAAGAAACAAGGACCAGGGGTCACAAATGGAAATGAGATAAAGGGGCATTTAGAACAGAAAATAGAAGGCACTTTTTTACACAGAGAATTGTGAGGGTCTGGAACCAACTCCCTTGTAATGTTATTTAACCTGACACTCTGGGATCCTTCAAGAAGCTGCTTGATGGGATTCTGGAAACAATAAGCTACTAACAACAAAACGAACAAGATGGGCTAAATGGCCTCCTCTCGTTTTAAACTTGCTTATGTTCTTATGTTATTTTCAGAACTGATCGATCCCTCTGCTCGGGCACGCTATGTTTGACCAATCTCTTCTGAAATTTTAGGCTATGTGTGGGAGGGTTTAGTCTCTAAAAACGTATGAATGGTGGATTGATCACGTCAATCAAACGGTGAATGATTGATGCCTAAACTGGCCTATAGGATTTCTCCATGTTGTTCCGTCTGGAATCCAGTAAGTCAAATAAACAAACTGAAGAGTTTTAGATTTCGTATAGTGGCTTGATTCGAGCTAGTCCTGACGACTACAACATTTAACAGACCCACAGGCGATATTTTTGTCAAATTTTATTTTATTTTCAAGTTATTTTCTGAATTATTCAATCGTTATTGATTGCTGTATACTGTCCCAAGCTATGCTGCACCGTCTGAAGTAATAAAAATACTGTAGCGATCTCGGTTAACGCAAGCAGGCACATCTCACAGGATGAGGCAATCCACACACAGGCGGAGGGCTGCCTTCCCCTGTGCACGCAACACTATTATAAAATATGCCAGTGCCCTAAAGGCTGAGAGTGAGTAATCGCTTACAAAATTTTATTTTGCATTTAGTTTTTGTCTACATTTAAAAATATGTATAGTTTACATATTGACCCGATGATATTCTGTTTTAAATGTTTATTATTATTATTATTATTATTATTATTATTATTATTATTATTATTATATTATTAATAATAATAATAATAATACAGATGTTGATGCAGCCATGACTGAAACATACTATCTCATTTTTTTCTCCATAGATAGTTAACATTATCAATGCAGGACACTTGCAATTAGTCTAAATGATCATGTTAGGAAATTACTTTTTTAGTGCTTTAAAGCGGCACAGAAACTGTCATTTTTCACACACACACACCATTTAATCTGCAATATCTCAATGAGTTGAGTAGATATGCCCAAGTAAATTATATCATTAAAAAGTTCAGATTGTGCTGAACAATATATATATATATATATATATATATATATATAGATAGAGAGAGAGAGATAGAGAGATATATAGAGAGAGAGAGAGAGAGAGTTTCCTATTCCTATATATAGGTTTACTATTTTTCCTTTAGAGACCTCTGAGAAACTTGACTTTTAAACAACTCAGTCCCGAATTCAAGAAAATCCTCTAGCATTGGGGGTGGAAAAACCCTTAACAGCGAATTAATTCACTTTTGTTTATTTCTCCTTTGATTTTGAGTGTGGGTTTGTTTTAATTTGTTTAATCACAGGTGATGCTTGGCTGTCCATCAAGGTTTTGGTGGATGGAGCAGCCGGCTATATTTAATACTTCGTGCTCTCTCTCTCTCTCTCTCTCTCTCTCTCTCTCTCTCTCTCGGACAATAAATGTAATATTAACTTTTACTAACCAGATACTTTAAGAATATACATATTGTTCTTTCTTTTGCAGCACTACATCCAAGGCTTTATTTATTAACTGTTTTAAAAATGACTTTGTATTAAATAAATATTCCTGCTTGGAAGAGCACCAACCAATTTCTGATCTCCTGACTTTCATTTATTTGAAGGAGGCTTAGTGTGGGGACTAAGGTATTAGTGGCATACCAATTGCACTTTAACAGGGGTTCTATCCCGCAGTAAATGTTAGACGGTGTAGACTGACTTATTTATAGACTGTGGCCTGGATTCCAAACACTGGAGGTTGCAGTGGGAACAAAAAGCAAAGGCTCTGTACACCGAAACAGTCTCGTCTGCCTTTGAACAGGGTGACGTATCCCTCTCCCAAAAATCAAATCTTGCTGATCACAGTCAGTGTTGCCAACTTAGTGAATTTGTCACTAAATCTAGTGACTTTAAGGGCTGACTTGGCGACAATTTTTGTGACAGTCATCGGAGAATTTCGGAGATATAAAATCATCAGAACGTTTCGATTATCCTGTATTAGCAACGTCCTTTTAAAATCATTAGGCTTCCAGTCCCACAGGACTGGGAAGCCTATTGTTATTGCTGGGATTTTCTTTTTTATTTCCGCCAAAACTTGCTCAAAAACTCAGAAAGTCTCAAAAAGGCAAACGCTAACTTATTTCCCAGCTGACTTATTTCCTGTGACACCGGTACTTCTAGATTCAGAACTACACCACTGCATACTGTGTATATTTGTTGGCGTGTCTCTGTACTATGATTGTTTGGTGACTTTTGCTTTAAAATAGCGACTTTCTGAGGCTGATCTGGCGACTTTCAGATCTGAAAAGTTTGCAACAATGATCGCAGTTGCTGTTCAGGACTGCTCTGAACAGCTGCACCGCGCCGGCTGAAATAATCTAGAAAACTAAACCGAAACTTAAATAAAGAAATAATGTAGATTTTCTAACATTTACAGATCGAAGATGACATTACTGTTAATATTACTGATTGGGTAACACACATTGAAATGGAAACTTTTTTTTTTCTACACCTATTTTAAATAGCAACTTTTATAACAATAAACTACATTTGTTTTTATTCTTTATTTACAAGGTGGACATAAAAATAAATAAACTAAATATTCTACAATTTACTGTTTTTGAAGTAAGCATTTAAATATTTAGGAAAAAATTTTTTCTGCTTTAATAAACATTAGGTTTAACCATAAAATATCTTGACATAACTATTTTTAGACCGTCAAATGCTGTGAAAGTCCAATTTACATGAAATTATAAGACATAAGTATATTTCAGAAATAGAAGAATTGAGTACAGTGGTGCATTCTCCCAAAATGTAGTATTGGTTGTGTGTTAACAGGCACTCTGCTAGTGAATCATACACAATGATGCAGAATAAAAAATATTTACTTACGTTAATATGTTTGTGTGGGGCAGGGCCCAGAGGGATAATTCCTTAACGTGACAGTAACCTAATGTACATACACAAATTTGACAGTGGTGTGTTGCGAGCGACCATCCAAATTCGAGAATAAGAGAAGCAATATGCGGGGCCCTTTTGTCAAAAAGTGGGGGGCCGTTGGCCCCCTTGGCTCTGGCGTCCCCAGCGCACTAGAGTGGAAATTTTGAAAAGAGCTTTGAATAGGGTCTACCAGCGAATTGTAGAAGGGCAATTTATTAATATGTTTTAAGTTCTATTTTTTATTTATATGTATAATAAATAAAGGTTTTTTTAGGTAATGTTGAACCAATGTCATGTCAATGCTGAAAACAGAGATAATTAAAAGAACATGCAGATGTTAATATAAAAAGGGTTGTTTCGTATAACTTAACAAAAGCAACAAAAGCTTGTTGGAGTCTGGGGACCCCTGTTGAAAAAGTTCCTGGATCCTCAAACATAGTTTTCTAACAATGCCATAATAAATATTTTAAAACATGTAGTTTATTTATTGTATTCAGAACTGTGTTGAAATATGGATGAGTTGCACCTACACACAGCATATACACACACACAGATAGATAGATAGATAGATAGATATTACATTTCTGTTAATTTAAGGTTAGGGTTCAATCTAAGGCTGGGGCTGTAGGTTTTAAACCTTACTGATGAGTAAGCTACAATTGCTGAAAGAAACAAACACAAAAATGCTGTTTGAAATAGCTGCTGGCATTTATGAATAATGCCCTTACTTGACATGTTTTTCAGCAAGAACTGACATGTTAAAAAGTAGTGTTTAATGTGACACAGAAATAGTCAAATATAGTCTCATTCTTCTATTACTCACAGTGAATTAATTAACATACTTTAAAAATGAATGAATATCAAAGGGAAATTTAATGAACCAAGAGATTTTAAATGTATGTGTAAATTAAACACACACACGCACGCAACAGTATAATTGGAACAGGAGTCAGTAGGCTAACAATAGGCTTATGTAAGCACACAAGTTTTTATGTGCTGTGAACCCCCTTGTTAAACTGAAGTACTGTATTGTATATGAAATGTATTAAAAGTTTAGCACTCCATGAAACCTCAAAATTGTTAATGGTTTCTAATTTGGTTACAGGTCTAAAATTAAAATGCGCATACCTATTGGTCTTCAAAAACTTGTATCACTGTATTATACATTCTATATATATGCAAAGCTTTAGCTTTGGGAAAACTTCAGTGACACTGACGTTTCTCTGAATTAATAACTAACTTAGAGGTCAATCTGATCAATTTAAAGTATACAGGTAGGAAATGCACAGCACTTGGGAATCCCCCGAAAATGTATTCAGTTCTCTCTGCCTCATATTTGAATCAGATATATTCTGATCCAAGGTTGAAGGTTTCCAGGAATGCTCAACGGTCTGAAAGATTCATTGAACGTTGAAATAAACCAGTTCCATAAAATAGATAAAGGCTAAATTAATCCCCCAAACTGATACTCCTAAAATCATTCATGTATCTTTAAAGGTTAGAAGAAGTTTCTTGTACTCGTTTGAGAATAGTAAGACCAGGTAAATTCAGGCAATACATTGAACACATTTACGATCACTGCACTGGCTAGTAGCTTTATACCATGAATCTCAGGATGTCTGCTACTGCTTTACTTTCTTAGTCATTTCACCTCAGCCGTGTCTCCCGGGTCAAAGCATCTTACAAACTGCAAATGATGTCATTCAGGAAAGAAAAGCGTTGAAGTGGAATTTCACTCTCCCCGTGAAATGGCCAAGGAAGCGTAAACAAGTGATGTTATTTACTTTGTGTAGTACAAGATATAAAGTTTTAAAATGAAAATACATATATGTTTCTTTCAAAACTGTACAAAACATTTCTAAATACCACTTTAATGGCTCAACATATTCTTAAACTTGCAACTACTGGAAATCAAGGGCTTGCAGGGAGTTGATTTTAAAGGGGGCTGGAGAAACAGAGGCAGGAAACATGCTGTCAGAAGGAAAGAACCCTATTCAAAAAGTCTTTAAACCTATCTAATCCTTAACAATGAAGTGAGTCCTATCCTGGACCCTAAGGTCATCAAAGAAGCATTTGGTAACTTTTATATGGATCGCAAATGAAAATACATATAGTCTCTTCTGACCTGCAGGCCAGCTTTAGGGGTCTTTAAGGTGCTGATATTTTAGCTAAGTTGTGTTTGGAGGAGGTCAAGTCTGACTTTGATGTTGCGAGAGGAATATAAAATCTAAAGAGGATCATACAGTTCCCACAAATATGTATGTGATATAAAGAAAAATACATTTTTAATGGATAATAATAATAATAATAATATAATAATAATAATAATAATAATAATAATAATAATTTTTAAGAAGCTATAGATATGTATACAGTATACATTTGTGCACTAGAGGACAAATTACAACTGTGATGGTCTTTCGCCAAATCATTGATAAAACCCACCCAGGAGACACATACATCTGTCTTTTGGCGCCTTATATTAAACACCCATCCAAAACACCAGAGATTTGTGCTTCAAAAAGGATACAAAGTGCTCATCCAAGAATGCTTTATAAAAACGGACGGTGCAAACCAAGCTCATTTACAGTCAGTGCGGATCTCATTCTTTTGAATCGCATACATATTCATCCGCCATCAGCTGTTAGAATAAACGAATTTAAAATAACTCAGAATTGTAAAACATCATATACAATAACTGAGCAGCCGTAAAATGTGCAGCTTTGATCTTTCCGGCAGACCTTCTGTTGAAAGATGGCTGGCTGCACTACAATAAAAACAAAAAGTTTAAGTAGGCATGCAAGTGAAAAAGAACTGAAAATACCAAAAAAATCTACTTCATGGACCATGAAAGTATTTAATGACTGGATGCTGGAAAATAAATTGCCATAAACCTGAAAACAGAAACAACTGTAGCGTTAAATACGATTTTAAGAGAGTTTTATGGCACAGTCAGAAACGTGGAAGGCAAATGCTACTGTGTTTCCAGCTTCCTTGGACTGAGAGCAGGGATAAACAAACATCTGAACAGCATAGAAGTTAGAAGAAACTAATTTTTAACAGTGATTTCCAAATGGCAAATAATGTGTTTTTCTCAGTTATTGAATTATTTAGAAAATCTGGCAAAGACACCTATGCATAATTGAGAATTATTTTAAAAAGTTACAAGTTCTAACATTCTCTCTTGATACACAGTTGTTGGACTGGCTGGCAAAGTATGGTTTGATGAAGAAGAAGAAGAAGAAGAAGAAGAAGAAGAAGAAGAAGAAGAAGAAGAAGAAGAAGAAGAAGAACTAAGATCATTAACAAGAAATGTGTTTGATAAAGGGCTTAGATGCAGATGAGTGGAGTGACCAGGGTTAACTGTAGTAAACCTGCTTGTAACGATTTCGCCACATTGGGTTTGGCAAGGACAAGGACCTTGATGATCGAGTAGATAATAATTTCCCCTATGCAGGTTATTTTTATCCCCAGGTTCCAATATACACACACTGGATGTTTAGATAGGTAAAAACAATTTTTATTTTTTCTGAACAGGTTTAAAATAGAATACTAAAAATCACACAGCAACAGGGGACCACGACCTTGACTCTACTGGAGAATGGATTGTCCAAGGAGTGCCAAGCAGACACAGCAAGGCAGTTACCTAAAATAAAATCTATTTGTTTGTAAACCAAAAAATGTCTTCAGTGTCAATAATTCTCTACACCAACCCACTACCACAAAAAAGTAGCTCGAACACAGTCCAACAATTGCAGGTGATAATAAAATAAAATCCCCAAAAAACACAAAATCCAAAAAAACTAAAATCCATACAAAAATATCGCAACAAAGTCCCAAATAGAAAAAAATAAAAACTCCAAACCCATTCCTTTGTTCCTGCGTCAATCTTAGACTGCTCCCAAGAGTATTCTCCGTGCTGCTGTCTCCTCGCTATTCTTCCAGTCACATTGTGTGCTTCTTTCCAAAACACTTTTCTCCCCTTCTGATCCCTGTTCCTCCCTTTTTATAGTCAGTCCATGATTATCATTGGCTAGACTGGTAGGTAAGACGGGACTTTCTATCGACTGTGGGGAAAGCGCTTAACCCAAACGTCAGTCACAGTGCACTGGAGAATTAGCAGCAGTTTAAAAACAACAGATTCACTAAAAAAAACACACCAAAAATACAGGCAGTTAAAAACCATCACTTATGACACTAACTCAGATACAGACACACATACACATTAAACCTAATTTTAATACTAATGGATAATGCTCTTTAAAAAGAGGTGCTGGCTCTGAAAAGGGCCTTTGGGTTTATTGAATGCTCTGGCTGTCCTATATTACGTCTGCACCGCCGTATTTCGTGGAGATGTCCTTTGTCAGGACCATAGACAAATCTCATTTAGGGCAATTAATTGAATTTTTCAACACTCCATATTGTTGAAAAAAAAAAATGGATTACCTTTAGAGTGTCAGCGGCAATCTCACTCACCATCAAAACATATATTGCCTCGGTTGCCATAGAAACAAAATCAAAGCATAGAGGAGAAATTGTAAGCGGTAAATGTAAATACATAAATTAATGAATGTAATATGAACATTTGGAATGTTGTGCCTTTTTGTTTTATTTGTATTGTATGTTTTCTTTAAAATTGTCTAATTTAAATGACAAAAATGAATGAATACATCAAAAATGTTTTGTGGCACTTTTCCTTGTGGAAGGATATTGATATGTAAATAAATATTTTAATCAAAACATATCATTACATATTTCCCTGTTTCAACAACAGCAATAACACACTTTAGGGTGTACAGCAGTTATAAATATCTAGACTCCTTGTTGTCTGTTATTGCTTACTTCTAAGCATACTTACTTTATGTCTTGAAATTATTCTGTATAGGAGTATACCTTTTACAGATTTAGAGACAGCTTTTAAATCTTGAAACTCTCACAATAGTGACTTTCAAAAGAAACAAACTATAATAGGTTAATTATTGCAATAACAGCCTTTGTCTTCTGTTAAGTGCCCTTGCCTTTGCCTCAGGAAATTAACATTGTGGTCAATTATTTAGTACTGCAGGCAATGCCCTTTCACCATATAGTAATTCTGCTATACACATGTCTATCTAGAAATGCAATGTGTCTGTTAGAAGCCACTGTCAGGAGACATAAATTGCTTTCCAACTTGTTAAGTAAAGTCTAAGTGGAGATGATGGGAATCTTGCATCTGATCCACGCCAAGATGTTACCTATTGACTAAAGGAACATTCCCGTAGGCACTCTGCAAGACTTGTCTCATCCAGACAACTGTAACAAAGGAAAATCGATTATGTCAGAGGTTTCCAGTTCATTAAAGTTCCTGTCTATACCTTATGTACATTGTGGCTGCGAAAAACCTAGCCAGGCCAAGATAAGAGAATGAAATGCATTTCTCCAAATGGATTTATGCACATGCTAACCTTGATAAATTATTATGCATATGATTATGTCTCTGTCTTATTTTGCATTACTTAATAGAAACACATACATATAAATCCATATTCCCTCAACAAACTTAATAGACTGTCAAGGTTATTAAAGGTCTAGTTAACAGGTGTAATAGATGAGATATGTCAGTTTGCAGTTTATGAGCCCAGTTCATCTCTTGAGAATCCCAGATAGCCGCTGGCCATTCTCCTTTTACCTTAGGCATCCTGTAGAAACAAAAACCTGATGCTTCTAGTCATTAAGCATCTCTGCATCCCTCCCAAAATAATTGGTAAAGCACCCCCCCACAAACAAGGGGTATGAAGAAGTAATAGGTAATGGCTAAAACCCACTACTGGAATTAAAAAAATAATAATAATCTACTTTTTATAAAGACTAGGTTTGAAGTTAAAATAATGAAATGTGTCTAAAACTAATACTTAACATTATGCCAAGCTGTATTTTTATTTGAGCATTACCTAAACATTAAATTGAATTTACCTCTCTTAAAGGGGAAGTTTCATTGCCCTTTTTCTATCATGTTAACCCCTCAAATTTTGATTTTGCTTCAACATGTACAGCACCTGGTTTGCTTCTTATTTCCAGAGATGGAAAATTGTGGTAGTGCAGTTGGAAGTTAACCTCTTCATACTGTACATTCATAGTACATCATACTAGATAGCAGAAGCAAGGATTGAGAATTACGTTTAAGAATGTACTGTATAAACACAGAATACCTTATAGTTCAGTTTTTTTATATACACATTAATTGAAAATTGATACCAATTCCATGAGCCTCCATATAGTATACAATACAATTTTTAGTTTTTGTTTTACATTTTATATAGAGCCTTTCACAGCAGAGCTATCACAAAGCGTTGTACAATAAACAATAAGCCATATCGAAAATGACTTTTAACCTGCTTTTAAAAATCAGAAGCGAGTCAGCCTGGCGGATATTCTCAGTGAGTGAGTTCCAGAGTCTGGGCACATAATTAGACAACCACTCATAGAGACAAGGCGGAAGGAAGAAAGAGAGAGCAGACCCGAGTTGGGGGAACTCAGAGAGCCACTCGGAGTGTATGTCATCACCAGCTCACAAATGTAATCTGGATCAAGATCCCTCCAAGCTTTTACAGGCAGCCAATGTAAGGAAGTCAAGACAGGGCTAATGTGCTGTCTTAGTTTGGTACGAGTTAGGAGGCGTGCAGCAGAGTTTTGGAGTATCTGAAGTTGTGACAAGGTAGAGTCAGGAAGGCCTATAAAGAGAGAATCACAGTACTCAGCCCTGGAAGAGATAAAAGCATGAATCAGGATCTCTGCACTCTTTTGAGACAGCATGAGCTGGATTCTAGAAACATTCTTAAGATGCAAGTAGGACATTATTATAATCACACGGATGTCAGAGTCAAAAAAGAGCTCAGGGTCAAAGATAACTCTAAGATTCCTTGCTGCAGATTTAAGTTCAAGCTGATTGTCATCAAAGAACAGCAAGTAAGAGAAGGATTTTTTTTCAACTGATGCCAGGAACCAATGAGCATAACTTCAGTTTTACCTGAATTAAGCTGGAGAAAGTTGTTACTCATCCAGGATGCAATATCACTGAGAGAGGAAAAGAGCATAATATGTATGTTTATCAGAAGGATTAAAAAGAGAAATAAATCAGTGTGTCATCAGCATAGAAATGAAAGCCCACGTTATGCTTCTGGATTATCTGCCTAAGAGGGAGCATGTGTATACTGAAAAGAAGTGGCCGAACCCTGGGGGACCCCAGAGGTCACTGGCATAGAACCTGAGGAATAACCTCCCATTGAAACAATCTGACACCTAGGGGAATGGTAAGATTTAATCCAGTCAAGCGCTGAGCCGGAAATACCAACATCAGATTCGAGGTGGTCAATCAATCTCTCATGGTGAATAGTATCGAAGGCAGCAGCGAGATCAAGCAAAACCAGCAGAGACAATTTACTGGAGTCTGTCTGCAACAAAAGGTCATTAGTAACTTCTAGCAGTGCAGTTTCAGTACTGTGAAAAGATCTAAAACCAGATTGGAACATTTCAAAGAGATGATTGTGTTTTAGATGTTTACCCAGTTGAAGAGCCACCTTGTTCCAGCACTCTAGCCAGGAAAGACGGGTTTGAGATGGGCCTGTAGTTATCAAGGATCTCAGGGTGAAGCTGGGGCTTTTTTAGCAGGGTGACAGCAGCAATCTTGAAACCCAGTGGAACAAGCAACTGTTTAAGATCTTAGATATTAGTGGACCCATGACTGGCAAGCACTCACACAGGAGATTAGTAGGCCAGGGATCGAGCACACTGGTGGTTGGCTTCATGGCAAGAATTTGTTTGCCAACTAAGAGAGGAGAAACAGGCTGAAAATAATCATGTTTAACAATGTCAGGTCTTGGGGTGCTGGTGGCAACTGGAATATTTGCTGAGAACAGGGCACTGATAGAAGTCACCTTATGACTGAAATGAGAAAGAAACTCTTTGCATCTCTGGACTGATATATTTGTAACTCTTTACTGGGTCAGGTACCAAAACAAGACAGGGTTTACACACACATACGCTGCATATGAAAAAAAGATCCCAAATATCAATTAAACACAATTCCAAAAAAAAAAAAAAAAAAAATTGTTATTTCAATAAGAACCACTCACATGACTGCAAGCCTCATAAAAAGGTAAGACTACTGTCAATGAAAATAGAAAAGTGAAGTTACATTAAAACATCTATTTTATCAACCAAAATAATCAATGAGAAGTGGGAAAGTGTGGCAGGGATAGATTCTGGTGATGTCAGACCAGGAAGAGAGGCACCATATTGCGAGGAATGAAATGCTGGTGCGCGTATTTATTGCAAATAAATAGTTTAAACAGAAAACAAACACTTTGTAAAAGTATAGCGGGTGTGACCATGGTAACAGGAAAGTAGGTTCACTTCCACTATAAATACTGATCTGTAAAGGCTTAGGTGGAGCAGTTGTTCTGGATTTATGCTGGACGTTCTGGTGCTGTGCTGGAGTGTTTTGTTCTGGGGTTGTGGAGCGGGTAGGTTGCATTTCCCTCTTTGGTTCATTCATGTATTTTAATTGTGCTGCGTGTGGTTGTATTGCAAAACAATAACTGTTTATAATGTTAGGGCATAATGTTCGGAGGGTTTACGATAAGGTAAACTTGGTCCGGATTCTCCCTGTAAAGAAAACAGTATTGTTATTCATACTCGTTTCAGTGTTTTGTTTTGTGGCTGTACGGATTAATATTATTCTTTTTGTATTTCAGAAATGTCAGCCACTGTTTTCTGTGTTTGGTTTTACGTTGCTGTTAGCTATTAATTATTTATCTTACTGCCCCCACTAATTTGTTTCAGGGTGTTTTATGTGCACACACAGGGTTATTGTATCTTTATGTGTTTTAGTTGGTTTTTATTGTGTGTTTGTTGTAGAGGAGCTGTGAAAGAGTGATACCACTATTTATTGGTGTCCCTGTTCCCTGGAGCACTGATTGTTAGCCATTCTTTATATATAATGTTGGGGATTCATGGTGGTTGATTTAATTATTCACTTGCACTGTACTATTTAATTATAATTCACTGTGTTTATTATATTCTTTGTGTGGAGTTTATTAGTTCCAATCAAGGCTCTGGGGAGCGGCTAACCAATTTCATAATTGGATTAAGGCACTCTCCTTCTCTCCTCTAGTCTTATTGGGACAATTAATTACTTTAATAATTTATAGTTTCTTTTTATTACTAGGTGGTATATATATTGTAGGTATATATATAAATGGATAGTTTTGACAGCAACATATTCTGTTTGATATTTTCCTGACCAAATGATTGGGGAGTAGCACCACCTGTAGGATTAGCAGCACTAGGATATTTATATATATTGTAGGTATATATTTAATGTCATGCAAACATTGTAATGATGAGTATTCTGTTTGTCCTGTACCTGGGACCAGACTCCCTGCATATTTCAATAAAGCAGTTTGCTACGCAACAGACTATACTGGTGTTCTTTTCTGAAAAGAGACTAATATTGCAGATAGACTGTTTGGTTCAAATTGCATGTAACAATTGATAGAGACATTGCGTCTACAAACTGACTGCAAGCTAATGAGATAACAATGCTGTGGACTAGAAGGGAACAGGACTCTTCCTGTACCTGGGACCAGACTCCCTGCATATTGAATCTACTTACTCACCATCATTTTTCTTTAAGTTACTTCAGAAGCATACTTAGGCTACTTAAACATTCACTTTAAAATCTGAACCTGATTGTACTTGTATGGTAATTTCATGCCATGAATGACTCCCTTCCCTCCTGTCTAGGTCTGCTAGTTTCCAAGCTGATTCTACTCACTCGTCTTCTAATTAGAATTCTCTAGGTAAGAAAATAGGGGGCTTGTGAGAAAAAAGAAAAAAAGTTCAGATCTCGCTCCTTTTTTAATAAAATACAATTTAAAAGAAAAAAGATAGCACGGAATCTGTTGTCATACAGGTCAAAAAGAGGCTCCATTTGTACAGCAATAATTACAGTCTACATCAAAAAGAAGAAAAATATGAAAGCATCTTTAAAAAGAATTCAACACTCATTTTAAGTTTGACAACCCTATTGATATGCTGATTGAAAGGATCAGTTTATGTCTGGTTATGATGGAGAGCTGTGTCTTGTATACATTTAAATAACACTTAAAAAGTGTGAACTTTTTTGTCTTACCAACTCTTTACAGCAAAAATGTACTTCTCTCAAGTTTCAGGATCTTAAAAAAAAATGCAGTACCGATTGCATTGTTGTGTTGGGTACCTGTACTTGCAAAATACATGACATACCTAAATTAACGTGAATTCAGTTAGAAATGTGTTGGTTCCCAAATGTAGCTGTTAATAATTTCTGAACAAGTATAGCGAAAAATGAATGGGCTTTTTTCCTTGGAAATTATGTTGTCTTTCTGAAAGGGGACTCCACCCTCTAAATCACATACGTAATCAAACTGTTCCTTTAAGTAGCCCTCTCGTCTACACCTCTTTGTTGTTTATCATTTGTTTGGTGTCGTAACCCCGCAGGTGATGTTGGTGGTGTCTCTTACCTTCGCATTATGGACTCAACTCTCCAGTCGTAGACCTAGGGCACAGCATCCTTTTTTAAACTCTGCAATTTCATCCTGCTACGTTTCTTCATCCTACAGTTCTGGTAGACCAGCGATTTCCAGTTCTGTTGTCGAATGTCCTTCTTCCAATAAATTCCCTGCTCAAATTACAAAGCTACATGTCTATGCACCCAGGCGCCAGGTCATCGAAACCCCTCTACCTCACCCCAGAAGGATCAGTCGTTTCCAGGAATTGGTTCTGCAACCATCTATGAGCAACTCTCCTACGCACTGGATTTCCTCCCAATAATTACTCCGGACATTCCTTCAGAATCAGTTTCGTCACTTCAGCTGCTTCAAGGAACATTTCTCCGCACTTGATCAAGACACTGGGACGAAGAACTTCTGGGGCATACAAACTTTACATCCGCAAAAATGACTTGGACATTTCAACAGCGCAAAAAAACCCTGTCATTAAAGAAAGGAAAGGAAAGGAAATGAAAGTGTAAAAAAAAGTGTATTCTGTTTTGAACCTGGAGGAAGGGGTAACCTTTGGCCATGGATTCCCTAAGGTTTCCTCATGTTGCCTTTCAGTGGGTAGGATTTTTTTCCTTACCCGAGTGCTGGGCGGTTTGATTCTGCAAGGTGAAGGAGCTTGAGGTGGGCCTGTCCCGGGGGAAAGTGAAATCGTTTCACTTGTCCTGTGGCTGTCGAGCTTCAGTGACAGGCCCGGACCAAACAAATGTTTTAATTTTAAGCGGGTCTGTATTTTCGGCTCCAACGATCAGACTCTAAATTAATTCATCAATCTGTTTTATCCATATTTACAAAATATTTTTTATCATAATCATGAGCCGTGCAATTATTTTGTATTTCAAGTTATGCTAGGCATCCTCGTCCTTTTGGGGGTTGGTGGCCCATAGTGCCACACATCTACCCACTGACTAGATAGGTTTGACACTTTATTTGCAGTTTTTCTCTCTTTTAGGTAGTCGGCCTGCATAGAGGCGGCCTTGTCTTTTTTGGGGGAAGGTGATCCAGAGTGCCACTTGACCTGTCCGCTGGCATTAGTTATCATTCAACCAATATACATTACATCATAGTTTTGCCAGGGTATAGGGGTGGCTATTGAGCTCCAATGGACAAGGCCATGCGGCAAATAACGCTTCATTATGGGCATGGTCAGCTGTCAAATGCAATAAAGAATTGTTAATTTCAAATCTTGTGGATGTTTCCTTTCAGAAATTAGATTTAAAAAAAAAGATTTTGTGTGGCATAAAGTACAATTTTATTGATATTCAATTACCTATTTATTGAAGTTCAGTTAAGGGTTAACAAACAGTGCATAGATATGGAATATGGATCCTTATGTACATCCACCATTAGACTGCCACTGCATTTTTATTACATATGAGTTAGAGGTACTGTATGTTTATTAAGACAGATGTATATTGACAATTTTCTATTCCAACATTTGGAATAACACTTACACAATTAATTCTGCCTGGGTGAATTTTTTGTAAAACACCTTAAGTTAAATGTCTCCTTTGTTTCCCCTCTGTAAGTATTTTAAGGGTTTTGCAGAAAGCAAATAAATACATTTGTTAATACCCTAGATAAGAGAAAATGTGTTGCTATTGTTATACTCAAACTTAATACTTAAGATGTTTTAATGCAAGTGGAGCCAGACCCTGTTGAAAAAAAGAGACAAGTAACTTTTGATTTATATTTTCTTATTTATTTTGTGTAAGTTTTGAAAAATAAAAGTGCACCACATGGAGCTGAACCACAGGTCTTTTGTATGACTGATCATCCATCAGCTGTGACTACACTGAAAGCATCACTGATGGTGTTGGGGGAAGTGTAAAGTGATGCAACAAGAGCAAGTCTTCAGGGGCCTTGTGATGTGATCACCAAAGAATATCTTCCAATGGGGCAAGAATAAAGACATATCCTGTAGCTAAGATCTAAAATGTCCCACTCCATTTTGCTTGGGTCAGGAGAACAAACAGATCTCTAACCCAGAGATCATTGCAATATACAGTAATCTTTTTTGGCGCCAAGGTCAGTATCCTTCCCCCATAAAACTCTGTTCCAGATAGCATTGTTGTCCAAATTTCAAAAAATAAGAACAGGGTGAAATGAGGGTGGGATATAGGTGTGTGGAGTAAATCATCCTATTAAGAAACCATATCACAGGTAATCTTCGTTGTCTTACCTTGTCTGATGAAGTTCACACAGAGGGAACTATACCAAAGCATGTATATAAGACAGTGGAAGGTTAAATATTAGTAGAATGTGCTATAGATTACATTTGTGAGTGAGAAAAAGTAGGTTGAGAACAAGACACGTCTAAATTATAATGTTTCATAAAAGTCTCGAAGGAGGCCCAAGTCACAGGATTGCAGATGTGCTGTATCAGGTCATTTTAGTTTTCCCAAAGTAGTTGCCACTCTCCTTATTGAGTGGGCATTGATGCATCCTGGGGATGATTTCTTCTCAAGATTGTAGCTGAATAAAATGCAAGCAGCAATCCAATTTTTTTTTTTTTTTTTTTTAGAAACTGGTTTGCCCAGAGTTTGTGAGTTAAAGGATTCTGATATCACGGATCCTATGAACGTAAAACTGCAAAGCTCTCTGGAGAGCAATCAAGTGAAGTCTGGCCTCTTCCTTAGATTTATGAGGTTTTGGGTGGAAGTCCAGAAAAGTTACCACTTATTCGAAATGAAACTCAGGTACCACCTTTGGTAAAAACTGAGGGCTCGGTCTGCAGACGATCCTATCCTTACAGGACTGGAAATATGGTGCATCAATGACCAGGGCTTGAAGCTCACCCACTCTTCCTGCTGATGTTACAGCAACTAAAAATGCTGTTTTCCATGTAAGAAACTTCTGCTCACATGTGGCCATGGATTCAAATGGTCCCATGAGTTTCCTAAGTAATAGGCTGAAGTTCCATTGCAGAACAATGTGTTTTCTTGGGGGCCTTACATGGTTAATCCTCCAAATAAATCTAGATATCAAAGGATGAGAACCTACCAAGTGGCCTTCCCAGCCAGGTAGAATGAACGTAATATGGCCTTCCCAGCCAGGTAGAATGTCGTAATATGAACCTTGATGGAGGAAAGAGAGACTGTTATTTGGTATGACAGCTGTATGGTGCAAGGATTTTGAAGATAGCAGATAAATACTCTCCATTTGCCCGTATAAGCCTGGAAAGTGGAAGGTTTCTTGGATGCAAGAAGGACTTTTTGTTACTTGCTCTGATAGCTCTTTTTCCTTTAAGAGTTGCCGTTCAACCTCCAGGCAGTCAGTTGTAGTACAGACAAATTGATGTGGAGCATCTTTCCGTTGTTCTGGGACAGAAGATTGTGGCTCAATGGTAATAGCAGGGGCCCCACCTTGGTCATTTCCAGAATTTCTCAAAACTAAAACCTTTCAGCTCAGAAAGGTGCTATCAAGATGAGGCTGCCTTGTCTCTTTTTACCTTCCTGAGTTCTGACGGAATTAGAGGCATGGGTGGGTATGCATACATTAGGCCTCTTAACCATGAAATGGACAGACCATCTGTTGTCATGGCTGCTTCCTGCTGAAACTGGGAGCAGAAAAGTGGCCTGAAGTCTGCTTGTGGATGACCTAGTGCAGTGGTCTTCACTAAGAGTGCTGCACAGATTCTTTAGCACATTAACATTATAACCTTTAAAGATAAAATTGTGAATCCAAAGCTTACCATCAGGACTAGTGGAGCTGTACCAGTTGCTCCTTGACCTCCTGCCTGCTGTATTTATAATAAGTCACTGCAATCCTTGCAAAACTGTCCAAATGTTCATGCGTCAGTTTGTTTCTGTTTTGATTTCACAGTGTTCATTGTGGAAAAAATTGACTCAGACGTGTACGTGCTAACAGAAAATTACAGTACTTTCTAAACACATTGTCTCAGAACTGGATAGCGCGAATCAGAAGCAATGTTCTAAAAATGATGAACTCCCTGTTTGAGCTCAGCTTTCAAAATGTCATCTGACTGAAGTTAAACTATTTCAAGTTCCACCATTGCTTGGTCTGCTCCCAGGTCTGTGAAACCACTAATGAAACACTTGCGTGGAAAGGGTTCTCAATAAAATTAATACGTTCCTTCAGGCCCATGACATGTTCAAATCTTAATTGAAATTCCATTTGTAGTTCTTTCCAAGAGAATTACATAAAAAAAAATTTAAAAAAAACATAATTATAATGTTTCAGTAGGTCTGCATTATCTGACGTGAGTAACTTCAGTTTTGGAAAATGTACAAAGGAAGCATGTTATAAGTTAGGAATGAATAATTTTTTATCTTGCTGTTATTACACGGAGCATGTCACTTGGAATTTTTTGTCTGCCTTGTAACTGAAGGTTCAAAACATTGAGGGAGCTTGTAATGTCAGCCAAAAATGCCAGTTTTTTCCCCTTTTCCTTTATTTTCAAGGAAGTCACGAATCAGAGGAAGCAGGCTTAGAAAGCATTCCAGCATCCTTCCCTGAGATAGCCACCTCACTTCACTGTACATAATCTGTTTCATAATCCTTAACTATATATCAAATTAAGGAATTCCTCGCAGAAGCTTTGGTCTTTTGGGAAAGGAGTCCACACTCACAATTGAGATACATTACGTATATAGATACTCTCATCAAGTGCGAGACTAAAACAAGGAAAATTACTGGTTGTCTGATGTCTTGACCGATCTCTTCAATCCTCTAGTTTTATTATTTGTTTTATTATTTCATTTCTGTTTGGGAAATTGGCATATAAAATATCAGCAGAAGCCAAGAAACATTATTTTTACGATTTCTGCATCAGTAAAAGCTTTTTTGCTGACTTTTCAGTGAGTGGATGAGCTGGTTGATTTTCTGTTCACAAATACTACTGCCAGGTGGGTATTTATCATTAAGATCCCCATGTAAGGTCATGTGTTGCTCCAAATTGCTGCTTTTTAAAACTGAGATGATTTTCTGGCACATCAAGCAAAATTTCTTTCGATAAAATTTTTTTAAAAATCTGCCCTGTCCACCTCTCCTGAAACCTATGGTGCTCGTCTTGAACTGCCCGGACTGCCCTCCTTTTTGCAGTCATTGTGGATTTTTATTTAAAGACTCTTCAATTCCCACAGCTGATCCACTCATAGTGGGCTGATTGTCCAGGACATCTTGGTTTATCTTTTTTTTTTCAATGGAATAAGATACCACTCCATCTTTTTTTCATTCAACACATTCACGCCCGTGAGCCAGGCTTGAAGTCAGGAAAACAAAATGTATTCTGTGTATTTTAAATGCGTTTTTTTATTGGCAGTTTAAACATACAATTCTTTTAAAAACTAAGCACTATTAGGATGGGCCAAACTTAGGGGCTTGGGGGGCTGCTACCGGTCTGCGGGGCGCACAAAGAAGACCAGTGACCTAGTGTACACCCAGTGTACTACCTATAGGGATATCTGCCATTCATGGAGGGTCATGTCTCTGGTGAGTGAATCCGCAATGTTGTTTTCGGATTGTGGTAAATAGGTTGCCTGGGGACCAATTCCAGATCTTCATGGGTAGGAGGCCAAGCTCCCAAGACTTTGTGCCCACCTGGTGGCTGATGTAGTTTTACCACCGTGGTTTCAGTAAAAACATTTGTCTTCCTTCCTCTTAAAACTGGGCTGAAGTGCTAAAAAGATTACCAGGAGCTCCAGATGATTTATGTGGAGGTGTCTTTTTACTTGATGCTCAGGTGCCCTGAACCTGAGCCTCCGACAAGTGTGGTCCTCACCCTATTAGGGAGGCATCTGTGTGAAGATTAAGTGTAGGAGGATTTGGAGATAGTGGCAGCCCCATACTGACTCAGGGTGAAAGTCGCCACAAACTGTTGCAACTCCTGGGGTTACCTTGATGTGAAGGGAATCTAGAAGGGAGGGGTTCAATGAAGGAAGGAGACATCTTTGTGTATGCCTCATGTGTAATCTTGTGTCCCTTACCAGGGAAACTGCTGCTGCCATGTGCCGTAAAAACTGCTGGTTGGACCGTCTTGGTCATGGTGATTAGGGAAACCATCTTGAACTTTTCTGACAGGATGTATTTGTCTAGATCCCTGAGGTATAGAATAGGTCTGAATTTCCTGTTATTTTTATCAATTAAAAAGTATTTTGAGTAATGACCCCGCCCTTGAGAAGATAAGGGGACTTGTTCTATGGCACAGGAAAGGAACATGGACTTCTCTTCTTGTTTTAGGAAGTTCCCTTGTGGGCGTGACCAATCTGTCAGAGTTCTGATTATGCCTGTTTCTGGAAGATGGGATTGGAATGGTATTCTGTAACCGTATTGTTTGAGCCCCAGGAGCCAGGAATCGGCTGTTATGTTCTGCCAGTTTGTTAGAAAATGAGAACACTTTCTCCCTAGTGGCAGAGTAAGGGGGTAGCACTGGATGGTAGGAAGTGTCAGGAAGAAGTAGAGGGCTTACCCCTTTCTTTGAAATGGCCATGTGAGGGTCTGTATGGCCTGGCTCCATGACCACGTTGAAAACGTGTCTGTCTCCCAAAAGAGGATTGGTGTGGTTGGTGTCTAAAAGATATCTGCCTTTTGAAGGAGGCTCTTTTGACTGGTGCGCCTCTCACCCCTGTTGAACAGGATCAAATAGCCTGTTTTGCCTCCTTTTTCTGGGGCAGTGTGTCTTTGTGTCAGGTGCCACAGTGCAAGTCACCCTGGAAGGATAACTCCAGTATCCTGGCCTGTGTATCTGAAGTTAGAGCCAATGTTTTCATCTGGATAAACATCCTAGCCACCGCCACATTTGCCACAGCTCTGGCTTTGCAGGCATGTCTCCTTGCTGTCGCACCCATGCACAGATTTACTGCAGCGCTTCTTAGGGGAGACATGGTGGAGCATGCTCTTTTCGTAGCCGTCGAGGAGGATGCAGATCAGATCGCTGCAGGAGCAATGGAGCTCTTCCCTTTTGTCGGAGTATCCGACATGTCAATACACATCAGACAGACATCCTTACTACAAGATGGTGATAGTGAGGAACCACACAAAATACAAACCAAGTACATGGGATAAACAAAAACACTAATAAAGAGAAGAATTTATGAAAAAATGAAAAAATAACTAGCTAAAAGCCAGCAAGAGGAGGTACAGAGGCTGTACCCAAGCAATCGCAAGATAAATTTGGATAACAATGCTTATCTGGAAAAGCGTTTTATGGGGGAAGGATACCTGACTTTGGTGACAAAAAGGACTATGTTGCAACTATCACTGGCTTAGAGATCTGTTTGTTCTCCTGACCCATGCAAAATGGAGACCAGGAGTTCACTCTGTGTGGAGTTAATCAGACAAGGTAAAAAACTCTATTATTGAGTGACATGACATTAAAACCCTTTGCAGTCCTATGTCGGACCAGGTCCAACATTACAATTTCCCCTTTCCAGTCTGATGTTGGATCCTGTCCGACATCATCAAAAAGATATCAAGCACAGGTCTCTAGTCGTTTTTTCTCCAGAAAAAGCCAAGAATGGGCTCCCGAGTGGCGAATCCAGTAAAGGCGTTCCACGTGGAGTGCAGGATGTGCCCTATAGCCTGGGGATCGCAGGTTCGAGTCCAGGCTATGTCACAACCGACTGTGACTGGGAGTTCCCAGGGGATGGCGCACAATTGGCTGAGCACTGCCGGGTAAGGAGGGCTTAGTTCAGCAGGGGAATCCATGGCTCACCGCGCATCAGCGACCCCTGTGGTTGATAGGGCGTCTGTGGTTCTGCAGTGGAGCCACCAGATCTGTGTTGTCCTCTGGTACTATAGGACTGGTAGCCTCGTTGTGGATCCACAGCACAAAAAATGACGGATTATAAATGCCACACTTACTGATGAGAGCAGCAATATTCTTACTGTTATTCTTTTTTATTTATAGTGTGCCACCAAAGCCACATTTATATGTATAGCTCAACCTATACAACAGCACTGAGGGTGCACTGTATCATCTTATTTCCCACACAGTTCTTTTTTAAAACCGTACCTGCTGTAAATATACACTAAATTTAAATTGAATGCTTAAAAATACTTGTCTGCCCCCATAAAATTCCACTAACTACATCTCCCAGAATACAATGTCTTCAGTTACTAGGAAACCGTACACAAGAAAATACAACAATATTTCCAAAATTTGGCTAGTCCTGTTATCTTTGCAGCCAATCACAGTATGAATAAGAAAATTTCGAAGCTACACCGGTTGAAGTGTAAACACCCCAGTCCAGCTACAACTCCAACTGGAACCATCAGTGGCAACAGCTAAAAACAAGCTGTTTTATATCTTATTAATGCATTTCTTTATTTTATTTATCTGTATGGCTTTATAATTATGTTTCTGTTTTGTATTTGTAATTAATTTAGAACAATTTGTAGATTTTATTTTTCACTTTGACATTATGGACTTTTTTTGTGTTGATCAGTAGCAAAAACTCCTAATTAAATCCATTTTGATTCCATGTTGTAACACAATAAAATGTGGAAAAGTCCAAGGGGGGTGAATACTTTTGAGAGCCGCTGTAACATTGAAATACTTTTATGTCTGTAAGACACAAGTAGAGGGTAATCTTACTCCCAGTCCCAATTAGGGTCAGGGTTTTGTAATAGACCTCACGACTCATATAATATATATTTAATATATATATATTATATTATATATATTATATATATATATATATATATATATAATATATATATACATAACTGCTAATAACATTTAACTCTAAATTGCATGCAGTGAAACCAAAGCAGGATATTGTCAGGTAGTCAAAAACCTAGCAAAAAAGATTAACCTTTTCAGTGCCCATAACAAGAAATCTTGGCATTGCCTGTGTCACTGAAAAATAAACATTTCCCACAGAATTTATGGTGTTGATGGGTTTTGATTTGTTGGGTGATCCCGTGAGATATCTGAAGTCACATAAATCAATTATATATGTTTTAGTGAAATGTACAGACAGTTGAATGGAAAATAAATTAAGCCACTGTGGCAAAGTGGTTTGCAGTACGCAGGTGTAGAGGTGATGCAGTGCTCAATACAATGACAAACAACAAAGTACTGATGAAATGGTGGTTTATTTATAATACAAAGTCTGATGACAACAGTAAAGAAATGGAGGGCTGGCAGTACAAAACTATGTGTATTGCACAGTTCAATAAACACGCTGGTTCAGTCCTGAAATAATAAACGCGGTATTAAACACACACACAAAACACAGATACAGTCACAAGTCCAGAGTGATTGCTGTAGTGCTCGTGGTGAAATACAATTTACTCGTGTATAATGGTGAAGTGTTGTCTGGTTTTGTGCTGGCCTGTAGAGACAGCTCCGGATTGTGTTAGCCATCTAATAAATAACAAACAGTACAATTTAGACAATACAAACAAACAAAACACTCATGGTTATTTTAAACTCCTCCTTCATTGGTTCTCTCTTAACTATAACAAAAGAACAGATCACCTACCCACGTCCCCTTTTGTGCCATTAGTCCCCTTGGTTAGTGAGTGCAACCATTTCTCCTACAATCCGCGGTTGCCACATCGCTTTCCCTCTGGAGCGATGATTTGGTGTTCCGTAGCTCCACCCCCTTTCTAGATGGCGAACTTCTGACCATCTAGTCCCGGTCACTCTGTTCCCTTTATGCAGCAAACTCACAGGAAGGGAGGGAGATTTATAACCAAGATTCATTCTTTCTCTGTCACAGCCACATGACAGAATGTTAGAATTATGCCATGAAGAACAAACTTCCAATCCAATCTATTCAAACATGAGTTAAATAACACAAATAATCACCCATACATTGTTTAAATGTTTCCTTAGGGGATTTGGTGCAGTTCTCCCTTTAAATGAATTCCAAAGTTCTTTTTTTTTTTTAATCGACTCAGCAGTATAAGCTCTAATTACCAGCATGGCAATGTGTTACAATAAAACATTTATCCAATGTAGACTTTCAGTATAAGGCATAATACATGAGTCTTTCTGAAGTATAATTTATTGATAACAGATCTAATAAAATTACCAGAATTTTTTAGCTGAGTAAAAAAAAAGGTTGCATTGGAATTTGATTAAAACGTATTTTGTTTGAGAGGTAAACAATACTTTATATATATATATAATCTCCCAGTGACCCACCTCAGGATGCTTGACAGCCGTTCATGAGCCGACGCAATAACAAACAGCTACGCCCGGTGTGAAGGTTTCACTTCCGCAAGAAACATTTCTGTTTAGCCATATTTTTGTTGATTGAGACACAGCATGAACTAGATTGCAGCAGAGATGAAGAAACATTTGCTCTAATCAACATTTTGGCTGATGGTTCAGTCCAGAGAAGCTTGGATGGAAGTGTCAGTAACAAGCTTCTTCCGGAGCATTGATACGTGTATTGTGCACTTGCATCTGTCACCCAGGTCAACCCTGCTTTATCAAATGCAGGGTAAAATGACACCGGGTCCTGACCAAGGTAGGTTCTGACCCAGGTAGAGCATGACAGTGTGAAAGGAGCTTTAGACTTTAACTGTGTTCTTTTTGTTGTTGTTTAACTGTATGTTTGTACATATGAAATAAAGTGCAATAAAAAACAAACACTAAATGCTAAAGGTACCCCAAGAACTCCCTCCCATAATTCCCTAATAGAGCAACTATTTACATACAAAACCACGACCCTCACACGCTCCCATTATTATTAAAATATTTCAACACAGTTGAAATAACCAATTAAAAACAACTCTTTTAAAAAAAATATTTAGTTTCTATCTAATTATATCCTTGCCTCACATTGTACTGCCAGCTGACCTCACCAGCTGACATATTAAAATAGGTCCTGAATTTGTCACAAATTGTGCATGCTTCATCAGAGGGACAATGACCAAGTCAATCCAGGTCTTGGAAGGTTGTTGCCTCAGTAGGCTTTTCAACATCATCGTTTGAGCTCCTGAGGGTTTTTTTTAGACCGCTGTAAATAGTTGTGCAGCACACACGTCGCCTTGATTACCTTGTCCACATTAGATGGAAGGTTGATGCACCCTCAGTAAAACCAACAAAGCATGTCACTGTCCTTAGTGACATAACGCAGTGCAGTTCAAAGCTGAGACTTATTGGCTATATCTGAGGTTTCAACAAGTAGAAAAACAACCAATGGTGCCTCCTCAATTTCTTTGGAAATGGCATGAAGTTGGACATTACTCACTGCTTCGATTAGGTCATTCTGACTGTTCAATGTCCCAGATAAAACAGTAGAGGTGTCCAAATGCTGCTTCATTAAAGACTCAACTGTAAGGTTTCAACATAATTTCCACGATTCAGAGTCCTTCGATTTGTCGTGCCCATGAAATGACAGATCTTGTTCGAGATGACATACAACACTAATTAGTCTTTGCAAAATCTCAAGACTCCGATGGACTTTTTCATTGTGTTGTCTGACAGCCAGTCTCCATTGTTTGTTTAACTGCAGATCAATGCGAGCTTGTCCAAACGTTCACAACTCTATACATGCCATTAGGTGTTGCTGGCTAGTTTCATGACATTTGCAGGCATTGTGTAAATTATTTAAATTGTGGTATCCAACCTTATTCCACACACTCTTCTCATTAACGAAAAGTAGCCACAGTCAGCAGAATCGCTTATCTCCCCACATCCACAGATCCATTCACACTTGTACACTGCCTCACTGAAATACTGTTTCAACTCTTTCCCTGCTTTCTTGTACATGCTCTCTAAATTCAGTTTATGATTTCTTCTTCAGTCGCATAATCTCCTGCACTAAATGGATTTGACAGAAATTTTTGTACTAAATAATCAATTTCTCTCTCAGCTTCAATCAAATCATAGTCTCCAGTTTAGCAAAATAAGTGATTTTTCTGCCTTCCATTTCCGCTCATGACCTGAGCCCCACAAGGTGGCCTCTGTGAATTGGCCTGCTCACTCTGCTCCATCAGGACTAATTTCTTCAATTGCATGCCTTAGCTACGTTTTCCAATGGGTGGCCAGAGTGGAGATCTGCCACACAGCGTCACGTTGCCCGGGCAACGAAATGCAACTCAGGGCAATGCATGCATTGACATGATGGACACAGCCAACATGATTCTTCTTACATGCAAACCTATCCATATTTATTATTATTATTATTATTATTATTATTATTATTATTATTATTATTATTATTATATGTTTATTGTTCCGTGTTTTATAATAATAATAATCATTTATAATATTATTGTTTAGATTTTTTTTTGTGTGTGTGTGCGAGCTATAGCGCATACAATGCATGCGTTGCACACACAGACAGCACGCCACTGCTGCTTAGTGCACTTGGGTTTGAGATCAGGTGTGTGTGTGTCTCTGATCAGTCGAGAGGCGTTTTTTTCCCAAATGAAGCTGGAGCAGTGACAAAGGTGTGTTTTTTGTTTCTCTCTCTCTCTCTCGCTGAAAGAAAAATAAACAAACATGGTCACTATGGGTTTTATAGTTAAATGTAAGATTTATAATTCATTGTTTTAAGTTGTGGATGAACATATGAAATACATTACAATACGTCCCTTTAAAGTAAGATAGCTTCGATTCATACTGGATTGTCTTTAGTTTCATACAATATTAATACATAAATAATCACATGGTTTGATAATTATATTTAAAAGCATAGGCATGCAATATACCCATTTATTACCACATTAAAGTATACAAATGCAAAAATAATAATAAAAAAAAAAAAACAACTGTGTACAATTCTATCCATAGACCATGTTTATTTAATTTTCATCCTTCATGTAAAAACAAGGCTAGCTGGAATTAATCTCCAGGGAAACCCACATGTCAACAATAAGTTATATAAATATATATATACTATATAATATATATATATATATATATTATATATATATATAGATATATATATATATATATATCTTATAACCATCATCTATATTTATTTATTTATTTACATTTCAAAAGTACAAAAGTGGATCTTCTTGAGATCGGAGTCTGGTAAAGTTAATATTCTGCATCCTGATGGGGTCGTATTTCGCCTTGGGGCCCTTATATGCAAGCAATAAGGCACGACAGGGTGTGGGATATACTCTAATATCCATACTCCCCGGGTGCATTATAAGTCACGAGGCGCAGACCCTTTCTCACAAGACCTGCAATAGTATCAGGTCGAGTGCTTTTTTTAAAAAAATTTAAAATAATCATTTGTTATCCGGGGTAGTAACAGGAGTTATCCATAACAGATTTGTGCTACAGCTTCACAGTGGCGAGAAATTTAAATGGAATACCCGGTTACTTATCAAACTGACTGCAATTTACAGCTTGGTAGCGTGGAGAACTACTGGACCAGTGTTAAGAAACTATTTTAAATAATGCAGGGCACAGCAGAAGACATGATACCATCGTACCTGGACACAGTTAAAAGGTATGGCAGGAACTGTCGAGATGAATTTATAAATGTTCAGCATCAGATCACACAGCTGCGAAGGGGGTGGGTCCAGTGGCAGCACAGGCAGGCCAAAGAACGGACAGCGGGAGCAACGGCAACAAAACATCTTAAACCCAAATATTTTGTGAAAAGCTGAAAGTTTAAGAGATATTTTTTAAACTATTTTCAAAATGGGATAGGGAAACGCTGTAGTTCAGGGAGAAGGAACAGAGCGATCAGAATGGCGAGTTTTGAATTTATTTGAATACTTTTGCTTTCTTTTTTTTCACTACTTTAATTAATCATTGGTGTAAGGTTCAGATTCATTCAATATCTCATGTACACTTCGGTTTCCGAAAAGTTAAACATTTACATAAATCTCGTCGGTCATGTTTATTGCGATAAATTCCAATATGTCTGCTGTTTTTGTTTTTAAATTCTAGTGTATGGATATCTGCCAGTGACTTGCCCGTTTTTGAAAAAAGTTCCGACCCAGGGTGATATGCTGTAGTATCAACACCCCCATGTGATCTGTTTTGACCAATGTCTCTTCTCTGATTAAAGACAGAGGCCTCACCTCTTTACTAAACAACCATCTTGAAAAAACCTTTGAGAGAGACTTTAAATGCAGAAGTGTAAAAACTTGTCAGGATGTTACAATGAAAACTAAAATTACAGGTACATTATTTAAATAGTTATAGAAACACGTGGGGACATTTAACGTTATATTTTTCAGGGCCCCGCTACTTACTCTTTAAAAAGTATTTTATTTAATAATAATAACAAAAAAATTGTCTTTCACTCCCTAAAAATATGAAACTAATAATAAGCATTGTACAGCTTTTACTTGTAGAAGCCCATTCAACTGCTGGGTATGCTTATAGAATATTTGCAATTCCAACCTTGTGACAAGATTGTAGGAAATTAATGGACCTTTCATCTGAAAAGATCTTCAGTGGCTGCAGGCAGCGAATGTAGGAAATGTAGGCTATAATAATTGCTGCCTGTCTGGGAAATGGTATGAAGGCCAGACCAGTCATGGCTCCAAACCAGCACATCCTCTAATTATTGAAAAACCTGAACAGAGTGGATGTTAATCAGTCTCTCAGAGACTTCAGCTTTATGGGATTAGTACAGATTTATGGCATTTTTTCTTATACTTTTATTAAAGATGATATTTCACAAGGAAGGAAAAAAATATCTGTAGACAACTGTTGAAATGCAAAGTTTCTATCATGAAAGTGAACCGTAGGATTATTCTAAGGATATTCCACAGAGGACAAAGAGGAAGGATATGGAACAAAACATCAAAGAAGCTATGAAAAAAAACAAAAAAGAAAAAAGCCGTAAAATATTTAGAGCAGACCCAACAGGTGGTCAAGAGTGCTACATGAGTCTGCGGTTTAATTAAGATTAATAATGCATGCTTGTTATACTTATGTAAATACATACTTTTATTCCCTAATTGAAAAAGAAGGGTGATCCATATCTAACCGGAATTTACTAAATTAATTTGAGCAAGCTGGTGTAATTAAATGACAATTAGGTTAATTTTTAATGGAAACTTAATCACAGATAAGCGGATCTGGTTACAGCTTTTCATCCCACTGTATAACAATAGTTACAATGATGTCTAACCAGGGCAGCAAGAATATTGGTTGACCTTTTATCATGTATCCTTTTCAAAACAATTATCCTCAATATTTTTATTACACATTTTTTTAGTACACATTTCAAACATCCGGGTCCAAATTAGCTCCAGTGGATATTTGCTAATTTTTTGTTCATTTGACAGGCCTTATAAAGCTCTTATAATAACAATACATATTTTGCCTTGTTTTTCCTGTTCAAATTGTGTAATGCGTAATGTTAGAACATTTTTTTGTTGTATCACTACCTTTTTCCTGCTCATTTTTGTATTTCTATCCCATGAATTATAGGTAGCCTGCAGCAGCTTCAGTAATTTAAATAGCTGATATGTTAAAAAAAAACAAGTCAGCTGCAGTAATTGACTATAATAATGATGCTTGTTGGCTCTTGATTCACCCTGTTCAAAACCGTGCACAGTGCTGAAACCATTACCGTTAGCAATAGCACAACTATTAATATAACACAGAACAGTGCTTGTTTGTGTCATTATAAGCTGCATGAATTCATGCAGGGTGTACTATGGTCTATTCGGTCCTAAATACTCTGTTTACGGCACATACAATCCATGTGTGTCTAGCAGTGTTTTAGGCATCTACTTTTTAATTTTAAGTTTAAATTTCATAAACATGATTTGGTATGCCATGCTTTTTATCTTTATGAATTCAGAGATTGGCACAAAGTGATTCAATTTATACGCCACAAATCTTCTGTACCAGCTTTCTGCACTTTCACCCAAGTTTAACCCCAGTTTTGTTTGTTGTTTTTTTACGTGTGTGTCTATCAACATGATTGGCCTTTTTGAATCTCAAATTAAATTATGTGTGTGGAACTGCAGGAAGTGTCCAGAAACAGTGCTTTCCATTGAGAGCTCCCTACAAAGGCACCAACGGGTATAATGTCATGAAATTCATAATACGTTAAAAAAAAAATACATAACATCCAAACTAACAAGGGATGGAAGCCTCAAAGATGAAAAATAAATGATTGACAGGTAGGACACTGGTTGCCAACTGCAGAGGCCCCTGGGTATTTTCCTAAATATATTGAAATACCAGTTTGCAGCCTTTCATCTGTGTTTTATCTACTTTAGTTCTTCTAATTTCATAACTCTTTCTTTACTTTCTCTATAGATGGTAATGTAATTCAGAATACAAAATACCATCATTATTATATATTTTTTTAAATGTTAGTCTTCCAAAATTATATTGAGAGGTTTGCTGTGGTTCATAGTTCAGAATGAATTTGTACTGCATTCCATTAAACCTGTTAAACTTAATGTCACCTTATTCCAATATCAAACGAGGCCTGCAAACAGTTTTACCTGCAGTGTAAAATCCAATCTGCAGATGGACATTACACAAAACTTTTACCTGTAAACTGTGTAACATGTTTTATTGTCAGTATTATAGTCACAGCATTGGCAGATGGAAATGTCATTTAAGAGGCATAAGATGCCAAGTAAGCTACAGGTGTAGGAAACCTTGGGGAAGTCCCTCACTTAGCATTGGGTTAATTTACATAGGAAACAAAACTAAAATACTACTTTCCAATGGAACAACAGCACAGAAATCTCCTGCCTTCTGTTGTTCAGCTTTAAGCACTACTGTCAGTACAATGCTTCATCCGAGTATACAGTACACTGAACCTTGAAATCAAACAGAAACTGCAGAGACCAAAGGGATACTCCCTTAACACTTACTACAAACAAAAATAAAAATGACCCTACAGTATATAGAATTGCTAAACTTTATTTTTACATTTTCATCCTGTAATGTAAATCATTTTGAACAGAAATTATAAAAAAAAACTACATAATAATGTAGATTTTTTTGGGGTGATTTTGTAAGTGACAAACAACAGATGAACTCTTATATAATTTGGAATAATTTAGTTTAATGGTCCCCTCACTTAAACATACTGTATCTCATAAGAATGGTAAAATAATACTGCAATTTGGGGAATGAAAGGCTCGATCTTTTCAGCAAGTTTCTTGCAGACAAACTGGCTTTCTAGAATGTTAACACTCTATTTCACCCCTTTGCAAAGACATTTCTATACCTTCAAAAATAAATTAATATACACAAAAAAAGAAAACCGGCTAAAATAAAAAATACATTTCTGTTTAGAGTTAATAAATCATCCTAAACTACATTTTCTTTAAGTAAAATGTCATATCAGTCTATGTTGGATGTGTGGCATGCCAAACAAACCTAACTTTAATTTGGTACATGTGATCTAACAGTGTATTTAAATCTTTTTTCTTCCATTTCTTTCACGTCTGACATTTTATGTATTATGCCTGCATTTAATATATTTGCATTGTTTTTACTGTTTTTATTTAATGAACTATTCCCTGGATTTCATTGTATTTAATGTATTGTTCCTCACTATCTTGCAAAGTGCTTTGCGATGGTGGTCCACTATGAAAGGCGCTATATAAAATAAATATTGATTGATTGAAATTAAGATCCGGCAACATTTAGATCAATTGAATAGACTCCAACTCTGCTAAAAAATGGTCAATTGAATAATCTATACAGCTATTTATAAGGCATGTTTCAGGGGTGTGTTACGTAATGGTCAATAAAAAATATATTATACTGCAGCAAGCATGAAGCGGTAACACATAATACATGTTGATTCATGTTTCGTGGCCCTGAAAGTTACACCTGGATGACCTGTCCCGACAAATAAATCAATCTCTAAAAACTGAACAGCAAATGATGGAAAAGTGAAGTTCCTACAGGCCTGAAAGATTGTACAATTCTAAAGCTGTGCTCTAAGTTTCTATCATAATTAAAAACCCAAGCCTAAGGGAGAATAAACTGCAAAACTTGCAAATTATTACAAATGTCCTAAATTACAGCATACTGCAGTACATCTATTTATGATGGCCTGATCATGTGTAAACGGCATGTTCCTGGTTTTGTGAGGATACTAAGATCCTGGTTTTATGAAGATGACAACTGAGTAAGCATAAAAACAAGCCAACATAATCATTAGGGTCAACAGCTTATGTGCCTTTCAGGTAGGCTTTAATTTGTCTACCAGAACAGAGAAACATCATGAGTAATTTAATTAACATCTATCTACAATAATTTAGTTTCTGAAAATGCATCAGTTAAAAAGGCCAAAAGCATTCAAATGCATGAACATTGTTTTCTATGGGGCTGAAGTTGGCTTTCTTTTTGCTTCCACAAATCTATGCTGTTTTACTTGCTCACTTCAAGTGCTGTTCAGCTTGTGTATGAAAAATGAACTGAAGGTAAAATTAGATCAAATTGTAATAATGTTGAACGCACAAAGGAATAATTGGTAGCCTTTTGAAGTCCATGTTTTTCCCTCAGATCTGTACTACTGTTGCTGCCCCCATATCATTTTAAATGTAGTTTTTCAAACCAATATTGTAAGTTGCAATGCCTGGTAAAACCGTAATAATGCAATGTCTGGTAAAACCCTGATAATAAATGTGTTGGTTTTTTTTATTGTATTTCACTATTTTATTTCTAACATTTAATGTGGCCCTCATCCTTCATATGGCCCTCAAGGTACCATTTTTTTTCCAGGGCACTGAAAATGGCTTTTTATTATAGTCAAGTTGATCAAATCAAACAACAAATTGTATAAGGCAGACCACAAAATGTGTTTGCAAAGATGCAAATAGATTAGTATTATTAAGCTATGTCAGCCATGCACAGACAGAAGTAACATCACAGGGCAACATTATTTACAACCCTGGGCAGTTACTTTTTGCCACTGTCACATTTTTGAGTCATTGCTACATCATTTCCCAGCAGTGTATATGAAACAAGATAGCAGATATTAGGAACAATGGGACACCCAGACTGAGATTTAAAAAAAGAATATAAATGTATGCAGAGGTAAGTAATCTGAGGAGAATCCTGGAATTATGATAAAAAAAAACAATACTGTTGAAGCCAAAGAAACAAACCGATATTTTGGCTAGTTTTGGTCACAATAACGACGTTGGAAACTTGTCTGTTGTTATCTTGCTTAACTATAAGAAATCATAAAAGAGCACTGTTCAAAAAGTTCAAAGGGGAACTTTTTCTAAACATTGTGGCTTTCCGTGTACTTTAAAGGCAACAAGAAAGAGGACTTGATGAAAGTTTCTAAAAACAAAATGTAATAGCTTGGGTTAAACTTTCGGACGAGGTGTAAAACCAAGGTCCTATTGTAAGTGACTTGCTGATGCATAGTTGTTGATGCATAGTTCACCCCCTAGTCTCTGAAAGTCAGTTTGGATAAAAACATCTGCTAAATGACCAATTAATAATAATAATAATAATAATAATAATAATAATAATAATAGTTTTTTAGTGTCCTGGGAAAACTGGTGCACAGTACCTTGCGCTTAGACCATTGCATTATCTACCTATCTAGCTTTTGTTTATTTCATATGAATTGTGATTCATTAGCAATGAGCCTTAAATTAATTAATTGAAGAACTAATTATTAAACAAGTTCTTTTAATATTCTTCCGTTAATCGTAAAAATGTAACTCTTGTGTACTTGTGTAGCATCAGAGTGGGTCATATTATCATTCTGTGTATGAAATTAACAGAAATTAACAGAAATGGAATATATATATATATATATATATATATATATATATATATATATATATATAGGGGGGTCCTAAGCCATTCTCTTTGTCTACTTGGTTTCTGCTCACAAACTCCGAGAACAACCAATGAGAAACTTGCTTATGCCTCAAAAGTATAGAAAATGACTGTTATTCCCCACAAACTTTGCTTTTGTGACCAGGACAGTGATATTTTGAAATTTACCTATTTCCAAATTTGTGTCTTTTCATTCACATAAAGTCAGAAAAAAACAACATATGAATCCAAATTAACATGTATTTATACTAAAGTAATACAAAAATGACTACAAAAGATTTAGAAGTGAGTAGTTTTTCAACATTTACGATTATACTGTAAATCACTTTCATGAATCAGTCCCCAAATGTAGTCTCCCATCATGTTCTCGTTATATTGTCCTTGGTAGCGGGTTCAAAGTCCAGTATATCCTGGTGGAAGCGCTCGCCTTGCTCCTCCGAGTACGCTCCCATGTTCTCCTTGAATTTATCAAGATGAGCATCAAGGATATGGACTTTGAGGGACATCCTACAACCCATTGTGCCGTAGTTCTTCACCAGAGTCTCAACCAGCTCCACATAGTTTTCGGCCTTGTGATTGCCCAGAAAGCCCCGAACCACTGTGACAAAGCTGTTCCAAGCCACTTTCTCCTTACTAGTGAGCTTCTTGGGGAATTCATTGCACTCCAGGATCTTCTTTATCTGTGGTCTGACGAAGACACCGGCTTTGACCTTTGCCTCAGACAGCTTAGGGAAGAAGTCTTGAAGGTACTTGAAGGCTGCCGACTCCTTATCTATAGCTCTGACAAATTGTTTCATAAGACCCAATTTGATGTGCAGTGGTGGCATCAACACCTTCCGGGGGTCCACCAGTGGCTCCCACTTGACGTTGTTCCTCCCCACACAGAACTCGGTCCGCTGTGGCTAGTCCCGCTTGTGGTAGTGCGCCTTGGTGTCCCTGCTGTCCCAAAGGCAAAGATAGCAGGGAAACTTGGTAAAACCGCCTTGGAGACCCATCAGGAATGCCACCATTTTGAAGTCTCCTATGACCTCCCAGCCGTACTCATCATACTTCAAGGCGTCCAGCAAGGTCTTGATGCTGTTGTAATCCTCTTTGAGGTGCACCGAGTGAGCCAGGGGAAGAGACGGGTACTTGTTACCATTATGGAGCAGCACGGCTTTGAGGCTCCTGGATGAGCTGTCAATGAAGAGGCGCCACTCATTCTGGTTACAGGCGATTCCGATTGTCTCGAACAGACTGGTCACACGGTGGCAGAAGCAGAGCCCATCTTGACGGGTGAAGAAGCTGGAAAAAGGTTGGTGACGCTTCCTCTGATCTGCAACTTGCACACTTTCATCCAATAAGTTCCACTGCTTGAGCCTAGACATCAAAAGCTCGGCATTGGACTTGGTGAGACCAAGATCTCTAATCAAGTCGTTGAGGTCTTTTTGGTTGGGGTAGTATGGGTTTCTCTCCTCAGCTCCACCTCTGAAATTGTCATCTGGATCTACAACGTCTTCCTCGCTCTCTGACTTGCTGCTCTCTTCTAAAGACGGCTGCTCTCTCTCCGGAGGAGTGGGTACGGGGAGCTCATGGCAGTGTGGCACCGGGGCGATGGATGAAGGAAGGTCCGGATAAGTGATAGCAGGTGCATTCTTGCCAGTCCGACCTTTGGAAGGGTCCACCATGCAGAAGTAGCAGTTGCTTGAGTGGTCAGTGGGTTCCCACCAAATTCTTGGGATAGCGAACTTCATGGCTCTCTTTTCCCCTCTGTACCATCCTACAAAAATACATTTATTTCACCCATGACTAATGTGTAAGAGATTCTTGCAACATTTTTCATATATATTTTTTCAATAACACTGAAAATTGTAAAACATTTTAAAATTAAAAACTTTTACAATTTTAAAAATTTTAACACATTTTATAACATAAAATTCCGAGCAACAATTGTCCATCTTACTTTCCAGAGTTGTTTTGCAGAGCTCGCAGGTGAAATGAGGTGCCCAGGGTTTGTCTTGATCCCCGACAGGCATGCCGAAATATGCCTTGTAGGCCTCACACATCTTAGCAGATGCTTCCACAGAGTACTTTTTCGCTCTTGTCTTGATAAATTGGCTGCAGACATAGCAAAATGCATCTGCCGGATGCTTGCAGCCTCCTGATGCCATCTCAGAAAAATGCAGATATGTATCCACTTAGGCAGCTGGAACTAAACTGAACTGGTGGGCTTAAGGCCCCTGTATTTATACTACTATTTATATTACTGGAAAGTTCTAGAAGTTACTCCAAGTTTACTCCGCACTGAATCTATCTGGAATGTTCTGGAAAATAGGTACATTTCAAAATATCACTGTCCTGGTCACAAAAGCAAAGTTTGTGGAGAATAATAGCCATTTTTTATACTTTTGAAGCATAAGCAATTAGGAAATACCATTTACTACCCAGGAACCAAAAAAAAATAATAATTTGTTACACGGTGTATATTAACCATGTATGCTAATGATGTTATGGTCGTTGTAATCGTTTGACTGCAATCAGTGAACTGTATGCTATTCATGCATATATCTCACCAATAGCCTTTCCTTTCTGTAATATTGTAGAAGTGATGATTAATTGAATTATTTAATTAGCTATAACCACTCTCTCTGTAAATATGGAGCCACAGAATTCTAATCGCTATACAGTATTAGCAACTGAAGAGGTGAGGGAGCAAAACAAGGCAGACATAAACAGGGTTTAGATAAGGAGGCTGAAGGGGATAGTCATAGCTCAAATACACAAACTTGAAAAATAAGTTAAAACATTGTATTATATTATTTTACCAATTTCAAAGCTGCTTTACAATTTTAGCTCTTAGTGTTTGTGCAACCACTGATCCCCTGACTTTCCAGCCCTTGTGTACACCAATGAGTGGGAGAAAGCCATCATCAAGGGTTCAAGTTTTAGTATACAGTAAAACTGCATGCTTGCATTTACAAATGAATTTAAAAACTGACAATAAAGCCCTAATGATTTTGCTCGATAAAATACAGAAAAAGCTGAAATGTACATTTTGACAGATCTATCTGTGCCCATCTGCGACCCACACACATATATATATATATATATATATATATATATATATATATATATATATATATATATATATATATTTTTATTTTATATTTTTTTTTTTTTTTTTACAAGTTTTTGTTTTGTTTTTTCTCTGTTTTCATCCCAAGGCTTGGGTTTCCAATGAGCCGATTTCACTTTGATACCTGGAAATGTGACATTATTTAAATGATCTGCTTCTTAAAAGACCAGAATTCAACGCATGCTAACAGAGAAATCTCAGCACTGTTTCCAAATGATCTCACTCTTCTGAAAATAGAGCTTGATAGAAAGGGCAATTAAGACCATAGAATCCTGAAGGGTTATTCTTGATGTGATTTAAAAAAATCATAATAACAAAAACAAATCTTAGTTTAAAAGATTACACATATATTGGTTAATATTGTTGTAATACAAATAAATGTGCTCTCTCATATTAACCATATAAATAATCTTTTATACACTGCTGGGCAAAAATCTTAGACACATTCAGGCGTTACAATATATATTGATGTTATGAGCATCAGTAATTTACTCCACAAGTGGTTTCCACCATTATAACAACTTTGTCTGTTATTAATACAGCTTAGTTTGGGTGAGAAGAAAGCAAGCTTGTCATTTAGCAATCTTTGATTCACATCGATCATTATCCTCAAAAAAACTTGTGATTACAACAACTAAAAGTAAACTACACATGAGCAGCAAGGGGGTCGTAACTGTTCTGAACCTACTGTAATGGGAACCTATTGGGGTTTGTAAAGGATTTGTGATAAGAAGAACAGTCTTCCTTAAAATAAAAACATTAAAAAAAATTACATTTTTTTTAAAGTTACACTGCATTATTGAATTTCACTTTAAATATTGTATTCCTTGTAAAAGAAAAAAATTAATACAATAAAAACGTTAATCAAATTGGTAACTGGTGATGAGATTTTTTTTGTTTTGTTTTGTTTCCCCTGTCCAGTTTCCTATTGCAAGAGGTTAAACATGAATGGTCACTGGTAGAACAAAGGCAGCAAGCCCAGTCTCTATACACTGACTGTCTGAGCCTCCACAGCTCGCTGAGCTCAACAGCATCGAACATGTATAGTGTAGACGTGTCTTCACAGAGACCAAACCCTAGCTGCAGGAAATGGCAATTTTGTGACAGAAGGCAAAACTTACAGTGGTTGCCACAATAAACGTGCAGCATAATGTAGTCAAACTGTGGTGTTTAAATTATTCTCTCAGGGTACACTATAAAAACGCTTGTTAATTCTGTGGAGCTTTCACCACGTGATTCACATCAAATTACCTCCGAAATGGGCTAAGTTTGCCCGCCTTGTTGTTTTTAATAGTACAGTAATCTTCACACCGATTGCTGATAATTTTTTTTTTCCTCAGGCTCCTGCCATCACAGTGACTTATCTGTCAGTAATTTGTAGCTAGAAATATATTCTTGAACTCTGCAAATGCTACGGGTACAGCTACCACTGCATTTCCCTTAACTGAACCTGTAACTCAGAATAAGGCCTTTTCCCAAGCTTGTTCAGTTTAAGGTGATACGCATGTATAAAACAAAACCATGTAGGCTAATATTTGCAATATTAACAACACAACTATTTAAAACAAGGTGTAGAACATACACCACTCGAACGATAGGTGTTCGCACAACTATTAGTTCATGCAGTAGAACATATTAATAATACCTACCTCAGTAAGATAGACAATTACAGGCATTTCCTGGTTAAGCAGACGAATGAATGGGCTCTTCCGGAATGTTGCTATAGAGACGGCGTCTAATCTACAAACCTGCTTGAAAACAACGCGGGGTGAAAGAAAGAGAAAAAGAAAACGAATTAAATAAATGCATTTGCAACCAAACTCTTACCAGGCGTAAACGTTATAACAATATTAACCGCAAAGGTTGTAATGTGCTGACTGCTCGAAACTTTTTCCGCTGAAACCAAAACAAAATCTGTAAGTTTTTTCACTGCATATTTAGAGCCTGTGTGTCTCTGTGTTAATTGCATTAGTTACCTTATGCGGAGGATACCAGCAATTAAAACCAAATTAAATAAAAAATAAAATAAAAAATGTAACAAACTAACCTATTAATATGAATAGTAAACTAAAACCAATCATGACATATTGTGACGGCAATAGAATATATGCCGTTTTATTTATTTATTAGTTTTATTATTGGTAATCATAGTCATTATTATTATTTATTATTATTATTATTATTAGTCGTAGTATTATTATTTTGCTTTCTTTGGTTTAGTTAACTAGACTGTAAATATCTCATTGCTCTAGGAAAATAAATGACGTTTCAGACAGATTTAAGAGTTGTTTTAAATAATAATATCAGTTCTAGCATATATCTGATATTGATTAGCCAAAACAATGGATTACATTATCAGACACATTTAGAATAATGTAGGTTTAAAATAATACTTTTACTCATGTCACTTCTCATAAATATCTCGTGTGTAAAAAAAAGAACAAAAATTAATACATGCATGTGTGACTAAATAATGGAATGCTTTGATTGAGAATTAGGTGATGTGCACCAGTACCAACCACATGCTTTCACTGTAAATATAAATATTTATAAATATTTACGAATGAATATACAGTAAGTATACCGTGCTGAAACAATGCTGATAATACAGTACAAGTACTGAATAAATGTATCACGCATTGACGGTCACTGGGAGATTATTATTGGTAGACGATGGTTTGAAGTGAAGTATTTTAAGGTTATCCCAGGTCCTGAAATAGGTATTTTGTTTTTTATAATTTTTTATTTATTTTTTTAAAGAAATTTACATTAAAAAAAAAGTTCTAGAGAAGTACATTATTTCGTTATTATTTTTTGTTTCATTTGTTTACAGTAAAATGAGTACTTTGCCTGCCATGCCACAACATGTGGCGTTCCTTCCCAGTATAACTGCACAAACGCCCAACCTGTCCCCTGCCCAGCAGCAGCTTCCTAATTCTAGATCCCGGTAAGTTGGTTTGGGCTGTGCTTTAGTATTTATCAATCCTGCTATGCATATTGAAAGAATAATTGGCCTTTTAAGATGAATGTGGGATGTCTGCCAAACAAAAAATGTCTTTCATGATGTCTTCATTAAACTCAAGCTGACAATATTGTGAATCAAGCATTGAAATAAACAGCCATATACACAAACCTGTATATGACTGTTGTTGGCTTCTTGTGTAGTGTAGGAAAGGTTATTGAATATCAAAGTTGATTTTAATCACAACCATTTACTTTGAAAAACATTTAAATAACATACAAGTTAAAGGTTTTTAAACAAGGCCAATTTGACTAGAAATAAATCAAAGTGAAGTGTAAGAAAATTGATTTTGTTGTCAATCCATGGAAAAAAAAAGAAAAACAAAAAACTCAGGTAATATGTCGGTTAAAGATTTGTGAATAGCTTCCGACAGAAGTGCTTCGTGGACAGGATTCAGTTGTGAAACATGGATAACCCGTAATGAGGAATGCATGAGAGGTGTCAGTGCAGAATATTTCAGTTCCTCTAATGTTGCACTTTAATAAACATTCAGGTTTTCACTACTCATTATTTATTTATTTATTTATTTACTTCTTAGCCGACACCCTTATCCAGGGTGACTTACAATTGTTACAGAGTATCACAGTACAAACTGTCATATTATAATATCACATTACAGATAAGAGCAGTAAAAATCAGTAGAAAATAAGATCAAATTCAAATAAGAACATAAAGAATACAGCATCTTTTTTTTTTCTACACTTCAACCATGGCTACTTTGCAATTATCTGAGATGACTTAAAACAGTTGGGTACTGTGCTTGAAAGTCACTAGTCAAAAGTGATTTTGTTTTATTTGGTCACTTTTAAAAGATACTTCCATACACAACATTGTATAAACATTTATTTTATATGGAATAGTGTTGTGATATTTGCATCTATATATCCTGGTTCCTTGATCAAACAGGAGCTATCTTAACTATTTTATTGCCCAGCACCATTTTCACATGACACCTACATTTTGTCATCTGCACATTAAACAAAATAATAAAGTAAAGGAAAATAATGAATGGCCAAACAAAATATAATAAACTGTGGAAGAATGTTAAATATATAGATGAAGTAAAATGAACATCAAATTTGTTTATTTGGAATGTGATCTTTCAACAAAGTAAATGTAAAACAGAAATAAGAGTACATAAATGCATTTGTTCAATTTTGTGTTTCTTTTCAGGATTCACAAAAAGGACAAAGATATTGGACCATCACATGGCTTAGGAGAAAAACCCAAGCAGCCAGAGCTTTCCAAACTAGAAATCGCAGTGTGAGTGATTTTTAGTAATAAATATTTCATTTGTTGACAGATTGTGACAGATTTGTTGGATGCCGTGTCACATATAAATATGGCTACACTTAAAAAAAAAAAAAAAAAGAAAAGAAAAGAAAAACATGTTTTAAAGTAATAGTGAGTAATTTTGCCAGTTTGTCCATTTTCTATACAAATATTTACAGCAAAAACTGGTCTGTTACAGTAACACTGATTAATGTTTTGTAGAACTGATTTTCTGTAACAGTGTACCTAATGTTGAAAATGGTATTGCTGATAAAACTTGTAATTTTCTAATGATATAATATAAATAGCATGTGAGTTATTTACTATCATGACTAATATGACAATTTTTATTTGATAATAATTGAATTAATCCATTTGTCAATTTCTGGAGTGATGCAACTTGTATTCTGCATTAATACTGTATATACATGTAAGCCGAATCTCCAGTGCCCAGTATTGTCAATCTGTGATGCAATTTGATAAAGGAAAAAAAAACTCCTTATGCTCTGTGAAACAGAAACTGGGAACCTAGCAGATGAAATGAACACTGCTTTATGTTAATGACAGGCAGCTCCTCTCAAATACGGTAATTAAAAGACGAGTATTTCTCTGCACTAAAAACTGGGATTCAAGTCTCTTAACATAGCTAAAGGGTGTGAAGAAACTTCTGACTAACTTCTGACCATTATGTATTATTTTGTAAGATTTACAAGAAAAGAAAAACAATAGTGAATGATTCTATTTATCGTGTACACTTCTAGAAAAGTAGGGATGAATAAAACATAACATAAAAATGCTAATTTACAACAAAAGGGATGCTAACTAAATCTTCAGCTCTTCAACCTTCTTCCTCCAGTATACTCTGATGCTCAAATAAAACAAATATTGCAGGGACAGCAAAATAATACCCTAAACTGTTTAAGAAAATTATTTGCCTTGAAAGTATGCAAACCAAACAAAAAGAAATATACAAGAACTACTAAATATACATATTATGTTTGTAAATAAGTATCTCAACCAAATTTTTGTGTGATATGTTCAAATATATATGCCAAATATACATTCTGATTTTATTCTGATTTTTAGGATTGTGTATATGTTGTATTTATATATATATATATATATATATATATATATATATATATATATATATATATATATATATATATATATATATATATATATATATATATATATATATATATATATATATATATATATATATATATATATATATACACACACAGTGCCTATAGAAAGTCTACACCCCCTTTTCACATTTTCACATTTTGTTGCCTTATCCACCTGGAATTAAAATGTAATAGCAATCTACACATCCTACCCCACAATTAGTGCTCAGAAATTTGTAACCAGTAGCCTTCAAAATCACACAGAAAGTTAAGTGTCCACCCACCTGTAATAGTTAAATTGCTAGTCACCTTCAAAATCACAGAAAGTTGCCCCCACCTGTGTTAAATTGTAGTGACTCACATGATTTCAGCATAAATTCTGCAGTTCCTGTAGGTTCCTTCTGCTGGATAGTGCATTTCAAAGCTTTGGTGCTCAACCATGAGCACCAAGATGCTTGTAAAAAAGAACTCTGGGACAAAGTTGTTGAAAGTCACAGATCAGGGGATGTGTATAAAAAAATATCAAAGGCCTTGAATATCCCTTGGAGCATGGTCAACACGACTGTTAAGAAGTGGAAGGTGTATGGCACCACCAAGACCCTGCCTAGGTCAGGCCGTCCCTCCAAACTGGATGACCGAGCAAGAAGGAGACTGATCAAAGAGGCTACCAAGAGGCTTTTATGGCCAAGACTGGTCAAAGTGTGCATGTGACAACAATATACCAAGCACTCCACAAATCTGGCCTGTATGGTAGGGTGGCAAGAAGGAAGCCATTACTCAAGAAAGCCCTCCTTGAATCACGTTTGAAGTATGCAAAAAAACATACAGGAGATTCTGTAGCCATGTGGCAGAAAGTTTTGTGGTCTGACGAAACTAAAATGGAACTTTTTGGCTAAATGCAAAGCGTTATGTTTGGCACAAACCCAACACAGCGCATCAACCAAAGAACACCATCCCTACTGTGACGCATGGTGGTGGCAGCATCATGTTATGGGGATGTTTCTCATCAGCAGGGACTGGGGCACTTGTCAGGATAGAAGGGAAAATGAGTGGAGCAAAAGTACAGAAAAGTCTTGAGGGAAACCTGCTGCCCTCTGCAAGAATGCTGAAACTGGGTTTGAAGTTCACCTTTCAGCATGACAACGACCAAAAGCACACAGCCAAAGCTACACTGGAGTGGCTAAGGAACAAAAAGGTAAATGTCCTTGAGTGGCCCAGTCAGAGTCCCGACCTAAATCCAATCAAAAATTTGTGGCATGACTTGAAGATTGCTGTCCATCAACGCTTCCCAAGGAACTTGACAGAGATTGAACAGTTTTGTAAAGAGGAATTGTCAAATATTGCCAAATCTAGGTGTGCAAAGTTGGTAGAGACCTATCCCAACAGACTCACAGCTGTAATTGCTGCCAAAGGTGCTTCTACCAAGTATTAACTCGGGGATGGAGACTTATCCAATTATGAGCTTTCAGTTTTGTATTTTTAATATATAATTTTTTTCTCAATAAAAATGTTTCCCCTTAACAGTGTGGAGTTTGGTGTGTAGATAAGTGGAAAAAAATCCTTATTTAAATGCATGAAACTCTGAGGCACTGACACAACAAAATGTGAAAAAAGTTCAAGGGGGTGTCTCTGGACAAAATATAAATGTTTAATACTGTAGCCAATATGTGTTGCTTTGATTAAGCATGGTTTCCTGATTGGTGTGCCCACATTCACACAAGAGATGTTGTTTACTTTTAAACGGGTAGCATGGCCATTTTTTAGTTTCCCACATTTTCCATTGTGCGTTATTGTACATTGTACAGTGCATTTACTATATAATATGAACTCTGCAAGTAAGACAGAATTCTGTGTTGAATTGATAGAATCTTTAGTTTGGCAAACCCCATGTAATGTGCTGTTTTTTTAAGATAGCATTGGTAAATAACAATTCATCTGCTGTAACCAACAGTATCACATCTTCAAATCAATTATCTTCATAAACAAAATCCTATAATCCTTCATATACAAACCTATAATAACCTAGCATATAATGCAATGCCTGTGTATATGGCAGGGTGTTCTTTTAAACCCACTGAGGGTTTTAATTATTATTAAGTATTTTACATGTCCCTGAGGTTGAGCTACATGCAGGGAGTACAGTAGTATTTCGAATTTATAGCTTGTAAACTAAGAAGTGATTAAGTTTTACATCATTAATTGATATTTCCCCAGGTTGTACTTGCACTTTTTTTTTTTTTTATTCTACATTTGGTAAGCAGAATTTTAATTTAGAGAGATCTCGGATTTAAATCAATAAATATTTTAAATGTTTTATTTAAACCACTTTTAAGATTTCTGCAATTTAAAATAAATAAATAAATAAATGGTGGGCAAAGAGTTATTTACATTATGGGTTCTTAACATTGATTTTGTGAGAGATTGAATTTTAGATATTTTTAAACTACTTGCATGGATCTAATAATGGATTTTAAATTAAAATCCAAAATATGTGATGAATTCGCAACACAAGTTATTAGTTATTGCTGGTATCTTTTATTATCTGGAACATTTTAGCATTAAAAACACATTTTTCTTTTTGTTATTATACAGACATACTTTAATACTTGATGTATAACCTGCACTTGACGATGTTCAGTTTTAAGAATATTACAGTATCATTTGTTTAGGAATCGCTTATTAAATCAAACTACTTGTAACATATAGGGAAAATCCCTGCATGTATAAAATATATAGGATAAGAGATATACTGCAGTGAATAGTTTAAAATACAGAATGAGCTTTGCTAAAAAAAAAAATTGTTTTGTTTTTTTGTTTTTTTTTAATATGACTAGTAGGATCTGTCTGCCATAAACTTTCTGGGATTCCAAATCCTGTTATCCTGTGTTAATCTGGCAGAGTCCTGAATTAAAATTTTTTTTTTTTTTTAAATTAAAACTCAGATTGAAGTGTTACATTTTTGTGCACTCAAGTGTAATTATGGTCTAATCTAACAATAACAATAAATAATCAGTGTTTAGCCTGAAACCTATTTTAGGTACCGGTATGCCTTCAAAAGCTTTATATCAATGGTAGTGTTCTTTGTTGTGTTTGTGTTTTCTTGTTTGCATATGAATACTTGTTTGTCTTTACTGTTGGAATTTCAAAACAGGCTGTAGCCCACTGTTTATAAGATGTACAAAATGTCTAAAAATAAGCTTTGGGAAATTACTCAACGTGAAGTGACTTCATGACTAATAGCTAGTAAATTATTATTATTATTATTATTATGGGTTTGGATTTAATTGTTTTACAGGGCTTATCTATCTGTATGGATCACCTGCTGTTTAATATTACACCAAAACAAGTTCGTAAGCACATTTTATGTTACATATAATACCTTTTTCTATTCAGTTAGAAATTGAATTTTCTCTGTTCCAATAATGCAGCTGCACAATTAAACCAGCAGGTGTCCCCAGAAACCACACAACAATTGTTACACATTGTTATAATAATTTCCTGCAATGCATTTTAAAAGTAATTTATTTGTAGTTTTTTGGATTATCTGTTTTAAACGAACACATTTTGACAAAAAAAAAAAAAAAAAAAAAAAACTTTCAGCTAAATCATTACACAAATAAACTGTTTAGTCTACGACTACTTTTTAGTCTACTACCACGAGTCAGACACTAATGCAGAAATAAAGCCAAAAGACAGTGGATCTGTATTTATGACCATGACTTTAACCACTTACATTTATTTACTGTTTAAGATAAATAATATATGAAAAAAATATTTATATGTAAATATATCTAAACACCATTTCTGTGTTCCTGTATCTCATCAATTTGATTACAGGCAAACCTGTTTAATAAGGCATCACTTAATGTCACCTTCCACGTGTTATTACCACATTGAATTTTCATGCCTGAATATAATACATCTAATATAATATAAGACTCTGTTTAATATTAATGACAATTATCAGTTAGTCAACTGATTTCACCTCCTCTTCAAAATAGACATTTAAGATTTACATTTAAGTGTTTGTACAGTATTGAAATATACGTCTGTGTGTATACACAGTGTATATTCAATGTGATGTGCAGTACAGTACTGTAAACTACTGAAAACGTTTATGAACAATACAGTACATTAACTGGTACATAATAAAATAAGCATATTTGTTGTATCAACTCTTCTTTTGTGTTTGAATGCACCTGATAAAATTAGCTCTGTGGGTTGTTGAGATTTTTGTATTGAAGTGATACTAAAAACAACGACTATAATTTGGTTATTGTGGCATCCTTATGTTTAGTTTGTACTGTGATATTGATGCCATTGACTGTGCATTGTCAGTTCACTTTTTATGTTAACAGTGAACTTTCTAAAAGGTAGATGCATTACAGGAGCATATATGGTCTGAGAATCTTCTAGTCATAGGTATACTTATTTTATTTTTGTAGATTTTTCTTCTGAATTTGTATAGATTCAAAAGCAAAATTTTATTTTTTATCCTTGACAACAAATTTTATTTTAGAGAATCAAGCTTTGACTGAATGTTAAATGCTGATCTTAAGCATTGCAACAGTTACTATTCAGTACAGCCATGTTAACAATATAATACACTACAAATTAAGGTTATACAATAATCTTATCATCACTTATCATATACTTAAAGTATATGAATTTTTGACTTTGTTAAAAATATATATATATATATATATATATATATATATATATATATATATATATATATATATATATATATATATATATATTTTTGTTAATTTAGTGACATGTTTGTATGTTTTGATATTGGTTTTAAAACCAGAATATTTCTTAAAATTCAGTTGATTCAGTAATATGGTATACAAGTTATTGAATATACTATTCTAATTAAACTAATAAAGTTATAAAAAATTGTGCTAGTGCCCAAGCGATTTATAAGGATTCTATAATCTGTGACTAAGACTTATGTACATCAAAAGTATTATTATACTTTTTAGAATGTGTTGTATCTCTTAAACAATGTGTTAAAGCAAGCCATATCAGAACTTTGATTATAATACTTTTATTTTCAGAGAGAGACCTAAATGAGGTTGTTTGTCTTACATGTTTTGTGAATGCCATCTGGCCCACTTTTTTTTTTTCTATGCTCTGAGCTCTGTGTAAGTTTTGTATGCGTTCATTTAATGTCTACTTTCTAAGTTTTGTTTTTGGTTCAGTGTTCAGACTCTGTCAGAGAAAGGTAGACCATTATTTCCAGGACAAAAGACAAATGAACACCCAGCAGTCCAGATAAGCTATGTACCTGCCGTTTTTCCGAATAAAAAAAATTTGAAATACACACTAAATTTAAATGTAATGAGTAAAAATATGCGTATCAGTTTTGCTGCACAGCTTTCCTCCCCTAAAACCTCCACTAACAACTACATATCCTAGAATAAAGTGGGCGCTATTTAGCAAATATGTGCGCAGCCTCTATCGCTAGAGCAAGAATGACAGCGTCAGCAAAGCACTGCGATAGCCCACGAAAATGTGATTTAGAAGTCGGGTCTCATGCATGGGCTAACGCACATGAAATAGCGAATCATGCGCCCAGCCAATCAAAGCACACTGGGGGAGTAAGGTTGCAACCAATAAGGATTCAACATTCCCTTCAAGAGCACCTGTGTGTCTGCGATTAACGAATGGAGGGTATTTCGAAACCAGAAAAAAGAAGTAAGACAAAAGCACAACATTTTTATAAATGTCCAGCAGCCCAAGTAAAAAATAAAGTTATATAATTATTTTTTTGTTTGTTTCACTTGCTGAGCAAGCGACAGACAGGGGGAGGAAGGGGCACATTTCTTTTAGGCATGTATAGCTCACCTTCAAACTTCAAGCACCGTCGCTGCCTTAATTATATATGTTTTTCTGTTAAAAAAATATACTGACGGTATGCATTTGCATCTTAAACAACAATAACTAAGTCTGCATTTTTATGCAGACTTACTTTCTGTTATGTGAACCCCTGTCTATAAGGCTTTGTCTGACCTGCCTGGCACTGGAACCTACAACACTAGGGGCTTCAAGTTCAGCATCTAGCCTCAAGCCCTGTAATCTTTCCTCTGTAAGTTCAACATCCATTACGGAAAGCTATGTTATATAAAACACAACAAGCTAGGATGATATTGCTAACCTTCTGAGCAGTGTACGGTAGTGTTCACCCAGAGACATCCAGACATCGGAATCACATATTGAGGATTACAGATGTTTGCTCAATTACAGTATGAGCACATTTAAAGGTATGGTTATACCTCTGTTCGACAGGGGTCTTGGGGTTGAGCAGCAGTGAAAATAGCCACCACTTCAGTGGATACCCATTGTCCCCTATCAACCAGCCTCTCATACTGTCATCCCACTGAAACTCAGCTGCCACCTGCGAATTAGCGAGGATAAACAAGTCATGAGCGGAGCAACGACAGTGTGCATACACATTTGTGAGTAGTTGTTGGCATCACAGAACACACACTACTTGCACGTTATGATCTACGTAGAAGTGCCTATTCTGTGTTGGTGCACGTACCTTTGTGCTTCAAGCAAACTGTGTGCTCCACATGTCTCCTTCCAGGTCAGCCTGAAGCAGTTGGCAGATGTCAGTGATTGTTTGTCTGTTGAGGCAAAATTGCTGCATACATTGTGTGTCAGACAGGATCAGAAAAGACAGATGACTTCTGTATATTTGGGGACGTCTCCTCTTCCTCTTCTCTTTGTCGGGCCATGTAGAAATTATTATTTATTTATTTATTTATTTATTAGCATACGCCCTTATCCAGAGCAACTTACAATTGTTACAAAATCATAGTACAAAGTATCACATTAATCCAGTGCGCACTCCACATTTATTTTATTTCTCTTTTTTCTCTCTCTTTTGTTTGCCTGCTTCCCTGGTAGTTTTACCGGTATTTATAGTCGACCATGTAATTTGCACACAGTTTAGACATGGTTTCAACATGTCAACTGAAATGCAAACGCTAACGCTGTTGATGGTTTACTAAATCACTACGTTTCTATGTAAATGAGGACACTCCCCTAAAGTTCAGCCCATGTCTAGCACTAACGCTGACTTGGCGAGATCGCAAAAGCATTTTACGATTACTTTCAAAGTTTGCGAACACTGCTAAACAGGGCCCAGTGTCTTCAGTCACTAGGCAACTGTACACAAGAAAAAACAACCGTTATCCCATGTCTGGCTAGCCTGTTGACTTTGCAGCCAATCACAGTAAGAACAAGTAAAATTAGAAGCTACACAGGTTGAAGTGTAAACACCCCAGTCTGCTACAAGTCCAATCCTACCCCAATTATCATTAAAGATTGTACAGTATTTATCGAGATTACTTATGACTTTAAGGTGATGTTCGATTTTGCCCCCTGAAAATATATTTTACTCTTTCAGTGTTAAAATTAGAGGGTAAGTTACTCCCAAACCCCAAACCTTATCTAGAGCACTGCCCCTAAGTCATATATGTTTCCAGGAGTTCAAATGCATGGGGATGTGAGACGTAGCAGGGTACAAAGTTGAAATGTTGAAAGGTATGCATACATGGATGTGCTTTAAATTTAAATAGGGAAAAGGAAAATCTTTTGTATGAAAACTTTTGCTTTTGTGGATGAGGAAAAAAGAGTTACAAACAATAGATGTCTACAATTTTTTATTTCAGCAAGACTCATTAGTCTGTCATGCTTGAGATGCAACCATTGAAAAATGGGTTGTTAGTGTATATACTCACATATACCTGTGTATTAATATAAAAATTGTGTTGGATAGTTATAGTTATATATTTTCATTAAAGATGAATATCATTTTCTGTCTTATTGCACTAACCACCCCTGTTTTTCAATGGTCACACATAAAGCATGACAGATTGATGCATATTTTAACACATGTAATTGACTGGAAAAACAAATGTATTAAGGGGTTGATGCATTGGAATTAACCTTTTAGCACACTTTCTCTTTTCTTTATTCCCAGTTACAAGAATTCACACAAACACAACATCTGCGTAAACATGCTGCGCGAGGGTTATCATAAGTCCTTCTCTGAGTTTTTTGCTCTGATCCAGAAGTGGAACACCTCAAGGGAGGCTGCAGGGCCTGGGTCAGCCATATGGCAGGAGGAGCCCCTTGAGAAGCAGTCTGATAAGCTGGATCAGCTTCAGCACTTCCTGACCAGGGCCGAGGCATCCCAGAGAGCAGGTAAACAGGGGAATTCTGGGTACCATAGCAGCAAGAGCAGCAGCAGCAGGTGCCTGGGGGGAGGATTGGAAATTGTTTCATCTACGAATTTGCTACGTTTCTGTAAATTAGCAAATAAAAACTTTAACCTGCTGAGTTCTACATTGTACTGCAGATTCACAGAGTATGTCATTTACCCATATCTTTAAATTTACATTCATTTTATTTTTTTCTAACATTACTCTTATAAAAGTTTTTTATTTTTTGGTACAGTATTTTGCCAGTTTTACCGTGCTTTTACTTTATTAGATTTTTGCTTTGCTTTTACTATGGGAGTCTTTTGGGAATCCTTTTTTTTATTTATGAGTTATATGGCCGGTGCTTTATGAATGCATAACATCAAAAATGTGGCAATAGTTGCCTGAACTCTAGACACCTCTGTAAGCAGAAATATATTAAAGTCACTGTTAAAGTAGTGTTATTGCAAGCTTTTATATTGTAAGAGAAAATTAATAATACAAAAATTGATATCCTACGAGCTAGACTCTGAACTTTAATGGTGATTGTAACAGTTGTATTTTTTCTATCCATCAGGTTTGAAATAATAGAAAAAGATTGAGATCCTTTAAAATATGTTAAAACATTTGTGCTGACATTGTCTAATGTTGAGCACTGACCCATAAGAAAAAATATAAGGCACTTATAAATTATTAAAAGGACGAAGATGAAAAAAAAAAAAAAGTTTCCACACCATCTAGACTCTTGAATTTTGACTATGTCACAGTTTGGCATAGATATTTTTTGTTTAAAAAAAAAAAAAAGTTTCAACATATATATATGCCCTAATGTGTAACGTAGAGTATATATATGATATTTGTTTTAAATATGCCCTGGGTGTACCCTCTCACTAATACTGTTTACACACTAGGCTTTAATATAGTAGTGACAGCACACATGTGCTAGATGTGTTATTGTGTTTTTTTCACACCTAATCCTATTACCTTTTTACTACCTGTATAAACATCCAGCCCCCTGTTGATTGCATTCTGGAATTTTTACACAGATCAAATGAATGTAATGAACTGTCAAATAGTTATCAGCAAGTGTAAGCAAGTTCATGGCTTACTCACTGTGAGTTCTGGGTTAGCTGTGAAGGCAATATGGATCTATTGCACAGCAATTCCTGAAATAAATACAGAATTAATGTGAAAACAGTATATTGTAGATCCTACTAGTAAAAGAAGAAATCGTGTGAGCCATCTGCCTTATTTTCAGTCCATTGAATAACAGTCAACTTCATTCTTCAGTCCCAGGCCTCTTCTTTCAAGAATATTCATTTAAAATAAAATAGAGCATACAATGTGCCTGAATTATGCCAAAGAATGAAGCAAACCAACCTGTCCATTAGTGTCTTTCTATAAAAGGTGCAAAGAACTGCCTGAAGCATGCGGTTAGTATAGCTAATGTCATTTATTCATTACAAAGGCAGATAAAAGCATTTTGGCATCCCTATCGGCTATTAACAGATCATTCCTATAAATGTAAACCTGGCTATACAGCAGACTTATTAGCTTTCTGACCTAACATGAAATTCAGCCAAGACTGAAAGCAAGTGGAAACTCCGTTAAATTTGTTCTTCTATTATTTTTCATAATTCAACGACTGTAACACTGTGTTACCATAGAACTGAATTTACAGATACAGTGAGTCATCTTTCCTGAAAGTGTAATAGATGGAAAGGTTTTTTTTAATAAAAGGTGTGATTTTTTTTTTTTTATCACTTTTTGTATTTACTGGTAGAGACGTGTATTTCGACAGTACATAAATACCGGTATATAGATGCTACAGTAGAAAGCAATTTGAAAAATTTGAAAAAATTAATTTGAAAAAATCTGCAAAAAAAAAAAAAAAGAGCTGAAATCTACATATCAAGGATGTTCGTTCAATGTAACTAAGTGACATTCAGTGCAGGTAGGCAGAGCATATATAAAATTTGCTGCAATTAAAAGATTGCAGTTCAGTCTTTTAGGCATGATAGGGACAGACATAAAACAGTGCCGATACAAAATTAGCAAAAGTAGTGTAAGGTATTTGGAATAACTCAATTAATCTGACATCTTTCAGTTCCGAAGAAGTTGGAAAGCAGCATAGCAACCCATCCAGGAAGAATAAGTTCCACAAGTCAGTCATTTCAGTTGTAGATGCTCATTAGAGGGAAACCCAAGGCAATTAAAAAAAAAAACATAACAAATGCTCTGGCTTTTTTGTTCTATACCACATCATGGATCATTATTGCTGTGTTTCCTGTTTGACAATGTAGGCAATAATCCTTATACTATCAGTGCACTAGAGAGGACATTTTGTAAAGAGCTTTGAAACAGACTTTAAAGTTATTTGTGTAAAACATTGTCAGGATGTTAACAATGAAAATATAAATGACAGTTACATTATTTCAACAGTTGTAGCTACACTTGTGGACGTGTAACTGTACATATTTCCATACCGGGCTACTTATTTAAGGCTTGGGAAACACTAGTAGCTGGTAAACCGAAACCTTTTCTCACAGAAGCCAACATTGGATGGTGAAAATACTGAGAAACCAAAATGCAGCACCAGCATGTTGGGACAATGTGATTTTCTTTTCTTGCGGATCTCAGTTCATTCACAGTGTGTGGGCATATTTGGGTCAAAGAAGAACAAGCGATCAAAGCTTTTATGCAAAGGTTCCATTGCAGCATCACGTACCATTGACATTTTGAAAGGGATTTCTGCTTGCTCTTACTTGACAACCAGCAGTTGACTCCCCAAACCAATCTGTTCATGAAAGATAGTGCTCCCACACATGGGTCTCACTAAGTTACTTGCTGTGGAAATAACCAACAGGAATCCAATGGAAAACAACTTGTACCGTGGGTCTTAGAATTTGATCTAGCCTTAGAATTTGATCTAACCATGAAATGCTGCTATATACTGTAGCTAGACAGTATTATAAAATTCCATTCACATCACACAATGCCACGAGAGAGGCATTTTGATGCAAGGCTTTAGAATCATCAGTTTCAGCACAGGTATTTTAAGAAAGAGAAAATACAATTTTTCAGATGAAAATTAAGCAAATTGTCCAAAAGGTTTTTACAGCGAATATGCATTATATTATCCTTTTAAATGTATTACAATTTCTCATTTGTGATATTTTTACATAGTTTTTTTTTTTTTCATTTTCAAGGCCGTTATGAGGAGATGTATACAAACCAGCTTTCACTGGCCCATTATTTCAATAATTCAGATGACAAATGGCTTTCTCATCACTTCTTTGAATCATGTCTACACACTTCCAAACTGGTCAAAGACGGTGGACAAAAAGAAGCAGAAGCACATTCAAACATGGGCAAGGTCTACCTGGAACAAGGTAAACAGGATCAAATATATGACAATATCTACCTTGCATGTGGGTTTTGACTAAAATTATGTAAATGACAGCAATCATTAATCTTCTGCCTTTTTATTTACTTTGACATAACTATAGAAAAGGAATGAGTAATATATTCATTACGCCTGCATATGTTGTTATTTATCTTAAATGCAATTAGCAAAATATATTTTTTTATGGTTACGTATAATGTGTGCCAGGTTGCTTCTTTACCATTAAATTATAAAGCATTAAAAGACAAATGTGACCAACCTATGGTACATTATTGCTTAAATAAATGATCAAATGTTTGTAGATCTGCTCTAAATATTTTAGAATATATTCATGGTGGTCATGTGTTTCTCAAACCTCCTCTGGCGATCCAATTTTTAATGCAATGCGATCCAATGACCTCTGTGGAATCTATTTAATTGCAGTACATATAATATGGAAAAGGATTTATAAATTCTGCATTGAATACCTTAACAATTTAAATGTTTATATATGCATTAAAGTGTTACAGGTTTTCTACATACCAGTAATGAAATAGAAAAAAAATTATGAAATGTTTAAGTTTTTACATTTAGAATTTCGATATTGGGTATGTCCTGAAAGCATGGTTTGATGATATTCTCAGAATTTCAGAAAGGATATTGAAAATGTATTTTTTTTTAAAAAGATGTCACTTTATTACACATACTTTTTTTAATGTACCGGTACAGCATGTTCACAATTTATTTATTTATTACCTGATTTTTATTCCGATCTTGATCTTGTGATCTCTGCTTAGGTCATTTTTTATGCCTAAAAGTGTTCCTTTTAAAACAACTGCCTCTGCTTCTGAAGACTTATACAAGTTAATACGTGGAGTGGTTTGAAAATGCAGTTGTAGGGAGCAGAAATTACTGTTTCACAACACTAGTGTATATTTTTTAAACTTGCGGTGGTGGAACTGTTCAGCATTATGTCTCTGCTTTACAGTAACAAGCATTGCATCCATGTGACCCCACCTCAACTCAACAAATTTATAACATACTTTAAGGAAATGTTCCTTTCAGTGCAGTTTGGAACACATTTGTCAGTAAATTTAAGTAACATACTCAGGGGTAGATGTACTAAAGTGTTGCAGCTGTCGCAGTAGTTGCAAACCAGTTGTAAACAAGATGAGAGTCTAGGGTAGAATGTACTAAACAAGCGCAATGAGCGTACCTGCATAAATTCACAAAAATGGGATGGAGATGGAGATGGTATAAATGAGAGTTCTCAAATATTATAATGAGATGTACTAAAGCTGCCTTACACTTACAATTACATCAATATGTTAAGAACTTTTGAAAACCTTAAAAGGCAGTATGAAAAACAGTATCCCCTAACCATGGCCACTGTATTTGCAGCAAGAAGGAGACTTCAGCAAAAGCAAGTGATTTGTAGGATGAGAAGAGAAAGGGTATTTCATACCCACATTACCCTCTTTGATTTAAATGAAGACCAAATTAAGCATTGGTACAGGCTTGGCAGCCACATAATTCTTGAGCTGCTGTCTGATTGAAAAGATGACCTGGAGCTTGTCACACAGAGAAACCATGCTATTGCTGCAGTGGTCAAACTATTGTCCACCCTGCATTATCTTGTCTCTGTTGCTGCTGTTGCAGGCATTTCCCAGTCCGTTTTTTCCTATGCGTTGCCTGTTGGTGAACACCCAAATTCCTATTTTTCCCTAAAAGCAGGGTGTACTTACAAGCCTTGAAAACAAATTTCTACTACATTTCTGGTTTCCCCAATGTGCTGGGAGCAATAGACTGCATACATGTACCGCTAACCCTTCTAGCTCATTCTGAGCATCTGTATAGGAATAGAAAACACACCTATTCTATTCAATGTGCAGGTGGTTTGTAGCTGTGCACAATTTAGCACTGCACCACTGACTAACTTAAATAAAAGATGACAGTATACTCTCCCTTGTATTCGTATTAACGAGAATTGAGTAAGTATTTTGTGTTAAATGTTTAGGCTACTAAGTTAGAAATAATAATAATAAAAAAAGCTAAAATCATTTGATTTCAATGTAAAATAATCTTTTGAAAAACAATCTGGGCAAGAGCAGTAAAACACATTATTAACCAACCAGGCACAAGGTGTTTTGCTTTATTACTGCAGCTTAGATTCACTCGTATACCAGTTCTCTGCACATGGAAACCACATTTTCACAATATTTCACTAGTAATCTTCAAAAACAGCATGAATACTTTATGAATACTTTATGCATGGCTAATTTACATATCAGCCTGCACCTTTCCCATTCATTTGCATGACGTCGGGTGAAAAGCACGATTTATTTGAGTAAAATAAACTGAGCAAATGGAAACCCAATAAAAGCATTTTACACTAAACATTTTTCTCATGTAAATGTCTAGAGTTAAACAAAAGAAAGTTTGCATGGAAACCCCATGTATTACTGCTGCTTTGTGGAATTTAGATTTTTATTTACGTTCTTTCAGTTTTTTAACTGCTGAACCCCAGATTTTTAAAGGACTGTCAAGTTTCTGTGCATTCTTTTACTGTTTTCCTACCAAAATGAACGCAATATTTACAGTAAGCTCCATCAAATTATGCAAAGACACAGGGCTCTCTGTATCATTGATTTTTCTTTTGTATCTTGACTTTTTTTAGGTTTTTGTGACTTCGTAGACCTATCCCAGATATATTATCATTTTTTCCTGATTTACAACTCCAGTTTGTGCCTGTTGTTTTACGCATGTCTCTCACTGGTGTAGATTCAACTAGCTGTTCATATGTGAAAATTCCTGTTTAAACATTTACAGGATTTTAGTTACTTTAAAATAAAGCACCTTAAAATATAAATTAAACCTCAAAAAATGTGTTTATTAATAGTCTATATTAAATAACAATGGCAATAAATGCATTTTATTTTGGTTTATTTTATATTTTAAGGTGCTTAATTTTAAACTTCACATTAATAATAGAAAGGAAACAAACCATTGCAGAGTTCTTTAATTAAACATAAACTGAAATCTCAGTAATTAATTATGTAGTGCATAGACAACTGAAATACGCTGAAAAGTGTTTACTTTCGTAGCCTACTGAATGTACTGTAATTTTTTCCTTTACACAACTAAAATATACATAAAGTTTTCTGCGATATTCTTAAATAAAGCACTAAAAGCACAGGGAAGCATGTCGAGTACAGGCGAGTACAAACGTGGTAAACTGGAGAATTACCATGCAAATTCACAATGGTAAACGTCCACATATAGAAACAAGCTTAGTTTTGTTTATGCTTTCCACTTTTGGGGACCCTTTCTTTTAGATCCACATTTTGGTTTGTTTTCACTGTGCCCAGGTTCTGTGCTACATTTAACACATCACATTCAGTTTGTCCTGTTTGTTTTTTTATTTTCTGCTGCTTTCTTTTTTGTAAACCTCCTAAGGTCATGCCTTTTTTTCTAATGTCAAGTGTCTGTTGTTTACAGTGTCCCAGTGAATTTATTTTGTTAGTTATCTCTTTCCATGTTTCTTTTCTTAATGTTTTTTGGCCCTGCACAGTGTTAAATATTTCTTGATTTTGTTCCATTTCAGTAACAGGTCAATTTCGTCTTTGTGGAAAATTGTTTTCCTTTTCGTTTTGGCAGGTCCCATAGTTGCATCAAGGTTGGAGTCTGCAGAAGCCATAGCTTGATCCTATTATATTTGCCTACTACGTCTTTCTGTTCACTATACCACTCATTTTGCCAGAAAGAAGGAAGTTCTAAATATTGGCTTTCAGTGTTGTGAATTTATTTTTATAATGAGATGCAAATTCCGATCTCTCTTGAATAATGAGCAGTAATTTATGCTGTTAGTTAAATTGTGATGATATTGCAGTAGTTGTTCACGTAAAAGAGACATTTAGTACATTGCATGCAAAATTTCTACGAAGGACGGAGGATACGAATTTGTAGTATTTATGAACATTTAAGTAACATGTTTTTCTTCGTATGTTTATTTCTATTATATACTTTTTATTATTTATTTATTTTTTTAAACAGTGTACAACATTTTACAGCTATTTGTCCTCATCTAACATCATGTCCCATGATGGTCAACTGGAACACTGCTGCAGCAGATACTTCACTTTTCTTTTAAACACCCCTCTATATACGGACAACATACTGAAATATTCTTAAAAGTCTATATATGTAGTTATAAAAATATCTTTTGAAAGGAATTTTGAATTAAGTTTATATTTAATGGGCCTGTAATGTGTTATTCCACACCCATCAGAGTGATACATGTGGACGGTAATGTTTAAATTAGATTATAAAATGGGTTGTGAGATATCTGCATCCTGAATGGCTGATAGGCATTCCAAGCCATTGAATCATTACAGTACAAGCAACGGGAAAAAACAAGTCCCAGCAACCAAGACTTTTACAAACAGATATTATTGCGGCGAACGTTTTAAGAACGTTTACAAAAATAGTTTTGAATTGGCTGCCTTTTTTTCCCCAATAAAAACAAAATAATAATACAATATCAGACTTCCTCCAGGTAAATTTTAACTTTCCTGGAGGATTTAGACTGCACCAGTTTGGTAACGGAACCGACAGCAATAATTTAAAAAAAAAAAAAAAAAAAGGTCAGGAAAAAAAATGAAACCGTGAGTACTACAAGACATCCACTGTATATCTATATATATAGATATACAGTGCCTTGCAAATGTATTCAGACCCCTGACCACTTCTCTCATATTACTGAATTATAAGTGGTACATTGAAATTTCGTTCTGTTCGATATTTTTTTTTAAAAACACTTAAACTCAAAATCAATTATTGTAAGGTGACATTGGTTTTATGTTGGGAAATATTTTTAAGAAAAATAAAAAAACGAAATATCTTGCTTGCATAAGTGTTCAACCCCTGTGCTGTGGAAGCTCCCAGTTTGCACCGATGAAAGAAATTGCCCTAACGAGGACACAGTTACCTCACCATTGGCCTCCACCTGTGAACCATTAAAGTTGCTGTCACATTTTCTGGATAAAAACCCCACTGTTGAAGGATCATTGGTAAGGCTGTGAATCTGAAGGAAAATGAAGACCAAAGAGCATTCTGCAGAAGTTAGAGATAAAGTAATACAAATGCATAGATTAGGGAAAGGGTACAAAATAATATCCAAGTGTTTGGATATCCCAGTGAGCACAGTTGGATCAATAATCTGGAAGTGGAAGCTGCATCACACCACCCAGGCACTGCCAAGAAAAGGCCGTCTCTCAAAACTCAGCGCTCAAACAAGAAGGAGACTTGTGAGAGAAGCCACAGAGAGGCCAACAATCACTTTGAAGGAGCTACAGAGTTCAGTGTCTGGGAGTGGAGTAATGGTGCACCAGTCAACCATATCAAGAGCTCTGCATAACACTGGCCTGTATGGGAGGGTGGCAAGAAAGAAGCCGTTACTCAAAAAGTAGCATCTGAAAGCACGTCTGGAGTTTGCCAAAAAGCATGAGAGTGACCCAGCTGCGATGTGGGAAAAGGTTTTGTGGTCAGATGAGACCAAGATAGAACTTTTTGGCCAAAACTCAAAGAAACCACTGGTGTCTTCTGCAATCAACAACGGCCAGGTCGACCAAGGAAAACAACAGCAGTTGATGACAGAACAATGACCAGATTTGTGAAGAAAAACCCTCAAACGTGTCAGTGAAATCACCAACAACCTCCAGAATGCTGGGGTGAAAGTGTCACAATCTAATGTTCGCAGAAGACTTTGGCAGCAGAATTACAAAGCTATACTGCAAGATGCAAACCTCTGATCAGCACCAAAAACAGAAAGGCCAGATTAGAATTTGCTAAAAAGTACAGAGATAAACCAGTACAGATGAGACGAAGATTAACCTTTGTCAGAGTGATGGGAAGGCAAAATTATGGAGAAAAAAAGGAACTGCAGATGATCCAACGATTACCACCTCATCTGTGAAGCATGGTGGAGGTAGTGTCATGGCATGGGCATGCATGGCTGCCTCTGGAACAGGCTCACTCATCTTTATTGATGATGTAATGAAAGATGGCATCAGCAGAATGACTTCAGAAGTGTACAGAAGCATCTTGGCTACCAATGTACAAGGAAATGCCACCAGACTCATTGGGCGGCGCTTCACAATGCAACAGGACAATGACCCAAAACACACTTCCAACGCGACCAAGGAGTTCATCAGGGGAAAAAATGGAAAGTTTTAGACTGGCCAAGTCAATCTCCTGATTTAAATCCGATGAACATGCATTTCACTTGCTTAAGAGAAGACTGAAGTCAGAAACTCCCCAAAATAAGCATCAGCTGAAAATGGCTGCAGTAAAGGCTTGGCAAAACATCTCAAAGGACGATACCAAGAGTTTGATGATGTCAGTGGGTCGCAGACTTGCTGCTGTTATTGCATGCAAGGGATTATAATGTTGTATTAATGGGTTTATTGTCTGACGATTGTAATTGAGGCAATATACACTGTGTTTAATTATAGACCTACATTTATACCTGTCATATCCATAAATCAAATATAAAGTTTAAGAAATGTACAGAAGATCATCCCATGGAAAATTGAAAATGGATATATTCCTTTTTTTTACCTGTGTTGCCACAATTAATTGCAGAAAACCTGCAAGGCATAGTAAGCCTATTAATTAATAGCCTAAGCCTATTAATTGTAGTCATGATTGAAAAATTAATAATATTAATGATGATAACAATAAATAAAAAATAGACCTAATTAACCTAACAGATAATAACCTAATAAATAAACCTAATTAACCTGCCATCAAAAAACTGAAGAATTGAATTGCCGCCAATCTCGATCACTCTTGATCTGCCTGTCTCATCTCAACCCTTGACAATCAAACCAAAGATCAAACCACGCACTTGTCTTGCCTGCTCACGAATATTCATGAGAGCTGGCAATTTCTGATTACACTGTGGTGATAAAGAGCTCTTGTCAGGCAAATTGAAAACATCAGTCGTAGAAATAATAACTCATATGTGTTAAGGAGGTGTATGTATAAATAAATCCAGATGAATCTTGCTAAAAAAATGCAGTCGTTTTCAACAGAGATATAGAGATAGGAGAAAAGTCGCCACAGGAACTCTTTGGATTCCCAGGATGCAGCGCTTCGGCTAGGACAGAAGGAAGGGGGGAGTTGACTATCTTGTGTATATAGATCTTTGGAAAAATCTACATTCCCTGGTACAGTCAACTTCATGAGACAAATACTGAAAATATTCTGATAATGTATTTAATTTATTATTAAAAAATAATTTGTTTATTTATTAAATTCATTGGAACTATATAATATATTATATAGTAATATATTATATAATAATAGTAATATAGCATAGTAATATATTTAGGAAAAAATAAACCTATATTAATTTTTAAATATAGGCACAATAAGACACGACAGGGTATTGGTTGTGCTAGAATAACAGCGCTTCCCGGGGCTAAAGGCTACACCCCTGGGCACGCGGTTATTTTATCACAACCAACACCCTGTCATATCTTATTGTTTACATATCCGACCACAGTGCCCCACATGCATGTGCAACGCTCTGGTGGGTGTTGCAACCAAACTTTATTGGCCTACTGTATAAACTGTATAAACATCTCTGTCAAATATAAACTTAATTCAATATTATGGTAAAAGTTATGGCCATAAAACATTTAGTGATTTCTTAATAACAATGCTGTACACTATCACATATATATGTAAATGAACAGTCGGAATACCGCTGTGGTATAGTACAGTAATTCAATTTTTGTAACTGGAAAAAGGTCAATTGGAATTCCTAGTGAACGTTAAGTTAGTCCATGGTGAGAATTCAGGAAATAAAGTTTTAAAAATGTTAGGTTATCCAGTTTTCAGAGAATTGATTTGTCATTTGTATTTTGCTGTATTTTTCAAAGATGACTGAAGTATTTGATACAATTGTTAAGAGATGCTGACATCTTTATCTTCTGAACATTTTGGTCTTCATTTATAATAGAAAATGGCTTACAGTACTGCTTTTGTATGTATTATTCATGTACTCTTGTAAAGATGTAAGGTAGCCTATGTTCTTTCCACTGGTTATAACAAATTTTCTTGTAAGAATTTTAATCAAAACCAATTTATTTTTTAATGATAAAGCAAAATAAACATATGGTATTTATGGTGTTAATATGTTTTTACAAAAAAGCTCTGTTAAAAAATATAGCAATTTATTTATACGCTGTATCATCTATTAGCACTTGAATTCTATTAATTTGAAAAAGGGTAGCTTTAACAACACATTATTGGCACTGCTTACGTTATACTTCCCTGACTTTACAGAAGTGTCCCAATTTTTCTTTGGATCTTAACTGAACACAGAGACCTCATAAATTGATATTCTATTAATATGACTGACAAGACAATAGAAAAAAAAGTTAGTGTTTTATCAGCTCCTTGTTTATGATCTTGTTCCCTTTTCCTTATTAAGATTCAATTACAATTATTTGGATGTTGAATATTAAAGTGGCACAAGTCTAAGACTAATTTAGGAATTTATTCTGATCAGTTGTTGTTCTGTGCAGTTATTATAGATTTAGAAATAACAAAAAAGCAAAAATGCAAAACATTAAATTAGTGTTAGTGCTTTCCATTTAGCATGCATTTTAGAACTTTAGCATACATGATAAGAACTTTGTGGGTTGTAAAGGTATTCTGGGTATTTTTTTTTGGTAGTTATACAGCTAATTAAACCTACAAAATTTACTTGCACTTCCATTAGTTTTAAATTAGGTAAATATGATAGAGCAATTGGGGAGTTTTCATGTGTGGTTCTTTACACGTGAAGTGGTTCATGTGTGGTTCTTTACACGTGAAGCACTTCTGGGAGAACAGCTTGAGAGGATCAGGTTTGTGGCCGAAAATAATGGCCACAGAGAGGGTTAGGATAAATCTCATTTACTCGTGAGCATGATGTAAAAAATGGGAAATCCACACCCTTTTTCACATGAAAACGTCCACTGCTCCCAATTCAGACAACCTTGGAGCATACGTGGAAGATGTCTGGCACAGATCTCTATAATACATCTCTGCTGGTTTTCAGCCATGGTGAAATGCAGTAGCTGGGATGGACAGTTTCATTACCTCTGGGTTCTTTGTTCTTTAATTAATAAGTTGTGTGATAAATTAGTTGATATTATTCACTACTAACGCTATGCCACCCCACCAATGGACATTTGAAAAACAATTTGGGCAAGAGCAGTAAAACACATTATTAAACAACCAGGCATGAGGCATTTACAAATCCCAGCTTTATTACAGTTTCACTCAAACAAGATGTCATCTGACAACCGTGGATTTCCTGGTGAGATTCTCTCGTGTACCTGTTCTCTGTGCATGGAAAACACATTTTCCCGAGCTGTCTGTGAAAACAGCACAAGAACGCTACACATGGCTAATTTGTATATTGACCTTCTCCTTTACCCTTCATTTGCATGACGTCAGGTGAAAAGAGGGTCTTTGAGTAAAATAAACTGAGCCAGTGGAAACCCCAATTGTGTAGGGTCATTTTTCATTTGGCTCGAGGACAATGTCTTGAGAAAAATTAGAACACCCATGGAAACTGCCCCAATGACAATACAGACAGTGACAGTGTAGCTACAACCAAACATAGTTTTACAACAGATGCCCATTTCCATTCAAACCTACAGTTCTCTAAAATTGTAAAGCCCCTGAATACTATACTGTAACAGGGGTGTTTTGTTACTGTGTGGTTATCTGCTGAGAGATGAGAGAGACACAGAGGGTTTGAAGTCAAAAGCACTGCTCAGACATCCACCTTTTATTATTTACAAGCGGTTGCAGCCAGTAGCAGCGGTTGATGGGTGCCACTAGGGTACCAGCAATGGTAGCCCTAGTGCGGAAGGACATATATACAGGTGCACATGAATATATGTCCAATAATGCAAAACAAACAATTTACAAAAACTAGGAAATAAAAGGTGGCCAAGCTTTGGAGGTCCCGCACCAGGAACCTTTTTCCTAACACAAATGACATACATTTAGGAGGGATTAAAATCCCCTAAATGAATCCCTTCCCTGAAGTATACCAAGGATGCCGGTGGTCCTAGATCTCGGTTCACTCAACCAGGTCCTAAATCAGTTAACTGCCTCTTAGCAGCTTCAATTAACTACATTAGAACCTGCTTAGAGTAAAAACCTGGACTGGCTTGGATATCAAGGGCCAGAGTTGAGTATATATATATATATATATATATATATATATATATATATATATATATATATATATATATATATATATATATATATATGCACATGTACCTACTGATGATATATAGCTAGTAACCTATTGTATTACATTTTATTAAGCATACAAAATTACAAAGCTTTACAAATCATTAAACTTATGCAATTCAGTAAAACATTAACACCTACAGTTAAGGTAATGTAATACTGTAATTACACGTACCATATACTAAACTTTGAAAATCATCAACTTTGACACATTACAGAACTTTAGGAATCATTAAACTTCCAAAAAACTTTGATACTTGCTGTTAAGGCATTGTAATAACATGCTGAATAACAGACAGGATCTCCAGCACTTATTGATGAAATAGAAGCAGACAATGCTCCATCTAAGGTTTTGGTGGTATGAATAATTCTGTAACTTCCATTTGCCTCAGTCTGCTGGTCCTTTTATTGTCAGCTAAATCTCATAGCTGTTTTAGCAGCAGAAGCTGTGTGCATAATACACCACATGTAATTCATCACGTGATTACAGGTCTGGTCTTTTTTGCTTACAGTCTGGTTAAAAAAAATAAAAATAAAGAAATATATATATATATATATATATATATATATATATATATATATATATATATATATATATATATATATATATATTCTTTATTTTTATTTTTTTTAACCAGACTGTAAGCAAAAAAGGAACATTAATAATAAATCATAGATTCCAAATATTCAATGGGGTTTATTATTGCAGTGTGGAATTTCTTTATAAAAATCCAATCAATTACATAAAATAATTAATGCTCTGAGGCTTAAGGTATACTTAGCATTACCTTCTAGGTCACATACTACATCTTAACTCAATATGCAGTTAAAGCAAGTTTGAAAATTTGAATTTAATGATTAGTTGTCTGCCAAAGTATTAATATATTGAAGTTAATTACACTGTGCTGATTTGTGGGACTGATTTTTAAACTAGGAACTGTGTTTTTTTCACAAAAACCACTTCAATTTTTTACTTAAATTCTGAATTCTGAGTTTCTTTGAATTCCCTTTCTTACTGTCCTGAACTACCATATTATTCCACCCAGGCATTTATAAATAAAATGTTTAGCACCATGTCTGACTCAGGTTTATACTGTGATGATAATGATGAGTCGAAGTACTGATTCTTTAAGAAAAATGTAGCTGTCGAGTGACGTATACTTACTGATTTTAACAGCAGCCAATCAAAATACTGTTCAGATAGTTAAAATGTGTGCTAAGGTTATGAAAATCAAAAATCCACATATAAATATGTAAAATGCCAGAAAGATTCCTATATAAACAACAGCTGTGTTTATACCTTCCGCTGTATTAATTTAAATGCATTTACCAAACAATGTTCAGTTGTCCAATGAGCTGATATTTAGGACTAAACTGATTTTTCATGTGTATATCTGTGACTGTTTTGTCAGTGTTGCATCATTTAAATTAATCATGTGTAAGGCCCAGTTCAATTCTCATGCAGTTTAGCAGGAAAGTCCCAACAATATTGTTTCCATGTGTAGAGAAGGTTACACGAGAGTCTCTCCTGAGGAAGTCCATGTGACATTGTGTTTGACGTAAATGGTTAATAAAGCTGTGATTTGCTGATGGATTGTGCCTTTTTGTTTTAATGTTGTCGTCCACGCTTTTTGGGGTTTGGAGCAGAGGTCTTCACGGGTCTACCCGGACCCGAGGACCCGAGACCCAACCCGTATCGAACAAGTTTTCGGGTGCAAAATTGTCACTCAACAGTTGGGTCAGGTCAGGTCCAATTTTGTTTACTCAGTAATACACAAACTGTCAATTACTATTAAACAGGCTTTGGTACTAAAAATCACTTTATAATTCCTGTTGCATGGATTGGCTATGACATGGTTTGCAGAGCGCAGTAGCAACGTGACCCATATTGAAGGTGTTTCTTTTAGATCATTCTTAAACGTAATCGATTTTTATTTTTTTTTATTTTTTTATTTTTTTAATGAAAGACTAATTCCATGACAAAAGCTCACATAAAAATGCAAGTCTGCTTTGTGGGAATCATTTGTTGCTATTAGACCTGGGTCGGATCTGGGTCTAATAACAATAATTTTACATCGATTATATATATATATGCTCAGGTCTTTTGCACCCTTAGTTAACTTCCGTGCACTTTTATTAGATGCAAAACAAAATAACAAAATAAAAACTTAACTCCCACATGGACCACTCGCTGAACTTTTCCCCAAACTATCTATTACGGGACCACTAAGCAGTTTACCCTTTTCAAAACTCAGTTACTGGACTCCCAAGTGGCACATCCAGTAAAGACGCTACGCCGGAATGCAGGATGCAGCTTATAGTTTGGAGATTGTCGGTCCGAATCTAAACTATGCCACTGCCACCGCGCACAAGTGGCCAATTGTTGCCCGGATGGGGTAGAGGTTGGATTGGCTGGGGAGTCCTTAGCTCACCGCACACCAACGACCCCTGTGGCTGTCAGGTCGCCTGCAGGCTGGCTTGTATGCAGTTTAGAACTGCGTGGTCCTCCAACGCTGTAAGTTCTGAATATGGCTGCACAGTGGGCTTGTAGAGTGAAAAAAAAGCAGACGGCTGACGGCACTCATTTCAGAGGATGCTAGTGCCCATCTTCGTCTCTCCTTCACAGGTTTGATTCTGTATACTTCAGGCTCTTCGTTTTCATTTTTTTATTTTTGACCACGTGACGTCCCTTTTTCTGAGCTGACTCCGCTCAATTAAAAGTGGAAAAGTGTTAATTGTGAAACAAGTTCACTTTAGTTTTTTCTCCTGTAATTTGACTGAGACTGTGACTCTGTTTCATTGATAATTAAAAAAAAAAGACAGCTCCTTATTTTTTATTCTAACCGAAGGCAAACAGTGTGTGAAGTTAAATTGATTTAATTAAATCTTAATTAAGAAGAAACTGTTATTTGCAAAACAGGTTCTAACATTTTTGCAACAAGTCATTAAGATTTTAAATCCGGGAAAAGCAATTTAACTGATGTTGCTTTTTGTGTTCAGTTTTTTTTTTTTTTTTTTTTTTAACATTATCTCATTCAAGTTACGGGAGGAAAATCAAGAGTGATCTTGTTTCACAATCAATGCTTTTTCAAGAGTTTAATTAAGAAACGGCGTTGACTTAATATAACTTTTAAAGGGACATCACGTGACCAAAAATAAAAACCAAAAACAACGAGCCCTTTGTATACTGTAGAATATGCATTTTAATAAAAACAAAACACTTATCAAAATGTCAATTAGCTTTGAAAGTATAATTCATAATGTATTCCTACTCTCTTTGATAATAATATTTACATTTAAAAATTGATTTATTCTTCAACTTCTGTTGTAGTGACAGTCCTTTGTGTCTAACAGATCTTTCTCATTAGTTTTCCAATTATTATTCCTTTTCTTTTTATTTCTACCAGCAAAAATCTACACACTAGAAAAAGTGAAACAATTAGCTTCTCCCAATATTGCTGAGGTGTAGAGCAAGAGCAGGTCAGTCAGTGCATCCTGCAGATTCTGACATTTCAAATTACCTGAACAATACCTGAAGCAATCTCTGGAACTAATTAACATCCCACCTAATTAATGACAGGGCTAAATGTACACATCATTTAAAAGGTACCCGAAAAGAAAAGCATGCATTTTCAGGTTGACCAGATAGTGCTACATTTTCTCATATTCAAAAAATGCAGAATCTTCTGGTATTTTGTCTTAAGTGGAGTAACTATTTTTCCATCAAGTAATCAATGCACTGCTGAATGAGTTCATTTTAATGCACTCAATCATGCGTCTAATGTTCATAGCTTACGGGCGCAGGCATCAGTAATGCAGGAATGTTATATGGCTTCGGTTTGGGCCATTTCATAAAATATTCATGGATTCAAAAATGTGCATCAAAATAGGGACAGAGAGAATTACATTTATGTTGCTTCTTTAGTGGCAGCTATGCATTGGCACATATTTTAAGTATTATATATATATATATACACACACACACACACACACACACATATATATATATATATATGATATATATATATATAATTATATATATTATATATATATATATATATATATTGTGTGTAATTTTTGTATTTAACGTGTGCATTTCAATGTTTATATAGCTCTCGGAAACGTAAAATAAAGGTTTTCTTGTGCTGACATTACACAAGATGATCTTTGAATAGTGTTGAATTGTTTTATATTATAAAATATTGAAAACATTGCAACTTTTCTTGTATTTAAGTTGTACAGTAATTACAATTTAATCTTGTAGGTTTTATTTGTCGTAATAATGTCTTAAAGAACAGAGATTTCCTTCAAATGGTAGTACAGTATGTTGTTTCTTTTAAATTGTAGTACATATTTACACTTCATTTGAAGAAGTGAAACTAGACATGACAAAGTACTATGCTGCAATTGACAACATTCAATTGGACTATCACTCTAATCATCACTAGTCTGCCTCACACACTTGCCCTAATTTATCAATGTTTGCGTCACAAGCCAGTATGCCTACAGTAAATACAAGGTAGTGCAGTGACTGAATGTACACACTTTTCTAGTTTATTCACTAATTTAAAACCTTACTGTTTTAATAAGATCTAAAGCTAAATGAAAGAACCCTGCATTCACTGCTCACTCATTTCAGCGAGGGGTTAGAATGCTGCTACCTATTTGTAATTGAACCACAGCGTCACTATAAACAACCATATCAAAAGTATTCTGACCTGACAAGTGATTAAAAAATGTAAGTACTTAAATGTAATAAAATAATATGGTAATGTTAAATGTTAAACAACATGTGTATTGCAGGTCAGCTGGAGAAAGCAGCCGAACATTATGAAGTATTCCATCATCTGACACGGGGGCTGACATGGAAGGATACGGCAGGGCGCACTCACAACTCATGGGGCTGTGAGAGTCTCTGGAGGATTTACACATTACTCGCAGACAAAATGCTTGAAAATAAAAAACACGAGCAGGCCATCAAAACTCTAATAAAAGCCTTTGAAATGGCAAAAGAAGGTGGGTGGAAAATAACACTCTCAGACCCCTTTCTTTAATGTGCAGGCCGATGTTTTCCCAAGAGAAAAACTAAAAATCATCATATGCTTAGCTTGCTGATTATGCTCCCTGAATTCCAAAGACAAATGCAGTCAATATACCTACAAATCTGACCATAAAATAGAAGTGCCTTTCTTTCTCTTTACGTCGAGCTGATGCAGTAGTTTCCATTAGCTGCTTGAAAGCCAGGCTGCAGAGAATGAATCTTGTTTAGATGCCTGAGCGTGACTTACAACACATTTGGGTGGTTAAAGACAGTAGTTTCCCTTATTAGTATTGTAGAATGCTGTGTCTGATTCATGACGTCACTACCTTTCTTTGGTCCAGGTTTGTTTTGTCACTACTTATAAGTGAACAGATGACAGAAGAAATGGCAAACATGACAGGAATTATAAATAGCTTTTAAAAAGTTTAGAATTTATGAGAACATAAAGATATATAATAAATTGAGATAATCTATCATTTACAAATAATAAATAAATTAATAATACTACACAGACTTCCTTAAAGTACAGTAAGATGTAAATGACGAAGATAGATATGACTATAATACATATATATATATATATATATATATATATATATATATATATATACACACACACACACACACACGTTTGGCACAAAGCAACTGGGTAATTAACTTGTTTTCTCGTTCCTGAAGTCCCAATGAGCACATTCTCTTTCAATTTATAACATAAATTATCTGTAACCACTGGAATAAAACATATACAGTGGCTGATTTAAGATATTGGGGTGGCTTTGGGTAAGTTATTCTAAGAGCCCACAAAGTCTATGCGACTGACTGGTGAAATAAAAGTCAGAGCAGTAAACCTCAGGAAAAGTACTTGCATGGAAGGCCCCGTGAGGCAATGGCCCCAGTGCACTGTGGTTAAATCTGCTACTGAAAATATATTAATAAAACTAGGGGTGGGCAAATAAGTAGACAGTGGTTGCCATTCACATTTAAAATGCACTTTTAATATTTTTTGTACCACCTTTGTATTTGTAGTGGGTGACAAAAAAATAGAAGGAGAAGCGGCGTATCGTGTTGGGCAGGCCTACCACAGATCCGGAGATCCAGAAGCAGCTACTTCTGTAAGTACTTACAACTTTCATGTTATGTTCATTGTTTGTATAACATTTTAGTTATGCAATTATTTTGTGTTAGAGATGAGAATAGCTTTAACATGTACTGTACTCTGAATTTGAATTTGAAGTACAAACAAAATTAATGATTAATTGGTTACTTTTTTAGTTTGTACTCTGAAAGGCTAATTCAAATTATTTATAATTATTTATAATTTCTTCTCCTGAGAAATACCCTACTTGTCTGAGATATTTAAATTCAATCTTTATAAACATTTACACGGAAATATAACGTTTAAAAAAAACTTTTAAGAAAATAACATACAAATATATAAATGTTCTCTTTTAAATAGCCTAGTTCAAATGTTGTGCATGATAAAGTTGCACTACATTTAACTGTAAAGGGAATATATATATATATATATAAGTTTGATTGTAACATCATTTTACTGTTCCAGAAAAACTAGTAATAGTTATTCTCCTTAGAAACAGGGCATGTATTATACCAAAATTACTCAACCACCCACTGTGCTTAACCTTTGACTAGCTCGCCACATTGATTTATTTCAAATGTGACTTTTAAGCAAGACTGCAAATCTAGATTTTTTTAGTGGTTTTGTAAAATAGATCTCAGTTCAATGAGATTGTATCTGGAAGAACAAACAAACAAAAAAAAAAACCTTTACTGTGTGGCCCATGCAGGTAATTACCATACTCTTTTTGATGATGAATTAAAACACTAATAGATTGTTTGACCATGTAAGCTCTATGATCTATTGTATTAGGATGTGTTGCCAACACATTAAATATTATTATTTTGAAAGACATGGAGCAATTAAGTTTAATTTGGGGCATGCTGAATAAATAATATCATTTTTCATTATCATGTTTCTAAGTGGTGGTTTGCACTCCATAAACTCAATTAAGGTCAAACCTAAGTGGAGTCTCAGTGATGTCTCTCTATGCCATGCAATAGAGATCTGCAAGTGCCCCCTTTTTAAGAATTATTGCCTAAGATTTTCATTTAAATTGTCATTTTAATGGTCCCTTCGTCTAACCAGAGCTCAGATGCATACAGGGCCTCAATCACTGCCTCCCCTCCCATAGGACTTCCATTTGTCATTACACATAGCTTGCAAACTCTTAACCATTAGAAGTCCCTGTGCCTCGTGGTAATGTGCAGTTTGTCTGCAGCCTCAGAGAATGCTAAAGAGGTCCTGACACACAGTTGGGACTCCTGGGGTCTGGGCTCAAGGGTCTTGGTGGTTGTTTGCCTGTTTTCCATCAGAGTTTTCATCTCCTTTATCCCTTTGTGCTGTGGCCCACCTCAGGCAGTCTCCTTAGAGGGGATCTAAGGAGCAGCTGCTGTTAAAGAGTGCCATTTCCTCCTGCTGTCACCACACTGGCATTTCCTATTAATATGCATATTAACTTGTTTCTCTTAGTTCTGAACCCTAATGACAAAGCGGGTAAGCATATGTTTGAAAGATTTATGATCTTATCCAGTAATTAAGAGGTAAAAAAAAAAAAAAAAACACCTCTGAAAAAAAGGACGATAAATTTATGATTCACCATACAAATGTAGAAAACATTACAAGTAAAACATTCCTTTTGATTTATTTCAATAGGAACATTTCATGAGATTTTTTTTTTTTTTTTTATGACAAACGTCTTTATTTTTCTGCTGTTCAACCACAAATGTGGTTGAAAAGGACATGTTTGACACAAAATAAGTTGTTGCATCAAAGACCTTTCTGATAAAACACCCATGTAAATTATTATTATTATTATTATTATTATTATTATTATTATTATTATTATTATTATAATTGGTCATTTAGCACACATTATCATTTATAGTTATCAGACTCCAGTTTGTGTGACATTGTATGTGAAAAAAAAAAAGAATATAAACTGTTTCTTCTATCTAATAATGTATCAGTTGATGTCTTTTAAAATGAATTAATTTAGAATTCATGTAATAATTTACTTTATCTTCGATTAAATCTTAGATGAGTGATGTATGTATTTTGTGGTAAGCTAAAGAAATTGTAATATATTCTCTCAATTACATTATTTACATAATTGATTTTTCTTTTCTTTTTTTTTATAAAAATGAATATTTAAAATCCATCGGTATGGAAAATTATATGCATTTGGTTAGTTAGAGCTCTGTTGATATCTTGTAGGTATTGCTAGATTTACAGTATTCTCAGTAGATACATAAAGATGAAATTATGGCATTGGATAAAAATATACTATATATTTGCACACATTTATTAACCCTTTGATTGATTGATCAGTCATTAGTTTTTTTTTTTTCACTCCTGTTACATTTTTTAGCTTGACATTTATTGATGCTCAGGACCTGGTTAACTGTGCAGGATCAGTATCAAACAGCTATTTGGCTTGATCTTCCTCTAAAAGGGTAATTGCTATAAAATGTTTTCTTAGATAACATTTTACATGACTGTAAGTATGGTGAGAATCCTCTTCAAACGACAGCCTTGTTTTTAAGCAAAGTTTTTTTTTTTTGTGCATTTAAAAAATATTAAGCTCTTTAAGACATTTGGAAATAGTCATAAATGTAGGAAATATAATTAATACTTAAAAAAACATAATCACATTGTATTTAAATCTGATAAAAATAGCTACTATATGTTATTCATCAGTCTTTCTGAACTTTATATATATTTGTTAGGTACATTGTCTTTATGTGAATAAAATTATCATCTGAAACAGGCTGATTGTAAGAACTACAATGTTTTGATTTTGTACAGTCAACTAACCCAGCGCTGACACTTTGTTGTTTAAACAAGGTAAAACTAAATCTGATGTTGATGATCAACTATCAGATTTGTTTAAATATTCAAATTAAAATGTTATTGGCAACAAAATACATTGTAATATTATCGATAACATGATCAAGTGATTAAAATGCTAATTTAAGAACTCAGTTTAACTGACGATATTAAATAATTATTTGTGTTGTATTAAGCTTTTTCTCACTGTAGTTTTTAATTCTGTTAAGATTTAAACATTCTTTCTTGTGCTATCTCACAAATGCTAACTGTTTATCTGTTTGTGCAAGTTCTGCATGGCTTTGTTTTAAATCTATGTACATTTCCAAGTGCAAAGGAGAAGACAGAAGCTTTGATGTGCAAGAATAAAGGTATTATACAGTGTGCGGCAGACCACTCATGGAATTCTACTTATAAGAACTTGTAGACACTGAGGCATGCACATGCATACGGTATGATACAAACGTCTTAGGAGGATACTGCAATTTGACAACCAGGTATATTATAGCTGACACAGGCATGAGATAAAAGTAAACCAGACAGCTGGCCCACAGTACTCAGTACAGTTCATGCATTTGCACTTACCAGTTTAGATATCTTCGTCGACCTCGTTTCTGTCTCTTATTCCTTCATCATTTGTGCACTTAACAGGTCTCGTTTTCCAGTAACAATTTCCCTGTCTGCTGACATGTCATTTGGGCCCTGATGGCACACATCACATTCAGGAAATCTTGAGCTTTTTGGGCTGCGGTCTCACCGCTACTTCTATTCCTGCACTGCTTCCTGCTTGTCATTGCTCAGCACTCAGCACCACACTGGCTTGTTTTGTCAATAACCATTTATTTGTTGCTGGAATAGCAGCAGCCATTACATCTGACCTCCCTGTTTCATCAATTATGGATAGATTATTGGATATGAACATCTGCAAAAGCTTGCTGTTGGACTCACCTCCTGGCTGGGATTAGATAAAGTATTAAACTGTTGTTTATTGTCAGGCCAAAACTCTACTGAGAAGCCAGGGGGAATTCCTGAATCAGAAACTCCCATCAGCAGGCACCTTAAATTGTTTAGTAGTGCCGCTGAGCCCCATAAGATGTTAGCCATTTATTATTTACACTTATTACTAGTTGTTGTTACATTCATGATAAAAGCTCCTGGCAGAGACAATATTTAGTCATTGTTTGTCACATTTGACAATGCACAAAAAGCAAATAAAGCATGTCTTTTCTTGCCTGGCTGTTAAATGTAACGGATGGAGTGCCAAAAGCTACTTCCTATTTGGGGAATTCTTCATTCACCAAGAAACATCACGTACAATATATTTATACCTGACCCACAGTAGGCTAGGACAAAGTGTAACATAGTAGATAAAACAGTGGCAAAAATTGAATATTTAAAAAAAGAAGAAAAAAATAATTTGTTCTTCTTTTGCAAAATGTGACCAGAGAACAATGTGCTGTGTCCTGAATCTGTGCTGATTTTCAATATGTTTCAGGTATGTTAGCCAGAAATTACTTTCTGCAGCTACGCAAAGCAAAGCACAGTATACCAAAACGATGCTTTGCCCTTCATGCCCTGTTTTGCACAGACTTAGTAGGTCATTTTTGCACAGATAAAATATGTAACATACAGATAAAATATGTAACAAGTCTCTGGTAAATCTTTGGCATTTGACCTGTGTTCATATGTTATACAAATAAGTTACACAGTTGAACGTAGTGCTTATTTATTTTCAGGGACATATGTTAAATAGAAGTAGACCGTGACTCCTCTTTTGCAATTCTATGATCGTGATGTTAGTGTAAGGTAATGATTGCAGAAACCGGAAGACACAATTCTAGTAATTAAGTACAAACCTTTCATTTACTAATTAATAACTATTATAAAGGCCAGGCTTAAAAAAATATTTACATTATATATATATATATATATATATATATATATATATATATATATATATATATATATATATATATATACCAGTGTATGCTTTTTTAATACAATCTTCATAATTACAATATAATAGTGTAGTCCCTGCTAAATGTCCAGCACAGTGCATATCTCAACAAAATGAGTTTAATATTCCCTGTGCATTTTGCATTATTAAACAGCACTAATGAGCAAAATTTGTGTTGAGTTTTTTTAAGTATAGCAACAGTACTGTACATTCTCATTACCAATCTTCCAAATATACCAAGCAATCTGAATATATTTCAAGCACTGCGGGTTTTATAGCTGATTGAAGATATTTTATGTTTGCTAACCATTGCAGAACAAATGGAACCACAAGCAAACCAATCTTCAATCTGTCCCAAAGCTGAATGTTTATATTATGAGCTTAAGCAGTAAACAAAATAGACAATTGTGATCGGCTTAAATAAAATTAATTAAACAGCATTTTTTAAATTATAGAAATTGCATTATAAAGGCTACCACACATGACATGTTCCTGATTATTGTATAGTTAAGTTAAATTAAATTGGTCAATCTTGAAAATCAAATAAATTAACTGAAATAATTAGCCAACATTATAAATAATTACCGTTTTTAGCATTTGAAACAGTATGCTGACTCATTAGTGTAATCTTCACTAATAAAAAGTGAAGACAACTGAGTGAGCTGATGAGTCCCTTTTCATTTTACATCACAGAAGACAAGCAGCACTGGCCATGCTGTTGCATTATCATCCCAGTTTTCTCTTCAAATTACTAGAACTTGTTTTGGCATGTTGTACTGGGAAATGCACTGATTGGAGGTCTGCATGAATATCTGTCTCAGGATCACTGAAACACTTCATGAGCTGGTAACTAAATCAATTACATAGTTGCTTATATAGTTTCCCAGGCATTATATACTTTCAGATCTTCTATTTTCATATTTTGTGTTTACTCCAGTCTAAACTTGTACAAGGTGTGAGCACCTTTTTTGAATGAAAGGTGTATGCAGCATAGATGAATGGCTCTTTGACAGAAACATTTTAATTTATTTGAAGCCTTCCCACTGATGATGGGAATGAGAATGGGAGCCCAGCTAACAAGATTTAGGTTTTTGCAGGTATTAGGCTTTTAAAGTCTGTCACCCGCACTTGTGGTTTTGACTACTGAGAGCAGAAACTGATCGAAGACTGTCACAGCTACTGGAAGCAGGCTGATCTTTGGGATACAAATTGAACATTTGCAACAAATATTCAATGACTGTAATGGATTTTAAAGCATATAAAACCAGTATAAATAATATTGCAGCAAATTATGAACAGAAGGTTTTGAACTGAACAAGTGTTAATGTTAGGAAAAACTTGTCTGTTTGTCTTTGTTATTAGAGGGTATAAACTCTTGAAGGCTGGTCAGACTTAAAAATAGGGTCTTCCTCTATCTTTAAGTAATAAAGACTATTGCATGCGGAAACCTGTAACCTTTGTAGAAGAAGGCATCTGGGGGAACTAAACACAGGCTAGGTGTTGAAAATTAACAAAAAGAAAAAGTAACCCTTTCTAGGCAGAACAAATGTTTAAAGCTAAAAAGCTGTTATACCTATTTGATTTTATTGCAACTAAGCACAGAGGTTTTAAAAAGTATTTTATCTAATAAGGAACGGAATTAAATAAACTCTCTGAAGAGAAATAATATATTTGAATTAAAGAGAAACATCATATTTCAACTAACAAGGTAGCGACTTTAATTGGGATGACATTTGTTAGCCAGAAATACAGAGGCTTTTGTTTTACAAAAGAAAAAGCAACTGTTGGACAGAGTTACATTTAAAACTAAAAAATATCAGTGTTGTGTTTATTTAAGTTTTACTGCAGTAATAAACAGAAGTATTTATTTACAGGGAAACTGTAGAGTTTAAAAGTGAAATAATTAAAAGTCTGTCTAAGACACACAGTATAAATCTGGAAGGGCATTAGACCTTCAAAAGATAAGGCTTAAGCCCACATATTTGAAGCTATGTGCAATCCCCTCACAAAATTTGTGACTCACAAATGTTATTGCTTTTGCACAAAAATTAATATTTTCCAACACGGCACAAAACAGTACAGCACATAACAGTATTCCTCAGACGAGTCTACACTCAAATGTAACCTGCACGTGGAGTGCAGAATCAAAGCTCAACACACATCGGTAGCATTGGCACGTCTGAAGTTGCATACCCACCCCCACAAATATATAAATAAGCTACTAAATGGAGAAATGAAACAATGGACCACAGGATAGTGTAGGCTGTGACCAGTGCTCCTTGCAGTATACATAAACATATCTACAGAAGTGTGGACTGTAAAGCAAAACCACCATGCTGAAAACACTACTCTATTCGGAAGCCCCGAAGAAGAAAATCTCAGCATGGAGCCGGACAAGAACGCTGCCTGTGGATGCAGTCTGCACATGTGTACCCCTTACTCATACTCCTGCTGAAAGCCCCTTCCAACTGCCCCCACTCACCACGCACCCTGCTCCTACCACACGTGTATGGCACAATCTACTCTACAGCATGGAGTGCAGATCATTGGTGTCAAAGTACACTTCTGATATCAGTGAGAATAAATAAATGACTAAAAAAAAAAAAAGTCAACTGTGTCCTTATACCTGAGTGTGGAATTACTGGATGAGTGGCATGAAAAAGAAAGGGAGCTTTTGAAGAATGCAACTGCAGGGATATTTTATGGATTGATCCCTTGGGCACTGCTGCCCTTTGCCAATGTTGCTGAGGATAGGGCACTTAGCTAAACTTACGTTATGGAAACATTCTGTGCATTGAAAGCCTGTCACGCTTATCGCAAAACTTAGCCATTTTCATTCAAATTTGACCTTCAGAGCATGGTTGCAGCTTCCTGTTTATTTTTATTTTTTAAACATGTATTAAAACTAGTGATGCTACTATCACAATCGTTCTTTTGAATATAATCATTATATAGGTGTGGATGGAACCTTATGATCGCTGGGAGGTTTCCATTGCTGTAGTACCTCGGAAGTGCCTGCATTCCACTTCAGTGATTGGATGAGTGAGTGCTGGAATGATGTGCTCAGAGTTAAGGCTTGCTTTTTAAAAGCGTTATTTTGTGCCTTGCAAAACTGGTTTTGTGCTTGGTGCATAATTTCGAACATGGCAGGATCTTGCAAATTGTCAGCCACTCCCGCCAAATTGCACTATGCAGACATTATATTTGTGCACAGCGCAAAACAGATTGTGGCACGCAAAAAGAAGTTTTGAATAAGGCACATTTTGCACATACTGTTCCAAGCGTCTCTTAATCCGGCCAAAAAATTACTTCATGCGGTGAATTTGGAAAAGTGCTTACAGTAGAGTTCCATATTAATTAAAAAACTGGCCTTGGCAGGTAAACAGGGTGTCTGAAACCCACAGAGTTTTTAGAAACAGAGAGAGGTCAGGCTCAGTCCAAGCATGGTACAGTTAATATGAGACTATTATATTTTGCATGTTGATTGTAGCCTCAATTTAAATGAAAATAACTGGACTGGCCACTGCATGCTTAATGGTTTTATTCAAAGATAATGTTTTATTCAAAGATATGATAAACCCCTACAGTCTTTGTCCAATATCTTGTTAACACACATTTGTATATGAAGTTAAACTGGCCCATTGACAACACATTGAAAAGGTAACATAATATGCTGCTAAGAGGGACATATATTTTTGACCCAGGTTAATAAATCAAAAAGAGCTGGTGTTGCATATTAAAAACATATCTGTAAGATATATACCTGTATTGTATTTGGTAGCAAGGACCCTGTGAATGCCAGTTTACCTAATTTTTAGGGAAAGAGCTCACATTCAATTAATTTTGAAAGGGGGTCATCGGTACTTTTTGAAATATATTATTTACATACAGATAAGAGCTGTCAAAACAGAGCAAATTATTAGATTTAATTGGGTCTTCTGATATATTAAATGGAGAAAAAACTTTGAGGTAAAATCCTAGTCGTGTCACTTGACTTGTGAACTACAAGTTGTGTGGTCCATGCTCTGAAGATCTCTGAAAAAGCTGGTTGCTGTTTGGTCATAGTCAAAAGTCTGCCTTTAAAGACAGCTCTTGTTTTTTGTGTTGTATTCTACAACTACACTTCCATATAGTGGAAGGTAAGAGCAATTTTGTATTTATATCATTTATATTGATGCATTGCTATAAGGTATAGGATTTACATTTTAGCTTTGGAGAGTGATGTATTAGATGTTTTAGGATTTAGGATGTTTTATCTAGCCTAAGGGCTGGGTATGTGATAACCATACCTGTATTACTGTGTTGAAGTATTAATGCTGTTAAACCTGTAAAGGTATTGGAATCGCCCAGACTGCCTATTGCTTGGGATTTGCTGTGGTCTGCAACCACCCAATCCATTTTTAATAAACAAGAAGAGCACTATTACTGCTCTGCTTCATTAAAACTCCAAATTAAATGAGTCTGTGTGATTTTCTTGATTATTAAAAGTTGTCTGGATACGTTGCAAGCCCAGTGCACGAACAATCCACTACAGTAATCCAAAACATATCTGTCTTCCTTAAACATCTCCCCTGAGTTTAAGAGTGTACTCAGAGCAATAAAAGAAGTATGTGCGAAATCTGACAGTGTTTATTTAGAAACATTCACATATGACAGCACCAGCACCCGGTGCTTTTTACAATACTATCAAAAAGCTTTTTTAATCCATCTTCTGCAGCTTGTGGATTTCTAAGGCACTAAGTGCTTTGTGTGAAAGTGTCTACCCACCCTTTACATTAGCAGTCTACCAGCACCCAGTGAGCGGGCTCCAGTAACATATTCAGATGTGGTAGACGAGGTTGGTCTTCAACCCGTTATTGCTCTGCTTGTCAGAAATCATTAGCTGATGATCTGTTTGATTAATGTTGGAGCTGATTGTGTAATTGTGCTCAAGGACTAGAGTAGGAGGAAAAAACCTCACTGCTGTAAGAAATGTCTGTGCAACATCAGCATGCCATAAATCAGTTAATGGGCCCAGTTCACAAACTTTAACTTACACTAAACAAATCCTTACCTAAAGTCTGTTTTGATCAAATAAATGTGGTTTGTAATTACAAAAATGTATACTGTTTTTTTTTTAAAAGGAAATGCTCTTTTTTTCTAAGTGCTCTGTAATGCTGCAAAATATGTTTACACCTATTCTTTAAACTGGTCTAAACTGATTTCACTCATTCTGCAATCACTTACTTCTACATACACTTCTTGGGCTCTATGTACTAATATTATGTGTTCGTAAGTACTGCAAATTCGTAGCCTCCATCCTTCGTAGAATATTTGCGTGCCATGTACTAAACAGCTCTTTTTTGTGAACAACTACTGTAATATCACCACAAGTTAACAAACTGCATACATTACTGCCCATTATATGGGAGAGATTGGAATTTGCATCTCATTATACATATACATACATATATATAAAAAAGTACAGTACATACAGTAGGCTAAGCAAGTAAATACTTTTTGTCATATTTCAGTTGTTTATGCACTATTCAATTAGTAATAATTACAATTTGTGTTTTATTTAAAAAAAAAACTGCAACGATTTGTTTCAGTGTTTCCCTTCCATTATTAATGTGAAGTTTAAAATAAAGCACCTTAAAATATAAAAGAAACAAAACAAATTGTATTTATTGCCATTGTTATTTAATTTAGACTATTAATAAATAAAAACATTTTTGGTTTATCTTATATTTTAAAGTGCTTTATTTGAAAACCCGTAATCTTTTAAACAGGAAGTTTCACATGCGAACAGCCAGTTGAATCTACGCCGGTGAGATTCATGCGTAAAATAACAGGTACAAATTAAAGTTATAAATCAGGACAAAAAGATAATACATCAAGCAGAATCATGAAGCTTCGATATTATAATGAGATTTGCACATTTGCATACGAAAGTAGTTTGAAACGAACAGTCATAACTAAACTACCGCAGCAGGGATGAAACTGAGTTACGGGAATTAAAATTACTTTAATTAACTTTAAAGTAGGTCTCAAGTCTCAAGTCACAAAAACCTACGAAAAGTCAAGATATGAAAGAAAAATCAATGATACATAGAGGCTCTTATGTATTGTATGTAGACCTACAGAGAAATTAGAGAAAATATGAGATGAGGCAGCAGTCAATCTTTTCAACGATTTATTGAAAGCAGATATGTTCCTTTTTGTTTTTTTAGACAAAGAAGATTTTTATGAATTGGGCTAGTTTCACAAATTAGTTTTCAATGTAATTGACAACAGTCTTTGTAGTTTGTTTGAGGAGCATTCCACTTTATACATTAAGTCTTTCCAATTTTGAACCAAGAAAATAAATTGTGTCAATCCTAGTTTTCCGATTGCTCTTTATGAAATTCAGTATAATTCATTTATTTTGAAAGTCGAGTATAACATGTCACATCTTTTTCTTTCAAAAGCAACTTAGCTGTATATTTAATTCTGGATTGACACAAGATTATTAACTGAATTAGACTATATCTCTTTTACAAATTTATTTTATTTAATGCAGTAAGTTAAAACAATTTTGCTATAGTCATACTTTCACTAATTACATCTACAGCTATGGCCAAACATTTTGCATCACCCTATAGAATTAACTAATTTTGCTTCATAAAATCGAATGAAACCTGCTGAATAAAGTTACGTTAACATTGCATTACATACTGCTTTGTAGTTTTCCATATACTTAAATATTTGACATTCAAAATCTAACATGAACTACTGTACAACTGTTATGGCTATATATATAAAACACGGCTTGGGAAAATAACCACCTCTGATTGGTTAAGGCGTGGTATAGATCATGGGAACCGCATGACCCGTCATGGTTTATACATTACATATATATAATTTATTATTTTTTTATTTTATTTATTTTTTTATTATTAATCAATCCTAAAATTATAGGTGATGCAAAACTTTTGGCCATAGCTGTAATTATACCTAAATTGCATTTCATTTTATATTGCATGTCAGTTGGTCTTTTTCAATACAATTTAATAAGAGGTGGAAATCCACACAATATAGTTTACATATACAATTATTCTGTATTGACTAGAAAAATAAAGATAACTGTAATGACAACTTATTTAAAGTATTATGGATTTTCTTGTTACTGCATCTTGTAAAGTGCTTTGTGATGGTGGTCCACTATGAAAGGGGCTACATAAAATAAAGATTGATTGATTGAACTTATCAGTGGCACAACATATAATATCGGTAGGCTCTGTACAAAAAAAGTTATTTGTAATTTTATTGGATGAGATCCACAATAATAAACAGTTGAAGTATCAAAGTTATTTACAAGCTTCGAGACCTTTCTCAGTGTATGGTGCAGTCATTCCAGTATGCAGATAATCATTTTTGAAACCAAAAACATAAACTTATTTAAATGTAAATAAATATATCTACAACACAAGTCCCTGAAAGTCATATATTGACTTAACATCTATCATATTTATTATTATTATTATTATTATTATTATTATTAGTGGTAGTAGTACCAATTTTGCATGAGCTATTTTGAATTTACGTGAGCATATTATGTCAATTAAATGAAAAACTATGTTCAAGTCAGCTATGTAAACCAAGCAGATTCCAACTTAAAAAAATAGGAATTTCATGTATAAATGTGAATCTACTTATGAACTTTTAAACCAAATGAACATTTTGTTATTTTTCTATATAATTATTAGAAAACACTTGGTTACATGTATATTGAAGTAATATAAATGGGGTGATTACTCATGAATGATGTATTGCAGAAGAGGCAGCAGTACTGTAATTTCCTGGCCACATGGAAAGTTATACCCCATAGCATTCAGTAAACCAAGTATGTAGAATAAATGTCAGTAGTGTTAATCTTTACCAAAGGTGTAAAAATAGCTTTAATAGTTTAGAGAGTAAATAACTTCATGATGGTAATTATTGAGGTGATGTGTACCAGCCCTGACATAAAATGTAATCAAGTTAGACATGAAATCTGATATTGAACTAAGTGGGAAGCCCACTTTTATTTTCTCTCAGTTTGTTCCAGTGCACCACAAACTTATAATCTGTCTATTATTTAAAAAAAATGTACAACATAATTCCCTAGGATGCATGTTCATAATTTTTACAATAAGCACTTTTAAATATAGGAAAAAAATATTTTGTATTCAACTGTGCTGTTCTGTCATAAACAGTGGCAACACTGAAACTTACGACAGCTATCCTTGATGCTGGGGAAATGTGGCCTTTGATATTGTTCAAGATGGAGAAAAGGGCTTACCACAGACAGATGGTGTTTGTAAAGAGGTGTCCCAAAAGTAAAATTCTGCTGTGTATACTGTAATTAATTAACTGTGTAGGATGACAGTTATGATGCAAAGTGCAATATGTTGTGACTGACAGCTATTTTTCCTTTTTTTCTATTCCATAGTATCTGAATTTGTTTATGGAAATCTCCACGGCTCTGGGTGATAGCAATGGTCTAGGAAAAGCCTTTGAAGCTATGGCCAAAGCCCTTGAAAGGTAAGGTTAATGTGTCGTTCTAATGATCAGATGTGAGGCTGTATCCAGCCATGACTCTAGTGAAGGCTAGTGATTACCATGTACTCAATACAGCATTTAAATTAGAATTAATTTGTACATGTTTTGGTCATACTTTGAGGGTGGTATTATTAACACAACAAATTGAGGCTGCATGCACAAACACATTCACAGAAACAAATAAATATTTTTCTTGCCACTCTACTGAGTGATGATGAGATCTACAGATTTACTGGTATTAGTCCAGTTGTAGGAGTTCTCAACATTTCACAATAAAGCGCTACGCACACACACGTGATATAATGGTACGGTGGTGAGGTAAGGAACAGAAAAATGCAAACATTAATTTTAAGTCTAGCAAAATACTGCAGGGACAAGGCACTGCGCCAAGCAAGACCAAAAAATGGGTAAATGTTATTTTATAGTGTACCATGCCAGGTTGCATGTGAAGGGCTAGGAAAGTACCATGCTCACACCTGTCATTACCATGTCTATGGCATCACCTGACGATTTATTTGTGATCTTTTTAAAACTGCAGAACCGTATATATATATATATATATATATATATATATATATATATATATATATATATATATATATATATACACACAGTGCCTTGCGAAAGTATTCAGACCCCTGACCAATCCTCTCATATTACCGAATATTTTGAAATTTTGTTCTGTTTGATATTTTATTTTTAAACACTGAAACTCAAAGTAAATTATTGTAAGGTGACATTGGTTTTATGTTGGGAAATATTTTTAAGAAAAATAAAAAACTGGAATATCTTTTTTGCATAAGTATTCAGACCCTGTGCTGTGGAAGCTCCCAGTTTGCACCGATGAAAGAAATTGCCCTAACGAGGACACAATTACCTCACCATTGGCCTCCACCTGTGAACCATTAAAGTTGCTTTCACATTTTCTGGATAAAAACCCCACTGTTGAAGGATCATTGGTAAGGCTGTGAATCTGAAGGAAAATGAAGACCAAAGAGCATTCTACAGAAGTTATTGATAAAGTAATACAAATGCATAGATTAGGGAAAGGGTACAAAATAATATCCAAGTGTTTGGATATCCCAGTGAGCACAGTTGGATCAATAATCAGGAAGTGGAAGCTGCATCACACCACCCAGGCACTGCCAAGAAAAGGCCGTCCCTCAAAACTCAGCACTCAGATAAGAAGGAGTCTTGTGAGAGAAGCCACAGAGAGGCCAATAATCACTTTAAAGGAGCTAGAGTTTAGTGACTGGGAGTGGAGTAATGGTGCACCAGTCAACCATATCAAGAGCTCTGCATAACACTGGCCTGTATGGGAGGGTGGCAAGAAAGAAGCCGTTACTCAAAAAGTACCATCTGACAGCAGTCTTCTGGAGTTTGCCAAAAAGCATGAGAGTGACCCAGCTGCGTTGTAGGAAAAGGTGTTGTGGTCAGATGAGACCAAGATAGAGCTTTTTGGCCAAAACTCAAAGCGCAAACCTAACACTGCCCATGCCTCAAGACACACCATCCCTACAGTGAAGTATGGTGGTGGCAGCATCATGCTGTGGGGATGCTTCTCATCAGCAGGGACTGGGCATCTTGTTACAATTGAAGGAAGAATGCATGGAGCAAAATACAGGAAAATACTGTAAGAGAATCTGCTTCAGTCTGCAAAAAAACTGAAGCTTGGGAGGAAATTCACCTTTCAGCAGGACAATGATCCCAAGCACAAGGCCAAAGCAACATTGGAGTGGCTCAAGTACAAAAAGGTGAATGTCCTACAGTGGGCCAGTCAAAGTCCTGATCTCAATCCCATTGAGAATCTGTGGCACTATTTGAAAATTGTGGTCCACAAGCATCGTCCAACCAACCTGAACAACCTGGAGCAAATCTGCCAAGAAGAATGGGCCAAAATCACTTCGACACTGTGTGCAAAGCTGGTACATACTTACCCCAAAAGACTTAAAGCTGTTATTGCAGCGAAAGGTGGCTCTTCCAAATATTAATGTGTGGGGGGCAAGATATTTCAGTTTTTTATTTTTCTTAAAAATATTTCCCAACATAAAACCAATGTCACCTTACAATAATTGATTTTGAGTTTAAGTGTTTTTTCAAATAAAATATTGAACAGCCAAAATTTCAACGTACCATTTGTAATTCATTAATATGAGAGAATTGGTCAGGGGTCTGAATACTTTTGCAAGGCACTGTATATATATATATATATATATATATATATATATATATATATATATATATATATATATATATATATAGGATTTAAACTTGCTTATGGGTTGTTCACCATTTTCAACATATTTACAAACAAACCAAACACATGACCAGATCATTGAAATCATGGTAATTTTGCTGCAAAGGGTTAAATAAAAACAGTAGTTTAACAATTTGCAGAAAATGAGCAACTAGATAATATGTTCACTGACGTAGCCTACCTTTGAAAAGTTTATAAGTATTTAGCTATTTGTTTGTTTTTTTTTCTTTTAAAAATGATTGATTCTGTTTTCCTTAAATACCCCGCAATGACAGAAAACAGTAAAGACCTCAGCTGATATCATTGGCTTCACATCCTTTTGTTAATGCACCGTGTATTTTCAGTCTGTGTGTAAACAAAACCCACCATGCCTTGCCGCTCCGTTCCTCAGCACATACTGGACCATCCAAAAGTCATTTTATTAATTCTAAACATAATGATAACATGTTCAAAACTAGCACCCAAAAATAGTAATGCCATAAATTAAGTCTTAAAAAGTACAAACAACGTGGTCATACAATACTTGGTTGTTTATATTACTGTTTATTTTTAAACACATCATTTTTTAAATAACAGCAGTTGTGTGATTTGCAAGCAAATTATAAATTATTGTGAGAATTCTTTTATTTTTTGTTATAAATTACAAATCTACATAAAAGCTAATTTATCTAAAAATATTGTGTAAACAAGTATTTAAAGGTGATTCGGGTTGTGCTATATAGTATACAACTCAAATGCATTTCCAGGGCTGTAGAAAAATGATTTCACGTCAGTTTAAAAATAAATGTTAGGGCTTCACATATTGTGTTTCATTTATATTTAGCCTTTGCAGGATGGATCAATAAGACTTTGGTTCTTGAAAGAAATGCTATGTTTAAACTGAATAAAATTTTCCACTTGTTGGATTGTGCTTTCATTTTTTTTTTTATTTTACTGTTCATACTTAGATTTTCCTTCTATACAATTAAACGCCCCAGTAAGCAGAGGATTTTCATTAAATTGGACCTGCGGGTTCTTCCAAAAATGACCACAAAAATAATTACATGGGTAGTGTTTACATTAATTCATGAAATAGAAGCAGCCTTTTAGATTTCCACCTGTCACTGATCCCATTTGCTTTATTACTAACAGCTCAGGCCCACAAACTTGGTGGCGCAATCGACAAACCCCTGAGTGGCTGTTTCATCCCTGCTCTATTTGATTTCTCCACTCTGAGCAAATGATTAAGTTTTCATGCATTGGTTCAACCAAAATCTATGTTCACTCAACCACATCCTTTATTGATTACTTCTACTGCAAACAGTAGGCCAAGTGTGATATACATAATTGGACAGTTGTCAAGGGAGGTGGGTGTTAACAGTTCTGTTTTCCCAGTTGGAAATTGGAAACACCTTGATACACAAATAGTCTGCACTATCTCATTCTCAATCTCTGGACCAAGGGACCCATTTTCCTCCCAAGATATTTGAATACCTCCCAGTATCATCTGAAAGGGAAGTTAGGAACACCAGTGAGTGGTTCAGAAAGTAGAAAATTAACCTAAACATTTACTACACATGTTAGTACATTTTTAAGTAGCTCAACCAATTGTTTGTTCTTTTTTCAGGTATACTAGGTTTTGTAGGTGTAGCTTGTGTGTATTTCCAATACCACATCCACTTGGAATACAGTACCAGTGTGGAGCAAACTAGAAATAAAGGCAAAGTAGTGTTGGTTTATAACTGCCATCTGTTAGTAATTTCAAAAGCATGGATAAGTTCCAGTATATCAAAATATGTAAGTTATTTTAGAACATTGTTTGATTTGGCTAAGTATTTCTAATTTAAAAAATGTACTTCTTTTTTTCAGTCAGGGAAAAATAACTGAATCTGTTAAGTATCTGGAAAAGTTTATTCAGGTGGCAAAGAGCAGTGACCAGAGTCAAAGTTTGCAAGATGCATGTATGTGCCTCGGGGTCATTTACAATAAAAGGGTAAGTTACCACATTAAATTACTATGATGCATTGAAAGTAGAATTATATGCATATGATATGTATGGTTGTGGCAGGCTGGCTGGGTGGTGTGACGTCACAGACCCGGAAGAAGACAGACACAGACAGCTCTAGGGAATGAATGTGCTGCTTGCACATTTTAATTGATAAAAAGATTTAACAAAACAAACGCTTTATAAAACATAAGGGCACATTGGCCAAAACAAAAACACAAACAAATAATAACTAAAACAAGTGTCGTGCTGGTGTTGAACCAGTTCGCGTAGCAGTTGTTTCTTTAGTTTTCTTCTTTTACCTCCTCTCTCTACTCCTGTTCTCCACTCCTGAACACTCCAACCTTGCTCAGCTACAGTTGCAGGTTTTTATACATGTGACCATCTCCAAATATAACAATAAATAAGTTAATCTGGAGACGGTCACATTCTACACAAGTTTAGCATGGATGGGGAATTTTAACCCCATCCATGCTGCAAAACAACAATAAAAACATTGTGTTTTTACAAAAATGATGAAGTACTCTTGTTTTTTTTTAGCTGCAGGTTCTGATGCCTGTTTCTAAAAGGGTATGCATAACAGTGATCCATACATGGTTGTTTATTACCAGATGTGTTATTCAACTATTCTAATCATCTATTCTTTTAAAGACTTGGCTGCAAATTAATTATAATTTAAGAAACTGAAAACATTCTCAGGTGATTGTTTTAACATGATGACACGAAAGTGTAAAGGACTGCAAAATAATTAAAAGCATTTAAATTTTGAAAACATTTCCTTAAGGGTAAAGATCAGCATGAAGTGATATCAATAGAGTTAATTGCTTGGTAAACAGAATTTCTGTTCAAAGTAAAATGTTTACAAGAGAAAACTGATAAATCATGTGAAGGTTTGGAATTCCTACTCCCAGTAGGGATTGAATCTAAATTCACCCCAGAGATGCAGTGAGATTCCAGAGCATAAATAGCAGGTGGAGTCATGCTGAGTTCTTCTGCCTTTCTGCCAGCTACAAAGTGAACAGTACATGTACTGTAGCAAGCTACTTGTAGAATTCTACAAAGTAGCAAAACATACATTACTCATACACAGTTTTGGATACATGATTTTATCAAATATGCCACTGACTGCAAAAAGAAAGTGAACCAGGGGTGACTTCAAAAATGTAGCGCTCCAAAATGAATACAGATTATTACTGGTGCTTTTTCAAAGTTAGATTAAGAATTTAGATTGTCGTTTTAATAAAACAGAGAAAGTTGCAATAAGACCTCACTTTAAGAAACAATTACTCTCAAAGCTAGTGTAATCCATTGCAAATCATATTGTCCAAATGTTGTTTGTTTTTTTTTTTGTTTTGTTTTTTTTTTTAAGTCACCCGTGGTTCACTTTCTATTTGCAGTGTGTGGCCTATTTGGTAAAATAATGTAACAAGCCAGAGCATGGTAAGCCTGAAAAAGTAAATATTATACTTTTAAAAGAAAGCTTTTGATATTTTAATGCACCCCCTCTAGATTTGCCTTTGGATTTGGGGGATGAAAGACAAACAAATTGGCAGAGAACTGCAGAAATTGCCTGACCTTTCACTGTTTGCTGATGAGATATTCTAACGGTTAACACAGTATAAGTTTCATCCAACCACCCTGGGTATTAGGTTCAAGCAAACAATACAAAAAAATCAAGTATAGACTCACGTTTCACTGTTGACTCAGTATACACACCACATGTTCCAGCCTGGAATTTCATACTCCCCCAATACCTTTTCTCTTTTATGTTTTCATCTTAAAAATAATTCCCAACACGTAACGGTTACTGTCCTGCTTTTGTTACTCAGGTAATCAAACAAGGTCTACTATGTAACTACTGAATTACCCCCAGGCTTTTGTATAGAAAACATCCACTTACAGTGAGTGCTCATATTGTGCAATGGAAATACAGCACAAGACACTAAGTTTCTATTTTCTGTTCTAAAATAACCATGGTTCTTTCCTCTTTTTGTAGGGTCAGTATGACAAAGGCTGCAAGTATTTTGAGATGGCTTCTACAATCGCCATGAATTTAGGGGATCTGCAGCTGCTGGAGAAAGCACAAGTTTACATCGGCATCAGCAAGGCACACCAGATGACAGCATTTAGCAGTCACATCGAAGCTACTGGACGTGTCAACATGGAGAGGGTGCTGGCATGGAAGAATAGTCGAAATGACATGTTCAACGATCCAAGTGCAATCTGTAAGTCATTGGTCACGAAACACATTAGTGCTGCTCACTTCTTAATGGGTAGGCCTTTTTTTTTTTTACCTTTCTCCTACTTTCATTTTGTGCTGGGTGTTATGATTATACGACTACAAGGCCGAGTGATACACTGAAGGCAGCTGTGCCCTGCGATGGACTGGCGTCCCGTCCAGGCTGTAGTCCTGCCTTGCGCCCTGTGTCTGCTGGGTTAGGCTCCGGCTCATCCGACCCTGTAAAGTATTAAGCAGTTAATGGATGGATGGATGGAATGTTTTTTGTCTTACTTTTCCTGTTGCCCCTTTGTAATAGAATGAATTTAAAAAAGCATTACCACCTGCAGTAGGCCTATGAAGCAATTTCTTTGCAGACATACATATTTTTATAACACAGTCTGATTATAGGAAATTGTAACTTCATTTTTCTAACAAAAGGTAAAACATCCCCACATTATATCGGTTCTCATTTTGAACAGCCTTAAATTTCAGAATTTTTTTTTTTTAATTTGATGATGCGAAAGAGAAACTGCAAACTGAAAAGCCATACAATTTTCTGAACTACTCAGAACACGCATGCAACTTAGCATGCAGTCTACCCGCAAGTGCCTGGTTATAAGACTGCAGCTGTACGGAGGCAAGCAGCCCATCAGAAAATCAAGAGTTAACATGTACTTGATTTTAGGCAATATTCAGCAGCGTTTCTGCCGTTGAATCATTGCGCAGTCCTAGCTAATGACTTGTAGCTTATGAATTCTTAGGACTATCAGGAGGCTTCAAATAAACAGACAGTTGTTACTCATTGCAGGCAGCAAGCTGTACCCCAGCAGCTGAGACTCTTGGAGCTCTTTATTTCTTACTTTTTTTTCATTAAAGAAAGAGTTGCTCACTGCAGTCAGCAGTGATTTTCAAAAAACAAAAGACATTGACAGCTGGTGACCAATGAGGGGGGTATCTGAGGAGGAACTGGATTACACAGCAATTGTTCACTGATTGGAGGCCATTTCCACATATTTTATGCCTTGTCATTAATTAAAAAACACTTTTAATCTTGCTCTCGCTCCAGCACATGTCAGTATACTCTAATCAATACTACCCTACTGGCTGTGCTTGCACATGAATACATCACAGTTTAAGAATGTGGTAATTGAATTTGGGCAGCCAAAAAAGTTTGCATAAACAAAAAAGGCTTTTTGTTGTGATACTACTGATGAAGCTGAAAAAGGAAGAACAGGGCTTCTAAAATGTAGTTATTTTATTGTCATATGTGTACACAAAATCTGTGCTATGCAGACCTAAGGTATTTTTGTTACTGGTGAAAAATAATATTTTCAAGAAGTAAGGAGTTTAATAGAGACTTATGTGCTGCAGGCAACAGTAAAAGAAAGCAAAAGCTACTCCTGATTTTTGCACTGGGGTATGTCATTTTCTTGCAAGTAAGACATTCCAGGGTTTGTAAAAGTGATACATCTATCAATCTGTGGGATTTCAAACTTTGGCCGCAGGTTCTTTATCCTTGAAGAGAGTTTCCCTGTGCATCTTCAGATTCAAGCCCCCATTTTAGACTTCAGAGATTTATCTCCATCTCCACAAACTGCGGGTTCTGTTGCATTCACAGCGGTAATAATGTTTGCTATTGCTAGATATTACTACAGCGTGGACCATGGCTCAAACCAATGTTTATGTAGGGTGCATGTACGTTTGTTTTTTTTTTTTTTTGCAATGTCTGCCTTGACGCGTCAGTAGACTTACGGAAAGCTGAAAAATAAAGTAAAATATGGCAAATTTACGGTTTGGTATTGTTTTGTATCTTATTATCACGTACATGTGTCTCGTTTTTTTAGTGTTTACCTGTCCGTTTTATGCAGCAACTTACAACACAACAGGGGTGGTGGTGGTTTCTCCCCCCATAATATATATATATATATATATATATATATATATATATATATATATATATATATATATATATATATATACAGAGCATGAAAAGAAATGTATCACTTATATTTGGATAAAATTCACTAGATGTGATTGAAAAATGACTGTTTAGAGCAGGTGCAGTGACTTTTATTGTGCTGATTAACAATTGACATCATGAAGCTGCTGCAAAATGATCTGTCGATCTTGGGCAGATGTTGTGACTCTGGTCTCCCAGTTCGTGGCCTGTCATTGACAGAGTGTGTGTGGTTATACTGTCTCGCCAGGTTTAAAATTGCTGACTGTTAGCACCCAAGACGTCGAGCCACAGGCTGCCCTAGTCCAGCCTCCAACATGCCGATTGCATGAAGGCACTGCTGTTTTGACAGATGTGGCTTTTTTTTGTTGTTGTAATTTTCTTTATTGCTTTTATTCAAGCTTGCAATTCAACAGCTGAAATCACTCCATATCCAGTGTCCAATCAGCTGTCTCGCTAATTAGGTGATTAAGTTGTAGTCACTCAAGCGTGTCATGGTCAAGGACGAGTGATTAAAAAGGAACCAAAAACATTTTGTCAATGTCCGTCATTTGTATACCTTTTTTTTTCCGAAAATAAATGTGTTATAATAGTGATAAGTTTCTTTTGATGCTTTTAAAGAACAGTGTTATTGTCATTGCTTGTACCCTGACACCTCTTTCTTTACAATTTAAGCACTGGTAATTAGTATTGTTTAAAATAAACCACAAACAAATTAAATGTTTGAGTTGGAAATAAACTGCCTGCTAGATATTTCCTCTTTTTCTGTTGCTCTGCTAGCATTTGCAAATATAGCTGTCTGAAAGCCATGTTCACTCTTTAACTTGAAACAGTGATTGTACAGAAATACTTCCTGCGAAATAAATAAGTGGAGTGTAACCAGTCTTAAGTGATTTCCATGCAACGTTGTGATTTGCGAGCAAATTAACTTTTTAATTAACTCGTGGTGATGTACTTGCAGGATTATTCATGACACTTCGCCCAGATTTGAGGGAAAAGCACTTACGAGAGAACAACTCGCAAAACCCATTTTTTTCAACGCAGCATCTACTTTGAATCTCACTCAAAAGCGCAACTTTTTTTTCGCAAAAAGCACTCTCTCGCAAAAATCTCTACAACTCCTCTTGCGACACATGCAAGGCGTTTGATTATTTGACCCATAGTTTTTAAACTACAAATACATTAAAATATTAAAATTATCTTCAAAGTTGAGTAAGATTTTTTAAGTGAGCAATACAATGAAGATAACATATACTTTAAGTGGTTCTTTAACTTTTTTGAAGTACCTTTCCCTAGATTGAAAAGTGTAAAAGTAACCCCAGACAAGCCATGCTTGGTTATGTCTAAAATAACCAACTGCATTTTTAGTAGTGAAAAGGTGTTTTGCTAGTTCATATTGCTTAAGATTCCAAATGGATGCAAATATTTTTTTTACTTAAAGGATTTGTACATTTCGTACTCTAATATCATGTATTTTTGATAATGTCATCCAAACCAGGCATGTGACTGGATCAAGTACCTGCCTTATTAATAATTCTGTTTGTCCTCAGGACCTCGTCAGTAAATTTTTTACACAGGAAGTTTTTACGCAGGATGATCAGTGAGTGTCTGTATGTATTTAAGGGGTATTAATGGTTTAATACTTGTATACTGTTGTTTTCATCAAATTTAAAAATAATAATAATAAATTATATTACAGTTAAAAATGCAAGTTCCACAAATATACATAGGGGATGTAGATAATAGGATCAGCTCCTTGGGATGTTCATTGATGAAAGCTATATAAATGTCCTGTTTACTAGTATTAAATGTTAGAGACCTGTACATCAGTCCATACTGTTCATATTCTTTTTATATTTTTAGAGAACTGCTCATCCATTAATGACCCAACTTGGTATCAGTGTGCATACATTGATGTATTTACATTCATTTATGTTTTCATATGTGTTCTTAATATGCATTTTATCCCTCAAATTAATTTGAGGGTTAATAACCTCCCAAGACACAAAGCATTGAGAGGGTTATTTAGGTCTGAGGCTCACGAGAGGGACAAATAAATTCAGATCATTTTATTGAATACATACAGTCTCCATGGGTCATTTGAATTTGATTGGCTGCTGTTAGTAGCATGTATTAAATTATTGGGTGCTCCCATGAACATTAGTTCCCTTTCAATTGAATGACAGCCATTACTGAATGGGAAGAGCCCTATCTGACTGCCAATCACTAAGCATAATCACAGCACCTCCTGCTGAAGAGGGACGTCCTCACAGTAGCACATCGCCATTTTTTCTCTCACGCCATTGAGACAGGTCACAGATTGCTTCATGCTTTCTTTGCCCAAATTTGGCTGATTTGTCTTTTTTTACCGTCAAATTTTATTAATCCAAAGTAGAATCATGCTTTCGAGTGTTTTTGAGAGTATCGCTGCCTTATTCTCGCATCTTTTTACTGACTAGAGCTGGTTTCAACCCCTCTCGGGAGATTGGTAAGCAGCCATTACTCTCTTTTCACTGCACAAGGCCTCGTGTAGCGTTCATATACTGTGTGGGGAGCTGTTCTGGTGCTATAAGGAGACCCGCGAGCTCGTGGCATCGTCCTCCACGCTGATTTAATCGGCCACCGTGACCACAAAAAAAAAACAGCTTGGGCCTAGCGCCCCTCTCAAGCCTCGGGCTCTCCTAGCGCGACTGCGCTTGCCCTCGGCCACCACACCGACCAAATTGGCTGCATACCCCGGCATCAACCGTAGTTTTCCCGCCGAACTTGCGGCAGAGAAAAACAACTCCTACCCGGTCCCGATTGACCATCTTTGCCGCCACCTACAGCCCGGCACTGACTGTGCCTACACATCGGCACCAACTTCGGTGCCAATTGACTCAGCACCAACCACTCGGCATCGATATCGCTATCCTCGGTGCGGTTACCGGCCCTGATTGGTTCGGCACCGGCAATCCTCTTCGGAGCCGTCTACAGCCCGGCACTGACCGCGCTTCTATCGGCACCGAGCACAGCATCTTTGCCTATGATGCCATGTCGTACAATCAACTGGGTCCTCCACTGGGTTCGACCAGTGCGCGGCGAAGCTGCCCAGGCAGGACGAGCACCAGTCCTGCACCAGATGCTTAGGGCCAGAACATATGGTGCTAGCTGAGACTGTGAGGGCACAGCAGACCATGCTAGAGACCCTATTAAAATCTCAGCTAAAATCAGCTTTCCCCATACTACTAGGGCAGCACCAACCACCCCAGTCCTGATCTCCATCTCCGGGCACACAGACCTCTGAGCTGAGACAAGCTGTCGTTCACAGTCTCAAGGTTGGACGTGTCTGAACCTGCCACTTCAGTTACGCAGGCCACAGCAGGGGGCTCTATACCTCCCCTTCTGCATGTATCACAGAGGGAGGAGTTCCGGGCCTTGATGCATCATGCAGCTGCTTCTGCGGACGTCCCCTGGCCAGCTGAGCAGGAAGGAAAGGGGAACTGCTTCATAAAACAGAAGGTGCATCCACAGTATGCCCCCCCCCGCCTTGTGCCAGGACTTTCTTGAGCTGGTGCGCTCATCCTGGAGCAACCCAGCATCCACCCCCTCAGCCTGTAGAACAGCAGAGGCCCTGCTACACACCGCAGGAGCCCAAGAAGCAGGTCTAGGCACATTCCCACCATCGGGGACACAGTCACAGTACTGGTGCAGGGGTCCGCCGTTACCAAATGGGACAAAGACCCTACCTGCCCTTCCAAGCTGTGCAGAACAACAGATGCTATGCTGAAAAATGCATACGCTTCCACGGCACTGTCAGCTAAAGCGGCCAACGCAATGGCTAAACTGGTCCTGTACCAGACACAGCTGGCTGAGAGGCTGCAGGAGCGGGCAACAGGCAGACACAGGGGAGTTACTGGCGGTAACAATGCCGATGACTGACCTAATGGGGGAGTTTGGTCGGGCATCAGACAGGTCTGGTTAACACAGGCCAAGGTCATCTAGACCGAGAAGGCAGCACTACTAGATTCCCCTATTACACCGGGGCAGATGTTCAGCGCGACCATTGATGTGAGCCTAGAAAGGTCCCACAATGCCACAGAGGTCGCTTCCAAGTTCTCGCGCCTTCCTGCCTACCGCCAGCAGCCAAGGTGGCATTTACAGCCTGCGAGTGCAACAGGGTCTGAACACCGCCCGCCACCCCAAAACAGACAAGCAAGCAGAGGCAGAGCCGGCGGCAAGGGATCACCGCCGGACATGGGTAACCGGTTCTCCGGTTGGAGACCGAGGCCGGGGCATAAGAAACACCCACCCCTCCTAAGCCCAAGGGAGACTGCCCCTGAGGGTCCTCGGCTGCCACCAACCCCCCTCACAACCAGACTGACCAAAGGCAACGACCCATGGCAAAACTGCACCCAGGACTCCTGGGTGCTATCGACAATGAGACAAGGATACGCGCTACAATTTCACATAGGTCCGCCAACCTTCAAGGGTGTGCTCTGCACCACCGTCAAGCCAGCGAAAGCATTACTCCTTCAACAGGAGATCGCCAATCTTCAACAGAAAAACGCTGTGTGCTTTGCAGATCCAAGCAATGCCCTCAGCAGCTTTTACTCCAGGTACTTCCTGGTGCCCAAAAGGGACTGCGGTTTCAGACCTATTCTGGACCTCAGGGTCCTCAATTTGTTCCTCAAACAGAGGAAGTTCAATATGTTGACAGCACAGTGTATCCTTCAGTCCGTTCAACCGGGCGACTGGTTCACATCGATCGACCTGCAAGACGCCTACTTTCACGTCCTGATCCGTCACACACACAGAAGCTTCACCTTTCAAGACAACACATACGAATTCTGCGTGCTGCCATTTGACCTCTCGCTGGCGCCCCGCAAATTTTCAAAGTGCAGTGTTCCTGGGGATCAAACTGAACTCTGTTGTTGGAGGCCTCACTCTCCCTATTCAGAGATGCTGTCCTATAGGTCAGAATATATCAAAGGTTGTTGGGGCTGATGGCAGCCACCTCGAGAAGCCTTCCACTAGGGCTGGTGAGAATGCGCCCACTTCAAGCCTGGGTAAATCCGCTCAAGATGGACCCAGTCCAAGATAGGTACCGGCTGGTACGAGTGTCCAGACAATTCTGGAAGACACTGGAGTGTTGGCTCCGTCCTGGCATTCTGCTCCTCGGATCTCCCCTCGGATGCCCTCACAGAAGGGAAGTGATCACTACAGACACCACCAGCCTGGACTGGGGAGTGGTCTGGAATGGGTGAGGAATAAGAGGTCAGTGGAAGGGACATTGGCAGTGAGCGCACATAAATGCCCAAGAGCTTCAAGCAGTGAACCTGGCGTTATCTCATTTTCGCCAGCAGTTAGTGCACAAACATGTGCTGGTCCGGATGAACAATACTACAATGGTAGCCTATATAAACCACCAAGCCGGTCTGCACTTGCTGGTCCTTCACCATGCAACACACAGACTCCTGTCCTGGATGCACAGAAACTTGCATTCGGCCACCACACCGACCAAATCGGCTGCATACCCCGGCATCAACGTAGTTTTCCCGCCGAACTTGAGGCAGAGAAAAACAACGCCTACCTGGTCCAGATTGACCATCTTCGCCGCCACCTACAACAAGGCAGCAGACCTCCTGTCCAGAAGAGCTCCAGACAGCTCGGAATGGAGACTGCATCCTCGAGTGGTGAAACAGATTTGGGAGAGGTTTCGACCTGCACAAGTCAACCTCTTCGCCACAGCCGAATCCACTCATTGCCCCCTTTGGTTCTCCATGGAGAGAGAGGGGGGTCACTTTGGAGTAGACTCGCTAGCTCACCCCTGTCACAGGGGCTCCTGTATGCATTCCCTCCACTACCATTATTACCCCTGACACTAGAGAGGATCTTCGTCCTCCCATGAAAAGTATGGTCCCCAAGTGGGATCTAGAAATGGTACTGCGGGCCCTTAGGGGTCCCACATTCTAGCCCATGGCATCAGCAGAGCTGCTCCCTGTTTCATTGAAGGTGGAATTTTTAGTAGCCATTACGTATGCCAGACGAGTAAGTGAGCTTCGTGCACTGTCCATTGATGACACATGCATGGCTTTTACGGGAATAGGGCAGCTTTTTTATATATGCTCATTGATTGGTGGTGAGGAACTCTTCCCATTCGGTATTGGTTGTCATTCTCTTTCAGGGAACGTTTTGTAACCTTTGATGGGATTTTTCATTATTTTAGTCTTTTACTACAATCTAAATTCTATTACAGCAATACATAGCCAGAATGATAGTTAGCTGTAGATTTACAGTTTACACATTCCCTCTACCAAATTTAAAAACCACAGATATGCTGAAGAATGTGAAAGAAATCATGTATAAAACATTAAACATCAAACATAAAGGTATACCATTCAAATGTAATTGTATTTATTTTACATTTGTCAGGCAAAAAAACAAACAGATAATTATTCCTAACATAAGTATTTTGTTCTTACAAGTCAACCGCTATGCCACAATGCTTATAGACACATGATTGTATGGTATTTGGTACAGAAGTATTTACCAGCATTATACATCATTCAGTGTAGTACTGAGATATAAAGGCAAACTATTGTGCCCCATTTTTGTGGTGAGATTTAGTACTCGTCTTAGTCCTTAGCACTTTCCTAACAAGTGTCTGTAATCAGGAAGTGGGCATAACCTTTGCTTCTGTGATACATGCTATGGTAGAACGACAAAAGATTGGCAAGCTCATATTCATCACCATAAGCTTTCAATACAGAATACAGATAACAAGGATCTCAATAAAGAAACTTTTTTTTCTTTTTCATGGTGAAGTTTCTCAGTCCTGTTTTAAATGTCTTCTTGTTGTCAGATTTCTCCAGATCTGCTTCCCTGCAATTTTTTCTCTTGATTTAAATTTTTTCTGTGGATTACTAAAAGCAGACTGTGTTCATGTATCCTGAATATTGTTCCCTTTTCATGTATGAAATCTAACCATTATTGTATGGTTATTTACCTCGTAGAGACCGAAAGCTGAATAAGATATAACAAATCTGCTAGGCAAGCCTGTGGTGCAATTATGCCCCGCCTCCGAGGGCACAAAAGTACTGAGCTCACAGATTTCAGCGCCATTTTTTCTTTCAAGTCTGACCTGACTGGAGAGCCTTGTTCATTGAAGTACTTGTTACTTCTATCTGCTATATATTTTGCATTTATTGTGTTTTTACACAAATTATGTGTGATATTAATATAATCGCTGTAATAGTTTTTACTAATTATGTGTACTTAGTGCACTACAGCCTGTTGGTTGGTACATCCCACTGTGGCCTTGTGCCCCGTGTGAAGCCAGCGGCTAGAGTTGCTCCTTCCCAGGGATCCAGCAACATAAGTCGGCTGACTTTGTGCTCACCCCTGCAGGCTGCAATAGCTCTGGTTGGAGTTATTTATTTCTCATTTTCGCTTTGGCTAAAAATATGAGACGTTTAATATTATTTATGTAATTGTTTAAATTACTGTATTTGTAGAGAATGTTTTCCTCTTATGTGTGTTCTGTTTTTTTACAGAGACTACATGCATGCCTGTCTGCAACGTGGTGCTGTAGCACGCGTCCCGGTTCCAACGCGGTACCAATCCGGTGCTACAGTCACCGGTCCGGTACCACACCAGTCCCGCTCGGGTCTTGATCTGCCCGGTCGATATCTATAAGCAGATTGAGGCAGAAACTGTACCATCCGATGCTGTACCATCCCATTACCGACCCGGTACTGACCCGGTATCGTCCTGGTACTGATCCGGTTCCGAACCGATGCTAAAGTCACCAAACCAACCTGGCACAATCCCGGTTCCGACGCGGTACGAACCCAATGTTACCGTCACCAAACAACACAGTCCTACACGGTGGGCTGCTACCGAGCAGCGCTCAAGTCACTGGTCCTGTACCAAACTGGTCCTACTCGGTTCTTTACCCGTCCAGTTGATATCTGTAAGCAGATTGAGGCAGCAAATGTAGAACTGTATACTGTACACTGCGTTGCTTGCTTCTTGCATCATGCCTGGGTTTTATCCCTGTGAGACATCCTATTGAGGACAAGCACAGCAGATGCATGCCAAGGAGGCACTAGCTAATCACAGCTTCTGCGAGTTTTGTGCACCTTTCTCCAAGCGAACGCTCTGCGTCCTTTACTGCTCAGCACTCTTCCCCATTACACGCTGTTAGAATGGTGGCTGCGTCCTCACACCATGGCTCTGAGCGAAGGGAGAGTGGACAACGCACCCTGGAAAGTAGCCCAAACGGAAGGCCATCCTCACAGTCTTCTTCGTCCTTTTCTTCTTCTCCTCCCCCGAGGAAGAAGAAGAAGAGTTACCGTTCCAATTGATCGACAGACTAGGAGCAACAAAAAAAGCTCTGGGCAACTGTTTCCCACTAATGAACTGTTCTTGCGGAATTACTGCATGAGCATTCAGTGCGGTTGTCCCCTTGGGGCCTCAGGGAGCTACAAGTGCAGATTGGCCATAGATGCACATACTGTCCATCGCCGCCTCTGAGGAGGTGGGTAAGCAGGAGCTGGTGTTCCCGTCTGATGATGTGGAGTCTGACAGCTCATCCCCTGCAGTTAAGCTCTCACTGTTGGCAGAGGTTCTGCCACTGATCAAGTGGGTCACTGCAATTTTGCAAGTGCCCTGGCCTATAGAAGGCATAACAAGGCAGTTCATCTTTGATGATGAGCTTACCATCTCTCCCGTGTCGTGTCCCCCCCGACTGCACCCAGATTTTCTTTTTGAAATCCAGTCCTTTTAGGATCACCCGTCAAGACCCTGGTTTTTCCCAGCTGATGGATTCCCTGTACAGGGTACATGATGCGCAGAAGCTGGATGGTGGCTTCTATTACTGCCTTGGTCCAGGCACCTAATTTAATGCTCCTATCCAAGGACACTACCTGCCCCAACAAGCAGTGCCAAGTCTCTGAGGTGATCCTCAAGCTCACCTATTCAGAAAGTGTGTTTGCCTTAAGGCTGGGGGATTATAATAGCATCCTGGTAGCCTACCATTTGAAGTATTATGGATTTTCTAGTTGTTACTGTAAAGCACTTTGTGACGGTGGTCCACTGTGAAAGGTGCTGTAAAAGAGGCTTTAAAAGGTTCCACCACCCTGTGCAGAGACAGAAGCCGCAGGCCAAGCCACAGGCTAAGTAGCAGTCGTAGGAATTTGCTGCCACAGGCCCAGGGCCCTTTCTCAGGAAGCCATCTGGACTGTTGGCATGAGGAAGTTGGAGGAAGGGTTCTACTCTAGCGAGATGGTGGCCTCAGACTGATCCTCAACCTCAGACAGGTCAACCTGTATCTGAGCCGAAGGAGGTTCAAAATGTTGACAATGCAACAACTGTTGCAGTCAGTCAGGCCAGGTGAATGCTTCACCACAGTGGACCTCAAAGATGCTTATTTCCACATAAAACCAGCAAACAGGACATACCTTCTCTGAAGTAGAGTCCCCAGAGCTTCAGTGGAGGCTTTAACCTGAACCCACTGTCCCCGATAGTTCTCCATAATGGAAGACAGGGACCTGTTAGCAATAGCTGCCTTGGCTTACCAGTGGCCAAGGCTTCTGTTATACACCTTCCCACCACTCACCTTGCTCCCACTATGTCTGGAGAAAATCAGGCAGGACCTGGACAAGGTGCTCCCAGTAGCCCCTTATTGGCCTAGGAGACTGGCGTTCAACCCTGATGTTAATCCTGAGTGGCCAGCCGTGGAAACTGCCCAAGCACCGAGACCTGCTCAGTCAGGCACGGGGGACCTTGTGGCATCCAGACCCATCGATCTTGGTGTGGCCCCTGAGCGGCTGCATTTGAGCCGTCTGGGACTTTCCAACAGGGGTATTGACACCCTGCAGAATGCCTGCTGTGATGCTTTTGTTGGAAAACGTGTTTAAAGCTTTATTTATTTTCCCATGCTACGACCCGCTAGAAAAGTGTTCACGGCCTATAATTTAATAAGAACTGCCGTGGGCACAATGGCCTGGCTTGGCGGGCACGAATTTACCCGCTTTCACCACTTTGATGACCACTGCTTTAAAGGTTACAACTGCATTCCTGACAGCTATTTAAGATGAAGGTTAGTCTTAACATGGGTATCGTTGTAACACAAATATTTACTTTCATTAATATTTGATAATCAAAGCATTGTTAAATCAGTCTCTCATATATATATATATATATATATATATATATATATATATATATATATATATATATATATATATATATATTTTGGTTCAGAAGACAATTCTCACTCTTCTGAGGTAAAGACTCTCTTTGCTTCTAGACAACCTCTTGAGAATTGTCTATTATCAAGACAGCTAAATTTGGATTCTAGCCTTAAATGCAGAATGATAATTGTCTTATAAAACCCACATCAATTTGTATAAATTACATATACTATAGTGTTAATTAACTCAAAGCATTAATTGAAAGCAATCATACTTTTCTTACATTCCACTTAAAATAAAACATTAATTTTATTGTTATGTCTGTGATATTCCACCGCAAACTCTAGCACTGCTACAGTAGCTCAATAAATTGAATGTATTTCAATTTATGTCGACTTCCAATGTTCATCCAACTTTCTCCGGTGATCAGTCTGGGCTAAGTTAGAGATTTGATTATAAGTAGTTTTAGGATTTTAGATGTCTTACACAGAGGACTCCCACACCAAGGCAAACACTAGAATAGTTATCTCATATTAGAGTGTCCAATAACGGTATCTCTGTTCCAGCTGGTTGCAGACTGGATCTCCAGATTGTCACAGTTCAAAGACTGGTTTGTGTATCAGAACCTTGGATTTCATGTCGAGAACGCTGTTTGAGTGTCACGTTCATACTTTTGTAATGTTCTCTTTACCCCTGTGATTGGATAGTTTGGTTATTTTGGGTGGTGCCTGAGTCCACGTGGAGTGTTTTTCATTGGTTGTTCTTGTTCCGATGTGGCCCCTTGTTCTCAATTGGTCCGCTATTCCGCCCCGTGTTGGTTGGATTTATGTGATGGATGGTTCCTTTCTTAGGTGTCAAACCACCTAAGACTGTTTGGCTTGCGGTGCTGAAAAAGTCATTCAGCAATCGTGAAGGTAAGCCTTTTGTCCAGTATTTAGTTTATGATTCTTTTTAAAAGCATTCTTTGTCTCTGGAGGAGTTTGTGGCCAGAAACCAAGAAGACACAGAGAATCGTTTACAATTCCCCCTCTGTATATTTCAGTTCTGTTACTTTCTCACCCAGTATGATATAATTACCCACTATGACGCTACAAACAAAACACTCACGATTTACAATACAGGTCTCCTTCCAGTTTAGCATTAACCATAACAAGGAACAGATCACTTTGCTACGCCCCCCTTTTAACTAGTGCAACCGCTCCTCCAATCTGCCGGCTGACAAGTCATTTCCCTTCTGGGTTGATAATTTAGTGTATCGTAGCTCTGCTCCCTTTCTAGATGACCGACTTCCTTCTAACCCTAGGAATGAATTGTCTGGCCATCCAATCCAGGGCTCTCTGTTCCCTTTACACAGTGCCCTCACAGGTCAGGAGAGAGATTTATCACCAAGAATCATCTGTCTGTCACAGTTCTGCAGACTGAATTTCGTGGATCCTCAAACCCCTGATTTTGGAACTAGGGTGTTAAGGGCAGCTTCTCAGTTGACCCTTACAACACAGGCATAAAGGTGAATTTCTCCTTCACTGTTTTCACCCTAGCTACTGTTACTGGGGATTCATATGGTAAAGCACAAGGCAGCTCTTTGGCTTGGCCTTGTAGCATTCCAGTCGTTCTGCAATATTGCCCCTGCAATGGCTTTGGTACACTCACCCATTCGGTAATGGTTCCATTTCGTACTTGATAGGGAACGTTAGGTTATTATCATAGCCCTGGTTCCCTGAAATATCAAGGTCGCTGCGTCCATGATTGCAGCAGGTTTGAAGGAAAAAGGTCTCTACAAGGTAACTACCCATACTGAAATGATTAGATTTATTTTTCAGGGAACCAGGGTTGTGATAATAACCTGACGTTTACTTTCTTCCGTTTACCTTAGTGGCTGTGATGCACGGATGATTCCAAATTTCATAATATCTCATTGAATACATGGTTATATGAATGCTGTGAGCCATACTGGCTGTCATTTGCATTCCAGCATCTGGTTATACAGTAATTCACTGTTATACTGATCATTTATTTTATTTTTAGGTGGCAAATCTCTCGATGATGCACAATGACATAAACAATATGAATGTGCCTCCAAACTTTACAGGGCCATAGGGTTACAGGTATAATAAAAGGGTCTATTTATTATCTGAGCCTAGAGTAATTAGTTCTGTAACTTTATTGCTGTCACAGCACCAATAACAGTTAGAAGAAAGAAGGGAAACAGTGGGGGTCACATAGACCAAGGAGAAATATTTTATTAATGAACCTCGTTTTGCAGTCATCAATTACGTTTCTGACTACATCTTATAATTGTATATCCTAATGAATGTACTTGAACATGACCTCTTAGTGGCAGCACTATCTCCATATGAATTTTGGAACATATAATAGAAAAAAGTGATGTAAACAATCACTCATGGCACGTGTTTCTAGATAGTTGTCTGGATTAGACATATAGACAGAATAACAATTTACTTTTCAATTCCAAGTACACTCTTTTTTAAATGTTAGATGATATTAAAACAAGACATTTTATTGAAGACTTTTTACTGTTTATATTTTGTATTGTAGAATATACACCAGTCAGTCACAGTGAGAAATCGCTCTAGTTGAATTGTAGTGCGCGTGCAGTGATTAACAGCAGAATGTAGTTACAATTACATTACTTTTAACTACTATTTGACAGCTGGTACAGTATTGTAATTAAAATACATTAAAGTGTAAATATATAATAACACACACATGATCGGGTACTTTTATTTGTATTGTTGCTAGCTAATAAAAAAAACCAAAACATTAAACATTAAAAAACAAAGCATTTCCATCCTGTCGACCTTGCAGAAGAGACACCAACAATAATGCTTTGGGTCAAATTGTTGTGCAAGAACAATATGGCTACATGGCCAAGAAGCTACATAGTGGTTGTTCAATTGCAAATATTTGTAAAGCTCTGTGAATGAAAGGCACTATATACAATGAATGCAAGTTCCTTTCTAGTCCAGTAGTCGCTACACTGTTTAAGTTTGCACCAAGGGTCCCCAAATACGCAAAGGGCTGTCATAAAAGTAAAAAAAAAAAAAAAAAAGAATCCAGGAAAATTTGATTGTTGTTTTTGCTGTTACTACAGTTTGGTTAAAAACAGTTTTTGTCTTACAGTTCACTACATCATGCCATATACAGATGGCTAATTTATTTACTAATATTTAAATAGTGTGAATATTTATTTATTTATTTAACATGTTTAGATATAGATGTGGTCTATGTGCTTGTAACCTGCATTTTCTGTCATTGTTTTAGTTTTTTATATTCAGTATGTGTCTTATAGTAACATTTTCTTCTGCAGTAATTCCTGCTGCTCCCCAGTTAATTAGAACTGCAATTTCTGTTAATGTGCCAAGGCAAATATTTAACAAATTATCAATTTTTAATAGCATTTCACACCCAGCTCCTTTCTAAGGTCCAGCAGATGCTATTAAATTTCACCCCATAGATACACAGTTATGACATGTAATAACTACTTGAATATAAAAGAGTTTAATAATTTAGAAGGAGCTAACAAATTAGGGCCATCATTAAAATAACTAGGCTTCAAACCATCTCGTATAAAACGCAGTCCAAGGTAATGCACAGCTCTCATGATAAAGAATTACTGCATTAATTCTGCAAAGTGAACTTATTGCTCCTATCCGTTTCAATAATCCCCGGAGCATTAAAAGACAGGAAGAATGAAAAGATAACTGCATTTTTCAGGCACAATGGCTCTAATATTTCCATCTCAACTTTAAACATCATGGGCAAGTGTGCCAAAATGGGAACCATTCTGTTTTTACTTTTATGTATTTATTTATTTATTTGTTTATTTGCAGTATAATTACTACTCAGACTGTACACAATATTGTTTACTTTTGTTGTTCCATAAAGGTCAGAGTAAGCAATACCATTAGCTGTACAATATTAAAGAGTGTACTGTCTGCATGTTTGGGTATCATGGCAGCAGATTCGTTTTGGCATACCCAGCACAAAATCCAATAAGTAAGTAAATAGATAGTGCAGTAATATTATGGAAAAGTATGTTGCTTAAGCAGGAACACCAGAAAGACGGGCTTTAGTCTGTGTCCTAGGGGTGTGTATAAATAACAATGATATATTGGTGAATGATACTACAGGCAACTGAAATTATTGTTGTGATTAGAAACTATATATAGTAGTGTATTTGTGTCATTGGTTTTGTAACACGTAATTCCTGAAGCAGTGTGTATCAACAAAAGCAGGAGAAAATCCTAAGGAAACATACTTTTATATAATTTCAAAGCATGTCACATAAAGGTATATTTTAGTTCCTGCTGTGCAAGCAATCCTTCACTTGTTCTGTATCGTAAGAATGTAACACTTTACAGTTTGAAATGATGTCTATATAAAATAAACCATTCATTCAAAATAACACAGATGGATTGCTTTGGGCTGTTCTGCATAATATTTAGATCATCAGACATTTTATTTAAATTAAGGTAGTGAGTTCATTGAAGGGTGAGAGGCTAGCCTGTGTTTATACAAGAAAGACAGGGTAATGTGCCATGTCTTCCCATACTTGGTCTAGTAGTTCTGTTCTGTAGTGACCACCCACCACTGGGATGAGAAAGTTGCTGTCCTTTGATTTTACACTCAAAAAAGTTGTTTTCAATAAATACTTATTGCAAGTTTGGAAAAGATTTGTCATTTGCGCTCTTGGCTATATAGAGTACCCTGGGAATGGATGGATTTATGTATGTGAGACAACTTTCAAATTACATGTACAGTTGTTACATTCAAACTATTTGAATTTGATATTGAAATTTGAGAATGTATATGCATTTAGGCAGTTTCTGTTCTCCTGCTGACCTGGGGAAGTAAAGTTGCATTGATATACTGCAACATTTTTCATACAATGCATACATGCATATAGTATGTGAATTGAAGCACGAGGTGCAGTAAATATGTCCTCATCAACAGTCCAACAAAGAGATTTAAACAGATTTTGTCAGTGTTTTGTTGTATTGTTGGTGGTGGTGGTGGATGTGATTAGTTGCAACATCCATTTATTGTTAGAAAAAGGCACTTGAAGTTTAATTAGTCTAGTCCCTTAGTCACATTTAAATCAGGTCCCATAGATAGAGACCAATGTCCTATGTAAGGACATTTCCACATGACCACACATCCTGACATGCACTGGGATCTTTGAAATCCCCAAAGCTGATAAGATCTTGACTGTAGATATAAATTGTATATATTCTTCGATGAGTAGTCACCTTTACCAGCACTGTGATCTGCAGACGATGCCATGAATGTACTAGGTAAATTATGACTAAGTTATCCCATAGTTTCATACCTATAATCTTACCGTTTACAAAGGGGGTGAACAGTGAAACAATGACTATTGTCTTTTCTTTTCAAAAAGGCATGAAATCATTTGGCTTTAAATTTAAAAAAAATTAAGTGTTGAACTAAACATATTTACAGGTCATCTGACTTTTAAGCCTAGTGATGTGTTTTCTGCTTGAAATTTTGCATTTTATAAATATACTAGTAAAAGACAAGAGCAGCAAGCTCTACAGGGTTGCACTTATTGTCAGACCTGATTCTCCAGTAATAAAATAAATGTATCTTGTAAAGTTGTAGGGGAAGATCTTTGAAAACATATCTCTACAGATTTTCTGTCAGCTTTCAGAGACAACAAAGGGACTTATAGAGGTAGCCCCGGGACATTACTTTCTTGTTTGAATAGAATATGCACAGTACATACTAGTTCTTTGCTTCAACGCTATCTCTTCAAGCTCTGCTTTCTCGGGGTAAAAAATGAAATCTATATCTTTCTTATTATTACTTTATCAAATTTTGATCTTACAAAAGATGCGCACCGTTAAACAGTGATAGGTTTCTCCTACACAAGACCAAAAAATTAGATGTGACGTTTATAAGTTTGTTATTATGAAAACAAGCTGTCTTCTGTTACTCACATAAAACTTTTAAAACCATCTAAAAACTTCACAACACATTTATTTTCAAAAAGGTTTACATTTGCTTTAGAGAAGATTGTAATTATAAATTATTTTAAATACCCTATATATCGTGAATTTAGCCTTCTGAAATGTACACTCTAACATGTCTTTCTTCACTTTCCCTTTAAACCTTCAAACTACTACAAGTTTTAGCCAGGGGGGTGGGGGGTGGGGGAGTTGCTTGAGTGTAAACAAAGAGTTTGTGGAGACTGTAGGGCCAGAAACATTGCAAAAGCTTAGAATAAGACTATATTGAGAAAATACCTTCTGTGGAACAAAAGGATTGTTAAAAAAAAAAAACTTGCCATGGAAACATAAAGCTTCTTGGTTTTTAAAAGTCTGATTGTTTTACTATTTTTTATGGTACCAAGATGAGGAAGTCACTGGTACTTCAAGGCCACCTAAAATGTTTTCTCTAACAGTCCCATACATTTTAACTAAGTAGTCTCTGTCTTTGTTCAAAAGGTGAGTTGTCCCCTCACAGTTTGAACAAGGAGAAAAACTAAAAACTGTAGGTTTTGTTAATAAGAAGTAACAGCACAAGGTCATTTCTTCAGGAGAGTTAAATTCATAGCCAGCAGACAAATAAGACAGAACTTTTTGTTTTAGTAGACTGCCCATCAAATAAGCATAATTACAATCAGGATTCTTACTGCGTTCAGAAATTCCTAAAGGATAATCAGCTCCACTCAAATTAGTAACGCAGATAAATCACCATTAATTAGCTAATAAAAGCCAGCAGGTGGTTCGGAGCCCAGAGACATTCCCTGGTTATTTAAATTATGTATATTACACCACAGCACTGACAGAGTAAATGAAAGGGGAACAACAGACATAAGTCTGTGAAAACCCTGTGTAGGGATAATGCTCAACTAAAATCTCCTGCAACTCACAGATCCTACCCAAAGGAATACAAGCAGCTTTGACCCCTGCTTAAATAATATAATACATGAAGGTTCTGTGTAGTGCTTATTTAAACAATGATTATGCATGCAGCACGCAAAGTTTACGCTTCCCCTTTCCTCCAAAGACTGCTAGGATGTGTTTATTGTAGAACAGTCACTGGGAGACAGGGCTTGATTGAAGAATTTTTTTTTTTTTATATATAGTTGTATAATGTGAAAAAATTAAGCCTTAATTGCAGAATCAAAAATAATAATTTAAACCTCAAAATTAAAATTGTTTATGAAAATCGTATGCTTGAGGACTTTCTTAGGATTCAAGTCCAAGTAACATGGAGAGTTCCACATCTCCTTTAGGTATTAGGCGCAACCATACCACAATTTGCATTTTGGTTATGACAATTCGCAAAGTGCACATTTTGTTGTATGCACTAAGAAAAAATATCTTAATGAAGAGAGCTGCAATGTACTAATTTCAATATTATTTGTGTCATCTTAGCGAGATCTCTAGCAAGAGCTGTGCGACATTTTTTCAAATAAAATAGTGGCAGTTCAGTTGTGGTTTGCTGCAGCAGAGAGTGCCAGAAGGTTAACATCTATCTATGCAAGGGTGCAAGAATCAAAATAACATTGTTTTTGTTAAATGTAAATATGATCTGTACAGCAATCTTTTCTGTCTTCATTTTACCTATTTTAGTATTGATATATATATATATAAAAAATGAAAGGCATTATAATCCTATCGGATTCTATAGTGGGTCCTCAACCTTCACCCACTAAAAGCTTTTCCTAATTATACAGTAGCCCCTCGCTAAACCAGACATGTTTGTCCAACATGATGAGGTGTCGGGTTTAAAAACAATACAATAAAATTGCACACACATACATTTACAGTTCTCGATGTATTTAAAATATAAATCATTGCGCTGAAATAACATTAATGTGTTTTGTATATGCTACACATTACATTTTGTAAAAATATAAATCTGTAACATAGGTCTATTTTTAACATGGTCTACTTGGTAGCATAGACAATTAACACACAATAGGTCACAGTCCTATACAGATGCTCAGAATAAGCTGGAGGGGTTAATGGTACATGTGTGCAGTCTATTGCTCCCAACATGCTGGGAAAACCAGAACTGTCATAGAAATTTGTTTTCAAGGCTTGTAAGTACACCCTGACTAGTAAAAATTAGATACGTGGGTGTTTGTCTCAAAAATACATTGAGCCCAATTCGTAACAAAAGTATATTTGCCAATTTTTTCTGTAATTCTTAGTGACAGAGATGAAAAAAACAGATTATTGAGTGATTTAAGTGCTGTTTCAGTTGTATGTTGATATTTTTACCTACAGAAACACTATTTAGATTAATGTTAATATTAAGGCATAGTAATATTAATAGATCAGATAAGTAAGTTGGTCTATGATGTCATAGCAGTGTGGTAAGACAATTCTTACTGCACGGTCATGTGATTTTGTTCAGCCAATCACGGCACTTAATTTGTCCAAGCCATTTTAAAAGTAAGAAATAACCCATGACAGGGTGTGCGGTAAGACAATTCTTGGGTGCGTTGTGAGGCACTTAATTTATCCAAGCCATTTTATAATGCAATTTTAGCTGTATGTTTTTCACTAATATACAATTGATTTCCTATATTTATATCTACAAAAGTAAATAGTACCTTGAAAAAGTAGGTCATCATGACCTACATCCACAGCATGCAGAATCTCATAATAAATTTCTAGGCAAAGGTAAATATAAATCGGACAACCAGTTTCCAAGATGTAGCCTTTAACAGCTGAGGAAATTTGGGATATTTTCTTTAGACCAGTAGTATGTTGAGGACCTTGCTTCAATATATCATGCAATAGAAACGTGAAATAAACTCAACAGCGTACTATATTGAGCATTTACACACTCCTTCTTTCAAATCCTACTTTGAAGCTACTTGATATGAGCGGTGTCTGAGTTTATCTGTATGTGTTCTCAATTTTGGGTATTTAAAAAACAGTATTTGTTTTTTAAACTAGTCAGCATAGAAATCTTAATCTAACGATAATTGAATTAAGGATGAGCTATTTGTTTATTGGATTAATATTGCTGCTATGAGGTGTTTTGACACAGGTATTATGTGTGGCTCTAAATTACTTTTTTTTTTTTTTAAATTTAAAATAATTTTTTAATTTAAGAAAATTCTGGTTAAATCCTGAATTCACTTTTTCCATTCTGCAAATCTAATGTGACCCAGTCAATTTAACAGAATGATTGTTCACTTTCAAGTACGAAATGTAACCGTTACCTAATGAGATTAATCTCTTCTAGCCCGAATTACCTGAGCACTTATAACAAAGCTGCTCCTTTAAGAGCCCTGTATGCGTCAGACGTCATCTCCACCCTCAGGAGATAAATAAAAGTGACGCATAAAGTTCAGGGCAATCTTCTCTTTCAGCCTGAGGAAGGAGTGAGCTCTGACTAAATAATAACTATGGAGTTAAGTTGATAAATTAATTTTTTCTCTGTCTTATTTCATATTTTTATATAATTTTGCCATTTTTATGCTATAATTCTTCTTCGATTAGGTTCTGATTAAGTCCCATGTGCCCTGTGCGAAGGCGGTAGCTCTCCCTGCCCCTCGCCAGGATTCAGTACCTTGTTGTGGCTGAGTTCATGCTCTTTCCCTTGCTGCTCGGCTCTTTGTGAGTAGTGTTGATAGTGTGTCTGCTGCGGTTCGCCACGATTTTTTGCATGAGGTGCAGTCATCCTGGGAGCATCCTGCATTTACATTGTATAGGGTGCATGATGCAAAGGAATATCCCTCCACGTTTAAGGTCTATCTGGCAGCTATCTTAGCTTGCCATATTAAAATTGACTTAGTCTCCCCAGGAGCACACTTTCTGGTAGGACAGTTTTTGTATGATGCTCGGAGGTTAAGACCCCCTAGAAAGGACCTTGTTCCTTGCTGGTGACTTCGTGTTGAATGCACTTTCAAAACCACCATTTGAGCCCCTACATTCAGCAGAGCTGAAATTCATGTCATTAAAGACAACTTTCCTGCATGCTATTACTTCCGCTAAGCGGGTAGGTGATGCAAGCATTCTCAACAGCAAAAGCCTGTTTGTTTTTTACGGCGGCCAGAACAAAGGTTACTCTCTGCATTAATCCTGCTTTTCTCACTAAAAAAAGCATTTCTGCTTTCCATATTGTATTGGAATTGGAGCACTTCCATCCACCTCCTTTCCAGTCTGACAGGGAGAGACAGTTCTATATACTCTGTCCAGTTAGGACACTGGCATATTATGTTGACCACACCCAGAGTTGGCGACAATTAGAGCAAGTGTTTATTGCTTTCGGCCACATTCTGCTCTTTAACACATTTTTTTAAATTATTATTCCATTTTAAGTCCTGGGATAGTTAGCCATACACCATTTTTTGGACTTCTGGTGTTAAATGCTGAGGTTACTGTAATTTAGGTTAGTGTAGGTTAGTGTAACCTTGCAGCATATACACTGCATGAGGGTCCTCCCTCACTTTACTTTGGACTCTATGCCATGGACCCTTATCGTTCCTTGGCCAGAATGCTAAAGGCAGCTTATCTTCCTTTTTAGCATATCTCCCAGTGCTGCAAGTGCTTCACTTGTGACGGCTTGGGTATTGTATTCCATTAGGTAATGGTTACATTTTGTATTTGAAAGGTAATGTTGGGTTATTATTATAACCCTGGTTCCCTGAAATAGAAATGTAACCATTACCTTTCAAGGTCACTGCATTCACTTCTAGCGCAGCAGGCCCGAAAAGAAAATGCATCACTTGTATTTATGTCCTCGGTGCGGAGACGAATGCGTATACGGAGCTCTTAAAGGAGCAGCTTTGATATAAGTGCTCAGGTCATTCGGGTTATAAGAGGTTATATCCCATTAGGTAATAGTTATTTCTATTTCAGGGAACCAGGGTTATGATAATAACCAAATGATATAATGTTTTCCTTCAAACTTGCTCAGCTCTCACTGTCTCTCTGCTTGGTTAGATATCCTAAGGCAGACTTTCAGTAATTAATAATACTACTTATTGCAATATTAATTACAAAAGGATGGGCTAGCTGCGCCAGTAGTGAGGCTCCACTATTTATGCTGCCTCCATGAGTCCCCAGACTAAGTGGAACATAAAAAAGTAGAACTAGGAACTAAGACATTTGAACGTGGAAGACAGTGCACGAAATACAAGCTCATAATGAATGTTTATGCAACGATAAATATAAATTGAACAAGCAGTTTCCAGAATATAGCCTTTAATAGCACAGGAAATGTGGGATTTTTCAGTCTTAGTAGCTTGATTATATAGGCAATGCAATAGAAAAATATGCAATAAACCTAACAGTATACAGATTTCACAGACCCTAATGTCGTAATGCTGTTAGACAAAACAGGTTGTTTAGGGGCATACTCATGGAGGAAATGAACACAACATGCACGTTAGTTGTGTATTTTGTTTATGTAAGTACAATGTATTACAAAGTAAGTAAGTAAACCTTAATTAAAAAGCTTAATTCTGGGAATTACTTTCCTTATATCAAGCTTGTAGCAAAGCAGTGTAATTTGAAACTGTGTGATTTGTCTGGTCATTCTGCAAGAAAGATTACAAAATTAATCCAGTACATGGGGCATCAAGCTCCGATTGTCTGAACAAACTATTGAAATCCAGTGTAGAGAGTGGAGGTAGAGATATAGTATTTGTTTTGCTATCAAGTCTACTTGAAAGTAGATATAACTAAGAAGAGAGGTGGTTTGTTCAAGTTGTTAGAGTAGATCTGAGAGATCATGGGCTTCCAAGCTGTACCACTGGGGCACTGAGTACATGAATTCATTCACATTACACAGGAAACATTGATACTGCTATGTAGGTATGATTTGACATATATGTAATTTTATAATAATAGATAATAATAATTTGACACAACAAAATTTGTAAACTTCCACACATTCACAGTCCTTTGGCCTAACCACAGATGTCACAGATTTTCCTTGGTGTAGGTGGCTGAAAACTGAAAGCTTTGGCAGACACTAACGCTGGCTAAGAGTGTTTTTGCTGCCCTCCCCTGCTGTTCCTGTTTGCTTCTTAGTTCTATGCTGTTACTGTCTTCTGGTGGTTGTTTTCACCTGATTGAGATGTTCATCATCCAGCCAACTGCTTTCTGTGCTGTCATAGTACAGTCTGTATAATTCCAGTTTACAAGGTCTTTTGTGTCTAGCATACATACTGTATACAGGCACAGTATAGGGTACCTTTGTAAAAGAAAAAAGGAGGATATATATATATATATATATATATATATATATATATATCCTTTTATTTAGTGACATTCTGAATTGGATTATTTAGTAACTTTTATAATTTGTTAGGTGTTCATAGCTGTGGCAGGACTGAGGCCCTTTCCATGAGAATGAAAATGTGCTTTGTATTTTGTTTATTTTTCATTTTTGTTTTTGTAAATTGTTAGAGAGCCAGACAGTCCATCTGAGACGTCTTACCTGCTGTGTTCAGTTGCAGGGGAAAGCAGCTGTGAATGTGCTAGCTGCGGATCCCTGTCTAGCAGGTGGCCGTGTCCCGATGACGTGCCTTGCAATAAAAAGGGTCACCTGACATACCTCAAGGCTGTTGAAAAGATAAGGACAGGATCGTCCACGCGACCGAGGATAACAAACATGTATTTTGTGAAGAAATTAAAAACTCTGACCCTTGTGTATGAAACTGGGATCAGGGTTTATTGCCACAAGGAGTAGGGATTAGTTTAGGGATTTAGAAATCCCAGAAGTATAGTGAGGTGTGTCAGCAGGGACTCCTTGAATTATGCTGTAGCGCTAGCCTGTCCAGTTTTGTTTTCTCTGTGTTTTGTTTAGCTTTTCTCCATTTTCTGCTCACATTCATTTCGTTGTATTATCCCTGTGCGCTGTTATTTCTGGTTGCATCACATGGTTTTTCCTTTTGCTGTAAATCAGTCCTGAGCGCCTGGGTGCCATGTTCAATGTCAACTTCCATATCTGTCCTCACCTGTCAGTGAATTACCCATAACCCCCCTGTCACAATGGCATTTACAGTAATGCTTTTATGAAACAATGTCATGTATTTTGGTGTAATTCTTATGATACAAACTCTGGCACACTGTTGCATATTGTATTTACAGTCTAGCCTCAAAAGGCTAGATTGAGGATGTTCTGTCTATTGTGATAGATGTATTAAATGTGTATATTTATACAATTTCTATAGGCTGTTCCGTGTTTCTTCAATAACAGCTAGAACACTTCAATGTACAATATATGAACTTTATTTAATGCCATAAAACATGCTTTTTATCTCATGGGTTAAAGGTTATTGAATAGGAGCTATGATTTAAACGAATAAAGTTAAAATCGTGGAGTTATTCGTAGGTTTGTAAGAAAGTAGTACCAGGAACTAAAACAAGGCCTAATATTTTCTTAATATCTATTGAGACCTGAGAGTAAAAATGACCAGACACAACAAACAATTTCAAATCACAGTAATCAGGTTTTATTATTAACATACAGGTAAAATTATACAGAGAAATTCACTACTACTAGAGTTTATGAATTAGCCCTGATACAGACATTTATTTCATTTTAAATAGATATTGAGACCTGTTAGTCGTCACAATCGGGAAAGGACGCAAAAGTTTGACACGAGTCAAAGTGCATTCCAAATGTGTACATCGAGTTTTGGGTGGGGTCGGTTGGTTATCTATATAAGGGGTTTGAGCCTACCTGTAACGAGATCATTACCAAAGCTGAGGGGGGGGGGGGGGGGGGGGGGGGGACACAGACAGATGTCCACACACAGAGGGATGGAAATAAGACTCCTATTGCATAGCATTTTCACCCATTCAGCCCATAACAACCATTACATATATTGAACTAGTTCAGTTCTCTGCAAGAACAAGTTAGACAATTAAATGATTACTGAAATGGTTAAAAGTACTAGATGTACACCCTTACTCTACAATTGAGGATAGACTCATGAGTAAAATAACCACTGGATTGTATGAACGTTCATGCTGTATTTTTTTATATAACATACAATATTTGGAAAGAAGCATGCTTAACTACTGATTTTGGAGTATTACTTTCCATAAATCAAGCTCTGCAGCAGTTTTGCAACATGGCATAATTTGGACCAGTGAGATTTGCCCAGTCATTCTGTCGTTTGATTTGAATGAATGCAAGATAAATTCCAAAATAAGATCAGGTAAAAAAATAATTCACTCAACCGCATATGAAAAAGATATGTCAATGCTTGCTTTATAAATTGGTGTACTTTTATTTCAATAGCCTGTCGCCCTTAATACCTCATCAGTTTAATACAGGTTACCAGAGTCATTTGAAGATCTTCATTTGAGCTTTAATCACGAACACGTACTGCTTTGATCAAATCACCAGTGTCATTACTGGATGATAATTGAACTAGAATTAAAAAAGTGAAGGGCAGTTGCTTTGTGTTTGGATGCCTTTGGACACATCATAAAAATGCTATCTGGAGCAGATTCATGGCATAATCATCCTTTATTCCTTTAATCTTATATCTCGTAAATCTAGAAAAAAACATCCCAATAACAAGTTTTTTTTTTTTTATTTATTATATAAATACCACGTGTTCTGGCTATTGTTGAATAGTTGAATTTCCAAAGCAATGGTAATTTTTACAGCAGTGAAAATTGAGTCTTGGCTCTATTAGGGGTATGAAATTGCTGTTTCTTGTGGCAGTAACGAAGTGTAAAGATATATTATTCAGGATAATTTAATCAAAAAAGTCAAATGTCTTCAGATTTTTTATTTTATTTATTTATTTAGTTTTGTAAAATAAAAATGTATAAATTGTGTGCTGCTCTTTGTGTTATGAATGACTTTGAATCAAAAAACTTTCCTTGTCAACTTTAAGAAATGTTATATTTGCTAATAGAGGTCTTTTGGCATCATTAACATTTCTTTCTGTCCTTTTGAATCATTTTGCATAGGTTAAAAGGAAGCACAGCCCTTTAGTATCATACGCTCAGATTTCTGACAGTACAGGGTCTGCTTCTCTAATGCAATAATAGCATGCAGCGTCTAACTGATATACGAATATAATCAACCTTTGACTATTCAAAAGTAATCCCTTTAGCTTTCAGCTGCAACATATAATTCAATAAAGGCAAAACGGTGAAGAAATTCTGCTGATACAGTGCTGGCATAAAATGATTTACACTATGTCTGTCGGTTTAGTCTTCTGTATGGTGGATATTAAACAAATAGTGGTATAGTAGACTCTACTTTAAATTTCAGACTATAATATTATCAATTGTCTTGGAACAGAAAGTTCATAACAGCTTGGAAAGGTATACATTTATTTACAGTATCAAATGCAAAAGTATTTATAAATACAATCCACCAGTTCTCATTGTTTTAACGGCCAATATGGGAAGCAGAAAAGAAGATCTGGAAGTTGTAGGCCACCAATATTCATTTTTCTTTTATGTGAGCCTGAGGTTCTAAATGAAAGCTGTTTTGAAGCAGTATTGAATATAGTTTTTTTTTTTATTTTTTTTTTTTTGTAATGTATAATGAAGCAGTTTGCAGGCTTCAATAAATCTGTTTTATTTTAATGCTTTCCATTTTTACTAAAATTAAAAATTTGGCCCAAATGATAAAAAAATATATATATCATCCAGAGCATTGGATAGCATCAGTTATCATCATTTGTAAAACAGTAATTAGTTGATTATTGAACCCTGTTGGACAGCATTCTTGGATGCTTTCCAGAAAACACATAGTGGTGTATCTTTATAGCACTGCTTTTCAACTCCATATTAGTCATGTTGGTGTTTTTTTTTTTTTTTTTTTAAGATAAAATTATTATAATTAAGTACTGTATTACTTCAATTTGGCGCCGCAACGTTTATTTTAAATTGATCAAAATGACTGCAGCCCCTAAAGGAGGGCGGTGATTGTACGATGGCAGCCTTTATTAATAATACTCTGCTTGACAAACCCTGCAATATTTTATTATGTGATTTAAGGCATTTTAGAAGTGACGCCGTGAGAGGCTCTGATCTGCAGCACTGTACTCTTGTGTGTTTTTGGGGCTTGAATACAGTACATTTACTGACAGTTAACGAGAGCCTATTATGTGGGAGTTGGGAGGTCAGGGGAGTAGTGTATTGGTTGCTATGGGGCGGGGACAAGAAGAGGTGAGAGAATGGTAATTGAGTGTAATGCAGTTGCTTTTCTTAAAGAAAAATATTACCTCTGAATATCAGTTTGATTTCTGTTAAAACTAGAATATATCCTACCCAGTTATTATTATTTTTTCTCACTGTAATTTCTCTGTAAGAGAAACCAAAACTAAATCTTCTCATAGATTTATTTATTTTTTAATATAATTAGGACTGAGTAAAATTCCAATTGAATAAAATACAAAACAACTAACCCCACTACAAGAAGATATCTTCGGCCAGCTTTCAGATAGCGCTTAGAGTGACCGTTCAAGCTTTAAGTTCCTGTGAGTTTAAGTTTTCACTGTACCATAAAATACAATTTGCTTACTAAGGTGTGCATCCATTAGATTGTATTACATGCTGGATTGAGGCTGCAGTCTCTTCGGGAGCATCACATGTACATAGCCAGAGTTTCACATTTCTTTATTTATTTTTTGAGCAGAGGTAGAAAAAAATACCTTTATATTTCTTTTTTGAGAGCAGCATTTATTCAAATGCATGGTGTATTAAAAAGCTGATATCTGAGTGAGGCGTTAATCCGAGGGCAGCGTTAATTTGAAGTAATACGGTAAGTACATACAGGTATGACTTGTTCATTCTAATTATTTTTTCAACCTTCATGTACAGATTTGCTCCAACAAACAGGGCAACAGTGCATTTATAGGAACATTAATTGCTTCATTTTCAGGGATTTTTAGTTTGTTTTGTTGTTATTTTCAGATACAGTACAAGTGGAAGCAACACTTTTAATCCTGCTCTGATCAGGAAAAGGTCTACCGTAGGCTTTAGATAATAAAGGTTGCATTTTTTCATTGTGCACTTTGTCAGCAGTTAAAATTCTCTGTTTTTTGTTTTCAACAGAAAGAAAAAACAGACTAAGAAGAAACTGAAGGATCAACTACAGAAAGAATCAGATAAAGAAGAACCTCCCATGAGCACCTCATTAGCTGCAAAAGATCAGAAAGAATCAGATAAATAAACTTCTGTCAGTCACTGTGATAAGAATTCTATGTGCCATAGTTGTCAGTGAAAGAGATTAATATATGGTCAACTGAAAATATCTTTATGTTTAATCCTACAGTATTTTAAGGGAGACAATAGTGCCACTATTCCAAGTTACTGGGAAAATATATTTTTATTTGCCATTTAAATGTGTTCATTGTAAATTGTTTATTTAAAAAAAAAAAAAACTTAACAGTAAGACTCACATACACAGATATTTTACCCTAGTGATACATATGTAGAATGTTCTTGTAAGACTAAAATTAAACTACTGATCTTGCAGAACTAGCAAGAAAGATAATTTGCATGTAGGAGTTCTTAATTGAACCTTTTGTGTATATTTAAAGCTTGAGAACATTAGTGTTTTTTTTTTTTTTTTTAAAGATACTAACACTTGGGCAAAAGCTTTTGGCCACTGTAACTTAATGCAAAAGCATATGATACACTTTACACTAAAAAAAAATTGTATCTGCACAATGTGACTTATAAAGTCACATATTCTTCATAAATAATTTGATAGTGTCCTAATTATTCAAATAACTATTTTAACGCAGCATTGTCTATATAATATTGATGTCATTTGTAATGCTGTATATCATATTATAAAGTTTAAGTTGCTGTGAAGATGACTTTAAAACAAAATGACACTGACACTGGGATATACAATTAACCATTAAGGAGCAGGTAAAATGTAATTGTTCTGCCAAATTTCTTGATATCCGAGCAAGACTGGACGTGTACGGGTACTCTGCTCTCTGATTTAATTTATATTTCTATTGATATCCTTTATGTTGTGGCCATGCGGGTATCCATGCAGTTCCAGAGCCTGTTTTTATTTTTATTTTTTTAATGGGTCTGATTCATGGAAATTGGAACTTCAGTTCACTTCCAAAAACAAACACACAAACAAAAAAAAAAAAACAACAACAAATAAACAGCATAACAGGAATGTTGAGATGTGATGCTTCAGAAGAGAAATTGTAAACTGGAAAGCCTCACAATTCTTGCAACTTCTCAGCACACAATTTTAGATGTAATCTGCACCTATGACATTTTGTGTATTTCTCTTTGTTTCTATATTGCATGCATGCATTTGTACATGTCAAAATTAACTGGATACACATAATAAAAAACATACATGTTATAGACAATCACAGAACTTTCTATCATCCACAGCATGAATGATGATGGGAATTTCAAAGATGTCCCCACATACATACTGTAGGTCACGCTTACATTTTTACTTAGTAGACCATGCAAATTGCAGTTAATGTGTTGTGGTTTCCATTACTGGGGAGAGAAAATGTAAGACAGTATAGTAATTCAATTGATAATAACACTGATGTCAAGCCAAATAAATAATGGAACAACTGATACCAAAGGCAGTTTGCTTAGCTGTGGAAATAGTTACAGAAAAGCATTTCCTGACATTTTTGTTGTGCCTTTTTTTCTTCTAGGGGCTCCTATGTTGCTACTGTATGTAATAGACAGTAATTTTGCCCAACTTCTCCCTGCAGTTTGTAGCCTAAGGCCACTGGCATGGGAAACCGTGTCATTTGCTACCAACTGAGTTTGTTGATGAGAGCCTGACCTAGCCGACTCATCTGTCACCAGTGTCTCATTCCTTTTATTTACATCTGTCTTTAGCATTCTAATTACTCTCTTTATTGCTTTTGCCTGGAGCGATCAGGAGAAAACTGAGGACACCAGGTTTTAACCAACAATAAAAAAACACAACCCCCACCCTCCTCATCTAGTGTGTTGTGTAATAATATACAAAGCATCTATGACTGAATCAAGCATTATATACAATTAAACTTGAAACCCAATAATTTGATTGCCTACGACACATTTTCTTTTCAACAATTCTGACTATACAAATTTGTTCATATTAGTCAAAATTAACAAGCATAACAAGTGTGTTAAATAGAGCAGCACAAATTGAGTTGACTTTTATGTTGTGATGCAACATATGCTAGTATGTGTACAGCCTATTGTGGTTGATCACTATTTTTTATTTAATAATTGATTTAAAAGAAATTTGTCTGATGTTGATTTTCGAATTCTTAGTATATCTGCAGAATACCTAAAAGAAAACATGTAAAAATGATTAACTGTCATGTCATGCAATGCAATGCAACACTGTGTGTTTAAAGCGGCGTAATGATGCGTTATAAATAAGGTTCACAATGCAGTGAAAGGGAGTTCAGCTCACTAAGGGCGCCCTCTCTTACAGTTGTCTCGTCTGGATCAGTTTACAGTCAACTACAATTTGATATGTGAGGTAATGTAGACATATATAGAGAAAATCTTGTCAACGAATAACAGAAAAGGGGAGGGCAACAAGTTAAGTGCATTCATAAACAAAACGTAGATACACCCGCACGTTTGCAGACATGCAAAACAACAACAAAGCGTGTATTATTTAAGCATGTAAGACATCTTCGTTCGTTTAAGGAGGCCCTGGCTAAATGCTTGAAATGGTTTAATACACAGCCTAATTCCAGTACACTGACCATTGAACAACCACGCCCTGAAACGCGGAATCGTCGTGTTTCGTTCTAAATTAAAAAGTCTATATAGTTCTAAGTCTCATTCTGTAGAATTCTTGTCTAAAATGGCATCAATAACAGGGCACACACAGTCTTTAATGAGCTCTCAACTTTAAAGACTTGAAGGATATTAACAAGCTGCTTGACAAATGGTGCTTAGAAGCACATTAAAGACGCTGCTAATGGAGCGCATAATGACGGCTAATTTTCGATCAGATATAAATTAGAGCTCCCAACAGTTATTTGCCTTAAGGACTTTATGTAAATGATCCTGTTCTGTATAAACTGAAAGGCGAAGAGAGCCCTGCCATGTTGGCACTCCTTGTGGATATGATTAATAGATCTGCAGCAGAACAGGGCTGACAGCTGAAGGAACATACATCCACAGACAACTATACAGTGTTCTTGTACGAAATACCGAATCTACATCTAATTCATTTAGAGCATTAGCATCTAGAAAGGCACAAAGAAAAAACATTAGGGGATTGTGTGCAAATGAACAAATAATATGTGAACGTACAGGATGTGTACAATTAAAGACCTATGTTATAAAGGAATACCCAATGTAATCTATATGAGGATGTGGATATAAAAAACGTGAATGGAGCACATGTTTTTTTTTTAAATATATATGTATATTGTAGGCCTAAACTCTGCCGCTGTTAATCTGACGATCTGTAGAGGCAAGCAAATTCTAAACATGTAAATGCATTGAAGGTGTCTGAGCCCGGCAATGTGAATAAAAGAGAATGTGAGTTGTCTAAGGATCCTGAAAAGATATTATTTTAACATCATAGCCTATTGATCACTGCATTGTTGTAGGTAAATGATAAAATTACAATTAATGCAGCTGAAAAAAAATCAACAGCTGGTTATGGTTTTCTATTTAACAAAGGGGCATTTTAAAAATAATTGTATGTTCCATGTTTGAATTGTTTTCCAGGTCAAAAAATTGTGCTAAGGCAAACATTAAAAATGTGCACTGCATAGATGCTTCCTACAACTAAATGCTGGCGTTACCGCAAGAACCCACTGTTAACGGAACCGTGAATGTTTGAACAAAAATCTTAAAATCGTTTATTTTTTTTTTTTTTTTTTTTAAACAGGGACACCGAATCTTAATTGACTGAATATTTGTTTATGCAGCATGTTACTGCTTTCATGATTAAATATTTATATGATCGATTGTCTACTGGCAAATAGCCTGACAAAAGTTATTTTTCCTCAACATATTGCTATTCACATTTAAAATTATATTACAACACCGAGGTGAAACAGATACAGCATTTTTGCAGTTATGATAATATGTAAAGGTCTATTGTGTCCTATTGACACACACACACACACACACACACACACACACACACACACACACACACACACACACACACACACACACACACACACACACATTGATGAATATCCTTTCCATTCGTAGCCAAGTCCAGTCATTGGAAGGTGCCCTCATCTGAAATGTGTGCATTTTCATGTGATGTGATAAATGCTTCCTCCCCGAGATTCTGTTGCATACGCTTGTGTATCTACTGTCAGAACTGTATTTTCCTTAGTTTTGATGTACCATAGCCTAGGGAATTCTGCTGGGTGAGTTTCAGCTGTCAGAACGGCCTATTTTTTAAATTATATTTACTTTTGGTAAATCAACATTCTGATTTGTTTTGTTTTTTTCCTGTCATCATCGTTTATATTTCCATATTATAACCATTATTTGTTAATCGAATAATCGAGGACATAAAGTTTTCCTTAACTTGAAAGCTGTAACAGGAACTATTAAAAATTCGAATGGCTGTTCCATTTCAAACCCTATTAAATGTCCGGACATGACAATTGCAGTAAGGTAGGGAATTCTGACAAACTTAAAAACGAGAGAACAACTGATTTGAAACAAATTAACTTGCTGTTCAGTGACTACAGTAACAATAATTCATTAAAGTCAATGTGTTGGTATCTCATTCTGACGTCTGTCATGACGAATGTCTGACCTTGTTGTTTTGTTCATAAAAATGCATTAGGGCGTTTTTAATTTTAAAAATACTATTTAAGAAAAAAAAAAAAAGAACTGCTTTAAATCAAAATTCACAATTAATGTTGACAACCAAAGATGTATTTATCGAGCAGTATAGACGATAGTATGAATGACTTCTGCATGACAATAAAGTTATGTGTAATTGAGAACAGATACAAGTAAGAAATAAGTAGCATTGCACGCAAATATAGCACTGATTAAAAAAAAAAGAGAATCCGTACTCCTGTGGGCCCCCGTTTGATACAGGCATACTCTTTCACCCATTTATTAAACGGAGCTCCGTTTCCACTTATTTGGGTTTATATCTATGTGGACATGCATTTGTGGTGGAAATGGAAGAAAAAAAAACGTGTCCTCCATAAGCCTTAGGGAAATCAGTACAGTATTAAACAATACCCGGTACGCAGAATTTGGGTTATTAAACAATTCCTTGGAGAAAGTGTTGGGTTTAGGATAACCTTAATAGAATTAGGAAAATATGTGGGCGCAAAAAGCTTATTAGCTTGCACGTTTGCCACTGTGAGCTTGAATTCTCTTGCTGCTCATGTATTCTTTTTTTTTTTTTTTTTTTTTTTTTTTTTTTTTTTAATAATTATGTGTTGAGTTCTCATGAGCATTCCTTGGAGAAAATAAAGAATCATATTAGAATTTAAATGGACGTTATTATAATACAATATATTACATAAATCCCCCTTTTTGTCTTTTAGAAACACAACAGTGTGTTCATATCAGAACATTAATAAAAACACACACGCGCGCACACACGTAACTATCAATAAAATAGATACAATACAGTAGGATTTCTATATCGGTCTGTGTAGACCGCACTTACACAAAATCTAACAGATTCGCCATATAAGTATTTTTATCTGGATTAAAAAAAAAAGTCACTGTAAGGAATACTAAGGATTCAACAAATATCTTAAAAATCGAGCTGACAGACTTTACTTACCCAGAGCATTGTGTCTGAATATGAAACACAGGCAGAGAGCGTTGGTATTTGCACTCACACCACAGCTCCATCGATTAGTTTCTGAAAAACACTTCACATTCTAATAACCACCACAAAACCACTGCATATTGCATTAACCCCCATCAGAAAAAAATCTAAAATCACTATACCACTGCAGCTCTAAGAAAGGCATTTATTATTAACGAAATCATAATTAGACCCACGATATATCTGGCTTCCTAAAAATGGAAACACTGTCTATGCAATTATTATTATTATTATTATTATTATTATTATTATTATTATTATTATTATTATTATTATTATTATTATTGTTGTTGTTGTTGTTGTTGTTGTTGTTGTTTATTTTATTTTTTTCGGTTATCTAGCCTGTTGTTCTTCTAATTTGAGATTAAAAATAGTCACATCTTTGAAGGCAGATATTTGGCGTGAATGTACAGTTAAAATATTCTATTCCTGGGTCCCCAGGCAGACCTCCGCCAGTCACAAGCTTCATACATTTTTTATCAACATCCCGGAGAAGGAAGAAAAATGGTAAAGGAAAAGGAAAGTAAAAATAAACCCTATTGCAAAGATGCAATGATTTAAAATTGAGCCTCTGTTGCATTATTATTATTATTATTATTATTATTATTATTATTATTATTATTATTATTATTATTATTATTATTATAAAACGTGAATACTCTTGCTATATCCTTTTTTGTTTTGCTTTATTTTCTTCTAATAATTTATCTTTTAATTAAAACTTTTTTTGGTAAAAAGGTAAAAACACAGCTGTACATTTATTTTAGCTGGTGTTTACGCTGGTGATTTGCATAACTAGATTAATGAGTCGTGTACTGTATCCATGTATCTGTAACCAGGTTAAAATAAACACAAACTACACTTATTGGTGCTACATTTAATCAAAACTGTGTTCTTAATTAAAGATTTAACACATGTGTTTAGTTTATGCTATCTTTATTATTACATTCAGTAAGTTAGCCCTTATATTTTAAGCTTTCAATCATTTATTTAGCACATGTGTTCTTCTTATGGGTTCTAAATTGAATTTTCCAGTCTGTTAAAGTTAAGTAGAGGGCTTGCCTCACTGGGGAGATGCCCTAAGCTTTCAGAGTGGGAATGTCAAGCAGTGAGATTCAGCACAAAGTTCATTTTTATTCCCGAAGAGAATTTCCCATCCCAGCTCTCCCTGACCCACAGTAATTAGAGATAACTAATGATTACTTACTTACTCCTAGTAATTATCTAGTCTTCGTAATTCGCTGTGCAATTTATTAATTCGCTCATAGCTTATTAAGCGAACGGCTCATTATTGTAGATGGGAAGAGAGGTTACGTTTAGACTCTTTTTCCACGCCGGGTACATTTTAATTGATAAAACTTGCGAATATCTCAATTATCTGGTTAATTTCTAAAATGTTTCTGTCACTTTGATCTTTCCCCCCTCTGCAATATCCAAATGGCTGATTCACAACGCTTGGAGCAGTCATTAAAGTTTTAATTAAGATAAACATTGTCCTGTGACCAAGATAATTGCCTAACTTTTGCTTTTGCCCTATGGTATATTGCTTTTTAAAATCAAGAGACAGCTTTAAAACCTGCAAGACGTGATTGAAAAGCCATTGGACAAGCTCCTATAAAATACAACAGCGTGCTTTGCAATATTATCATCAACCAAAGTGACGAATATGTCACGATTTCAAGTCCTCAATTTCACGCATATAGTTTATTTATTTATGTACGGGTTTATTTATTTTAAAATATGTTAATAAATACTAATGCTACATATAATTAGATACAATGTACCGATTAATTATGACATGTTCAAAACTGATGGATTAGTTCTTGATTTCAAAATAATTATAAAGAGAAATAAAAAAAAATAAAACCAGCAACACACAATACATATCATACCGTGACGTAATTTGACGGGGTACGGGGTGGGGGGTTAAAATGTTCCAGATAAAACAAATGGCTTACAACAGACATCTTGTATGTATTCTGTGGACATATTTTACAAAAACAGTTTATTATTTTGCAAATGCAAATACACTCAAGGTCTCAGTGGTGACAACTCGTGTATTTGTTTCCAGGAAGAAGCTTTGACCAGATATGTACGGCGTCAAATGCTTAAGACATAATCAGCATAAACTTACAATTTAAAACAGTATTTAAAACAGATGGTGGATTAGTAGGACAGCTAAAACGTATTTTTTGTTTAAACATTTTACACACGTGCACTGTTCGAATTATTGGTTGGTTTCAGCACTAATTAGATAGCAAAGATTATAAACCTGTCCATGGTGCTGAAATGTATTGTTTACCGTGTGCTGTTCGGTAACAGCAAAATATTACTTATTTTGAAAAATATCTGACCGACACAGTCATGAATGCCATTCACACAGATGTTATAAAAAGTGTTTAGTTGTTAAAATAATAAAATATAGTATTTGCATTGTTATTGATTGTTGACCCGCAATTCGTCAGATCTTGAACACGCTAATCCTTTTAAATATATTCACATAGGCCTGCAGAATAGGTATACTAGTAAACAAATAACAGTATTTATAAATTAGCTCAATAAAATAAATAAAAAATGCAAATATATGTGTTTCACTTGAACAACGGTATATAGATCACATTTTATAAATGTGTTATCGCTTTTATTTAAAACGAAAAACACACAAATCCCAAGCTTGATTATATTTGTGTTGAAATAAAAGTTGTTGGCTGTTACTTAAATAAAGGATGCCATGTTGGCAGGCGAAGTGTTTTTCTGGGGTTTTGACATCTGGCAGGGCTGCGCTCCTGGGACCTATCCAGTTCTCTATAGACTCCTTGATTAGAGTCTAATAGAATATTAGCAATTTCTCCCAGGTACTGTCTACCCCTAGCTGGAAAAACTCTGCCAACATTTTGCCAACAGAAACGTATCTTTATCATTTTAACGTACAAAAAAAAAGAAAAGATTCCATATTATCATATAATAATATATATATTATATATATATATATATATATATATATATATATATATATATATATATATATATATATATATATGGACATATAACGTCAGTGTTTAAAACTGAATTGCAGTGTTTAAACTGAATTGTAACGCTATGTGCTAGTATAGTCTGAACCAACAATGAACACCGTTGAAGTAAAATGTCAATAACTTGACCAACTAATAATATAATTCATTGTATTTCATGAACATTTTAAAATTGGTTCTTTAATGAAAGACATGTGGCAATTCAATATTTAAATAACTTAAAAAGATACATTAATATAATAAATAAATACAAACTGCATTTGACAAGTAACCAAAAACGACAATACAGTAATTAAGTTTTCGAACTGTCGCTTCTATAACAGCAATCCAGCAACATCTGTAAGAATATATCTATGTGTTCATCAACTCGTTCGAATGATATATTTACAATATACAAGTACAGTTCTATGAAACCGATTTTTTAAAAAAGCAAACAGTACTAAACAATGTGATTTAGCAAGCAACAACTTAAGAGTCCATCATGTTCATTAACACGCTGATCTTTACATACAAATCGGGAAAATAATACAAAAAAGAAAACCATATCTAATATACCTTTCGGTTTGTAAATTTACTAATGTAAAGAGAAATGTCTAAGGTATTCTAGACTGTTTACATAACTACAATTTCTCTTTGAACATTTTACACATTTTACTTCCTTAAGAATGTGATTTTCTCCAGCAAAACGAGGAGGGAATCCCAATAAATATGTAATGAAGTAAACATTACCTCACACAATAAATAGTTCATGGAATGGGACCCATGAAATGTAGGATATTGTAGACGTATGGCAAATTCAACCAACACTGGCAAACATTTCAATTTCTCTTTCACGCTAGATATTGTGTAAGGTATAGAAAACGATTATTAAAATCTCCCCTTTTTTGACACAGCTTGAACTTAAAATATTTGGTTATTTGCAAACGTTTCTTTTAACGCTGCTTTATTATTATGTCATCACTCTTAAAAATTAGAGAGGCAGAATTAATCAGATTGAGCACAAAATTAAGTATATAGACGTCTACATTAATAATTTAAAGGGAGTTGTTTGGCAGTAATCTAATAATAGCTTTCAATGAGAGCAACAGAGGTTGTCTGATTCCTCTCATCGCCTCATTACAAACACACCAGCTTGTATCACAATAAAAATGGAAATGAATATATATACATGCGAGTAAAACTTACAATATGCGTAAGCCTAATGGCTGCATTGATTTAAACATATGTGGTTATGATTGATTTCTGATCTATTATTTTTAACAACTATAACAAATATCTTCAAAGTGTGCTTAAACGTAACCATATTTGTTTTCATTGAGAAAAAAAAAAACGGTGAGGTATAGTTAGGGGAAAAAAAACCATATAATCTTACTTGCTCAGTCAAACGATCCTTTTAAAATGATTCCACATCCTTTCAGGAAAAAATACATGTCAGTTTGTTTCTATTTTTTGAGTGCAATTTTGAGTCACTTTGGATATGACGAATAATTCTGTTTCAGAGTTCAAGTCCTTGATGATTGAAAAGTGAATACAAAATATTATACAAATCGAGTCTCTCTTAACAGTGTAGAGTTATTGAACCTTTCACTATTTTTTTTTTAATTGTCAAAGATCAAGCTAGATGCATGCAGAGTATTTCATCCTTTTCTGTTTCTGCCTCTGGTTACAAAACCAGACCCGGACCACATTCTTTTTCAGATCTAGCTTTTCTGCAATGGCTGCAATTTTTTCAGAGGAAGGACGGGGTTGAATGGCGAAGTAAGCCTCCAAAGACCTCTTCTCTGGGGCAGCTATGGAGGTGCGCTTCCTCTTCTTCTCTGCCCCATTGAAGAGCTCGGGCTTGTTCATTTTATCCCTGTGTGATTTCTCTGCCTCCTCCAGCCAGGCTTGCAAAATCGGTTTCAGAGCAATCATGTTGTTGTGAGAGAGTGTGAGGGACTCGAATCGGCAGATGGTGCTTTGGCTCAGGGATCCCACACCTGGAATCTTCAGGTTGGCCAAGGCTGACCCTACATCCGCCTGGGTCACCCCGAGTTTGATTCTTCTCTGCTTGAACCTCTCTGCAAAGGCTTCCAAGTCCCTGGGATCGGCTTCAACTTCGCTCATGCAGCCCATGTGAGAAGGCAGCCCGTGGGCATGGGCCATGTTGATAGCTGCCTGGTGCATGGGGTTCATGCCTGCCATATGGCCAGGGTGGGCTGGCGTCGAGACAACAGATCCATCCGGCCCTGCCATGGCCCCGAGAGCCAGCCCTGGGGTGATGTGATCGAGAAGGTCCCCTTCCAGGGCTTGGTGGGGCTGGTGGTGGTGGTGAAGATGGTGGTGGTGGTGGTGATGAGACGGGTGGGAAATAGGTACTGAGGAGGAAGAAGAAGCAGAGGTGGTACAAGGGATAGTGTTCATGGTGTGATAGGTAGCGTCCGGCTTATAAGGACTATGATGAACAGGGTGATGGTGGCTCTTGGTCTGATGAGAGACTATATCCACAGCCGCCAAAGCTTCAGCGCGGGCCAGCAAACTCTCATCCAAACCGCCAAATATATTGCTCTGCAATTGCAAATAGAATGCACACATGTCAGCAGGGAATTCTCTCTCCACTCTTCGGATTAAAACATTTCCAGAATGTAAAAAAAAAAAAAAAGAATTCTAAAAAGAACACACAAAACAAGACACATGCAACATCCCAGGTCATAAAAATTAATACGAAAGGCAAGCCCGACTGAATACATAAGTTGGGAGAAAAAAAAAGATTGGAGGTGTTGGGTGATTTGCTGTGCAGACATGAAAAAAACATCAAGCAAAAAAGTGGGCTGTCAAAATGTGCCTTTAAGGGATGATTATGCAGAATACATACCGGTGGGGTTGGGAGACAGGCTCGGCGCATCGCCTCCGAGCTGCTGCTGCTGATAGTAGTGCAGTGTCTAGAAGAAGAAGATGAGGAAGGTGCACTTGAAGTCAAAGCAGACGACGAAGAAGAATGCAAACTGGAATACTTGGGTTCGGGCAAGCTGGTGTGAGGCATGCTGAATGCTTGCTTGCTGTTCAGAGACATCATCATCATACTTGCAGGCGACAGAGTTGAGGCGAGAGCCTCTAACAAGTTCAGTCTCCGCCTCTTCAATGAGAACAACTCTCAAGCTCACTTGCTTTTTAAAGTCTCGAGACGCTGTTTAATAACTAACGGGTAAATAAATAAATAAACAAATAAATGTCTAGTCTCCGTTTAGTATAGGTATTATTGTCCCTCTGATCGGGGGTCTCTCACGTCAGGTGTTACTTGCCCTGTTTGATATCTCACAGTGTTGTCGCAAGTAGCGTTGACTATTCAAGTGAAGAGTGCTCGCGCCGTAGGCTACTTACTTCTCTTGCTATAGCTGAGGCACGCGCCGCTTAAAACAGACACCCGCCTCCTGTCATTTTGCTTTTTAGATTTTTAAGTCTCTCACTACACTTCTGCCTTGCTTTTGTCGCTACTGATGCTTGTTCCTGCTTCGGTTGGAGTATCAGTCACGTTTGCCGCTGTCACTTTACAAAATTATTGTTGTTTTTTTTTTGTTATTCTTTGTCTTTTTCTGTCAGGTCTTCAAAACACGAGCTGGTGATGATGTAGCACACTTTGGCCCCTCTTAGGTTAGTAGCCAATACAAGTGCCAATTAAATTAGGAGATGAGAGGTGACAGTCTCTGCACTGCTCGACTATTGAATGCTGCGGGGACTCGGTCTCCTCTTCACTGAGGCAAGAGCTGTGCTCTCTCTCTCTCTCTCTCTCTCTCTCTCTCTCTCTCTCTCTCTCTCTCTCTCTCTCTCTCTCTCTCTCTCTCTCTCTCTCTCTCTCTCTCTCTCTCTCTCTCTCTCTCTCTCTCTCTCTCTCTCTCTCTCTCTCTCTCTCTCTCTCTCTCTCTCTTAGCTACACCTGAAAAACCTTTCACTGGATGTATTATTCTTCAATAGCCACAGCACCGCTTGGGGTGCTGAGCGCATGGGCACTGTTTGGAAAGCCATCCAATTCACACGGCCATAGTTTAAACCGTGCTTCGCATCAACTTCAAGTTTACTGATCACAATGTATCAATAACTGCCAATAGCCTACCAACAACCAGAGGACGACAAAAAAAAAAGAAAGCAAACATGTTGATTATTAGGTTGTTATTTTAATGTTTAGACTACAAGCCGACTTCGGTAGCCTATCAGGCTGAATCTATGGGATATGAGAATTCAGTTAATGTCCAAATTATCCCTTCAGCATGACAGGCTATATAGAAAGAAAATATATATATTAATATTGTGTGTGTGTGTGTGTGTGTGTGTGTGTGTGTGTGTGTGTGTGTGTGTGTGTGTGTGTGTGTGTGTGTGTGTACACATTGCACAATAAAATATATCCTGACAGAATTCTTAATTCTGAGTTTTCAATCTCATTTGGGGCATGTCTAGTTATTATTCAAACTAGAAAAATGTTTCAGATAATGGCAAATATAGACTAGTGAGAGAGAAGGTGCTGTAGTTCCAATGGAAAAAACTCAGAACGTCATCTTCGCTGTATCTCCGTGTAATTAAATAAATGAAAGTTAAACGCGTGACAGTCATTTAATTATGGCGCGCATTGCGCGTTGGAAGAAGTAGAACAAAATCTCTAAGCAAATTATGGCAGGGCGAGGAAGGAATTATTAGACTGAAATTTAATTTAGGCCTTCGAAACATTGCTTTTCAATATGTAATCTTCTACGCCTTATCTGATTTGTAACCCTAATTCACCTTGACAAATGTATTAGTTCATAATAGTGAACAAAAAACACAGCTCTTTGGGTTAATGTATGCCTATTGGGTGTAGCATACATTGCACGTCGTTGGTGAAAGGACTTTGTATGGGGAATCTTTTATTAATGACAGAAAGTGATTTTTGGATTTAAGTGATCTTTAGGATTTGATTGCAAACCCAATACAATTCAACTCTTGTCGCATCAGGCTATTATCATATAGTCTTCCTAATTAGGGTACTTCATCAGTGATATAATTAAAAACCTTTAATCATATTTTAATTAACAAGGGTTGTCTAATTTGTTTAATCTGTTAGAAAGCTTTGTCTGGGCTAATTGATATAAATCCGCTTGCATTTGGATGACAGGTACCGTTTTGGTATTCAAATGTTACCGCTATAGTAAAAAAAAAAAAAAAATAATCTTTTTGTTTTTTAAATGTAATTTTTTTTTTTTTTACTACTTTATCAGTAAAAAACTATATATTTGGTTTTTTATCTTAATTTTACCTGACCTATTATTTATGCATTTGATAAATATATGAATAGATTTGCCCGCTATATTTAGCAAAACGCAAATTAATATTTACAGAATTCTTCAGCTGCCTAAACCCAATATATCTTGCATATGTGTTGTATATTATTATTATTATTATTATTATTAATAATAATAATAATAATAATAATAATAATAATAATAATAATAATAAATAATAATAATAATAATAATAATAATAATAATAATTCAGAACAGCTTTTCTGTAAAATGGGTAGACTAAGCGCTTAGCTTGTAAAAAAAAAAGTCAAAATCGTACAGCATACAGTGATAGTGACTTTACAGTTTCTAGTTATTTAATTACCCATAGCCATTATTCATAGAAGCACTTTAAATTATTAATCAATGTGTGTACAGCTCGATTTTACACCGTAAAACGAAATACTGAAGAATGAAACCTGATCTCATAATGTTTACTTTAATTGTTTTACTTGTTTGATAATGATAAACATTAGTGTATAGTGTACTAATATTAATGTAGGCCTATTGTGTATAGCATATACCTTGCATGTGCGTGTGTGTGTGTGTGTGTGTGTGTGTGTGTGCGTGCGTTCAAAATCTGTTGCATAAGATGTGTCTGTTTCTAATCATGTGGTCTACAGTGTAGTGAAATATAAGGAGTAGCATAGGCTAATGGTTTTAGTTTTGCCATCTGAGCTTTTTCATCCAAAAAGGTACAGTAGTATACAACTTAAACTGGATAAAGACAATAAACTGATAGGGTTCTCCCTATTGTTTTTAATTTTATTTATTTATTTAAATTTTGAGTAGGCTATTTGGGTAAGTAGGCTAGAGTCAATATTTATAAGTAAGTATTTCCATGCAATTATAGATAGTAAAGGTGTCGTTGTAATTTTTTAATGACTGGGATATGTTAAAGTACAAAATAACAAAAAGACAATGTTCTGCAGTATTTTAAGAATCAGTACTGCTCCATGTGAGCATGTGCACTGCCCCTTTTCAGCCGCGAACAGTTGCACAGCAGAATGAATTCAACTGTTTCGGGGAAAGTAAATGGTTAAGATAAATGAGTTGCAGAAATTACTGAAATAAAGGAGTATGAGGGATCAGCAGCAATGCTGTAGCTGAATCATCGCTCTTTGCCGCATTGTCACTGCTTCCTGCTAGGTTTAGAAGGACAGTTTGGATGTGCCAAAGCAGACAAAGCTGAACTGTCGAACATTTTAAAGCAAGTTTTACACACCGGACCATAGACGTCAAAGGAAAACCTCAGCGCATATATTGCACGTTTTGATTTATGATTAAACTTTAACGAAATCATTTATATTTCACCAATCTAAATCGGCCTATGAAATTTTTATTCACACTGACGTACACTTTAAGTAACCATTTCTTTTCTCAATGAAGTAACCTACTGTACCTACTGACAGGCTCCTTTGAAGTGTATTTTGAATCAAACTTCCCAATAGAAAATCTTAGTGAATATGGTGTTAGTTCTTCAGATGGCTAAAGTGCAATGGTTTGTTTACATTTATTACCAATAACAAAAACTAAACATGTATCGATTACTCACGCTGTTAATGAACCGCGTGATATCAAACGACTTCATATTAATAAATCATATTCATATTTATAAGTTCAACATACTGTTTAATGAAATATTTGTCAGTTGTCCCAATTTATAAGAATGTATCCTCTTTTCCGATTTCTATGAAGTTCATTTCCCGTTATTACTTAAAAAATATAAGTAGGCCTACTAACGGAATGTTCCTTCAAATAGCCAAATAATCCTTATGCCCACCTTGCATGACGTCGTGTATTTTTTTTTTAATTGTATCACCTAAATGTGTTTTTTGCATCTTACGGAAAATTCATGTAAATACATATGTTCCACACATCTTAAATACAAGTTTTATCTCAGTTTAAACTGAATGAAAATGAGGCATCGTTCCTGACCAAGACGAGGCAAGGTTATTGCTTACTCAACACAAGCACTGGTGTGGGTTTGTTTTGTAGTACGCGTTAAAACAGTGTACACCGTGTAAAATGGGTTGATTGCTAACTGCGCTTAGCTTGTAAAAAAAAAAAAGTCTAAATCGTACAGCATACAGTGATACATTGACTTTATATGTTCTAGTTATTTAATAAACGATATCCACTAGTTCATCGAAGCTCTCTAAATTATTAATTAATGTGTATACAATGATTTTAGTTCAGAAAACAAGTAAATGACCATCTGAAAAATGCGATGTACTAAGTCCATTACAGTTCTTTTGTTTTTTATATATATATATATATATATATATATATATATATATATATATATATATATATATATATATATATATATTATATACAATTCAGCATATACATGCGACTTGCGACTTTAACTGATGAGCAACACATTGGGTGAAGGACTAGAAAATGCTCGCCACGAAAGTGGTCTAATCTCTCACGCTGCGGGGCACCACCGTAAACATGAAGAAAATGCCGATTTTCCCCACGGTTGGCATGAGGTTTTTTCTTTCCATTGTTACGGTACATACGGTTCAAGGCAGCAAAACAGGCGAATCACTTAATTTAGGACAGTACGACATGGAATAGAATCTCCTCCCACTTACAATGCGATCACAATATCCCGACATCGCCGGAGGGGGCAGCGGGGATTAACTTTGACATGCATAATGTGGGTCTTATTCTCAAAGAGCGAATTTAAAAGCAAATCGCATGTATAAGATTATCATATCAGTAATGTGTTTATTGTTTCAATCAAATAGAAAGATTGTTGACAGAACTTCTTCGCTGATTTATTTACACTCGTGACAAATGAAGTCAGTGCATGAAACTGTAGCGAAGGGCTAACATGAAGAAAGTGAAGCAGGTTTGCAGTTCAAAACAGCCTCTTTTATTAGCAGGTACAGGGGGTTCAGCAACACAGCAACCACACAGGAACATCAGCAGGAGCGATAAACACACACTGCCAGCATGCAGGCTAGTCTCCTTTATACCCAACCACCCCTACAACATTACACCAGTGTAGTTACTTTCACACCAGTCAGTGCTCGCTGCCTGTCCCATTCCCCTGAATCCTGTGAATCAGCACTGGTGCAAAATTGCACCTAATATCCAGCACAGTCTGACTACAAGCAGACTCCCACGCCAGAGTTCCAGCAGCTGGCAAAGTGCCAAGCAGGGAAGAAGGTTGCAGGATGTGCTGCACCGCAGCCTGTGCATCTGCCAGCTCATTACACTGCCCCCACCCAAGGGCCGAATATTGCGTTGGCCCAGCCAGTCCAGGGTACAGTATAGTAATTGATTAGGTGGGCAGCAGTCACCCTGGCTCCTTCCCAGTAGCCTGTTGGTGGTCAACTGCTGCTGGTGATGCTGGAGCCCAGGTGTCCATCATTGTGACCGCTGGATGGGTTGCTGTGATGCTCCCCGGCTCGGCTTCCCGTAGCCAGGCTTTGTGGACTGTCAGTCCATCTTACAGCACCCTCTGCTCTGTCTCACTTGCACTGCCCGAGTTTTGCCGTTCTTCCGCTGGCTTTCTTACTCACAGCCGCTCCAGCTCTGCTCTGCCTCGAGCTCAGTGAACCGCTCCCATAGCCAGTCCCAGAAGGCGCCCTCTCTCGGATCAAGTGAACTCCAGTTAGGCAGTGTTGGTGTGTCGGCTCCGGGCTGCTGGAGTGTGTCCCCGGCATGGCCTTCACTAGTCCTCCATGGCTACGGGGCTTTCCTGCCACTGGTTTTGGGGTCCTAAAGTGGGTCCCCAGCATGGCCTCTACTCATCCCCTAAAGCTGCTTGCACCTCAGTCATTACCACCAGTAGCTGCTCTAGCTCAGGCAGGCTAGAGACAGTGCTATCCACTCTGTTCTCTTCCACTGCTGCAAGATGTGGCTTCCTCTTGTTTGTCATTCACCTTTCAGGGTCTTCGCTCCATCCCACTGCTCACACCAATGTAGCAAGGAGGTAAAATGAGGACAATGAAAAAGGTTTGCAGTTCAAAACAGTGACTCTATTATTAACAGGTAAATCAACACACAACTAGAGTTCCAGGTGCTGACAAAGCTTCAAGCAGCAGAAAGGGTTGCACGATCCGCAGAGTGGCAGCGAGCGCACCCACTGGCACGTTACAATATTTGAGGCTTGGTATAATCAATGCAGATTTTTTGTTAACTGTGGTATTCTAATGCTTAAATAAAGTTAAAAAATCTAAACTTAATGAAAAGTTTCTGAACAAACTTACTTCCTGTCCATATTAGAGGAATATGGTCCAAAAACTTGTAAACCGACAGCTACACATGCTGTCAAGTTCAACAAATAATACTGATCTTTTTTTTTTTAATAGAAAATTATGAAAATGCGAATGGCCCTGTTTCCTGTTTTACTACACAGTTACTTTTTGATTTACGCAGTATGGAAATGACAATTTCCAGCTCTGAAAATTAGGCATTAAACTACTCATTTTGAAAGATAGGAAACGTATCAATTTAGGTATAACATGAAAAAAACATTATGGGTTACAATACCATGTACAAACTTCAGTTTGTTTTTCCTTTTCTAACGTAAAAAGCTTACCAGTGATAATTTAATACACACAGAGAAACAAACTGTGTTCCTTGAGGAATCCTGAATACCACATTATTTGTAATAATTCTTCTGAGATACTGATATTTACAAGTTGCTGTTTACACTGAAAACAGTACAGGTTGATTTAGGTGGCTTGTTTGTTTTTTAGCTATGACAGAGTTAAGGTAGGAACTGAGAGGTTTACGTGTTTTGATAAAAAGATGTGAATGGCTTTCCCACAGGAGCCATGTGTGCTACAAATACCAATTATAAAGACCACCAGAGACAAGTTTTGTTGTGATCCATTCCTTTGGTATGCCACAGACAAGGTAGCTGTGGTAGCTTGAAATACAAACAAACAAATGCAACAGTGACTGCCAATCGTGTGCTTAATGTCTGCTCTGCCCTGCTACCAGTCCTATTTTCTTGTCCACCAACAGCAAGCATAATTATGTTGTGCTTAAAATCAGAATTAAACTTTAAGGCAATTAGCTTTATACAGTAAGGACATTTCGCCATTGTATTTACCAATAATTTGTCTGTTTGGACCAGTTAGATGACCTTCCAGTTCAGTATTGTGCAGGAACAAAATATTCTGGTTGCCTGGTTGCCACGATTAAACACTGTATACATCCATTATACAAGTATACTTAGATACTTCTAGACACTGAAATACCACTGTATGATGATTCAGTTAATGAAGAGACCATCAGAAAAATACTTGCTGTCTTTCTTTCTGTTGCAGCCATGCTCCTATCACTGCGTTAGTGCGGTTCCAGACTTCAAAAGACCCAGGGTGGTTTCAGTTTGCTGTATTATAGTTTTCAGGATTTTATTACATTTGATATTGCGTAAGCAAAACTGCAAACTGGAAAGGTGTAACTTTCTTGCAGAGTCTCAGAAGGCACATGCTATATTTTTAGATTTAACAGGCCCATCTGATATTATGAACTTGGCTACCTCATTTCTTATTCTGAAGCTAGAATGTACTAACGTGTGCTTTATAATAAGATCATGTATTTGTTGTGTATTTTTTATTTTTTTGCTTTGTTGCTGTTGTGTGTAAGGTGGTCAGAGACAATAAAAAAGATGTTAAACAAAAATAATATGTAGCAGCTCATAGAGGTTTTTAAAGCATGAAACAAATGTTTACTTGGAGTTTCTATTGAACGGTAAGGGGTATTGTTGCTATATGTTAGAGAATTTGGGGAATTTGTGGAAATGAATGTTTTCTTTATGTTTGTCAACAACAGCAAGTTCCCATATATATCTTCACTGACAATTCTTTACACAAACAGTGCCAGTGCCAGACCGTGCCATCTCACTACACAAGTGATTGTGTGCAGTGGTCGATAAATGTTGTCAACCAGACGATATTTCAGGAAAGGTCAAGAAAGAAATTTTTGGAGGGGAGGGCTTTGGAACAGTAAACAACATTTGCTGCACCAAAACCCCAGCAATTGCTCAAAAGATCATACTAGGTTATCCATATATTTGAAAAATATAATACAAAGTGATAAAGTGGCAACAAATGTATTGAAGTAAAAAAAAAAGTTAATATGACAGAATTCCCGATTACATGAACATTCATAGGCAATTTCTCCTACTCCAGATGGATGCTCTTCTTGGTGTTAGTTGACCCTATCCTTTAGAAAACATGCCACACACTGTCAGACATGTTAACTCAAAACCCATTTGCGCTTGGAGTGAGACTAACTAATTTTAAGAACATTTTTAGTTTCGAATTAAGGAGTCTCACTCTTAAAAGAAAGGAAATCACTATTTTTGTTTTTAAAATCTCACTCATGTGGATGCTTTGAGTGACCATGGATCAGAGTAACTGTAGAGTAGTCATTGGTATCCATTGAGTGCTGACTAACCATTTTAGTGCCAGTTACATACTTTATTACTGCAATTTATTACTGGATCTTTTTAAAGTGGCTTATGTACAAAAAACACTGAAAATCCTCAGATTACAGAAGGGAAAGAGGTCCCCAAGTGGCTCACCTGGTAGAAATACAGCAGCCATGTGGTGCATAAGTGAGTCAAAAAGCATAGGTTTGCATCCTGGCTGAGCAAAGTAAGCCGGTCTTGGCTGGGGACTCCGAAGGGAGCGTTGAATTTTCTCGTCGCACTACAGCGAACCCTGCTGGCCAGGTGTCCAGTGAGCTAAAAAGCAGACACCTGCCGGGCTGCCCTTTGTCCTCCACAGGTTGGTAGCTCACTGACATCCGCTCTCAAATTCCTGGGTGAAAAAGGAAGCTGGCTTGGTCGTGAGATCTGAGGACTCACACCTTTGGGTGTCCTGAGCAATGTGGTCCAGTGGTTAAAGTCTATGGGCTTGTAACCAAAAGGTCACTGGTTCAAATCCCACCTCTGCCACTGGCTCACTGTGTGACCCTGGGTAAGTCACTTAACCTCCTTCTGCTCCGTCCTGCTGAGATGTTAAATCAATGTCCTATTGTAAGTGACTCTGCATATACTATATCACAACCTACCTCTATAAAGTGCTTTGTGATGGTGGTCCACTATGAAAGGCGCTATAGAAAGATATTATTATGTGGGAAATTGCTGCAGTGAGGGGATTGGACATTCCAAATTGGGAGAAAATCAGGGGAAAAAGAATGGAAAGGGTCCAGTTGTAATTATACAGGTAACCCAAGTCTTTATTCACAACTGTGAGTGTACACATAGCTTTTCACATCTATGCATAGTTTATGAAAGAGCCACATACTGTAGGGAGAAAGTGTATGCAGTACTAATACTACATTCATAAAGAGAGGTGAAAAAAAGAGTCTAGCAACTGATTAGAACAGGAGAAAGTGAGGTGAGATATGAGGTCAACAAAACAAATAACAAACAGATTTCAAGGTGATGGACTATTGCTGATGTCCTTTAGGGAGGCATTAGGCTTTGCGAGCCTGAATGGTATGCAGAAGCTGCAGGGCAGTAGATGATAAGGTCAATATTTATAATGATGTCACATACCTCAAGGTGCTCAGAATCAATATAGAAAGGCCTGATGCAGCTGTCAGCAAGTCAAATATAGGGCTGGTAAGAAATCAACATTGTCTTCAAATTGACTCCGGCTTTGATAAAATATCTCTTTTTGGCAATATTCATCTTGCAGTAAGTTAAAGCTGGCTCAAGATTTTTGTGTTCTTATGTATTATGTTTCTAGAGGAAGTTCAGTTCAACTTTTCAGGTAAAAAACTTTAAATTATAAATGCGTAGATGAACAAATAAATTGCCAATTTTTATATTTTGACATATTATATTTCTTGTATCTAACATAATATTAATTTGTCTTTGAAACAGTTTCATTAAAACATGTTGTATGCCTGTGTCCTTCTTTCACTTTGTAATATAAAAGATACATTAAAATATTTTCAATTTTTAATAACAAAAAGTTATATTCTGCATAGAATTTATTTGGATGATTTGCTATAGTGTTTGAATGGTTGAAATTCCTGACGATGAGAAACTCATTTGGGGAGAGTAATTCCTGTGTTCCATATAGATTTTCCTGTTCTAATTTAGCATTATTTGGTAGAAATTGTGTGTCTATTAATAACTGCTCAGGAAGATCATAATCATCTCTTTCATGATTAGGGGCTTTCATAAATTAACTGCTCAAAGTCAAAATTTCACTGTCAACCTGTATGAATATGAACAGGATGAGTTTAAATTAAATGTGGCTGACTTTGATCGATAAAGGTGGAGGATATGACTGTTCTAGAAGTATAAAATGGCATTTTGATGCTTTTCAGGGGGTTTTTTTCCCGTTTATTTAACCATCAATTTTCTCCCAATTTTTGAATGTCCAACGATGTTCCCTTGTCACTGCTCTCCCCACAAGGAGAACTGAAGCTCAATGGGTATCATCAAATTATATTCTGATATTATCAATAACATAAGCTAAATAATGTTACTGCCAAGTTTCATGGCAAAAAGTTAAGTGGTTCTTCAGATATTTGCTAGCATAGAGGACTATTGTTTTAATGCATTATAAGATTTCCTTTTGGAAACTTATATGTGAGCTAGTCTTCACTGACATAAAAATGTAGAGGGGTGGGGGGGGCAATAAGTCACAGATTTATATTGATGAACTTGGCCACTTTAATATCACGTCTTTATAGAGCTGACCCCTTTTATAGAGATCACATCTTTATATCTTTAACCCCCTGAGGTTTGCCACATTGTGAAATGTAGAGCATTACCAGTGTGGCCTAGGTCAAAATTGTCATTATAGATATGCCTTGGTGGTATGATGATGTGTTGTTGTTTGACTGCATACAAAACTTTATATGTCATTGTGACAGGGAACAATACTATCCCTGCCAAATACATGTGCAGACTGTGACTGGGACTTAATTGATTAATTAACAATCAATTGAGCCCAGCAGCAGGTGTCTATAAGGAGCACTTGTGGAAGATGAGCCAAGGGTAAGGAGCAGATCAGATCAGAGCAGATCAGATCAGATCAGAGCAGAGCAGAGCAGAGCAGAGCAGAGCAGAGCAGAGCAGAGCAGAGCAGAGCAGAGCAGAGCAGATCAGATCAGAGCAGACCAGAGCAGATCAGAACAGATCAGAGCAGAGCTGATCAAATCAGAGCAAGACTACAATGGTTCTGTTATTTCATGGTCTGAAAGGTAAACACCTCCAGAACAACCAGACGGTTACCTGCCAGCCCAGCCTCTACAGCTGTGCCTGCTTACACACATAACGCTTGTTTATTGCCTTGCTCTACCTGGAATATCAGGTATAAAGTTGTACCATAGTTAAAGACGCAAAACCATGTATCATGTATTATTTTTGTTTTCTGTAAATAAATATGCACAAGAGTGCTTAAACTGCCATTCTTGCGCCTGTATAACCCTTAAAAGCTGCACCACAACGATGTGGGATAGCGCCCCCTAGCATGCATGCTAGCATTCAACTGGTTCCTGGAACACAGCGGGGAGCCAGAAGCAGTCCCTCTGGTCATCCAGACCCTTGCGAGAAGGGACGGACCTTGCTGGTTCTCCTGGGCACAGAAGTGTGCAGCAGACTCGCTAGAGAAGGATTTCCATATGGTCCTACAGTACTTGGATGAGGACCTAACGAGAGAACAGCTGATGCAAGACTAGATGAGGAGTTGCTGCTGTTTTCTGAGCCAGAGAACGAGGAGCCATCGGTACGTCCAGAGCCTGTGCACCCAGTGTCTGCACATCCAGAGGGTCCAGAGCCACATCCAGAGCCAGCACTGGAGGGTCTAGATCCTCTGTATCCGGAGGGTCCAGAGCCTCCACGTCCAGAGCCAGCACTGGAGGGTCTTGAGCCTGTCTGTCCAGAGGGTCAAGCATCACAGTTGACAGCTCTATGCCTGCTGGCGTGCCCATGTCTGCCAGTATGCCCATTCCTGTGACCTGTGCTGCTTCAACCGGAGTGCCCTATCCTGCGACCTGAGCCATGCCTGCCAGAGTGCCCCATCCTCCAACCTGTGCTGCCTTGGCCGGAGTATCCCTTTTTGTGACCTATGCTGCTTCTGCCAGGGGTTCCCGTGCCGTGGCCTGTGCTGTCGCTGCCAGGCTACCCCCTGCCATTGCCGCGATGCCGCTGTTGGTGTACTCCAAGCCAAATTGCCCAGCGTTGTTGCCGCCTCTAATACCAAAGCAGGAACTGAAAAGGCCACTTCCACCTCAGCCCCAACCACCACCCCTCTTTACAAAGCCAGTGCCAGTGGGTCACGTCCCTGGGCTCATGCTCACAGACACCCTGCCATTGAGTCTGTACCTCTGGTCACTGGACCTAATTCCCAGGTCACGTCAGCTCCAGGCACAGCTGGTCCAGCTGTTCCCTACTCTACTCCCCTGGTAACCCAGGCATCAGGGCGCTGTCAACAGACGTCGTGTGGGCGTCCCTCATTTCATGCTGCACTCCCCCTGGGAGACCAGGTGTCCTTCCAGTGGTCACATCTCTGCTTGCAGTTGCTGCCACCAGGTCATCGGACCATTGCCCCTGCCATCCCGTTCTACCTGGGATATTGTGTATATACCATATTTAAAGACGAGGTACCATGTATTTTGTGAACTGTTTTATTTGTTTTAATGTAAATATTCACAAGAGTGCTTAAACTGCCATTCTTTTGCTTCTGCCTGCTATTTGTACATCATTTAGAAGCTGCACCACAACACTGCCCTCCCACAATCATTATAAGTAAATATTTGAGACTAAATTCCATTAACTACCTAAACAAGTGGAAGCAGGTAGTGGGTGGGTTAACAAGTTTAAATAATAGGCTCAATCAATTATAGACTGAAGTCACACATCTGTCTTTACAAGTATGCAAAGTTTAATGAAATACACACTGCATGTTTTGCTTCTGTAGCACATTGAACAGGAACACTGTTCTTGTGTGTGATGTTTGAGTGCCTAGATCTGTTCAGAAACATAAGAACTATGGCATTACAACATTTGAAATAGATGTCATAGATTTGCCTCCATCCATCCAACTTATCTGGTATTAAACATAATACCTATCTTTGGAAGTATTTTCTCAATTGTGGGCCATTTTATTTAATGCGGTTTTGCTACCAGGTCTTTTATTAGCTTTACATTAGATATTTGAAATGGATATAGTGGAAGCTTATGTACGTATGACATATATCACATCTTTCCCAGTTGCACATGAAACTTGGTATTAACAACTTAAGTGATTGACAGTAACTGGTTCTGAAGGTATAGGGAGGTGTCTGTCTATCCGGTCATCCATCTGTATGTATGTCACACTTGCATCTTTGCATATATCTGGTTAATTGCTTATCAAATTGTCTTAGAATTTGGCAATTCATATACAATACTATTCTGTACATGCTGTTAATATATGTCAAGGTCTTGAACTCTTTCACCATACTGATAGCCTTAACTGTTTTACAGCTGATGTGGGAAATGTGGATAACTGAATACTTTTTTTCTACATATTTGTCTGCTAATGCAACGTTGATATAGTCTCTCGCGTTCTAAAGGACCAGAGAAAGACAGTAGCTAGTAATGTCTTGTAAATAAATGTCGCTTTTGTTTTGTGGTTGTGTACTTTTAGTTTCGGATTTGAAATAGGTTAACACACGTTTTGCTTAGTTCATTAACATTATTTGAACACTATCAACTTTCAAGAGTTGAAATTCAGATATTGCCCACAAGTACTTTTGCTCTAGCTTTGGGCGTCCTCGTTGTCGGCATTACCGTAATGCACAAATAATGTGAGCATCACGCTGTCAAAGCCATGAACATGGATTGGAAATAGTACATTCACTTTTACATATGAAGAAAGTAGATATCAATTTCACTGATTCAAATAAAAAAAAAGAAACAGTGAATAGAAGTGTATGGGAAAGAGCCACAGATGTTGGCTTAATCCATCCTTCCTTAGATTGTATTTGCGGACGTATTACGTTCTTAAGGGTAATGATGGCGACCTTCTATGTGAGGAAATAACATACATCCAACGCTTTTGGCCGATGTTTTTAGTTCTAGCGACATCATATACTTGACCAGAGTTACACAGCGCACCGCTTTCAGAGGCCGGAACTAGTAATCTTTTATATATTGTCGAAATGGGTCTTTTAGATAGGCTAAGGAAGGAGTGGTTCATTATAGGAATAGTGCTTGTGATCACCTTAGCAAGGCTGGAGCCTTCTGTAGGGGTGAAGGGAGGTGAGTGTAACGAGTCAGTGAATTAACTTTTTGTTTGTTTCCATATAGGAGCTAAAACGTAAAATAATATTTTGTTTCTAAATGCACATCTGGTAATGTTACATTATTTATATGCGTCTCATCCACGGAATTACTAGCAGTGGTAAGTTACCACGATGGCAGTGGTTTCTGACTATTAATTGACTTCTAATAAAAACAGTAAATCAATGTCTTTTTTTTCAGTACATTTTGTATTATGTAGAACTTTTTAACATGACATCGAATCAGAGTGTACAAGTACCTTACTTATTAATGTATTTGCTTTCAATTTCATGTACCAGCATCTTAATTAATTCAGCAGTACAGTTTTTCTCACGTTATTTTTTATTTTATTTTATTTTTTTATTTTGTGTGTGTGTGTACAGATTAATTAATTAGGTTTGCTGACGTGGCAACAATTTTTCAATTTAAAATAAAATATATTCATACACTGAGCATGCACAGGACATACACAAGAGTCCTTGTCGTCTGTGTGTTTTTTGAGTGACACGTTGCATTCGGGTGCGCTTCATGTTGTGCAGGTTATATTATGTCCTGATGCCTAATTCTGGACTTTTGTTTTTCTTTCATAGAGCTATGTGACGCATTAATGTTACTATACGGTACACATCCTGATTGTCTGGTTCTTAATAAAGTAGAGAAGACTAGATTCTGCTATCCACGTTTAACACTTAAGAATGCACCAGTGCACCCCTACTGTACATTGTGTACTCTTACTGCTACATTTAACACAAGACTTAGGTGGAGGGAAAATATTTTTAACACCAGTTATATTGTAGGCATGTACATATTGTAATATTACTGCCACAAATGATTATGACATGTAACATCCTTTTGAGAAAGCAAATGCACTCATTGACATGTGCATTGGACTACATGTAGCTGTGTTTTGTTTTGTTTTTTCTATCGGTTATGTCAGAAATGCATAGAAATATTTGTTAGGTACTTGGTTGGCAGGTGCTTATTTCATATCCAAGACTGCACACATTATTAACATTTTAATCAAAAAAATTGTGGAGAACAGGCTTTGCTGCTGGTTTCCACCTCAGCTATAGAGGAGAGGTCACATAACTCACTGGAATCATTTTAAATGCTTGGATACTATTTAGAGACCAGTGCATTTATGATGGTCATATGTCATTGACATTTGTTATGATGGATGTTTCCATTTTATTTTGTCCAAACCCTGTTTTAAAATGTTTAGTGCCTTTGTGTTTTGTTTATAATAAAACACGGGAATAGTACATTGCTTGTATGACAGTTTCATTCTTGTAACCAAATGTTGTGTGCAGCATTGCAAGTGTTGAATGTACTTTATTAGTAAAAGTTTTGAATTCAACATAGTACCACAAGTGTTGTTCTTCCCTTTCTTTCAAAGGACCCCTGAAGCCTGAGATCTCAATCACATATATTGCTGTATCTGCAATATTTTTTAACAGTGGACTCTCATTAAAAACTGAGGTAAAAATAAAAAAGGTTTTATTATTTTATAAAGGTAAGATGTATTGTTGATCATTACTTGGACTGTGTCTTGTAAATACTGTATTTATTAAGTATGAATATACAATTTTATATGGTTAACACATTTTGAAGTACCAGGTACATGAATTCTTAAAAATGTTCAAAATAATATTTCTTAGTTATATAAACAAATTGAAAGTATGGACTTGACGTCTTTTCATTACACTGATGAAGGAAGTAGCGGAAAGGCTTATCTACTTTCAGCGCTATTTTATTATTACATTGCAACAACTTTTTACATGACATAAAATCATTTTCTAATGTGCACTGGGACTATATAAAAGACATGTGTTTGTCTAATTTTCTACTGAAATCGAAATTCCATTTGTCTGTCTTTTTTCTGACACTCCTCAGTGACTAAACTGTAGAAATCCGATAGGTGGTGTAGATTCCTAGGCAGCTTCTTTTCAGTTAGGCGATGTTGGACAGGCGTTCACCGGCCTAGGTGGTCCGTGTGAATGTCTTTATCTGCTTTAAAGTTGAAAAAGATCTTTCCACTGTAGCTGTTGAATAGGGAATCATCAGAATGAATTCTGCCAACTTGTTGACCTCAGAAAAGTTGACCTCAGACCTCATTTTCCAGGTCAAACGCACTTTTCCCTTGCACCTCATATGAGTTATACACAGCACACAGTTTAGCACGAAACCGACTACTGTCAGACATCAGTAAAACCAACAAAGGGTGCCACAGCATCACTGTCCTTGGTGACTTAACGCAGTACAGTTGAAAACTGAGACTTCTTGGCTATGTCTGATATTTCATGAAGTAGAAACGCAACAAATGGTGCCTCCTCAATTTCTTTGGCAATGTTATGAAGTTGGATATTACTCACTGCTTTGATTAGGTCATTCTGAATCTTGTTCGATGTCCCAGATAAAACAGTAGAGGTGTCCAAAAGCTGCTTCAGTAAAGACTCAAACTCACTGCCTAGCTGTAAGGTTTCGCATCATTTCCACGATTCAGGGAGTCATCCGTTCGTCGTGCCAATGAAATGACAGATCTTGTTCTCCGAGATGACATACAACACAAAGTAGTCTTTGCAAAGTATTGCGTTACAAAATATCACATTGTAAAGTGTCACTTTTCAGATAAGAGCAGTTGTAAAGTACAGTAGCAAAATGTCAAATTCAAATAAGAGCATAAAACGGAGAATACTGTAAATAATTACATGTAAAAGCGGGTTCGACTAAGAACAGTTAACTTATATTAATAATATTTGCTTACATGAGTAAAGTCCAGTATGAGCATGTGATAAGTACAATAAATGGATCAGAATTATTTCAAATAAGAGCAGGTACAGAAAATGTGAGTACAGATACCTATAAGAGTAAAGTCAAGTACAAGATACAGGAAGTAGTTATAATTAAGACCAGTAGTAGAGTGTGGTACGGAACAGAAAAGCAGAACACTTGTTGTTTTTTTTTTAAATCGTTTTTTTTTTCCTGCAGTGATTTTGGGGATAGATCTCAAACCACAGTGCACTAGAGCAGACATATTGAAAAGAGCTTTGAAACAGACTTGAAGTCTAACAAGTTGTCAGGATGCTAACAATGAGAAGAGAAATTACAGGTAAATTATTTAAACGGCAGTAGCAACACGTGGAGAAGTAGAACACTATTTTTCAGAACTCTTACTCTTTAATGTTAAAATTAGCTTCCCTAAAAATATAATAATTTTTCTTCATTGATTTTCTGTTGGCTATACCCACTGATCTGGATTTGTCTGTCAGTGTTACACCGAAAATGACACTGAAACTCTATAACCAATCAATTAAATAACCTGTCAGTTTGTTGTAAAGCTGAGTCCTGCATTTACTGGATACCTGTTCATGTCAAAAACTTATTGTCCATATTTATGCCTTGTTTGTGCATTTGTATAGTTGCATATTTAAGAAGCTAAAGGTTTCCTTTAAGTTTTCAAAGGCTCCTGCAGCAGTGAAGGGTGGATTTGACTTGCAGTTTTAATGCTTGAAATCCCCCTGGCTTCTAAAGATATATCCGCACACAAACATGCACACCCTCAAAGAAAGAAATTGGTAATTCATACTTTTGTTCGAATTTTGATGCTGCAGGCATCTCTGTTCTGAAATCTGTCTCATGCTTGATGGAGGTCTGAAGCTATGTTTGTCACACTTTTCTTGCATTACAGAAGAAGAAAAAGAAACTGAGGTGCATAAGATGGGGCAAATCCTAAAATTGGCTCTTACAAAACAAGCTACATGTAATGGAAAAGATCTCTCAAATGTCCCAAGACAGTTTATTTGCACCTTGTCTCCTTTCAGACCTCCATGAGATATAAAAGGAAATTTAAGTGAGGGAAGACCAACATTTATAAAAGTATCATTCTCAAAGCCTTTCGTTTATGGGGCAGAGAAACTAAATCGCTTTTCCATTTTGTCTTTTTTTTGTCTGACCAGGTAATGACCAGGCAGGTTAGCTGGCCCATACTGGCAAATTAACCCTTGGCCTCCGACTGATAAGGTGTCTCTGCAAAACACCATGCTATGTGTTGGTCTAATAAATAAAAATGATGATGGAATGTTAAGACATCTTTTCTATTAACTTTTTTAATGGCTGTTGTAAGAACAAAGGTATCAGTTTCTAGAAGAGTCCTGGTTTCCTAGGTAGCTGTCTGTTTACTTGCTGCAGTAGGTGTATTGCTTAAGAAGGTTAGGTTGAATGCCCAGAGTTCATCACTGAATGCTACATAATATACATGAATGATACACCTGACCACTACATAATGATGCCTAATGTGCCAGGACCCTAATTCAGACTTGATTTGTAGTGCATCATTAACTTAAGTAATGTATACTTTCACTATTGCTTTTTTCCCAGGTGTCTGCAGGAACCCGAGTAATGTTGCTGCTCTCTTTTGCAGGAGTTAACCAGCGCTTTGATGCATGTGAAGCTTCATCTTTTTGTCCAGATCTTCACACTCGTATTTTTTCCTGCTGCAATATGGCTTTTCCTGCAAATCTTATCATTAACCACCATCAATGAATGGCTGTTAAAAGGGTATGTTTGCAGTTCTATGACTTTTTGAATGTATGTTTGAGTTGCATTAAGGCGTTCAGTGTGATTTTATATTGTTACTTGTGTTTGTTCAGGAACTTGCTTCCTGGATATACAGACTCCAGGCTGTCCTACCTGATGTTATTTATAAGCTGCAAAATAGCCTACAGACAGTATGGCTCTTTAGTTTTTTGGTCTTACCATTGTTTATTCAATGGAGTGTGCTTAAATGGGTTAGATTTAGCCAGGAAAAATAATGTTACTCTGTCTTTACTTATGTCTGTCAAAATTAACTAAAAGACCAAGACTGTGTCTTTTTCCCACAGCTGTCTGTGCACATCTGACAGTGGTAGTAATATGTGTTGTTTTTTTTTTTTTTTTTTTTTTTTTTTTAATTCCATTGCATTTATAGCACCTTGTTCCAACAACCATAGCCTTAATTGTTTAATTGAATTCAGTTGTATAACAAAGGGGCTAGTGAAATGGAGACGCATGTGTGATCTATTGGCTAAGATAAGGGAAAGTACTGGTGTTCAGTACTTTCTGACATGCATGTTTCACAAATCATCACTATGTATTTTTCTGTTTTAGTTATCCATCCAGCTACCAGCAGCCAGTATACAGCATCTAGTGATGCTAATAAATCCAGTGTGTGTGGAACTTTACCATAATAAGATGATGTTATTGTAGCAAAACTGAGAGCCTAATATTGGTTCACAAAAAAAGTAATGAACATTTCAGCTCAAATCATTTGAAAATAATGTAAAGCTGAACAAATTAATTCAAACAAGTCTGAAATTTTTTGAGGGAGATGTTGAACTCAGGGCTTATAACCAGAAGGTCACCGGTTCAAATCCCACCACTGCCACTGACTGACTCACTGTGTGACCCTGAGCAAGTAACTTAACCTCCTTGTTCTCCATCCTGCGGATGAGATGTTAAATCAATGTCTTATTGTAAGTGACTTATTGTTATTATAAAGCAACAACTGTTTTATTACCAGCATCATATTTTATTTAAAAGTAGCACCTGATTTGAACATTTTACTTCCAATTTTAGGCAGTTGGTGCTTGTATGCAATGTGTGTGGAATAGTTTTCATGATAAAGCACATTTTTTTTGTGTGTACAATTTAAATTGAAGTACCTTAGAATAAATATTTGCATGTTTTATTAAAATATTGGTGTTGTGAACTGCATATTACCAACTGGCAGTTGATAATGTACATATAGCATTGTATATATAAAAACAATGTTATTTTTACCTTAAAACATAATTGCTTTAGAATTTTGTACTTATTAAATAACTATTGTTATATGGGTGGTATTTATTATTATTATTATTATTATTATTTATTATTATTATTATTATTATTATTATTATTATTAGATTAAGAAATAAAATTCAAGCAGAAAAGTATATTTACTTTTTTTTTTTTTTCATCATGCCTATGATACGATAGGGTCATTCCATGAACATTTTACATTTGCCACATTGTCCAGGGATGGAAATAAGACTTCCATTGCATAGTAGTTTGATCCATTCCTGGTTTTTCTGTAAGTTTAGTGAGACACACCTGAGCTTGTTACCTATACACTGGGGCTAATCAAGCTTGTAGTCAAATCTGGAATGGGTGAAACTGCTATGCAGTCAGAGTCTTATTTCCATCCCTCACTTCATTGATATTAGACGAATGACAATCACAAGACTTTTATGGTGACTGGTTGAGCTAAATATTTTCATATTTATTGGACTTGATTTATGGTTTTCAGTAAAAAGAATGGTTCACAACATTTTTTTTTTTACCCAGATATACAAAGTTTCTTATTTTTGTATATTATTTTGAAGTTTTGTTGTTTGTTTTTTTTAAACATTCCAGCGATGTTTATCTAACATCTAAAAGCAGAATGTTAAATTAAGCTTGTATTCACATTGGGTTCATTACAAACAGTCTTAGTTCAGTTCCTTTAGTTTAAAACAATGACTCAGTTTGCTTGCTGCTCACACTTGCCTGGATGCAAATGCATTGGTTTGTTTTTTTGGTTCACTTCTGTTTTTATCAGGATTGAATTCATATGGGTTCACATTGCAGCTTGCAAGTGAACTCGGTTAGTTTTTTTTTTATGATTAGTGGACTCAGTGTTTCCACTGTCTGCAGTGCTTTGTGGTATCTCAGCTTAGGTTAAAAATGTTTTTATTATCTTGTAGCTCTACTGAAGCAAGCATTGGAGAAAAGTACAGGAGTTAGAGTGAGAGCATTCTCTTTGTCAAGTTCTGCCTGGATTTTGGTGTCTGTCCAAATTTCACATCTTTCACTGTCCTTATTGCCCTTGAGATTTTTTTACCAAACTTTATACTTTACATTTTTTAAGAATATAACACACATGCAACGTTACCAACCAATCAACTACATAAAATTAACTGAAAAACTTCACTTTCTCCTCATCTAGCTACAAAATTCAACATGTATTGTTTGTTTCTTGTGTGCAAACAAACTGAGTTCCCTGGTTGTTCACATTGGGGTTCAGCAAGTGAACCAAACTTGGTTAATTTGCCAAGTGAACTTCACTTGTTCACACTACACTCCAAATGAACTGAAACACACAGAGTGTGGAACTAACCCCCTAACAAACTCGATGTGAACTCAGGCTAATATTCAGAATAGAAGTCTCTTATTTTTTTTAAAATAAAAATGGTTGTTTAGTCAAATGACTTTAAGTTAATAATATGCCTATGCACTGTGCAGTGCATTTCTGTTAACCCCTTAAGGTACACAAGGAATTGAGCACTTGTTCAAAATGTTTCTTCTTAAAATATTTGAGTGACTCAAATATCACAAGGAAACTGACAACTTGGACGCCATGCCCAACATGTCAGTAAATTTGAAACCTCTTTTCTTGCACCTAATTGCAAAAATAAGAAAGTTAGAGCATTTTATTTTTAGGACATGCATGTCCCTTGTACCTTAGAGTTAACGGTGATATTGCTGTGCTTGTTTTCCTTTTCATTTTATTGAAAACATTTCTTAAGAATGACATGTTGCTAACTTTCCCTTCTATGGGGTTGCTGCTTTCGCAAAGGATGGCATCTGTATAAAGAAATTGATGCCTTACCTATTTATGACCCATTTCAGGGGTCATTTCACTGGTTTGTTCAATTACCATGTGATCGCCCCAACATTGTAAGCTGACATGACCGATCATGCATGCGCCCTGTAAGACGGGATGTCACAGTACAGTATGTAAGTGCCTTAAATAAAACAGTTGAGTGACAGTCTGTATTTAATTGCTGTTGTTACTTTTATTAGCTATGTTGACTGTAAAAGGTTTCAATATGTCATGCAAAATGGATTTAATAAACCATAATGTTGTTATTGATATGTTGTTTATTTAATCATCATCCGTCAGGTTGCAGACTGTTGGCTGTATGCCTCCTCCTGTGTCCTCTGCTGTAATTTTGACCAAAGCTGTTGGTGGAAATGAGGTAAGGATTTCCTATTTATAGAGCCATGCAGCCCTGTGTCTGTGAGGTGATATTGATAATAAGTTGTTTTTTTTTTTTTTCTTGTACACTCCAAAAAGTATGTCAAATGTAAACAATATTTTATTGTTATATTGGCATCAATATATACAGCTCAAAGACATATAAAAAAATAAATAAATTACACACACCTGGAAAACCTCATTAAATTGCCCTAGTCAGTTTATTTCTTTATGATGGACCCAAACATTGGGGGGGGGGGGGGGGGGGGGGGGGACCTATCCCAGCTGTATTGCTTCAGTAAAATATGTACTGAATACCGACTGTACAAGACAGTGTAAGAAAAGTGCTATGGTAGAATGTGTTTGAAACATCCAAAATATACGCTAACACTAATCATTTTAATAAAAAAAAAAAAAAAAAACTGAGCACCATCCGCCCCACCACCCTCCAGCATGTGTTATCCAGAGGCAAACCTTTCATTTCATCATTTGCCATCTTGACAGAAAAGCATTGTGTAGTGTAAGCTGTGCTGAAAGAAACACCTCTGTTGTTGAATAAAGCTTTGTCTTGCGTAAATCTGCTGCAGTCGTGCTGCTGCAATGCCAGCTTACTGTATATGTCGCAAGTAATATCAATTACGTTTACATAAGTGTATTTCTATTACATGGGGGGGGGGGCATAAAGGGGTAAGGCATAAATACAGTATTCTATAACTGGAAAGGAAAAATTTGGCCAACTATGTTTCTTTGATTTAAATGTGTTGTGTTGCACAATTCTGTACATTGAGGATCCGTTTACTGCCCAAAATATCTTTTGAATAGAACAGTGTGATGATTTGCATTACTTGGATATTGTTTTATAAATGTGAATGTTTAGAACATGGAACCGTACCTCGGAGTTCAGCCTACAGTAAGTCTAAGCAGGCAGTGTTACAGACTTGTTTCTGACCCTGGCTTAGATGTTCTGCTCTGTTTGGTCTAGTGAGAGATGAGAGCTGTTTGCCAGGCAGAGGGAAATGTTGCCAGTTAGTGATGAAGTCGCATTATGTCTACTAAGCAACCCCTCGGGGAACTGCCAAACATGCCACTTCCTCAGATAGTCATTAATTCCTGCTTTGCATTTTTGCTGTATGTAATATTTATGGGTTACAGGAGCTTTGTAGTTGTATAAGGGAAGAAAAAAAGACTTTCAATCAATTCTCTGAATAATGTTAAATTCTGATAGTACGATGCTATTGTGTCAGTACTGTTTGCTCTGGGATAGCTAGTTGGTTAACCCTATACTCCTACGGTTTGGCTCTAGATTTATTACTGCATTTCATTTGGTTTGGGGAGATCCTGAGATTTTTGGGTGTTTTTCTTGGTTTCTGAATATTGTTTAGTTAGTTATAGTTATTTTAATTATTACCGGTATTATCATTAATTGAAATCATAGTATATTACATGACATCGCCATTATTATAGTTGTTATAATTATATTGCAAATTTGGAAAGCAAACCATCGTGCAATTATACCACCTTGAAGTTCTCATTACATACAAGATTTGTACACCATTAGCCATATTTTGAAAGCATTTACTCTTTGATTCAGTATTTTTATTTATTTATTTATAAATCATGATTTGTCTGTTTAACCAGGCATTCTACAGTGAACTCTGAGCATAACATGAATCTTGAGCATCAGGGGATCAGACACTCCTTGAAATCACCCCATGCAGCACGTGGTATAGTGCACAACTTCTGCTGTCTCTAATTGTCCTAATTTTATTTTAAGGACCATCAATTGTTGTTTTTTGTTGTTGTTTTTTATATAGATATATAAAGGACCTTGTTAGAATGATAATCCAATGCAAACCATAACCAGCAGACACACTGGTCTATCTCCTTGTTCTAAACAACACATGACCACTGAAGCTGGTTCAGAAATCTGTGCAGCAACATATTTTAGGCATGCTGAGAATATAGATTTGTTCAGAACAAAACCCATTAGAAATCTGTTGGCTCCAAGCCGAGCCTGAGATCTGTAGTACACTATGAAACACTGACTCATGTCGTTGTTGCTCTATTACAGAGCTGTTTAAGTCACAGGCCTGTGTAATGAATCTTTGAAACCCCAGTGGAAGACAGCTCACAAGACCCCTGTAGAGATTTGAGGACCACTTTAGAACTCTAATCCACTCAAAATGTGCTGATAATTTTTCCTGCTAGGACACTCTCTGCCCAGTGTCACAAGAGTGACCTCCAGGGAGTGAAGCAGCCAATAATAACAAACTTGCCAGATGTCTGGTTCTGGCAAACTCCCAGAAGCCAGGCAGTGCAGCGCAGCAGCATCCGCTGTGGGCTGAAGATCAAAGGTACCTGAGATTTACTTATGGGCACAAAATATGTGTTGCTTATTCTACAGTTCCCATTAATAACAATCTGGGATGATTTGTATTTCTAATTAACATTCTTTCTTTTGGCATAAATGTGCGGTTGGTTTTTATATTGTAATGAAATTTACAACAGCACAAACAAATAGGATGTTATACATTGCAGTAGGCATATGAAGATTCAGCTGCCACAGTAGGTTGGTCTGTTATAACTCTAAATTGAAAATAAATTACTCCATGATGTAGTATTATATTTGTTTAAACTTAATTTTCAATTTAGAAACTGGATTATTATTTATTTTTTAGCATAAGCTAAGAGTATCAGAATCTAAGTACAGAATATATTAAGGCACCTGTTGTATTTCTGCATTTCAAACTTACATTTTTACATGTACATACAATGGATATAGATTATAGTGGTTTTTTTGTTACAGGCATGGCTTGGTATGAATGTCACTGATGGGCAGTGTTTATTCAACAGTTATTGCATGTTTGATCAGTTAATGTAACAATGAGAGAAAAAAAAACTACAAAGCAGTGATTTTTAGTACTTCTAGCTTTTAACACTAAACTCCGCTTTATATACTGAAACACAAAAACAAATTAGAGGACCAAATGAGAATTAGTGTTGCTATGGAAATACGAAGAAAAGTAGTAATACAGTGGTTGCTTAACAATAATATTTGTTCCAGGACATTTTACTTTGAAACCTTCCCATGTCCCAACTGTTGTAAAAATTTACTCTGTGGATGAGGATTTCCTTGTGACTTACAACAACAGGCAGCTTAGAGAGTAAGGATGTTGGTGCAAGGAGCATACTGTGCCTGTTTCAGATGTTGAGCTAAGGTTAGGTTTTTCAGTGATGTGTAAACAAAGTGGGACAAGGGTGCTCCAGTGGGTTTAAACCACACTGGATACAAGCAGTTGGATTCCACTTTTTAGAAGAGTCACATTCAAGATTTATAAGGTCCTTCTAGATCAGTACTTTCTTTATGTGTGTTGCTGTATTGGTCAAAGAATCAACTAACCATAACCCCCCACAAGGCAATGGAGGTAAACATGGAATATACTGTACAAAATCAAGGGCTTCTGTTCACAGTGCTGTCAGTCTATTATAACAAGCATCTCATTCATCCCCTGAAATATTGAAACCCTTGTGTTCAACTGTTGTGTATCTACCTTCTTTTAGAGAGGCCCTTTGTCAACTGGAATGGGTTCTCTTTCCACTCTGTTATAAATAGAAGATGGTTTCTTTGCTTCTCACCAGAACTATCGAGTCTGTGCAATCAAAATGGAATGTTATTTATATGTGTATTTCTAAATTTGTATCCTTTTAATGTACTCCAAAAAGCTACTTCTACAACATATTGCTGGGTAAATTTTGAGGAATAAGAAATTGAATTGACAAAGAGACCAGTCACCACACAAAAATAATGTCAGAGACTGTTAACATTGTATACTTTTTCACATATTATATTGTAACATGGTCTTATAAGCTTTGCTCCTTAAAAATATTGTGTAATACAATGTTGACTTTTGCATGGGAAGGTGTAGGGATTGTGCAGTGGGTATTCCCATGTTACATAAAGAAAAGTTGACCCAGTTCACAATATTTTAGCTTTTTCTAAAGTCTGTTTTGATAACTTACAGTAAGTAAAGAGTAATATTGATGAAACTATTCTGGACTGTTTCTCTTAAGTCTTGAAATGTTTCAGGAATAACAAACTCCATTTAAACATTATCACCTAAACCTATGTAACTGGTAGAAAATGTAGATAATATTACAGATGCAGTGAAACTTTTGTGCCCTTTAAAAAAAAAAAAAATATATATATATATATATATATATATATATATATATATATATATATATATATATATATATATATATATGCTAGTGATGTAATCCAGAAATTCAAAGACAGTTTTGAAGCTTCCAATAACACAAAGTAAAAAAAACCTGCAAAGCAGATCCTGTTTTCAGATGGCGTTATAGAAGAAAAATGAATCTCTTTATCCACTTTCTCGATTACTTTTATTTTTATTGGCTTTAGTGGTAATTTCCACTTTGTTAGGCTGACAATGGGATGTGATTCAATTCCAGTCCTGGGAAATGGTCGTGGAAAGTTGTTTTGAGCTGCTATCTAATGGGAAGGCCTTTGTGAACCAAGCACAATTGGTTTCTGCTCAATTCCTAGTGGACACATGTCCACAACTCAAACACTACCAACACAATTGGCACTAATTGGTATCTTTCCAGACAGTCCTTTAGTGAGACCAAAGAATGAATGGGCATAGACAGTGAGGTACCCGATCAACCAATTAGAGGAGGCGCCCTCCAGGGAGAGGCACATTTTATGAGCAGTTTGTGGAGAAGCTTGCCTGCACTGTAGCTGTCCATGCCTCGACCAGGGATGAATACCTTAACATGCATTTACATCATTTACCAAAATGTCATTAGTGTTTATTAGTCCATTTTTATCAAGCACTTCAGTTTCTCGTAGATTTTTTTCATTGGAGCTAATGCTTTTGAAAATGTCTCAAAAAGTTATTTTTGGGGTACTAAACCTTGTACATTCCTTTTACATTTTATATAAATCAGTTGGCTTCCTTTTGAATTTAATACAGCTGTAACCTGTTTGCATAACGAAATGTGTGCAATTAAATGAATAATTAAAGACACTAGTGATCTAGAAGTAGAGCTGTGAGAAACCTTTCCAGTTGTTACAGTAAACATAATCACCTGAACCTGTGTAGATATTACAGGGATGGAAGTAACACTCCTATTGCGTAGACGTTTCATTCCAGGTTTTAATATGAACATGATTAGCCACAGTATTTGGGTAACAAGCTCAGCTATGTCTTATTAAACACACAGGTAAACCAGGAAATGATTAAACTGCTATGCAAGGGGAGTGTTTATTTCCAACCCTGTATTAGAAAATACAATTTGAAGTACCAGCTCAACCAATTAGCAGGTACAATACCTTTGATTTAATACTAGAACAAAGCTTTAGGCACTAGCAAGCTATGAGATACATTCACTTCAAATTTTATTAGTTTATAATCGTTGAACAGTGTCTCACAGAAACAGTGAGCTTTGAAATAGAGAGTTTTCCCCATCAGAGAGATGCACACTTAAGAAAATGACTTGAGACGGTAGAACAACGGCTCACAAACTCATGTATGCAAGAGCGTTCCTCTGTTAATGCCGTGGGGATGAAGTGTGAAAACCCTTGTGTTTTTATTTTAAATGTAGAATAATGTATGTATTTTTACTTCTCTGACTATCAACCACAGGGGAGGGGCTCTTTCTTTCAAGAAAACAACTGTTACTGTAGTTACTTATGTCATCATGGATGTCAACCATCTTTCTATAGTGTGGTGAGAGAATGGCCTGGATGGTGGAGCCTGACATCCAGTTTTGTAGTGTTTTAAAACACTTTTCCTAGGACATTAAGGGTCCTGTTATTTTTTGTGCATTTGTTCATTTCAAAGCTGAAGGTGTTATTTGAATTTGTATTGCTCCCGTTTTTATTGCCACCCATTCCTCTAAGTGATGTATTGCATAATTAACAGGTTTCATCTTGTTTGGATTCTACACCAGGATTTAGCTGGAAAGTCTAAGATTCTAAACAGTCTTTCTTGCTAAAAATACAATACTTTATTTTTACTGCATATAAGTTTAGTGCTGATAATGGCAATAGTCAAACTAGTTTTGTTTTTTTTATTTTTTATTACTGACTAAAGTTCCTTGTTTTAGATGGTCTTTTTGAAAAGGTCTTCTGTTAATTCTGAAGCATAATCCAGATCTCTCGAATCATGATGGAGACATTATTTAGGCAACCCCCATGGATTAAGATGTTGACCTGTATTGTTATAGTTATTTTTACTGAAAAAAAGTATGTAAAGTGATTGTTCTCTTTTTTTTTTTGCTAGAAATAGTAAAGCCAAAATCCATCTCTGTTGCACTGTAAACTGCCAAGCCAGACATCTATAAGCAAACTGCCCTATATGTTTATATAAAGACTTTCAAGCTGCAACTCACATAGTGGTCCAACAGAGCAACCATGAAGACCAAGGAGCTTTCGAAACTAGTTAGGGATAAAGTGGTAGAGAGGTACAGAGCAGGAGAAAGGTACAAGAAAATTTCAAAGCCACTGATTATCCTCAGCACAGTGAAGTCCATCATTAAGAAGTGGAAATGCGTCATACCACCCAGACACTACCCAGATCAGGTCGCCGTCCCAAACGTAGCAGCCATGCAAGCAGGAAACTGGTTTGGGATGTCACTCTGATGCAAACAATGACCTTGAGAGATCTGCAGAGTTCTGTGTCTGAGATGGGAGTCAGTGTTCACGCATCAACAATAAGCCGGTCCCTACACAAAGCTGGCCTGTATGGACGGGTGGCAAGAAAGAAACCATTACTCAAAAAGCCTCCTCTATAGTTTGCGAAAAAAGCATATAGATGATACTGCAGATATGTGGAAAAAGGTGGTCAGACGAGACAAAAGTTGAACTTTTCAGTCTAAATTCCAAGCGTTACGTCAGGCGCAAGCCCAGCACTGCACATCACCCATGGGGGTGGCAGCATCATGTTATGGGGATGCTTCTCTTCAGCAGGGACTGGGGCACTTGTCAGGATAGAGGGGAGAATGGATGGTTCAAAGTCCAGGCAAATCCTTGAGGAAAACCTGTTTGAGTCAGCCAAGACTCTGAAACTGGGGAGGAAATTCACATTTCAGCAGGACAATGACCCGAAGCACAAAGCCACACTGGAGTGGTTGAACAAGAAGAGAATTAATGTTCGAGTGGCCCAGTCAAAGTCCTGACTTGAATCCAATCTAAAATTTATAGCGAGATTTGAAGATTGCAGTCAATCGTCGATCCCCAACAAACTTCTCAGAACTGGAGCAATTTTCCTGTGAAGAATGGGCAGAAATTTCACCATCCTACTGTACAAAGCTAGTAGAGACCTATCCAAAAAGACTCTTAGCAGTAATTGCTGCAAAAGGTGCTTCTACCAAGTACTGACTTAAGGGGCTGAATACTTATGCAACCAGTAAATTTCATTTTGTACATTTTCTTTGCAAGTTTTGCTGACATTTAACCTCCTCCTTATATTAATGTTCAGTTTAACCACTACAGCTTTGAATACAATTTTTTTTTTTTTGAAAATCTGCATACATTATTTGTAATTCAACAAAATGTGAGATTGTCGGTCAGGGGTGAATACTTCTGCAAACCACTGTTTCCATGGACAGTCGACTCAAGTGTGCTTGAATAGGCCTGAATTCTCCCAGAGCTCGAGTTGGTGAAAAAGGAGGAGTTTCAATGCTTTTCCGAGTTACCCAAATTATCATGTGAGTTTGGCTAGAAATGCTTGTAAGTTAAAGGTCAAGACGAGCATTTGCTTCAGACAGTATTAGTCAAATTGTCAATGATATTTAGATATTCTTTCACATTTGTTCAGTGCAGTGTATATACCTCTGGCAGACTGGTATGGAGAACAGGGAAAGAAGCGCTGGACAAGGGAAATAATGTGTTGCATGTCAAAGTGGATATAAGAATGGCAGTGATGAAGCCAATTTGCTTGAAAACATTAAAAGTAGACCGAACATCTCCATCAAAGGATAAAAATATCTGGAGTTGATCTGATACGATCAGTGTAAACTGCTATTGTAGTAAGACTGTTCTTTTATATGTTAAGCATTTTTTTTTTTTTTTTTTTTTTTTTTTTTAAACACCCAAAATTGTTTATGCCAAACTTGTTAGAAAGTCAGTAACAAAATAGTTGGTTTTTATTGTCGATATGTTGTAGATATTACTAAAGACACCCGCCATGCAGGTATCATAAAGTCCACAAACAAAACAAAATGTTAAAATAAATTAGTTTTTACCAGTGCTCGCTAGCCTAGGCCTTTGTTTTCCAAATTGACATTGTAGATGCTAGTATAACAAGTTACTGTAAATGAGAGACTGTGTTGCATTTTTCTTTGTGACCGTGCAAAGTGAAAACGGAAATTCAAAAACCGTCAAAATCCCCCAAGGTGGAATTTAATACCAGCCAAAATGTCCCGTTATACGGTATGTTCCCGCCCCATACAACATTTTTGATTGACATTTAATGATGTCATTTCCTCCCAACCTGAGGAGTGAAATCGGACCAGAGAATTCAGGCACCCACCCGAATTGGGAGCCAACTTGAGTAATTTACAACATGGAAACGGAGGTGGGGGGGTTAATAAATCATGTACTGGTGATAAAGAGCTATGATAAACATAAGTGTTAACGCTTATTGTCTTAAATGTTTAATCTAAGTCATCTTGACATAGGAATGCTATTGCTGGACTTGGATGGGTCAAATATTAGATATGCAAAACATTAAACCTGGTTGGTGTTTTAAAACAAAATTAAATACATTGTTTCTGATCAGGAAAGTTGAAATGCATTTTGGCCATTACTGTTTTGCAGAGGTTTGTGCCTTTCTGCAGGCAGTGGGTGCTACAGGTTGATAGGCAGGTGATAAGGCAGCCTTTGCTAGGACCCACACAGGGGGCCTACCTAATATACTGTCTGGCCTCAGGGCCTGTGGGAGCACAGTTGGATTATTATGTTAATGCATTGGGGCCTACTGCCCTCTTCCTATCCCAGCTGGGTTCCCTGTCGTTAGGAACTGCTTTGCTCTGACAGAGGAGTAATATGCTTCATGATTGAAAGGGCAAAAGATCCTTCAGTAAAAAGAGCAGGGATGCAGAGCTATGTAAATAGAGTGACTATAGGATGACTATACAAAGAGTGCAGCGCAAAGAGCTATTGTAATTGGTCATTTTATTAAAAATTTAAATATACTCTGTAAATGTAACTTGTGTGTACAGACCAACAGTTTTAAAAAAGGTAAACTTTATTGAACCTTTTTTTATACAAAAAAAACTATAAAGTAACTCTGTCCAGTTCCATTAGGCTGTACAGAAGTCCTGCAGTCTGCCACGTGACTAATTACTTAGATGAAGGGATTCCTCTGTCTATACTGTGAGATGTTCTCAAGCTGCCGTGAAGTCAGACTGAAATGGTGGGTATAAGTTTGTGTATTTTTAAAGATGCACGATTTATAGAAGCATGATTTTTGCTTAACTGGACCACACATCTGCTTGGGGAATCGCTTGGCTCGGTTATTTATCCTTTCTCTGTGAAACACATCTGGTTAAAAAATTAATCATACAAATCATTCATTCTTTTGCAACAACCACACATGTAGGGTCCAAGTATAGACTTCAGAGGCACCCCCCCAATAGATAGTGTTGCAGCAGGCAAATGAGGAGAATGTTCTATCTTAAGCGTATGCTTCACTATGAAACGAGTGCTTTACTTGACTCCCAGAAAAAAATATATATGTTGACGAAGAAAGCAATTCCTGTTTTTATTTATAAAACTATGTACAATGCAAAATGGCACATTTAGTTTCACATTTTGTTGATGTTTTTTTTTCTTTAATCAAGCTCAATAGCCAGCTGCTACTAGTTCTTTATAAAAGCAGCATATTTCTAGCAGACTCAACTCCACGTCTGCATTATAATAAGATGCCACAGTAAATAACAATGCTGTTGTGTCATCCAATCCAGAGCACCTCTGTTAGTGAGATTAAACACATCAGCAAGTAATTGCTAGGTAAATATATTTCAGTGACTGTCAGGTGAGAATGCAAGCAAGATGATCTGCTGTGAAATGCAGATCATAGAAGATGAAGATGAGATGTGAAACCTGCAACGTAGGAAATTGCCTTCTACTGGAATGGCAAACAAAAGGCAAACATTACATATTATTTTTTGTTTAGTAATGTCTTCTTTTCTTGAAGTCCTTCTCGCCAATTTTTTCTTTGTTTATGCAACAGAATACCACATTTTCAACAACAATAAATATATATATATATATATATATATATATATATATATATATATATATATATATATATATATATATATATATATATTTCACACACACACACACTCTCTACCGGTCAAAAGTTTTAGAACACCCCCATTTTTCCAGTTTTTGTTGAAATTTAAGCAGTTCAAGTCCAGTGAATAACTTGAAATGGTACAAAGGTAAGCGGTAAACTGCCAGAGGTTAAAAAAAAAAAAAAAGTTTAGGTTACCAAAAACTGAAAAATAATGTACATTTCTGAGTTATACAAAAAGGCCTTTTTCAGGGAACAAGTAATGGGTTAACAACTTACAGCTGTTCTGCAGCAATGGAAGTAAATTAAGCCTTGAAAGTTGATGCAAACAATTCCTACAGGTGTCCCAACTTTTGTTGATTACTTACAAACCCTCTGTCTGTATAAAAGCAGTGTTGGAACAGACTGTGTTACTACACCCTCTTAAGCATTATTTGGACAGTATTGTACTGCAGGAAGTAGTATATTGCTATCATAATGGCGAGAAAAAGGCAATTAACAAAAGAAGACAGACAGACCATTATAACCGTTAAAAGTGTAGATCTTTCCTTTAGAGAAATTGCAAAGAAAGCCAAGGTGCCAGTGAGTACAGTACACCATCAAGGCACTTGGAAACTGGAGGACACTTTGACAGGAAGAGGTCTGGCAGACCCAAAGCCACAACAGAATCAGAAGACAAGTCTCGGTTTCAACTGTGAAGAGAAGACTTCGAACTGCATGTTTGACAGGTCGAGTGGCAGTAAGAAAGCCATTGCTAAGATGGCAAAATAAGAAAAAGAGGCTTGCCTGGGCCATGAAGCACCGCCAGTGGACTACTGAAGACTGGAAGAAGGTCTTATGGACCGATGAATCAAAATTTGAAATCTTCGGTTCATCACGCAGGGTTTTTGTATGCCGTTGAGTAGGCAAAAGGATGGTTCCTCGGTGTGTGACACCAACTGTCAAACATGGAGGAGGAAACGTGATGGTCTGGGGCTCTTTTGCTGGATCCAGAGTCGGCGACTTACACAGAGTGAGTGGCACCCTGAACCAAAACTGCTACCACAGCATTTTGCAGCGCCATGCAATACCCTCTGGTATACGTCTAGTTGGTCAGGGGTTCATCCTACAGCAAGATAATGACCCAAAACATACCTCCAGGCTATGTCAGAACTACCTTAGAGGAAAAGAACAAGACGGTAGGCTTCAAATCATGGAATGGCCAGCACAGTCTCCAGACTTAAACCCCATCGAGCTGGTTTGGGATGAACTGGACAGAAGGGTGAAAGCAAAGCAACCTATAAATGCAACACATTTGTGGGAACTTCTGCAACAGTGTTGGGAAGAACTTTCCGAACAATATTTGATTTCCATTGTAGAAAGAATGCCACAAGTGTGTTTGGCTGTTATATCTGCAAAAGGTGGCTACTTTGAGTCAAAAATTTAGATTAAATTTTGTTAATCAAAACGATTCCATGATTTCTTTTTTTTATCTCCAACTGTTTATATGTTCAGTGCTTTAATTTCAGAGTATATTGAGACATTAAACAGCATAAATTTCAATAAAAACTGGAAAAATGGAGATCTTCTAAATCTTTTGACCGGTTGTGTGTGTGTGTGTGTGTGTGTGTGTGTGTGTATATATATATATATATATATATAATATATATATATATATATATATATATAATTGTAATGCTTTGTTCAAAAAGCAAACCTTCATTATATTTCTTTTACATTTAATAGATGTTAAATGTATTTCTAAACTGTTACCTTTACATTTACATGTTTTACTTTGTTTGTAAATAGTCTGTAAAGTTAGTAGAAGTTGATATGGTGGTTATATGTTATAGGAATAGCCAGAGAATATTTTTTGTATAATATCTTTTCAAAATCAGATGGAACCCCTGCATTACAGACAAAAGTACTGGCTTATTATACCATAATTCAAGGTAACCAATTTTAAGGACAAGCTAATTTAGTAAACTTTTACCACTTTTCAATAAAACAAAAAGCAAAATACACAATTTCTAGTAATTTTTAACAAATGATACATCTGAAAAAAGTTTGTTTGAATTGAGATCTGGTGATTGCGAAGGTCATTCTGGAACTTTCATTTTAATTTTCTTCAAGAATCCAGAGTTGACTTAGCTGTATGCTTGACGTGTTGATAGAGAAATTGTCTTAAATATTAAATAATCTTAATTGCTCTGTAGTGGTGTTCGATCAATGAATATATTATTATTTGTTCTATTTACATTTTTACAGACTTTTAATATAAAGGTGTTAATGCTTTTGTCATGAACAGATGTTTGAAATTGCTTAAGTGCTTTTGTTATTTTTTATAAAGATTGTTTGTTAAACTACCAGAAATTATTTGGTGGCTAATGTTCACTAAATATTTTCTTGAACTATCTTATATCAAGTGTAGGGTGCCAATAATTTTGTCTGTGACTGTGTACAAATAACAAAAATGAATTACTTCTTTAAACCTATCATCATAAGTAAATGGTTAATTACGCATGGGATGAACAGAAAATTAAATAGTTCTTTGTGGGTAACTCAAAAAAATACATTTGTGACTAAAACAACTCTGTTAGTCTTCAGTGTGTTACTTAGAACCATTGTGTGTTCTCTCTGTTTAGCACAACTGGTGCTTGCAGTGGATGTGTATGTACGCGATCTGACTCTTGGGGCTTCCACGATTACAGTTAGTTGTAAATGTATGCACAACTGCTGTAAACCAAACTGCATTATTTAGACTTTGGCACTAATTAATTGAGCCAAATTCACAAAAAAATGCAGCATCTAGGGTCTTAACTCCTGCAATGAAAAAGTAAAACTAACATTCAGGGAATGTGTAATTTAAGTCTATGCTCCCTATTGAATAATATTAGCACAGATTCAATGTACTTAAATGAACTGTTCAATTTACTACAAACAGATTAATAACACACTAAATAAATGTAGTGGACAATACTAAACTTACTGCATCTTTTATTAAAATGGGAACAACTTAGGGTGACTCAATCAAAATGAATCACATTTATAATAAAAAATGAGGTTAGAGCTATACAAATATCCTGTTTTATACAAAGCAAATCACCAACTACACCTGCAGGAGTATAGTATAAAAAAACGGGTTAGAAGTGGCTTAATCTTGTGGTGGTGGTATTGTTTTTAGCATCTTATTAAAAATATTAAATAAATAAATAGAGCTGCAATCCAAGTAAATACCTTGGTATAAATATGCCAGCGCTGCTATTCCAAGTCATCTAGTAACATTTCAAAAAGCTCTGAGTGATTCCTGTCTTCATGAATACCAATATAATGTTCATGTTGGTGAGGAAAAGTAAAATAGGTGGCATTAGATTGAACATTGTAGGAAGATTGACTGATTGATTTAAAGCTGTATGCATCAGCCCATTTATTTATCTCTCCATTTGTTTACTTACCTGTTTATACCACTCATCATCCTTATAATCTGTCTCTCAGTCCAATTTTAGTTTCTCTGAATTTTCCAGTCCCTTCTGCTTCCAAAGTAACTCCCCGAGGAATCATTAGACAGCGTTGCTTGATTGACACATGGGTTTAGTGTATCATTGCGTTTGATGTCTGCATTTAGAGGTTCCAGAGAGGTCTTTTCCTGCCTAATTAATCAATGGAGACACCAGGTACCCCCAGCAGGACACCTCTGGCCATTCATTTATATTAGGAGCTGGGCATGGAACATTAGAAGCATGCTGCAATATTGATGGAGGACGCTGCTGCTCTACACAGAAAAAAAAAAAAAAAAACTCTATTTGATTTTGGATATAAGGTTGTAACAGCCAGTGAAAGATGGGACACGCATGCTGGAGATAAAGTTTATGGCTCACGGCAATAAAGTTGCGGCATGACCTTGTGGGTAGCTTGGGGGGGATGATGGACGGGTTGCTGGCTGAAAAGCTCAGAAAGTAGCAGCCCTGCTATTAACTGGGTAGCAGCTAGACTAGTTGGGTAAATAAGAAATAACCTTGTGGATAGTCTTATTTCATTTTATTGGAGATATGACAGATAAAAACATCTTACAGTGCACAATGTAATGCTTTACAGATATAGAAGTATAAAATATAAATAGTAGGGGGTTGCATTTAGATATCGTTTTTCAGATTAGATCTAGACAGAGCTGCAAATAAGCTATGTTCTGGGTGTTTTATGCATTGAAAATGTATTACTTACGTATGATGTTTAAATTGAATGCATAAAGAATATGCATAGCAATTTTGCTGCACAGCTTGAGTTTGCATGTTTTCAAGCTTCTTCTACTTTGTTGGTTCCCAGCGTCTCAATGGGCAATTGCTAATATACTGCAAGTGGTAGCTGGAGAATGGGTCCTACAAATACAGGGACAGCTAATTGTAGCCTGCCTGGGCTGGGTGTTTGTGACTGGTGAATAAGCGATTGGATTCTTTAAGACGGTACAGAGAAGTCCTGAAGTCTCCCACAACCTAACCTACCAATTTATCTATTTGTAAACCAAATTTTAGAAGGTAAATCTATATAATAAATAAAACATTCTGTGTTTAAAGTCGGGATGCAGCATATTGCTATAACAAGATGATCAATAAGGAATACAATATTATCGTTTCTTTATTTGCATTTGTGCAGTATCGGTACAGTTTATTAAATATTGTTGGATATTTTCATTTATTTTCATTTTTAGGGAGCATGTCTGTTGACTTGGAAAGAGAAAGCACAAGAGATTGAGAAAGGAAGATTTACAGAAAAACAAAACTACCAGCCTAGATTACTCGTGAGAGGAGAGTCAGTGAAAGCAGTAGCTAACTATAGCAAGAGTAGCAACTTCTCGACTATAATATTATTAAGGCAGGACTTAAGACCAAGTAGAACTGTAGTTCAAATTAACATTAAAGTTAACATGTAAGGTTGTAGTTAATGCATACCCCATAAGTTAGCATTAAAGTATGCACTGTATCTATTGGAAGTGCTTGTGACTTCAAGGTAATGTTGCATTTTACTCACCGAAATACAGTTTCTGTACATAGGCCCGATTTAGCAACGTTCGCAAAACCCGAAGGCAAAAAACGCTTCTGCAAACAGTATCAGACGCATGAGTGGGCAAACAGACTTTGCCCACCATGTAATTTAGCAACCGTGTTTTAATGCCCACTCGGCAAGTCAGCGTTAGCGCAGGACATGGACTGGACTTTAGGGGAGTGTCCTTATTTTCATACAAATGTAGTGATTTAGCAAATCATCAACAGTGTTAGCGTTCCAGTAGACATGTGAAAACCAGGTCTAAACTGAGCGCAAATTACATGGTTGACTGTAAATACCGGTGAAACTACCAGGGAAGCAGGCAAAGAAAGAAAGAGAAAAATGAGAAATTCAGTATGGACTGCGCACTGGATTAATGTGATACTTTGTACTGTTATTTTGTAACAATTGTAAGTTGCCCTGGAAAAGTGCCTCTGCTAAGAAAATGATAATAATAATAATAATAATAATATTTTTTACGTGGCCAGAAGAGGAGATGTCCCCAAATATTTAGTCATCTGCCTTTTCTGATCCTGTCTGAACAGACAAACAATCACTGACATCTGCCAACTACTTCGGGCTGACCTGGAAGGAAACATGTGGAGAGCACACAGTTTGCTTGTACCACTAAGGTACACACACCAACACAGAATAGGCACCTCTATGTAAGTCATAAGGGGACCTGTCCTGACAATGTGCAAGTAGTGTGTGATCTGTGATGCCAACAACTACATCACAGATGTGCATGCAAACTATCATTGCTCTGCTCATGACTTGTTTATCCTCGCAGGTGGCAGCTGCGTTTCAGCGGGATGACAGTCTGAGCGGCTGGTTGATAGGGGACAACGGGTATCCACTGAAGTGGTGGCTGCTCAATCCCAAGAGCCCTGTTGAACAGAGGTATAGCCGAGCTTTTGAATGTGCTGCTATTGTAATTTAGCAAACATTTGGATTACTCAAAACTGATTGGTTTATTAAATCTTTCCAGAACCGCTGTCAAATAATTGAATTGTTTTGTATTCTGATTTCCACGAGTGCACCTCATCGCTACAAAACGCCATGTAAACAAATGGCAAAATGTGCCACTGTTTCTGTTGCTACACACATTTGGAAATTGTTTGAGCTCTTGAAAAAAACCCTGAATCAGACAACAACCTTACCCCCCTACCCGCCCGCACTGACCTTTCACCTTAATTGACCCCTCTCGTGTGTCACCAACGAACATGGTGACTACCATAACCTGTGGTGTGTGTCTGTGCGATCCAGACACTTTTACATTCGACACTACCATTCCCCCTGTTAACCCACACCACAATTAGGCTGTTACACAACACTTCATCACCAAACACTACCCCCACTACCAAACTTTTTTTTACCCCCCCCCGGTACCCACCCCGCCCCACCCGATGTAGTGCTATTACACGACGTATACACTTAGTACCACCACAATACCCCCCCCACACCCACCCCCCACCCCCTAAGTTATTACGGGTGCAAATACACCCCACCCCCCCCAACCCCCCACACAATAGCGGGTAGCCACCTTTTACCAATACTCGGTACGCAAAAGCGCCCAAACTACTACCTACAAGACTTTTCGCCAACCCAACTTATCCACCCACCTGTGGTGCCCATAGGGGCCAACCACCCCCCACCCACCCACACTACACTAAAACCACCCCACCGACGAGTACCACCACAGGGTACTTATCGGACACTTGCTACCCACTATCGTCTCGAAACGTAACACGCCACATTAACCCCGATAACATTAAATCATGTTGTACCCACCAAAACCTAATGAGTTTGACCCCCCATATTTTTTTTAACCCCCCCTTTTTACCCTATTTTTAATCCCATACAAACCCCCCCACCTACCTGACTTACCCACCCCCAACACACCAACATAACACCACCCCCCTTTTTTACCCTTTACCCTTGCTGGAGGCAGCTGCGTTTCAGCGGGATGACAGTCTGAGCGGCTGGTTGATAGGGGACAACGGGTATCCACTGAAGTGGTGGCTGCTCAATCCCAAGAGCCCTGTTGAACAGAGGTATAGCCGAGCTTTTGAATGTGCTGCTATTGTAATTTAGCAAACATTTGGATTACTCAAAACTGATTGGTTTATTAAATCTTTCCAGAACCGCTGTCAAATAATTGAATTGTTTTGTATTCTGATTTCCACGAGTGCACCTCATCGCTACAAAACGCCATGTAAACAAATGGCAAAATGTGCCACTGTTTCTGTTGCTACACACATTTGGAAATTGTTTGAGCTCTTGAAAAAAACCCTGAATCAGACACAAGTCGCCGAGCAATTTGGTGTTTCCATTTCTGGTGAGTTGCTTCACCATTCTTGTATAGTGCTGCTGCATTTTGTGTGTAAGGGTGCTGTGTTAATTTAGTTTGACAGTTTATTAATGTTAAGTTAATCCTTAAGTAACTCCCACTATTTTTGCCTCTGCCATTTTGATAGACCGAAACACACCCACCAGCTAATTTCATAGTACAGAGCGATTTAAGCTTTTTGATCGTGTTTTGCTTTAGTTTTATTAACATTACTTTGTCTGTTATTTTATTATTATAGTTTATTAACATACACTTGCCTATTGTTTTGCTTTTACTTATTCAGTTCATTTCATATGTTGATGCACGTGCGTCATGACAAGTAATACACATGTATTTATTTATTGGTTGATTCATGTTGTGCCTGGTGTCTAACTCTTACAGAACACTTCCCAAGGGGCGTTCTCTTAGCCGGAGACTACTGTACTTTGGAAATATAGAATAGATGTTTTTTTTTCTATTTTAAAATGTTTTTTGTTTGTTCTGTAAATTTAATTTCAGGTTTAGTTTAACAAAAAAACTATAGAGTTAAACTTAATTTTAGTAGCTGAAAAACATGTCTTTTTAAAAGTTGATAATTTTTCTGAACTGATATAGATAGACCTGTCCTGGTCATCCCTTTTATCTGTTGTTTTTAAAAATGAATTTGACATAGTGTATTCATAATTAACTGGCAGAGTGAACTTAATTTAGGTATAGTTTTCTCATTTCATCTTGATATATATTGATGTAATGAAGGAGACCTGTCATATCTGCAATAAAATACAGACCCTGTAGTTGATTTTCTTGCACACTGCATTATTAAATAAAACAGATTTGGAAGAAATAGGATGGCAATAAATATTTCTCATGAAGCTGTGAGGTGCACTGCAGGAATTGGAAGTGTATCTGTGAAATACACCTCCTTTTAAAACTATGTAATAAAGAAATGATCTATCAATACCAAATAATGACCATAATCAGAAAGATATGTAAAAATATAGCTTATAAAAGATTTCCTTTATTAACTGTCATCATCTGCAGAATATATGTTCAAATAAACGTTGTGTAAGAACAGCGCTCGAGATTAATGGGTCCCCCGTGAGAAGGCAATGTCGAGCGGGCGAGTGAGTGAAAAATAGGCATCGGGACGGTAACATGCAGATATTGTCCAGACGAATGTACGACAGCGGGTCCCCAGTAAGGGTAAGTAGTTCAGCTGTCCGAACCAAGAGTAATAACCCCCCCCAACCCCCCCCCCCCCCCCCCCCCCCCCCCCCCCCCCCCCCCCCCCCCCCCCCTTTCTACAAAACAACTTAATTTCCTTAAAAGGACCAGACACCTGATTCAATTTAGCACCCATTACAAGAACCTGAATTTGTTTCCTGCACTGCATTAAGATGAATAGTCATACTGAATATGTAATGTCAACAGAATTTTCTGATAGACATGTGCTACATTTCTAAAGCTTATAAATAGGTTTTGAGCTTAATAATGACTTCTTGATGTAAATCTTTGTTCTGAGCTTAATAACGTCTTTGCACAGAAATTAGCTTTTTTATGTTTTGCTCGTTCTCTTCTGCTGCGGTGTCCTCATTATTGAGAATGTTGCTCACCCTCCAGCCACCAAATGAGACCAGAACTTTAGGTCATTCTACTGTGATAAATCTATGAAAAATACACTTTTCCAAAAAATGAAAGCAGCAACAATTCAAATTTACATTTTTCTAAACACATTAATAAGCAGAATCTTAATTGAGTATTTCAAAGGAGCACTCTTTACACCAGAGGCTCCCAAACTTTTTTTCCTGCACAACCCCATTTTGAGACCTAAAAATGTATGTGACCCTGGAAAGCAACCAAAGCAACAAAACTACCAAAAAAACACAGCAACCAACACATTAATACGTTACTTAATGTACTCGCCAAGTCTAATGTGACATGCAGGCTTGCATGCTGTGACACAGCTTCTCAAAACTGATTGAAACTGCACATCTAATTTCTGATGTTACATCCATGGTGGTTCGATACTCGAGACTTGATGCACACAAGTTCAGAGAATCCAGCTCCACACAAATAAATGCTGGCAAATGGCACTATCATTTTTAAGGCGTGTGTTGAGAGTGCAGGATATTCACTCTTGACACTGAATCAGAACTCCGGGAGAGAAAGTCGGGCATATGTTCCTTGCAAGAGTCTATCACAGGAAATGTCAATTGGCTGTTCGATTTCAGCTGCTGTCAAATCCATAGCATCAGGTGTGCACCGAAAGAGGTTTTGCACCCAATCATATTTTGCCATGTCTAAGTCACGGGGGGGACGGGACGGGACACGGGACGGGACACACGACACAAACTGTGTCTCCAGCTGGCTGAGATGCTCAGTCATGACCTCTGTGGGTGGCTGAATAATTTAATTGTCAGTCAGGAACTTGCAAAGCTGTGGGAAGGATTCATTGTTTGACTTTCAATAGATTATGCATCCAGAAAGCCATTTTATTTAACAAATGCTGTGATTCGATCGCTCGTTTGAAAGATGTTAATGTTCTTTCCTTGCAAACCTGCATTCAGTTTTGCAAATATGTCTGTGGTATAGTCTTTTTTTGATTACAGAGAAAATTGACAAATTCTGGTTTTTTGAGGTCCATCGCATAGGCAAGCAGATGTACTCTCAGTTCAAAAAATTGTTCTAGTACCCTTCCTCTTGAAGGCCAAAGAACTTCAGTGTGAAACAAAACCACGTTATGATCAGACCCCATGTCTTCGCGCACGTCTGTTTGCAAAACTGTGTGAAGAGGGTGAGGCTTGATGTAGTTCACAATGGATGTGGCCTGCTGTAAGACTGCACCTAGATCTTTGCTTAAATCTTTAGCTTCCAGTTGCTCTCTGTGAGTCCAGACTGCAAACCAAGCAACCCTCTTCACTAAGTTGGGCAGCCCTGCTTTGTGGACTGCCACAGACAAGGCCCGCTTTCCTTCACTGGAAAAATGCTATGGATTTCCCCGTGTATTCCTTGTGAGGGGTTTCCAAGTGTCACTGCAATTTATTTGGCTTCATGCTTTTGCTATATAACACCTTGTGACATATAGGCAATTTGGCTTTTCTTCATTTATCACAAAAACTCTGGTGAAGCCATACTCAAGGAAAGCTTCACTGTATTTGCGAGCACAATTTTGCCCTCCTCTGTTGGGAGGTGATGCTCCTCATATAAAAAAAACAAACAAAAAAACCCACATCTTTTAATAATTAGCAAATCAAACTTGGGGTGGTATGGGGTGTCTTTCAGTGACATGCATCTGATACTAGCGTGTGGGAGGGCCATATTTGGTAACAGAGTTACGTGATTGGTTAACGGCAGTAGAGCCTATGCAGTCTTGCATGAAAGATAGGTTATCACACTGCCCTGAGAGGCTACTGCGCCTTGCAGTGTGCAAGCCGGCGAGACAATGAGGTGGCTTCTTACCACCCCATCCATTGATGGAGCGACCCACTTGGGGTCGAGACCCACAGTTTGTGAACCACTGCTTTGCACACTGAAATTAACAGACAACTACATGTCATTATGTATGTGACATCAGTGATACACATCTAAACATGAAACCCAGGGAAATTCAAATTCCTGGAGACCAATTTTTCATACAGTTCATAGTGGTCCATAGGAATGTTCCAGTATGGAGTATGGGTTCCCCTGGCATTGATGCAGTCTCTACGTTCATAATGACTACATCGATGTAGTTATTCTCCGCTATCCAAAGAGACTCAAGATTCAAGTTTATTATCGGCTCTAGATTTTTTAATCAATGTATACAAGGGAAGAGTCTACAAGAGACTGTTAAGGTACACAAGTGTTACAGTAGATTTTATACAGTGTTCTATAGGGTAAGGTGTGTCTCTGGGTGGAATGTCACAGGAGTTTGTGATAAGGCCTTTTTGCTCATTAAATTTTTGTCCTGGGCAGTTCTTTCCGGGGACAGGGTGTAAATCCTTTTGATCTTATGAGGTGTTGACTGTGGTGTAACTTCTCCGTTATTGCAGCACACGATAAAATCAAAACAGAGACAGTCCCATTGGGGATGGGGAGTACTGTTGTTCAATACAGGGTACACACGTAGCACACAAGATATAAAGTTTGTCAGAAATAATTCTGGTAGATTACGTTTTAGCAGATCCTGTACCATTCTTCAGTCAGTGCATAGAGGGTTATGATGCTGATGTACACAACTTCCTAGAAGGTCCCAGGGGTGTACCATAGAATTAAGGTCTGAACTTCTTTCTGGCCTGTCCATAACTTCTATCTTCTCCTGCTCAAGGCAATTCATGACCATCCTGGCAGAATGACAACAAGCATTATCTTTCAAATTGGTCTTACTGCAGGGTCCAAGACAAAGTTCCATTGAGCTGTAAATCCACCCCTTTGATGTACAGTAGGATCCATGCAAGTGAGTCTCATCCAAAATGGTCTTAATCAAGAAAATAGTTATCCTCAGGCTCTCCATACTTGAACATGTCGATCATTTATGAACAGATGAAATTTGGATTCGTCACTGAAAAATCATGTACGTCGAGCAAGTAATCAGCAGTCTCTTCAGGTTTATTGAGAAACTTACTCAAAATGACTATTAAACTTGTGTCTACAAGCTATGTAATTTAAAATCATTCTTAAAGTCATTCATAACTAACTTTTAACACAATAATGGTACAACTGCATAGTCGCTATAGCTTGGCTTGGCAAGTTTTATGACACCTTAGACCAGACAGTCAGATAGCATTTTGGAAGGTGAAGAGTTAACACTACGTTTGGCCAGTGCCTTGGTCTAATCAACAAGCTTTGAAGTAGATCTGGTTAAGAATGTTCTGGAGTCGGTGTTAACAACCCAATCACCACAGCATGTCACACAGACAGTAGTCTGAATTAAATATGTGGGAATTGCTTATATTAAAATTAATTTAAGCATGGATTTCCTTGACACCAGGATGTCTAGGGTACAAATCTGTGGTTTGATAACGTGACCACAATCTGGAAATAACAGAATTGGTCACACCAAGTTGACCAGCTGTTCCCAGATTCCATCATTTAAACAGCACTGTCAGTCTGGACTTCAGTCAAATATCTTCGCTGCCACCACCTGGTATAATTAGAGGCCATGATTCCCAAACCAACAACAACAAACAATATTATCATCTTAGCAGCAACTTGACTAATGGTCAGATCTGGGGTACCTGCTTGTAAGGGGGTCCAGCCAGTGCAAAATGCATCTCACTAGCTGTCCCAATGTATTGAAGAGCATGTAAAATGTCTACCTGGTGAATGCCTTAACAACTTGACAATGTTTTTGGTGTTATTTTTACTATAATTTTTAATGTTTAATAAAAGGTGAGGAAGTTGATTTTTCAAGCTTTGTTTAACAAAGGTACATTTAAAGCCACAGAGTACCATTGAACATACTTGCAGTGTTTGGAAATAGTAAACATTCAGAGAACTGAATTACTGAACCATGTTAGGATTTATATACACTACTACTTTTATTGTAATTCACAGGAACAAAGATGAATTACCAGGCAAGGCAAACGTATTGCTAGTATGTGATAACATAATTTTAGGAAAGACTGATAGATAAAGTTACACTTAAAAAAATCATCTGCAATTTTACTAAGGGAGAAAAACTTTCCCAAAAACACACTCCTGCTAATATGGGAGGAAATGTTAAAATATGTGAGTTTCCAGCTGCCTGATATAATGTTTTATTTAGCATCAGGTTTTGAAATGTCCCTGTCTAGCAGAGTGCCATATGTTGCGTCCCTATTAGTAAGCAAAGGTTCTGAGTCTGTTCCTGGTCACAGAGGAGTGCCGTCCATTCCATCATTTATTGATAAGACTAGGAAACGAAGAATCTAATGAAATTATCAAAGTTCTTGAATTAATTATGAACATGAATAAGAAAGCTAAGCTCTCTGGAGCCAGGGATCTCATTACCCATTCAGTCTCATCATCTTTTGGAGCAATGTGCAGGGGCTTGAGCTTCATCTCATGGACTTGGCTTTGGACTTCATTCAAAGTTGCGGAACTTACTGGCATCGTGGTCTTTGGTGGTTAATTTATTTTCTTTTCCTTTGTACTGTCGTTTGACCGACAAGCAAGATCTTACAGCAAATGAGGCTCTGCTATCACAATAAGGTGTACCTTTGTATTTGTGTTTTTTTTTTTTTTTTTTTTGTGACTTTGCCCATGTTAATTCTTTGGATAGCTTTTCAAAGAGAAGAAGAAAACAGACCTTCTGAACATTTTGGATTACAGAGATATGCTGATGTTTCAGCTTTTTTTTTTTCTTATATATATATATATTATTTTTTTTGTGTGTGTGTGTGTGTGTGTGTATATATATATATATATATATATATATATATATATATATATATATATATATATATATATATATATATATATATATTTTTTGTTTTGTTTTAAAAGGTCCCTTTAGGTAAGCAAAGGCCACTGCTTGAAAGAATTTGATTTACAGTATTATTGCTTTGCCTAGATACATTTTCATTTGAAAGCTTTACAGCTAAGGCTTTGGAAGATGGACATTGTTAAATTACTTAATAAAGTATTTTGTAATCGGCTTTTGCGTTGGCTGTGCAGTATGTACAGGCGACTTCTAATGTCTGCAGTACCTTTCCTGTGTTTCTGCAGTTGTTTTCTGCTAAACTCTGCAAGATTAGAGTCCTCTTGACCAGAGCTATTTATAGGGATATGCTGAACTGTTTTCTTAAAGAGAAATATTTCATGTAATTTACTGAATGGTGTCTATTTAGATAAAACGCTAACCTTTTCCAGTGCTTGCCTGCAAAAGTGCTTTCAAATCAGTCTGAGGAAAATGTTTAATGCCACACTGTGTTTTTCATCATTGCAGATTTGTTGGTGACTTGTTTCGGTACAGTTTAATGGCAGTGTCTTTCAGCAAAATATATGGACTAATTCATATTTTTTATGTTTGTTTTTTTTGTTTGTTCTTTTCACAGGCTGCTGCTATATTCAATTCAGCCTTTGGAAGTTTTCTGGTGAGTGGCTGTGTTTTAACTTTCTTAGATGAATACTGAGTTATTAATCTTGTGCTGCACACTGTGTGATTAGCCACAATGAACTCTTTTTTTGGAGAGAATAAACAGAGCCTCTGTATATAGAAGTCAATACTTAATAAACTCAAGACTCAAGGGACAAAGAGAAACACTGGTCTCATTTTGTAATGCTCATGAATATATAATATATGTGTGTGCATTTTAATAACTCTAAATCTGTGTTTATATAGTGCGTGTGTCTGTTTTTGTAACAAGATTTGTGATATACCTTATATAGGGCTACATTTACTTTTGCTGTAAGCTTGCTTACAGTTTAAAAAAAAAACTAGATATAAACAGCTTAGAATTTCAGTTTAAGGGATATGTGTATGTAAATTGGATATTTTTTGTGTTTCTTTTCCAATTGCATTTATTTGCTTTAAAGCTGGTTTATAGGAGATTTATTTATTTATTTATTTATTTGTATATTGTAAACAAAAAAGTTACTCTGTGGTCGTTTCATTAGTAACTAAAATCTATGCGACTGTTTCAGGTCAGTCAAGATCTTAATAATTTAGTGCATTTTTACTCACCACTGCTGATTTATGGTGGAATAACTATACAATACACGTTTCAGCTTAAATATGATATTTTTACAGTGATCATTCTGATGCGTTATCTGAATTGACAGAATTGATTTCTCTGCAGATAAGTCTTTGAAAAAGGTTTCTATCAATATATAGATCCTTTTTAAGAGGTCCGTCAAATAACCATTACTTGTATGAAGGGTCCTGGGAAAGGAAAACACGGTCTTGCGTACTCCAATGTAATTGTGGAAGAAAAGATAAAGCACCAATTAACGTGACGTGTACAAAGTTCAGTGGTATTGTTTATCATTATTTTCAATAATAATTATACTACTAATAATACAAAAAACACTGCAGTTAGTTTCTTTGATTCCTTTTTGTCAAGAATCAAAGGTTATGTCACTAATGGGTTAAGAAATATGTGTACACATACACAAGTTGGCAAGTTTAAAAATAGTACTTATACGTAAGTGCCATGGAGAGGGTGAAATACTACAGAGATTTGTGTGCATGTACAGTACACTGCAGTTGATACACAATCATCATCATCATCATCATAATAGCTTGCCATTAACAGACATGTAAAAATAAGGAAAATAAAGTACTTTTGTAACTTACACTAGAATCTGTACCACAGTATATTACTATCAAGTTATCTTTTGTTTATGTATCTGTTTGCCCATTCATAAAACTGGAAATGTTTACACTTGAATCTACCAAAACATTTCTTTGTGTTTTGTATAACTATTTAAACAGTACATTCAGCAGGTTAAACACAACTCTGTCACTACAGAAAACTTTTATTTCAAGTGTCAAAAGTTCAGTATTTAGAATGAGATATTTTACATATTCACGCTGGGCTTTTTAGTGTCCCTTGCCTAATTTAATATGCAACATTTTAAGATCTAATTGTTAAGGAAAACTGTGTTTTTATGTAGCAGCAATGGTAATAACTAATGACGGATGAATAAAATTTACATACATTTCAGACCAAGAGAATATCTGATCATTGTGCCACAGAGAATTGCTCTAAGTTAGGAAGTTAATTTCATTATCTCCTCCCCCCATTTAAGCCCGCTGCTTTACAATAATTGGAAAACAGAATAAATGATTAGATTTTATTACACAATGGGCTTTAATAAAATCTGATGGCATGTTAGCTTTACAGAAAGGGTGCCAATTACGCACGGTAGCATTGACGTGATTTGTATTATTATTATTTGAAAGTGACGGTGAGGAAATGTAATGGAAGAATGATCTTCCTTTTTCATTTTACACAATACAAAAGTGTTTTTATATCAGTATCTAACCATTTTCATGACAGCCGTTTGCACTGCTGGTATAGCATAGTTTAAATGCAGCAACTTCACTTTTTTGATTTGACATACATTTTCTTGGGTCCATATGTTTCTTTTAAATTGTACTTTTGTTTTACAAAATCCATAATATATTTAGACTACTTATGATATCTCTTCCACACATAACATTTAGCACTTTCATAGTGTGTTGTGTTGACAGTGCAAGTGCAGTCAATTGCTACATATATATATATATATATATATATAATCTGTTGCACCCACGTTATGGTAAACAACTTCCATAGTATGTAAATGATAGTAATTTTATAAAGTTCAATACACAATCACTTGCATGCGTAATGTTATATATTGGTAGTACTTCTAATTTAAGCCATAATGTTACATAATATGGGTCAATGAGTAGTTGCGATGCAATTTACTGTACATGGTAAATAGTTCATATTTTCACATCATAAATACAATTGATTATCAATTTTACTGATTTTTTTTTTTCTTCCTTAAACTGATCATAGGGAAGTACAAAGTACGTTGCTCCATCTACAAATACTCATGTAAAGATAAATACCATTATACCTTAATCAATCCCTGCAATACTAGGTTTTAAAAGCTATCTTTAAACAGAAAAAAAGACTATCTACTATTCAGATAAAGCAATTCTTCACTCATTCTGGCACAACTGTGCAGAAAGTAACTGTATTAGTCACAGTGTTCATTTTTCTTAGAAATTTGTGACATGAATTTAATTATGGGAATGACCAGCAACTACAAATTTAATTTTGGTAGGTTGGGACAACTTGATTTTTTTTTAAGAATGATGGATTTTGTGTTTTGGCCCTCTACCCCCCCTTCTTCATTGTTTCTGGAATGCAGATACAATTTTAAAAAGGGAAGGCTTCACTTTATAGCTTTCCGCTGGTTCTCTGAAAGTATACTGGATGCTTCAGAACACAGCTTTGTTGTTGAGTGCTGCTCACTTAAATTACATATTCAAGCAGTACATTTAAGTGCTTTCTGCTGTGGTAAGCAGGTGTGCTACAGCTCCAAACCCAGAGTATCAAGACATTCCTGATGTCATGCTTTAAAATATTAGAATATGTGAGAATGAGCTGATGCTTTTTCTCAAATTATTATTTTTTTTTTTTTTGTCCTTTTTAATATGCTTTCAGAAGTTAGTCATTATTTTTAATAATGGTTTGAAAGTTCAGAGCTAGATAAAGTACAAAAAAGATCTGTTCCTTCTGTTGCCCCTCTATATGAATTGACATAGCCAGTATCACACACACACATTAACAATCTTGCCTCCAGGTGCCCATTACAAGCTGGACAAACTCAAGGTTTTCAGAGGAGGTTGCAGTATGAAACTCTATCCCTGTGTTTATCATGTTGGCTCCTCCAGTGTTGACTCTGTGTTAAAGTCAAAATGCCATCCGTATCATGTTGTGTTCTTTTCTACTAAACCTTGTGAAACTAAAGCCAAGTATACAAAGAAACATGTTTCCCGAAACATTTAGTATTCATGAAATCAGGAGACATTCTTTGAACATTTGACTTGGTGATCATGTGACTAAGCAAGACAGCAACTCCATCAGAAGACAACATGTTTTGAACAGCTGCTAGGATTGTATAGACATGGCACTACTTAATTACATTAAAAGAGGAATGTTTCCTTAATGAAAGGTAGGTTTTTTTTGTATGCTGGTCTTAAGGAGAGTAATTTGGTGTCTGCCCAAGCTGGTCCACAACAGCCCGTTACTTAGCCCAGCAGATTAGTCACTGGGCTGTTTTTGCATCTGGAGGTTTGGGTTTGAATCTGGCTCAGGTGAAATACATTTGTGGTCTAAGTTTAGCCTCCAGTGCTTTCACGAGACGAAAGCAACACACAGTTCATCACAGTTTGGTATAATTGGCAGTCTGTGCTTGAGAGCGGCCTGAGACTGAATGAATTGAATGTTCTAGTCAGAATTTCGGTGTGTTATCAGTGTTATATGGTAGCCAGGGCTATTACACTAAAAAAATAAATAAAATACTTGTGCAATGTACAGTGCAATACATATGCACTGCCTTGTAGAAGAAATAAGGTTCAGTGCTTTAGTGTTTTGCTTCACTTCACAGCCTCAACTTTGTTGAGTGTATACTATAACTAAAGATTTATGGTATGACATTTGCATACAATGTTAGTTTAAACCAAATGATTTCTCCACAAGAAGTATAGTAAACCTGGCTCTTATTGTAAACAGTATTAAATTAGGTAGGTAGGTTAACCCATTGAATTCATACAGTTTTGTTCCTATTCACCTGGGGAAAGACTTAAGTATATATATATATATATATATATATATATATATATATATATATATATATATATATATATATATATATATATATATATATATATATATTAGTACCAGTCAAAAGTTTGAGTACACTTGCTGGAAACTATTTTTTTTTTTTTTCATAATTGACAGTGTTTTATGTTGTATACGTTTCATAAATACTTGAAAATGAAAACACATGTTAGAATATACAAAACAAAACATAAGGAGTATCAAACCAATGTTCAAGAAAATTGAAAATTGTCTCCAAATCTTGGATTCCTCAAAATAGCCACCCTTTGCCTTAATAACAGCCTCACAAACACAAGTCATTCGGTTAACAAGTTTTAGCAGGAAATCACCCGACATGTCTTCCCAGCTCTTCTGCAGCAATTCCTAGAGATGTAGGGCACTTGTGGGTAGCTTTGCTTTGACTCTTCTGTCCAGTTCGTCCCATACAAGTTCTATGGGATTGAGGTCTGGATACTGGGCAGGCCAGGTCATTAGATTGAGTTGTCCTTCACTTTCCTTCTTCGCCAGATAGTTCTTGCACAACTTTGAGGTGTGTTTCGGGTCATTATCTTGCTGAAGAATGAAGGACTGCCCAACTAGCCATAATCCTGAGGGAATGGCACGCCTCTGAAGTATGCTATGATAGAAATGCTGGTTGAGCTTGCCATGGACTGGGTAAAGATCACCAACTCTGTCACCAGCAAAGCAGCCCCAGACCATGACACTGCCTCCTCCATGCTTGACAGTGGGAACCACACATGCAGAACTCATGTGCTCGCCCTCTCTGCGTCTTACAAATACTCAGTGGTTGGACCCAAATATTTCAAATTTTGACTCATCAGTCCATAAGACTGACTTCCACTCCTCAAATGTCCAGTTTCTGTGTTTTTTGGCCCAGGCAAGTCTCTCTTCCTCTTATTCTGCACTATTAACAATGGTTTCTTTGCAGCAATTCTTCCAGTTAGGCCAGCTTCACACAATCTCCTCTGAACAGTTGATGTTGAAACATCTGTACTTCTAGTAGCATTTAACTGAGCTTGTATTTCAGGGGCAGTTAATCACCGGTTTTGCAGACTTGTGACTCGAATGAACTTGTTCTCTGATTCTGAGGTCTGCCTGACCTTGTTTGGTCCTCATGAATGCCAGTTTCTTCAAATCGTTTGATGGTCTTGGCCACAGCAGTTACAGACACTGTAGTTCTTGCGACTTATGATTATCAGCTTATATAAGTGCACGTGTCATATAATGAAATATTATGTGTTTATAGACTAGATTAAACCTTTACAAGCATAGATAATCAAGCAGGTGTACTCAAACTTTTGACTGGTACTGTGTGTGTGTGTGTGTGTGTGTGTGTGTTATATATATATATATATATATATATATATATATATATATATATATTTTATATATATATATATATTTATATATTATAATATAATTATCTATAAAAAACAACAATAAAAGATTAAGGAAGTAAAAAAGATTCAAATAAAAATATTACGTTTATTTACAGTGTTGCAGGTTTAAAAATGTTTTTAATTTGTAATTTTTTCTGGGCTTAATGGAGCTGAACAGCTTGGGTAAAAAAAAAAAAAAAAGAAAAGTTTGAGAAACCCTGCTTTAGAGGATGCTAGGGCTTTCTAACATAAAAACCTTTCTGGGTGACCTAACCTGTTTGTGCACTTCACACATTTACCAAAACCACTAATCAGAACCAAAAGACATATACTGAGATGACTATAAAGGAAAACTAAAACCCAACATAATATCACAAAGGAACAACTCGGTTTTAATCACTGCTTATTTAAGGGTTCAAATTTAGTTTTGTGAGTTGGCTCCAGCAATAAGAAGCTGAAAATATGTCATGGCTGCTAATTGCTAATCCTGGTTTGACAAATGATAATGCATTGGTATTCCTTTTTTTTTTTTTTTAACTATGGCACAAATGAGCACTGCTTTTTAAATGTACCACCTACTGTGTCACTATGAGAAATATGGAGTGGTAGCAAACATTGTGTCCAGTGAAAACCTTTCACTTTGCTGTCACTGTGGCATATGTTTATCTAATGTGATGCACAATAGATTAAATACTGGTCTCATTAAATCCCACATCCCTAGTGTCTATTAAAAATGCTGTGGAAAAATTAAAAATTGCCCAGGTCAGGACTATAGGAATGTAGTGCATTAGCTGCCTCTGTAACATTCAGGCCTGTCTGGAAACTGGTGCTCAGCACATGTGCAGTAAGAGCAGCTGCTTTGCTCAGCAGCACTGCACAGGACCAAGATACTTGCTTGTTGTTGCTTGTCGAACCAGTACCGACCAAGTGTTTAGTACACAGAACCGGTACAGAACCACTCCCGCTCACGTCTTGACCTGCCTGGTCAATATATAAGCAGATCGAGCAACAGCTGTACAACCCTATACTGTACACTGTATTGCTTTCTCCTTGCATCATGCCTGGGTTCTGTCCCAGTGAGATATGTAAGGCCAGTCTGCCTATGGAGGACAAGCCCAGCAGGTGCTCTTCCTGCCTGGGGCCAGAGCATGCCAAGGAGGCACTGGTTAATCACAGCTTCTGCGATTTTTGTGCCTCATTCTCCAAGTGCATGCTTGAGAAGAGGTTATCCCTCAGCTATAAGGAACGGCGGCACGTCCTTAACGGTAAAGCTCTCCCTGTTGGCAGAGCTCACACCGCTAATCAAGAGGGCCACTGCAACCTTGCAAGTGCCCAGGCTTACAGCAGGGGAAACAAGGCAATCCATTTTTGATGATGAGCCTACCGCCTCTCCCATATCCTCCCCCAGTACAACCAGATTTTCTATGTGAAATCCAGTATTCCTGAGATAGTCCAGCAACAGTTCCTGCTGTTTCCCGTACGATGGATGACCTATTTAGGGTGCATGTTGTGGAAAAGCTGGGCCTAGCCCATTTTCCGCCAGTTGAGGCTTCCATTGCTGCTTTGGTCCAGGCACCTAATTTGGCGCTGTTATCCAAGAATGCTTCCTTCCCCTGACAAGCAATGCCGGGTTTCTGAGGTGATCCTCAAAAGGGATTATTCAGCTGGGGTGTTCGCTGCATGGCTGGGGAACTATAACAGCATTCTGGTAGCATACCAGTTGCATCTGCAGCAGTCCCTGTCCACAACAGCTGGATGAGCTGCGCCTGGTGAACAAAAACCTGTTCCGTGTGTACTTATATGTATACTTAACGGACAGGCTGTAGGCAGAAACCTGGCTGCACTGGGGGAGCTGGCAGGCAGCTTTGGATTTCCTGGGCACGGGTGCCTGACGGGGACAAAGCTAAAGAGCTGGTTCGCCTGCTTGCCAAGCGACCACCTCCAGCACATAAACCAGTGGCAAGCTGGTGCCCTAGAGCCCAGCAGCCACAAAAACCAGCACAGCTGGCTGCACCCACTGCCAGAGGTGATTCTCCAGACAGGCCTGTAGCTGCTTGCAAACAAACCCTTTTTTTAATTATTTTTTTTTAGGCTTGCTTCTTTTTGTTTCACACCAGAAAAATTAAAGCGAACTTAAGTTTCTTTTGAAGTGCATTCAATTTCGTTTTTTTGGTTCACTTGCAGCTTCATCCAGACTAGAGTTCTATTGGTTTCACATTGCACTTTTCCAAACACACTCGGCTCTCTTGCTGATTTACTAGTGCAGAAGTTCTGGAAAAACGTTTACCATCATGCCTGTAGCCTTGATGATGTCCATGTCTTTTGCTTTATTTAGTGCTCACAACATCAAATCTTTGCAGAAGAAACGTAACATGCCGAAAGAGAGCATTTGTCAGAAAAACACTGTTCTTTTGGAGGAAGTGCCAGAGGAAATTATGATTATGAAAAAGCTTTACATATTGTACACTCTCAATTGCAATTTAGCTGTTATTGATGATAATAATAATAATAATAATAATAATAATAATAATAATAATAATAATAGCTTGTTGTGAATGTTGTACATGTTACAGTGTGGTTTGGTGAGATACGAATGCAACAGGAGCTGGTTTACTAAACTCATATGAAGCACTGCAAATGCAACAATGTCTGTACAAACAGTACCGCTTTGTCTTGGTACAATGTTTTCCTGCGAGTGTATATGGGACAATAAAACCAGACACAATACATGTGCTAAATAGTTAATCAATTGTCATTTTGTATTTTTTCTAGGACTTTTCTTTGCCTTGTGACAGTTTGCTATTTTGTTTAAAGAATCCGCATACTGCTGGTAAATCTCGCACACTGGTATTAGCGTAATGTCACTGAGTAACACCAATTGCACCATTTAATAAATCAGCCCCATGGTATTTTTTTGTGATGTGATTTTAACCCTGATGCAGCTCCTGAGCGGTCAGCGGTGGAGACTGTCGACTAGCCGTGTCCTGCTCAGCCAGGCATGGGGATCTCCTATCCCTAAACTAACTCCCTGTTCATTGGGCAGTTCTTCCAACTCCAACCTCAGAGTATACACATGATCGTTGGTTCATTGCAGCTTCCTTCTCCCAGTCATTCTCCCGTCGTTCAGCAGCACAGACGGGCCGATGCTTTGGCAGCAGCGGCACTCTGACTACTATGGCTTACAGCAGTCCTGAGCTGTATAATCGGGACCCTTTTATTCCTGGCGCTCTGCTGCACCATGCCCACCTGCTGATTAGGAGCTTGCAGCTGGGAAACACTCCCAAGCTGCTTGTTCCCACAACTAAACATAGCAGCCAGGCTGGGACACACAAAAAAGGTTCTCCATTAAAACCAATCCTGTTCTTATTTATACAATCACTACACTATCATTTACAATAAACAATCACAGAAGTCCCCTCCTTATGTGCATGGCACAAGACCTGCTACAACACCCTACAGAATGCCAAGGCAGTGTCCACGCGTTCCCAGTATGGGTACAAGTAGGGAGTCTCTTAGGACGTGGTGTCTGCCTCATGAGTTCGACCCCACGACTTGTCCCATGGCAGTTATACTGCAATTTTTGACCAGGGGAAATTCCCCTCTTTGTTAAAGGTCTATCTGGTAGCTATTTCAGCTTGCCATGTCAAAATTAACACTCCCCAGGAGCTCACTTCCTGGCGTGGCAATTTTTGAAAAGGGCTTGGCTGCTTCGTCCATCTGTGAAGGACATTGTTCCTCGCTGGAGGCTAAATGTGGTGCTTAAAGCACAAATGAAGCCTGAAGGTGATTAGATAATAAACAACATGTCACACAATGATGCAAAGTTAACAGTTTTTAGTATAAACAGCACACAGCTGTGATATTTAAGAAAAAGGAAAGACATTTCTTGTATTCTCTCTGTATGACATGCCTTTCAGGCAGGTATCATTCATCTTTTCATCTTTTTTTCTTGTGTTTTTCATTCTCATCCTGTTCCTAGTTGAATTTTTAAAATTTAATTCACTACTGCCATATTACCTATGACATGAATAACAAGAACCACACAAACCTACTTCAACCATTGTATTATGTGTAATGTGTTGATAACAGAAAAAAATAACTCGAGGGCCACAGTCTTTTTGAGTTTCAATCCAACTTGAGCTCCCAATAAGTTTATTTAATCATTATTTGCTGAGGTTGACATATTTAAAATGAGTTTAGGTCTTTTACGTTTTTTTTTCATTTTTTTGTTTTTTTAATGGTCTTGAAGCAAGCACGCAACGTTGAATTGAATGGGTGGGCCAGTGACATCCATAAATAGGGGCTGTCAATTAAAATGAGTGTCGTTGATATGAGGGTTGTAGTGTCCGTCTTGGTAAATATATGGATACCCATAAGTATTTACTTTACCCTTACGCATTTGACTGGTTTAATTTTACAACATTTCATATTGATTGGTTTAACAATACAACAACATCTGCAGTTCTTTTTGCTCGTCTGACAAACTAAAGTTTGCTACTGCTCTTCCTGCAGCCGTCAGTGTTACTCCCAACCACTCCCACAGCCTTCAGTTCCTCTCCCATCCATTCCTGTGAGATTTAAAACTCTTTACTCTTTATTATACTCTACAGTGAACAAACAGTAGTTATTGGGATCTGTGTTTAAGAAGGAATTTACTCTTCATCTCGGGAACTGCTTGGCCGATTTGGTTGAAACTAGGCAAGGACATTTATTATGAGTTACTGTTCTGCTTGATGAGGACTGCGGACGCATGCACTGCTGATGCGTGTAATGTGATGTTGTAGGGTCTTGGGTGTATGTTTATTACTTATATACGGTAGCTTAAGTCACTGATAGCTTTACTGAGAGTAGAACAGCAGACAATTACCATTTATTGAGGCAGAAGATTTTACACTATAATGTTTTTTTGTTTTTTTTTTCTCTGACAGACCCAAAGATTGCAGTGTTTATCCTGCTTAACAGGAAATGGTTTCAAGCAGTTCCTTCAACAACAGCACCTTGAGGTCTAGATTTAAAATAGCCAAGATTGAGACTTTGTAATTGCTTAATATATAATTCATATGAATACAAATCATGGTAGTGGCTGTTGTTGCTTAATAAGAACTTTTTAAAAACATTATGGATAAAAATATAAAAGTTGAAAGTGGAAAGGAATTGCTTGTCTATGATTTTCTTCATAGGAATGTCTTGAATGATTTTGTTTCAAAAGAATATTTTACAAATGATCCAAAAGAAAGGTTACGTTGGGTAGGAAAACAGCAGTGAGTTATCGAACGAGTGTCCTGGTTTCTTGGTAGATAATGATCTCTTGGAACAGTGTTTTCTTTGTTCAAGTAACAGTGTAAAGATGAAAGATTTTTTCAGAATAGCACTGCACTTCACATCTGACTGAAGCAGGTGTTAGAAATGCAGATGAATAAGGGAGACAAAAGACGATACAAATTTAAAGTGAAAATGCTACTGGCACACCTTCTCTGTTGTTAACACATGAAGCCTGGGGAAGTTTAATTATTCATGTTATTGTGTGTGTGCGCGCACGCGTTGTTTCTGTAGTTGGAGAAAAGGTGTCTGTTTGTTTTGTATGCGTTTGACAGCTTGCATGTACTGTACTCTGCAGCTTGTACCATTTTTAATGATCAGATGAGGAACACATTTGGTGGCTAAAGTGCAGCTTCAGTAATAAAAAATAAACTTCTAGACTGAGCTTGGTTTTCAAATAAGTACAGACTTAAAGCCATTGGGCGAGTCCTTTCCTTTAATCTTGTGGTCCTTTGAAAATTAGGGCCGATGACTTTACTCTTCATTAAAAGGAAAATTATTTGAACTGGATTTTAAGGTATCTGATGGTTTTCAGCTTTTATAGCTTTAATAATCATTTCAGAATTCAGTGGGGTTTTTTTGTTTGTTTGTCCATTTAATAGAAGTAGCAAGCGTTTCCTACATTCTTGCATTTTTCTTTCAAGAGTATTTTAAATGTTTGTTTTTTTTTCACTTGTTTCTTCAGATAGCCTTACGGGTTTATGACACGTTAGGACATTCACTGGATTTGATCCATTGCATATCCCAGTGGTGGAATAAGTCTGATTGCATGGCAGTTTTTGGCGTTCCAGGTTTTACTGTGCAATTTTGTCTCTCATCTACATTTTCCAAATATTTAATGGCATACTATGTGTGTTCTATATTATTATTTCTGCTTAGATAATTATTTGCCATGCTTACTAACTATTCCACCAGAAACTCCTCAAGGATGTGGGGAAGTGAGGGGATGAGTCATAGTTGGTCCTTGGTTCTCCTGTGCAATGCTACTACGCATCCCCACAAACAGCCTTTTAAGGAAGCAGTTTTTTGCGGGAATATTTTGTAAGATGTTAAATAATGAAAAAAAACTACAACAGTTAATCAAACAGAACACAGAGTATTAGAAAGAGTGTGGATGATATAACATGTCCCTCCTAAGCCCTGGTGTGACTGTAAAAGATAGTAAAACATGGCTGCTATGGCAAATTCACAAGCTCTTTGTTACAGTCATTTAGACATACAGGGCCATATTTTCAAAGCGTTTCCTCCATTCTTTAATTAACTCCTGTTATTTATTTATTTATTTATTTATTATTTTTTTAAAGAGTGCCTAGGAGTATTTAGTTGTTTTGGTTGTAGTTTTGAAAATATAAAATATGGCCAATAGAGACGTCCTAAAATGAAACTTGGTTATTCATTTAGATAGACAAATGTTTCAAGTCTGTGTCAATGTCATAATGTCGCACTCATTTATATAACATACAGGAGCACCATATCTTTGTAAAAGCAGTGGACAAGACCTCAAATAATCTTGTTCCATCACACTCTCTGTCACGCCAGAGCTTAGGAGGGACACTTTGTTATCCACATGCTTCTAATACTGTGTGTTCTGTTTGATTAACTGTTGTATTTTTTCATTATTTAACATGCTTACAAACTATTCCTGCAAAAACTGCTTCCCTAAAAGTGAGGTGGAGACATTTTTTAATGTTGTAATCTTTGTTTTAAATATGTGCAGCTTATTTAGACTCAGTGTTGCAGCTGTCTGCCAACAGGTATTGTCTATAAAAGAGGTGTTGCCCCTCAGTGGGATTTGAACTGTGGAAACAAAATTAGTTGTCATTGTCCATGTAATATAACTGCAGCTATAACATTATTATTCTTACAGGTGTTTGTTCAAAGATGTGCAAAATAATCTGCAAGGTTTTGTAGGCTGTAGAAGGCACTGGCACTGAATTAATATGCAGTGGCCCATAACATAATTTATAAGGCTCCATTGCTAATTTGCCAATGTTAAATGTGCTCAATCAACTTTAGCTTGTGCTGATTTTTTTCTTTTTTATTATAACTCTTCTGACCCTTATCCCATGGTCTGCCTCTTTACTCAGACTGAGTAAGCTTTACTCAGACTAAGTAAGCTCAACTTACTCTGTCTGAAAGTGAGAAACTTTGGAACCTGATGCAACGGTCTACACTCTGCCAGTCTTTGCAGATCTGTATCTTAACCAAAAAAGTCAGAGCTGACTAGGATCACGTAAATCTTTTTCTAAGCATCAATATGCAGTAATTAAGGGGCTGAGGTAAGCAGGAACACTGAATTTTATATCGGTAACAGTAATGGAATAATTTGCAACCTTCATGCCAGCCGAGGCATCCTGCACTGATGTTGTTGATTTAAAACAGCAGCATTGACAACCTCTGGAGTTTTTCGACTCATTATCTGTAAGCCAAATACACAGTGCCACTTAAAATTCTCCCGTTGCAAGCCATTGCAGCCAGCATTTCCAGCATTATATTAGAGGTAATTAGATTTTTAAGTTTAATGCTTTCTTCCCAAAGGACTGGGCTCTTCATAGTAATTGTGAAGGTACAGTAAAAACAATATGGATGCTAGTGGATATACCAGATTGATATCACAACTATAGCAGTATTAATATTAGTAATAGTTTGAATATATCAGAAGATTTGGAGGTCAACCCACACTACTGCAATTATGGGCTCAGAACAGCATTTAGAGGGTTTTGGGCTGTTCATTATACATATCTCAAGTGATGTGGACCTATATGAACTTTTATGTATGAGTTTTGGTTTCTAGTTGGTTTGACTAATAGAAGCCTAACCTGGCAATTTCCTGTCCAAATTTGATTCAATGTTAGAAAAACCTTACGTTATTCATCATGATAACCAGGGTGTCAAAGGTTATGGTAGCCCAAGGCTCCTGAAAATCCTAATTGGCTTCTAGAAATCTCCCAAGTAGCCAGATTCATTATCCACATTGTTTGATCTGTTATTTTTCATTAGAGCACAGCTTTGCGATTGTATTGCAATGTACTGTTCTTGTCCATCCTATGTTTTGTTTCTGTCCATTGGGAAACAAAGAATAAAGAAGTTGGTTTCAGGGGGAGCAGAAAAAAAACAAAAAACACTTGAATCTTTTTTTTTTTTTTTTTTTATCCCCTAGCATGAATTAAGTGTGAGCTACTTTATGACAAACCTTTGTTGCCTTGTGAAAGAAAATGAAAAGGTATTCCCTTTTTAAAAAAAATTAATAAATGCATAAATAAATAAAATAAAAATCCAATTATTTTACAATAGTTGCTCTGTAAAAAAAATTAAAAATCCAGAGGGTTCATACTCACAACCGTTCCTCATTCAGCACAGCTGGTTGTGTCACTTCTGGTGTTATGATTTGCTTTATGTAAGTAATCATGATGACTTTGCAGTATAAGCTCTCTGAAAAGTGCTCAAGAGCTGCTAAAATTCATTGAAAGGACAGCTTACGTTCTCCTCAAATCTTAATAAAACCCAAAAGCAGGGTATATTCCTTGGGTCCTGTTGAACATTTCAATAGGACTAGTGCACAAAAATCTTATTAAACATTCCCCCAGCCATCATTGCTGAGGAGCTGGATTTCCAACACAACAAAATTCCCCCAAGATTTTAAATTATTAATGCTTGGGAATCTGTGGGATTCAGCAGATATTCTCACTGTTATTGATGGCAATGTTCATCCTTTTTATTTACCAGATGTATATAATGAAATAAGGGGTTTTATATTAGTCTTTAGGCTAATTTCACAAAGGCAGACGGGGCATTTGGTTTTAATAAGTGTATAAATATTTTTTCTTTGGGCTTGGCACGGGTGATGGAAGCAGACTGTTCTGCCACTAATTTATTAACCCCTGCAGCAGTTTGTGGATTCTAACAATGGAAAAAATATATATTAAGAATATTACATTGATAACTGTGCCAGTTAAATATGTGCATGACAAAAGATGTGAAAAAGCAAATGCTTCTCACTTAAATTTTGCTGGTATGTAGCTTGACCCTGGACTAACAGTATCTATTTGAATCGAGATCCCGCAGTCCCTTTCTTTGCCCTTTTTCTTTAATATTTTGGTTGTTTGAGGCTCCCTGTGCCATAGCTGCACTTTGAATGTTTAATGTGGCTCCAGCGCCTGTCTCCGCTCCAGTAGGATCTACTGTATAGGATTGAGACAGAAAATGATTTCAATTATTTCACATCCAAAGGAGTATTCCTTACCTCTAGCACCAGAATACTTGTATTTATACTGACTTCCATACAGTAAACTTAAAGCCTTCAGATTTTAAAGGAGCCCATATAAGCATCATAGTACTGTTTCAGAGGTGCTCTACTGTATATTTTTTTTAATATAGCTCGCATCCTGAGTAAACTACATATCTGGTATATAATGTGAGCCTGTATACGTGCATGACTTGGTATACTAGAGATGTGATCCAAGTCAGCTAAGAACCCCTATCAAAAACACTATATAATACTATGTAGATAAGCCAGGTACAGTATGCTACATATCTGGTATATAATGTGAGCCGGTATACTCGAAGAATTGGCACAAATATGAGAACACTTTCACATCTTTTTTTTTTTTTTGTTAATCTATTTTTAATGGTAATGAAAGCAGAAGGTACTTTGTGAAGTAGAAGTGCATATGGGTCAGGATGCTTCAGGATTTGGTTATGTAGCAGAATGTATACTAATTTGTGGTACAGGAGGTTGTCCATTGTGTCAACAGAAGGGGTACGCACATAATTAAAATGCTTTTTGGTGAACGTATTTACATATTAGTGGCAGTGTTGCTGCTGTGAATGTACATGGAAATAAAACGTTGATAGTTAGGTTTGAGAAAAATAAATCAAAAGAATGTGGAATTATGATTATCAGTAGGGTTAAATATGCGCCCACGGATGATCCTTAAATGGTGTACTTTTATAATTTGTGTTATGATTATGAAGTCTGCAGTGTAGTTCTAAAATGGGAGCACAACCTTTGTAATGAAGCCTTATAGACTTTAATTTGTCCCATTCCCATAGGTCTGGTGATAGATGATACACATTGTGTTCTTTTTGTGATCATTATCAAGCACTTTGTTTTCTAGCAGGGTATTTTCCAACATTTTACATTTAGTATGATAAACAGAATTCCCCCCCTTGGTGTTTCCTACTTTTAATGTATGTGTGGAAATAAAGCCCAGTCCGTTTTCTGTCGACCTGGGTGACAGAAGCAAGAGCGCAATGCTTTGGAAACAGCAATTTTAACAAGACCACCCTTCCGTCTATTCAGCTTCTCAAGGTTGCATGCTTGATACGGATGCTTCCATCTAAGCTTTTATGTATTGAATCGTCAGCCTAAATGTTGATTAGAACAAATGTTTCTTACACTTTGACCTGGGTTGAGCTGGGATTGATCGGGGTACATGGTTTCCCACTACACAGGATTGTGACCTGGGTAACCAGAACCCGGGTCAGGACATAATGTGCCAGTGTGAAAAGGGCTTTTGTGTATTAAAGCGCAAAATAGAGGATACACATTGGTTGGATTCAGTGAGTGGCAGAAGACTAGTCTCTAAACCGTGTAGTTGTTTTCTCTTTTTTAGCAGTAGCGATGCTTTTGGAGGAGTGAAAATACTTTGGGAGCAATTCACTCGTTAAATAATGAACCAAGACAAGTGGAATCAGATATCATAAGTGTGATTTTGTTCAGAAACCCCAGAGTCCGCAAGTAGTATGTTGTGAGAATATTTTAAAGTTAAGGAGTATAAGTATTTTGCTTTTAGGGACTGGAGCAGGGCTGGGGCCTTGGTTATAAGGAGGGGGCTTCTGTAATTGTTTATTGTAAATATGAGTGTTGTGGTTGTGTAAATAGGAATGGGATTGGTTTTTAATGGGAAAACTGATGCTCTTTGTGTCCCAGCCTGCCTGCTGTGTTTAGTTGTGGGAACGAGCAGCTTGGGTGTGTTTACCAGCTACGAGCTCCTAATCAGCAGGTGGGCATGGTGCAGCAGAGCGCCAGGAATAAAAGGGTCCTGATTATACAGATCATGACTGCTGTAAGCCACAGGGGACAGAGTGCCGCTGCTGCCGAAGCATCGGGCCGTCTGCTGCTGAACGACTGAGTTCAGGAAATGAAGCAGGGGTTTGTTCCGGGAGAAGGAGGCTGCAATGCACCAACGATCGGATGTATATCCAAGGTTGGGGTTGGTGAACAGCCTGAGGAACAGGGAGTTAGTTTGGGGATAGTAGATTCCACCCAGTATAGCAGACGGGTGGAAGCGGGACCTCCATTTGTTAGCAGAGTACCGTGAGCCGTTTTCTTGGTATTTTTTGTTTGATAGTTTTCTGTAGGGTGTTTATTTTGCCTTTTGTTTGGTGGACCGTATGTCCAGTATCAGCTACCATTGCTGGCAGTGTCACATATGGTTCCTGTATGCGAATGTAAATAAACCTGCACGCCTGCGGGGCGTGTCAACCCCAACCTTTTAGTCTCTCTCCTGTCAATCTACATCCTCCAGAGCCTTAAATCATCCAAATCACGTCTCCTATCATCACCTGTAGCGAGACCCCTGTTACAGGGACGTTCTGGCTCTAAGACACTGGGCTTCGCATCCATAAGACCTCGTCCAAAAGACAGCACTCCATAAAGCCTTTGTCCTCTGAACACCCTGCTAGAGCTATGGCAAAGATCTGGCCCAAGTGGAAGAGCTCTCCCTGCTGATAAATAGTCGAGCAAGGATATTAAAATTTATTTTCTTGATATCAAGCTTGTTAGTTGACGTGTGGAGGCCATAGAAAGCCAGATTCTTGCCTCCAGGCAGCCAGGTCTAAAAGCTGGCTGATTTTGTTAGGTTTTCATTTGGGATTTGGACAACAGAAACTAGTTTTAAAGTTTAACACCAATTAGTTGGTTTGGCTACTGATTAAATAAGCCCAAATGACAATGTACATTTTTTATTTTTTTTTTATCTGGCAGGCTCAGAGGTAGTATCATTATGTTCTATTCGTCAAAAGGGTGGTTAGTGCACATATAATGCTGGCCAAAAACTTTATTTTATGTATGAACAGTCTGTCATGTTGTAATAAATGAAAAGAGTGCACCATGTCCTTTTTAATAAATTACTTCTTAGAAACACAGCGGGTACAATGGCATCAGATGTACTTACCTGATGGCACATGTCTTTGCTGGCGGTCTTAGTTTCAGCACTCTGTTCATTTAGCATCAAACATTGTTTCTAGAATCTCAATAAATTCAATGGTATTTCTTCACAATATAAAAAGAAATAGTTTAATCAGAGCATGGCATTACAATTAGATGTATTTGTGAGTACAACAACCTAATTAATGTAGTAATACTAAAAGAAAAGTCTTTCGTCAAAGAATGGATGAACAGCATAACTAAGAAATGAAGACGCCTGCAGCTATTTTTTGTATGCACATGTACCCTGATTTATTCTACGGCATGCTCAGGTTACATTTCTGAAGTAGAATAATTACATTTTATTCCACATGATTTATGAAAATGTATATGTTCAGTGGCTGTAGTCCTGTGGGTATTATGTTGTCTCTCGCTCCCATTTTAGGAAGAGCCTCACTTTACTGATGGCCATTCACTTGTGACAACACACAATTGAACTATAGTGTGGTAACCAAATGAATGCTTACATTAAACATGATACTTAATCCAGTTCTGCTGTATGAAATCTTTAGATAAGATTGTAACAGTCTTAAATAAGGAGTAAAGAGCTCAAGAAAATGTGATTCTAGTTAATATTTAATGCATTTAACGAAGTGTCTCACTTGAGTTTAAGCATTTTAAAGTTATCTAATAGAATATTTTACAAACACACAGGTCGTGGATGGATATATTATGTTGTAGCACAGATACTTAAAAAAATAAAAATAAAAATCATATTCATGAATCAGTGTGGAAGGCTAAAAGGATTATGACACCTCTCTTGATGGTAGGGTCGTCCACATAGTGTGAATGACACCGTCCCTCTGGGTCAAAGTTAAGCCATTTCAAAGTGTGAAAGAACCAGCGCTAGGGATAGTTCTGTCAGCCAGAACATGATGGCTTGGTTTTATGTATTAAAAAATATAATCCAAATTAGAATTGTCATAATAATCTAGTCATAATAATAGGAAATATTATTATTATTATTATTATTATTATTATTATTATTATTATTATTATTATTATTGAAATGGTTGCCATGTTCTTGGTAAGACATGGGATGTGACTCTTTTATAAGTAATTTTATTAATAATTGGTCCGTGTGCTTGTCATTTTTTATCATTAAACAGACAAAAATAAAGACGTACCATTTCTCATTAGTAGATACTGATTCATCGATTTCATATACATCATTAGAAGCCATTTGGAAAGCAACATTTTTTATTTTTTTTTGTGCCACATATTTTCCCTATCAATTATAACACTGACAGTTTCAAACATGAAAGAGGTAGACAATATGTTTTGACCTTAAATGCCTCCCCATGCCTTGCCATTTGGCTCTGTGCCTTCCCAGTAGGGATGAAAGCTGACACTACCCTGCTTCCACATCCTTTAATCAATATCACTGTGACACAATGCAAATTATCCTGGACTGCATAGAATTCATTATATAGCATAGAAGATAGCAGGCCTTTTGGAAAACATTGCTGAGCGACTTATGAGGTCCACGAATGGAGAGAAGCAGTGAGTGAAGTAATTGCTAATGAAGCGGCACTTTAATTGTACTCTTTTGTTTATTTGATATAGATCTTCGGGGTTCCTCGGTCAAGCTACAGCCCTGCTATTGTGTAGGTAAAATACTTATTACTTTGACTAGCAGAACAAGTCCCCCGAGAGCATGCGTTGTATTCCAGTAAATCTACAGTGGCAAAATTGTGTTAATGCCAACTAGAAATATTAACCACTGTATACCAAATAACTGCCAGAAACAATTCACTAGCTAGCCCTGTGACTTTGTTTTAATTGATTTTCTTACTTTGTTCAGCCTGTGTTGATTTGGTTTCTGCTCACAGAATGTTTATTAAAATAATAATAATAATAATAATAATAATAATAATAATAATAATAATAATAATAAATTGTTTTTATTTACTGTTGTGTCTTAGTCAGGGCTGCTAAGACATATTTAACCCATTTTGCTCCAAAATAATTTAATTTAGTAACAAATATGTTATATAAATATATTTAAATGCATCTCGTAAGTGTCCTTTGCTTGTGACTCCATAACAAAACGGGACAACTTTTTTCTCATTTTTGGAGGCCTTTTATTGGATTTACACTGTTAGATTGAACAAAGTATGACCTTTCTTTCTTTCTTTCTTTCTTTCTTTCTTTCTCTTTCTTGTTTTGTTGCTTTTGTGAAATGTACAGTCCCAGGATATGTACTCCTCCAGTACATTTCCAGTGGTTGTTCAGTTTGTATTTTGTGTTTAACAGCCTGATAGAAGTAAGGCACGTGAGTGAAGCAACTTCCAGTGTCATAATAATAATAATAATAATATTATTATTATTTAGTCATTTAGCAGACACTTTTATCCAAAGTGACTTATAGAGGCTTGGAGGTAAACTATGCATTACAACTGCTGCTCAGGTAATGACAAAACACCATGATTCAAAAACCTGCCTAATATTTTTCATGCAGGCAGAATGCCTATTCTAAAATATATACATAAAAAAATTAAAAGCCGGAATGGTATGTGACAGGCCAAACAAAGCTGCCTTCTAAATGTATTGAGAAAATAAACGTATAGAAAATTCTTGTGGGCACATCTCTTGCCATTAGTGCGTTACATTGCTTTTCAGCTGTCAACATAAGGCACACTTGGCTGCCAAATTTGCTCACACTGTGCACTGCCTCCAGCTTGCCTGAAGCTCAACTTTGACAAAAAAAGGGTTGATTTCACTTCTCTTAGCCTTGTTTGCATGCAGAGCTAAGTCTTGGTGTCTTTTTTTTATTTTGCAAAGTACACACTCTCTTGTACACTTCAGATATGGTGTACACTTCAGATGTGGTGCTCAAACAAAAAAAAAAGAAAAAACCTGGTGTCTTTGGCTGTGAGCAACAGGGTCAAGGCAATGAAGTGGAATTTAAAGAGGGCCGTTGAACATAATGGGTTTTGACTGGCATTTGTTATGTGCCTGAACGCATCATTGATTGAGCACTCGTTTGTTAAATCAGTCCTAGTTTCTGCAGTTTGGCAGCCAGTGACATATGTGTGGTCACTTTTTGTGAGATTTCCAAGCTCTTAACTGCCTTGTATAACCAGATTTTGACTGATAACAGTTTACTAACCTTCACTTCTAGGTGGAGTCTTGTGAAAACCCTTTCTTTTATTCAAGAAATCAGCCAGCATGGGTAAACCTAGATCTCCATTTGGGACCTCACTAGTTTACAGCTGTATGTCGAATGACGTACCCAAGGTTCAGACAGTCGCAGTCAGTGACTGTTTGGTAAGGCTTGGAAAAGTAATATAAAAACTGGGCATGGAGTTTTTATAAACCAGAACCGTACGAGAGTATGAAGTATGTTTTAAATGGAAAATATAATGTTGACTTTGGTTGACAGATAAGGTTGTGCAAATTTAAGGTAGTTCTGAGTAATTACAAATGTTGCAATCATTTTTTTTATGAGAATCCTTTTAGACATTTTTATGTGTTATTGATCCTAATGCTTGAATCGCTGCGGAATGGTGTTTCTGCTATAGCATGAAACTCGCTCAGTTCAATAAGGTGTGTAGTTTCTGTGCAGAAAGTAACATTGCAATTAATTGGAAGCCCAGATGGAATTGGGAAATTAAAAAAAAAAAAAAAATCATAAAGCAAAACAAATGTTGCCTTGGAGTGTTAATTCAGCAAGAGAGAGAGGCCCTTATATTGTACTTTACAAATCATGTTCACTTCTATGTTTTCTGGGTGTAATACATTTTTTAGACTTATTTATTAACCTTTCACATTCCTTCTTGAAAAGCTATTGTCCACCTGGGTGGCAAAGCCATTCAATGCAATAGAATGGTCAATAAAATAATGAACTTTCTTGGAACGGGTTTTGGCTGATGGACAATTATTACCAAAGCAAAATCTTAGTTGCCTTTTGAAAGTCCCAAAGTGCATAACTATAAGACATCATATAAGGCATACACTATGGGAGTTGTGACAGAATGACACCTCAGGGCCATTTAATACAACAGTGTTATCAAATGGAGTCTAAAGAGTGGGGACTGCTGATAAAAGTAATAAATTATATCCCTCTGGTAAACCTTCCAAAACATCAAGTAAAATTGATTGCAGCTTTAACTCAGCGTCCACTGTTGTCATCTTTGTATCTTGCCTGCTTGTATGGTTTACGGTAATGTAAGCGCTGGTATGATGTAGGCAGGTGCCTAACGTATGTACCTGCTCCTGTTACTGGGATTTGGGTGAGACTCATGAGCATGTGTACAGTAGCATAAGAATAATGACCCTTCTGTAGTGCTCATTTCACAAAGCTGCTGCTACCACCCAGTAAGTTTCATACTACAAGTTTCATCTACCATTTGAGGTAGTGACTTAATATTTGCAGTGTGTATAGTGTTCTAAATGTGTTGCTCATCTTGACATTGATGATATAGCTACCATATTGGGGTCATGTTACTCTTTAGGTCTTGCTGGATTGAAGCAGTATATGTGTTATTGTCCCCAGGAATGCTTTGTTTTTGTTCGTGAAAACGCACCCGTTCTAGTTGTTTTGCCAAGAACGGGTTTCTACCCAGATGACTATCTTTTTCTTTTTATTTAAAACCACGTGGCCTTAGAGGGGGAAAACAGGCAACACCCTAATTGTTTGGTAGGATGTGGTATAAATTGTTCTTGTTTGCCTAAATGCCTAGTTTGCATTGCTATACCACTGTCAGAAAAGCTTAATAGTTAATTTTGTCATAAAATCCAAACTCTAATTAAATTTTAAAAAAGAAAAATGAGAATGTCATGTAGAAAGCTTTTACAGGTTGACTTGCTTTACAATTGTTTCACAGATGGATGATTATCGGCCAGTAATGTCTTTTCTCTGTCTAGTGACAGAAGTTTATTGACACATTCAGTCAGTTAGGTGAAAATGCCCAATCAAATGTCCTGGAGAAGACATTGGTGTGGTCCGTAAGCCTCTGAGATAATCCTTAATATAATATATAATATATATATATATATATCTATATATCTATATATAGATAGATAGATAGATAGATAGATATATAGATAGATAGATAGATAGATAGATAGATAGATAGATAGATAGATAGATAGATAGATAGATAGATAGATAGATAGATAGATAGATAGATAGATAGATAGATATAGATATATATATATATAGATAGATAGATAGATAGATAGATATAGATAGATATATATATATAGATAGATATGTAGATATATAGATAGATAGCTATATTGCTTGTTGTAACCTTTACTGACTGGCACTGTTTAGAACAGAAATGGTATCAGTGGCACAGTGGATAACATATGGTATCTGTTGGTATATTGCAAATGGAAAATATGTCATTTTATGAGCTTTTAAAAGACTGTTCTTATCTTTGTATTTCATCCATTTAGTTTTATTGATCTAATCTTTGGGAATCTGCCCCTGATTCTTTGATAATTTGCCAAACCGTAAAAGGGCAGGGGCAGCGGCGGGGGATTTAAGAAAGATGCAGACTTGGCTGTCTTTTTTGAGATTTCTAAAGTGACTCCTCGTTGTAGCATACAGAACAAAAAGGCATCACACAGTACCCACAACGGAACTCATACTAGTGTAAATGTATGCCTGCACACACCGTTGCTTGGCAACAGTAATGATAATGATCTTTTTATCACTTAAGAACAATGTTTTCCTTGGGATAGTGTAGGCTGCATTGAAAAAAGAGGAACTTTAATCAGTACATGTATTGGGTCTAATTTCTTTGCAACATACTATATTAGCCCTTCTTATTTTATACTTTGCATCTTCTCTGCTTTCATCTGACGAAGAAAGGTATGTTGTCCCAAAAGTGTGTGTACATTTTGTAAGTCCAAAAAGAAATCTGTAATAACTATTAAGAGCGTTATGTTGAGGACGAGAACTGAGAAGAGGCCACATGGCAAATCGATGATAACACGCTATTAACCCATTTCTAATTCCAGTGTTTTAGCCGTTCTAATTGCACCAGGTGATCTATTTCATTCATGTATAGTATGCCTTCCTAACTTTTGTTCTCTTACAATTATGTTTACCAAAAAATCATTTGAACAGTAACCTAAATACTAACTTCTATTAACCTCTTCATTTGCCCAAAACGCCAGTCCTTATAAAATCTTCACCTTTTAAAACTATTTCTTTTTAGTGGCAATGTACCAGCTTTTAAAAACATCTCAGTGATTCCTTGTAAGAAAGATAAGTAACCCTTCCACATATATTATTCTTTAGGTGAAGTAATTCCATATGGAATATATATATATAATATTATATATAATATATATATCTATATATATATATATATATATATATCAGTACTCAGTAAGTACCTGTCATTCACGGGACAGCCCCACCCAGAACACAAAAAGGTTTCAGTGTTCTAAAAATTGAAATGAACCCCAACCCGATGTGGTGGACCCAAGTAAAAAATGTTAGAGGGGGGCTCAAGGTGGAAAATGATGGAGCGTGCACTCAAAACAAGACACTGGTTGACTGTTTTATCTTGCAATAATACAAACCTTTAGTTTGGCAAATGACCTATACTTTACCTAGACTATGCTTATATTGTAATGTGTTGTTGAACAGTAAGAAGCTCGTGCAAACTGCAGTGTTCGTGCAGGCTTGGACGTGTCGGGGAGATGTGTTCATCACCTACCGATTCCTGACAGCGCAGTCAGCTTTCCAGATCTCCTTTTCCCCTTCCAGAAATGGCTATTTTGCACCTGTGACTGCCTTTTGGTAACAACTTTATTGACAAGCTTCGTGACGCTGTTAACATGACAAACCAAAGCTAATTTTTTTTTTTTTCAGGCTACCATGCTGCTTCCATAAATGTTGCAACAGAACTGACAACTCTTTTTTTTTTTTCCTTTCCAAAAAAACAAAAAAAAAAGACACATGGAGAAAATCAGGACCTGTTATTATTGAAACCCAGTGATTGAAAGTAGCAGTGAAGAATAGCTTTGCTCTCATAGCAGGTTCATATTGCTTATTTCAGCTGGAATAAATCCTTAATTCCCTGTTCTTTCATTTGTGTGGGCTAGGCAAAATTAACTATTTTTTTAAGTGATACATTCATCAAGGTTAAAGTCGATTTCTACTGTATAATTTGGTGAATCACAGCTCTGTTAAAAGCTGTACTTTTTATTCTTTCCTATTAAATGGAATATTCCTTTAATCTCACTCCTTTATTTGGCCTTGTTGATATAAAAAGAGCCTGTTTTATCCTGATTTGATCCTGTACAGTAAGTCAACGCGAATCACTCCTTGGTGCTAGCCGCCTTCTGTGGCCAATACATTAGGCCTTTGTAACGTCCCATGCATATTTTTCCTTGTGGCAAACAAATGCAAGTGCCGGTAACAGTATGATCATGTGACAATTGAACTAAAAATGTGACCTTTGAAAATCGCTAATTCTGTTCAGGAGTGCATCTGAACGGCAAACCTGTATTTTTATTCCTTTAAGAAACCATTTACAAGCCTATGACACAGGATACTGTTGTAGCTGTATATTACTATTCATAATTGATGACCCGAGGCCCAACAGACAGCACAGTACACATCTAATATGAATTCACTTAGTTTGAGATCCATCGCCCTGTCTGGCGTTTGAGCTTCCAAAAACAGAAGCCTGCACTGTTTTAAGGATGATGTTTAGGAATTAAGTGTTAAACAAAAAGGAGGGAGGGAGGCAATGAGAATGTTTAGTATCAGGCTGGGAGTGACATTTCTTTTTATTGGCATCTTTCAACACCACCAGGTGGCATCATGTGAATACAACTGGAGTTGAGCAGTGTAGCCTCGTGGGTACGACTTAGACTGACACTGAATTAAGTGCGACCACTGGGGATTTACGGCACACAATTCTGCCTCAATTAAATCATTTGAAGCCATGGAAAATCTGAATGTATTATATACAAATACCAGTACGATAGTCTCTGCAACAGAGCATTGTGAAAATGGCTTTTGTTTTGAATGCCTTTTACCTGTAAACATTACTTTGCAATGGCAGCTCTCTAATGAATGTACTATGAAGCATTGGTAAATTCATTAGTATTACTTATTGTAAGTTGTATATTTCAATTTATTTTTATTTACACAAAACACGATTAATTACCCACAGCTGTTTAAAAAGCAGAACAAAATCCTGTTTTATTGAAATTCTGTTGAAATTGCAACTTTGAAAAATGAACACTTTAGGGTAAGCAGCTACAGGGTCAAAGCCTCATATTTCAAGGAAGTGTCATATTTGAGGAAGTGACATCAGCAGAAGTGATGCGCAGAGTTATAGAAGCACTGCACTTTGCATGTGTTTGGTGATCATGACATTCACTTCTGACCTAACATGGCTGCCATTTTGAGGGCCTGTGATTTTGTAAGTTTCTGGGATATAGAACACTTTGGTGCACATCTGTTCTTTTTCACATGCCATTTTACTTCATGTTTACAAATTATTTAATCAGAGATGCCATTTCCTTTGACATTATGCTTGCAGGGATGCTTTGGTTTTGTTCTACTTCACAAGGATATCACATAATCACATTGAACTCCCTCCAGTATACATAAGAGTACTATATACAAAACTAATGTTCGGCTCCCCAGTGCTTTGTCAGCAAATAAGCCCCTACATTAACTACTGTAAAGTCTCATGTCCCAGCACCCTGACCTTTGTCTACCTGATTTATATAAAATGTGTTTTAAGCTGTGCTAACACATTTAGAAACATCATGTGATTCATTAGAATGCAAAAACAAATGTGAAGCTCCAATACAAACCATGGGATTCATAAGTGGTGAAGAACTGCCATGATTTTAACAAGCATTCAACTCGACATCCCTGCAGGTGATTCCATACTGTTGTCACTGCTGGTCCTTTATTTGCACACTAATGACTCATTGTCCCGTAAATTGAAGTCAGTAGTTAGTCAAGCATTTGACTACTTTTTCTGTTACAGGTTTATTGCTTGTAGTCTTTGGACTAATACTTACAACCTACTTCATCCATAACTTTCACAAAATAATACATTCTGAGAAACCAGTTTCATGAATTAAATAAAGTTAAAAATTTTAAAATTGTTCTAAACTGTTTTGGTATCATTAAAAATCATATATCTGAATAAATGTTGTTGTTATTTTACTGTTTCTATGATAACTATGTTTATTTTGTCACTTTTGACTACTATTACTAATTTATTAAAAAAAATAAATGCAAAATAGTCCAAATTGCACAACTAGAATTGTGCAGCTGCAATTTAGTGTTGTTGTGTATATCTAGTAAGGACAGTGTTGCTCTGGAACCTTGGTTAAAATTTGGCTCAGGGCTGGGGGGATGGCCACAGGCTTATTTGCATGTGTTGTTTTTTTTTTATTGTTGGTTGGTTCATGCAGAATGAAGATACTGATATCAGTCTGCCATATTATATAGTCCACATCTCAAAAAACACCAAACCGTTCAGCAGTCTGCAGTTTCTCATTGAAGACTGGGTCTGGGAAATGAGAGAAGGCAGCTCACTTAAAATGTCTCCTCCCGAAGGCTGTGATCCTGTGAAGGACAAGATCACTGTTGCTGGCTTCCGTATGAAATCTACGAATGTATGACTGCATAAAGTGACACCCAGCTGTGTTTGACCATATACTTTTTTGCATGGCTTCCGATCTCATTTCTATTTCTCTTTCAAATATCTGCAAAATAAGTCGTGGTAAATTACTGATTTTGTCATGGATAACACAGGCATGCTATCTGAATAGACAGAATTGCTGGATTTCTGGGTTTAAAGTCAGTTTTACGTTGTACAATCTACAGTATGTATATCTTACTACAGGTCATAATTTTTTGTGTTGTATGAAATAGAAAGCAATTCTATTGTTGTACCATAGCATACTACTCATAGTAAGCTTGTGGCAAAGGGGTTGAGTGTGTACAGGTGCAGAGGTGATGCAGTGCAGGAATAAAACAGACAGAGATCGTAATCCAGTATGGAAAAAGGTATCTTTATTTTTATAATCCAGGTCTGGTGACCAAAACAATGATCCCTGGCAAAACACAGCAATGTGTAATGCATGGGGTTATAATAACGGGTTTGCAGTCCCAAACAATAAACACAGGTATCTCAATACAATATATATCATTGTATCACAATATACAATCATGGTCATCAGTCTTGGGTGCGTGCTGTAGTGCTTGTGGTGGATGATAAAGTTTAAAGCATGACAATAGCGTAGTGCTGTTTTGGGTTTTATGCTGGCCCTTGGCGACAGCTCTGGAATGTGTTAAAACAAACAAACACTCACGATATTTCGCAATTTACTACACTTCTCCTTCAGGGTTATATTTCGTAACCAAAGCGAAGGAACAGATTACGGTTCTCTGTCCCCTTATATGCTGTCATGCATGACCCCTTGGTAAATGAGTGCAGCTGCCTTTACAATCTACGGCTGCTACATCGTTTCCCTTCCGGGTCAATGCGTTCTTGCAATGGAGTCTCGCCGCATTCCAGACTGATCGACTTCCTGACCTGGGGAAAAAACTGTCAGGCCAGCCTGTCAAAAGAACTCTGTCCTCGCTGCTTAGTGCTCTCACAGGTCGGGAGGGAGATTTACAACCAAGATTCATTGTATTTCTGTCACAAAACCATATACAGCAAATTACATCAGTGTATGCCCTTTAGTTTACCTTAAACAGTAGCTGCGGCTCTCTATCTACCATGCATCACAGTTACCAGAAGACTAGATTGAGATTCATCTTATTAATATCTGCATGATCTCACCTGGGTACTGAACTCTGTATTGCTCTTGATTATTTATTTTTTTTTTTTGGCTTCTGCCGGGAAGTAACAAAATGTAAACTCAGTGACTGGAAACGTGTTGTAAGAAAATGTACTCAATAAGAATGATTCATTGATCAGATTCTTGATGTCCACTTTTCCAGATTTTGCTTGGGGATAGGGGGAGGGGGGCTGCCAAAACATAAGCCTGAAAAGGATTTTCTGTTTCTTCCAGATTTTATCTCCTGTCCTCTCTTCCAGACAAACCAAATAGCCTGATAATTAGCATACATTATGTGGATCAGAAATGAATCACTGCTGACTGAGATTATTGTAAAGTTCAGGGTATAAATAGCAATTTTTATTGTCTTTTGAAAAAAGTATTTGTGGGGGAGCACAATCGTGCGTCTGATATACAATAACCCAGGTTAGTAAGATCCATTTTGTACTCATCAGTTTTATTTTCTAACCTACAATTTTCCAACCCCTGATCTACGTATATTTCAAGTTCAGTTTCCACTGGCAGTAATCAAGCACTCTGTGGTGTGTGTAATAAACTAATAAACAGAACTATCTTGCTGGCTATCTGGATTTGAATGCAGTGCATTTAAATTGATGTGTGGGTAGCTTACCAGATCTTATGTATGATATTTTTTTGTGCAGTGTGGAGTAGAAAGCAATTCTGTTTTCGTACTAAAGCTTAATTATAGCGAGGACCAGCCTACCACGGCTCAGTTGTTTGGATCGATTAATGTATACAGGGATAGAAGTAAGAATCCTGTTGTATAGTAGATTGATCCATTCCTGGTTTTACTAACACATACCTGATCCTGTTCCCTATACACTGTCTAATCAAGCTTGTGTTAAAGTCTGGAATAGGTGAAACTGCTATGCCATAGGAGTCTTATTTCCATCCCGGGAATACCTCAAAGATTCTTTTTTTTTTTTTTTTATTATTATTATATATTATTATTATTATTATATTATTATTTTAAATTCATATAAGTATGTATTTTTTGCAAAAAATAAACTCTGGTGTAATGCCATGTGTTATGTGACTAGAGGATATTCAGTTTTAGAGAATATTTAATTCTGCATCTTCTGTAACTGTATGAACTGTGTTTTATTCTTATTTATATTAGTTTCATGTCTGGGCTTACAGCACGTATATATAAGACAGGGAGGCATACTGTTTTTACACAGCGAGAAAATGAAGAAACCTCCACCACAAGGTACAGTTTGTAAATAAAGATGATTTTGTTTTTTAACTGAACCCAAAACTTGAAAATACATATTACCCAGATATCTTGGAAGAAGGATGCCACTGTATGTCACATAATAGGTACTATTTTCTAGTCATGTACAGTTGTTGTATGTTTAGACTGTCTTCATTTGTTCGTATTCAAATTAATGCTTTGTTAATTCCATGTGATTCCATGTCAAATTAGCAGATGGCTCCAGGGTCACCATCTCAGAATGTGATGAAATTATCAGAGCTTGTCATTTAAATCCATCATACCATAATCCCCAAAATGCAAATATGCTACGAAGCTGCAGTTTTGGGGAACGTAGTGTAATGGACTAATTGACAAGCCCTGATGATTTCATTACAATTTGAAATGGTGACCAACTGTCTGTATTTGTTCATTTGGCATGGATTGAACCCTTTTTTCTGATTCTTAGTGTCAAAATTATTGAGGGTTTATATATATAAACCCTCAATAGTCACCCTGCCTTAATAACAGCCTCACAAACACGAGGCATTTGGTTAACAAGTTTCAGCAGGAAATCACCCGACTTGTCTTCCCAGCTGTTCTGCAGCAATTTCCAGAGATGTAGGGCACTTGTGGGTAGCTTTACTTTGACACTTCTGTCCAGTTCATCCCATACAAGTTCTATAGGATTGAGGTCTGGAGATTGGGCTGGCCAGGTCATTAATTTGAGTTGTCCTTCACTTTCTTTCTTCTCCAGATAGTTCTTGCACAACTTTGAGGTGTGTTTCGGGTCATTATCTTGCTGAAGATTGAAGGACTGCCCAACTAGCCGTAATCCTGAGGGAATGGCATGCTGGCATGCCTCTGAAGTATGCTATGATAGCCATGCTGGTTGAGCTTGCCATGGACTTGGTAAAGACCACCAACTCTGTCACCAGCAAAGCAACCCCAGACCATGACACTGCCTCCTCCATGATTGACAGTGGGAACCACACATGCAGAACTCAAGCGCTCAGCCTCTCTGTGTCTTACAAATACTCGGCGGTTGGACATTATATATATATAATATATGACACTCAGATACACGTCAGTCGCGTTTTACCATCCTTGTGTTATACACAGCTGTAACAATTACTGTACAATATTATGGTTTGGAGATTCAGCTTTTATTAGGGAGCTCCCCTAAATCCCTTGTTTAGAAAGATACAGGGTGTTAATGCTTGTGACAGAGTAGCCGTCTGCCGTGTGGGTGCGTTCATTCGCTGCTGAGTGACAGGCAGGAGATCGAGACGGAGGTTGAAGTTGATACGCCCTGCAGGCGAACAGGATTTATTTACATATTGTAGCGCTGAGCTGCAGGGTTTCCAGTATATAATGAGACAGACAACAGTTGCAGTTCAAAGCAGTAGGAAACCGCTGTATTTCTTTTTTTTTTTTTTTTTTTTTTTTTTAGCTTTTAGTAAACAATGGCTCTCAACCTGTCTTAACTCTGCTGTCGCCAAATCCCGCTTCTCTCTTTCAATCTCCACACACACACCCAAGTCCCTGCCCCTTCCTCACTCATTGGTCCAACACTTCCTATCTCTGACTGGTCGTGTCAGCCCTGCTCCCACCCCCCTCGGTGACGATCACTTGATCATGGCGGATTAACGGTTAGGGTGGATATGTGACAGGCGGATACGCGACGGATTGCTGTAGTCAGATATGCGTCACATTCTTTTAACCATCACTGAAGTCAAAATTGTGTGTGTGTGTATATATATATATAAAACCTCGCAATAGTACTTTTTGTTTTTTTACTAATGCACCCAAGTGATAACGAAACTGCTTTTGTGTTTTGAGTTTTTTTTTTTATTATGCCTTTCAGTTTTGGAATTACATTTTCAATTGTAAATACTGTAATTCAGACTGGGCAAGCAGTGCATTTTAAATAATCGCTCAGACTTCCTTCTGCGATTGTTGCCTGGATAGTTCAAAATATATACCATTAATGCAGTAGGTTTGGGTGTAACAGAGTAAACCACAGAGCAGAGTCTCAGACCATGTACTGATACTGTTTTGAAAGTAGTAAAAACATGATAACAGTAAGAAATTCTCTTAAATCTCCTCCAAACTTTTCTCATAGCCTCCTACAGATGAACTAGACTTTTGACACATTGTGAACCTGTAGATAGTGTATTATAAGATGTATGTGTGAACTGGTTGAAACTCTTTTACTACGCTCTTCAACAGAAAGTAGATAACACGGAGCAGAGCAATCAGTCCCCCCCTCAGTATGCTCTCTTATTGGTCAAATTTTATTACAGGAGTTATCCAACCAGTCACAGGTCACTGTAAATGTATCTGTATCAGAGTAAATCTTCAATTTCTTACTTGCTAAAAAAAAAAGTTACTGGCAGCTATGAAGGAAAATATGTTTACTCTAACCAGTTGACCAATCATTAAATAATCTAGTTGTTGAATACTTTTTGTATCACGTTAAGATCAAGAAAAAAAAAAACAACACATAAAAACAAGACTGAATGCAGGACAGTGTGTATACATCATCATTCAATTCTGAGATTGCAGAATTCCAATAGGAGTACATGGTTGTTAACACAGCTCTAAAACCAACATTGCCCATGAGTATTTGAACAGTTGACAACCCTGCTCACGTGCAGTAAAGGGCCAGTGCAGTAAGATCTTGAAACTGTCATCTATTAAAATAAAGGGCTTACAGCGTCATCTAGTGGTTGAACACATGCCTACAGTCAACAGTGCGTGTAAAGGGCATGGTAATGTCTTCAATTGAAGCCCCATGCAAGTAAGGCAGTTTGCTGTGATGTGGCACTTCAGAAGTGGTACATTTGCAGCTTGCTATCACGCCCTTTGAAATGAAAGAATTCTACTTGTCTTGTAAGTACAGTAGACATATCTTGAACTACATAACCCCATTTTTGCTTTCAGTTGCAGTAATAATTGAAATGCTATTGTTGCTAAATCCAGGCCCCTTTCTGTGAGTGGGAAGAGCTGAATATCAGAATTAGTGCTACAACAGTTCAGGATTTCTTTTTTTTTTTTTCTTTCCTGATGCTGAACCTATCCTGCAATTTAACTGAAAAATGTTGAAACACAATGCCCTCTACTGGTTGCAGCGTAGAACTGCTCTGATTTTAATATTACTCTTCAGTGAATCTGCCTGGATTTAATATTAGCTTTACATATTTGTGGTTATTCTGTTATCTGAAAATTATTATTGTACCCCACTGAATTCCTAGCAAGTGGCATGTGTGTGCCAGTTCTGTCATAATACACTTTGCAGTAAGAGCATTTGTAGACGATACTCAAGCTGTTTTTACAGCTGCAGCAGTAGTTGGATCGTAAATGTTTGGAGTTATAAAGTAGCTAGACAGAGTACAGTATGCAAACACACACAACCATTCAAATATAGCAGTCTTTGATATCACTAAAATGAAGTGTGGGAGCAAGACAAGGATGTACGTAACTAATAGATGTCAGGTCTTGTGGGGGGGAACATATCTAGGAGGCAGGGTGGTCCAGTGGTTAAAGTCCAAGGCTTGTAACCAGAAGGTCACCGGTTCAAATCCCACCCCTGCCACTGACTGATTCACTGTGTGACCCTGAGCAAGTCACTTAACCACCTTGTGCTCCATCCTGCGGGTGAGATGTTAAATCAATGTCCTATTGTAAGTGACTCTGCATGTATTGCACAGTTCGCAGCCTACTTCTGTAAAGTGCTTTGTAATGGTGGTCCACTATGAAAGGCACTAAATAATAATAATTATTATTATTATCACCTTCATATTTAAATAGTTGTGTACTCCACATAAGAAGTAATCAGTGATCTGAAGTTCAATAAATAAATAAACTAATGCAACATGACAAAAGCGTTACTTTGGTATGTGTTGTTATCCTCGTTAAGTGCTAAATACAACAGATAAGAAAACAGCACCAGACGGATGGAGCCTTATAAGTTTTTGGAAAGTGTCAAACTGTGCATCTAAGAGTGTCTATTCTTTCTCTCTTTTTTTTTAATTGGAGGTTGCTCTTTGTTCCCAACATTTTTTTTTTTTTTTGTTGCTATCATGCAGAAGATGGATGCTGTTTTTTTTGTAAATCCTGGCTTGGCAGCTGGTTCCATACAGTACTGGCCAACTTGGAGGAATCTCATTGTCTTAAGAGGACAACCCCATGAGACCACAGTGCTAAGAGTCTCTAACAGGGCTTGTCCAGTAAATTAGATAAAAAGAACTAAAACTACAGAGGTGTGCTTATTCTAGACGTTAATGGAACACCAGGTAATTGGGATTATAATCTTATATTATAGCAAAAATAACTGAATAAACCAGAAATGTATAGAAGTAACAAACTTGCTCCACGTAAACAGAATTTGACAATAAATATAGCAGGATATGTGTGAGTAGATACCTGGTGAAAACCATGTGCATCAATGCAGTGTTAAATGCAGAAGCACCTGCCAACCAAACACTGATCTGCTGTCAAGCCTGTCTGATCTTCTGATCTTTCGACTTACATCATCTTACGCTATCATACTATATATATATATATATATATATATATATATATATATATATATATATATATATATATATATATATATATATATAGAATGTCTTACTTGGAGTCCCTATGGTAACCCATAGCAGGGTGATCACCTTTGTACACAAAAGTATGTGCCCTATCTCTTCTATTTTTTTTATTTTTTTTAAACAATACATTCCAGTTAATTTATTGACATGGAGATGGTTCAGCTGCCTTTTTTTTTTTTAAAAGAGGAAACTGGATGCCTGGATCATTGATGTTTTCTGCGGCACTTAGTTACCAAATGGATTGTATTTTCAGTAGATTTTTATTTTACTCAATAAATTGCCGTTCTGAATAATAAAGCTGTGCTGTACCCTGCAGCAGTTTAAGCTCTGTGTCATTGCACACCTTGTTTGCTCCCAGGGAAATCCTCACGAGACACCCCTACTAAAGCAGGCATGATTAAATACGGAAATATTGTCCCATGGTTTAAAAAAGATAAAAGAAAGAAAAAAATGTTACCAGCAGCTATGTTTACATCCCATAAGTAAACCACTATTGATTTTTTTTTTCACTTGATTCTGTCATTTAATCTGCCAGCATGTTGTATATTCAGGTTGCTTTTATTCTTGAACATGTAAAATATTTAGTGTTATGTAAGAGCCTGTATTCATAGCTGAGTCTTGTTTTTTTTTTTTTATATATATTTGTTGCTGGTTTACCCATTTCAGAGGCTGTATTTTGCAATTTTACTGGGTGACTGTTCACTGAATGATTCTGTAGTTTACACTTCTGAACACTCACTAAAAGTAATTTTGTGCCCATGAACACACAATTCACCCTGGAGCTTTCTATAGGGTATAGAATTTATTCATTTTGCCACTGTCATTAAAATATTTCCTTGTGTAGTACCAATCAAGTGTATTAAAAGGTTGGTTTGAATTTGAAGTAATTAAATAACCACTAATTTTATTAAGGACAGGAAAATACAGCAGACATTTATTAGTAATTAGTTCAAATGTATCAATACACTTGTCAGCTGAAAGTATAAAAAGGGTTTTTAGTGTGATGAGACCCCAAAACACTTTTTTTCCTGAATGGTCCATATTTTCTTAAGAACTGTTTGTTCTGTTACTTTGTTTTTAAGGATGAAATGTGGTTTTCTTTTTTTTCTTTTTTTTTTTAAATCTTTGATGAAGAAAGCCTTTTTTCTCTCTTTTCAATCTGTTTTGAAGAGAACAGTGCATTTGCAGCTCTTGTACACAGTGAGGTTTATTTATATCTCAGAAAGGCATTGCAAAGCCATCATTGCAGGATTTGCTTGTCATAAAAAGGCACATGCATAGCCTTTCAGTTCAGAGGTGCAAATGTATAAAAAAGGAAGCCAGAAGCAGAGCATCAGTAGGTAGCCAGGTGTTATCAGAAATGTATGACCTGGATGACTGCTTGAATTTGTGCATTTCTAAGTAGACATTGGCATTCTGTGAACACTTTTGCCAGCCCTTCTGTTCCAGGCTCAAAAAGACTTAGACTTGGTCGTTGTTATTTAAACAACAAATAATGTGGTTCACTGCTTTCTTCAGGGTTGTTTTTAATAGATAGAAAACAACAGGTATATACTGCATTAGTGGAAGTATATACATTTCCCCATGTTGTTGCTGTAGGTTGTCTGTTTGGGATCTTTAACTACTGGGGTTTCGTTTTCTAGGGTTTAGTACCTTGGTGCCCCTAAGCTTTTTCCAGCACTGTAATCGATGTACTTTTCCCCAAGTCAAGCTTCTTTATGTCATGCACATTTCCATTGGATATGTGATTTGAATAAAGCATCACAAAGAAGTGTCTGTTTTGTTTAATTGTATTTTTTGTGGTGCTACTGTTAATGCACTTGAATTTTTGGTCATTCCATTTTTTTTTTGTTTGTCCAAACCAATATATTGCTGTGCCTTTTGAAAAGTAATTTTTAAAAAGTGTATTATGGAATGGCATAGCTGGATAACTGGGTACAAAAATTAGGAACCCACTGAAAACCAAATATTGCATCTCAGTTAGGCGGCTTCTAGAACAAGTAGTCTTCACTTTTCTTATTTAACATCATTGTAGACTGGAGGACAGCATACAAATCGTACACGTTGGTATCTCGTTCAGCCCAAAGTTGCTTTTATATCACTGAGGGATTTTTCAGTGCTTTATTTTTATTATTACAGTATTTCCTGTGGCTCCCAAACTAATTATATAAAAAAAAATTAATTGTTTCCTGTAGCTTCATTTGTTTCCCTTTAAAATATAGGAATAAATATAGGTGGCCTGGAACCTATATGCATGTGATTCACACATCACTGAGTTTAAAATTCAAATCCTCTGCTGAATGCTAATGGATCTCTGTTTCTCTCTCTTGTTTTTCAGGGTATTGTTGTAACGCCACTTTTACTGCTACTTTTTGTAAGTACATAAACTATTTCTTATTGTCTTGCCAACGGTGTACCTTTTGTTTCTAGGACCATTAAGTATGACTAGTGATTTGATTCCAATCTGTTAGCAGGACTTCAGAGAAGATTTCATGTTAGACTATACCTCAAATGGCCTGGAATGAAACTCATTACACTATTGGTGTGCTGTTTGGTTGGATTTTGACAGGAATCCATTCATTGAGACTGTTTGCCACTAGATGCGCAACATATCTTGCTAGAACACAATGGCACCAAGAAGTACAGTACAGACGATCCTCGATTACCCTGCTTCGACTTTACGATATCGATACAGCATTTACGACACGGCGAGACCTGAGCCATGCTTCGTGTGCGCAGCTCAGTGTCCGAACCGCAGTACCTGTCGTGGTTGTCTTGACTCAGTCTAGTGTTTTTTGGTTTTTTTTATGCATGTAACTTTTTTTTTTTTATGTATTTGTCGTTAACAATGTCTGATAACAGCATTTGACTCAAAACGAAACCTAAGCTGTGAGCTCTGTCACATGATGAGGGGCTTAACTTCAGGCGATCATATTTCCTGCTAGGAGTACCACATACACACACCGAACATGTCATTGGAAAGCCCAGAGTCTGTACTTTTAAACAAGCTGACGGAGTAATATGCGCGTAAAGAGTGACATAAATATTTGCATGAGCACAATATAACGGGTCATTTTTGTAAAGCTATACTATCTGGCCGAAGAGTCAGGAACATAACCCCAATTTATAACATTGTTCCTATGGGAAAATGTGCTTCGACTTACGACACTTCGACTTACAACATGACTTTCAGGAACCAATTGTGTCGTAAGTGCGAGGATTGCCTGTAATTAATATATTTGCTTACAAAATCAACCTACACAAAGAATGGCAACACACAAAAGATAAGGGTTAAACCGTGAATACAAAAATCAGTTAGCTTTTTAGAGCAGTTTCTCGTCAGCTGCCTTGCTTTTGTTACTTTCCAGTTCCTGTTCCATTTGATTTTAACAGCTGCTCTCCACAAACCCGTCCTAATGGCTTTGTGATCTACACTCTGTAATTGGGCTCCATTTCCAGCCAGGGAATGTGCACATCGTTTAAAAAAAAGAAAATCGTAAACTTTGTTACCAAGTAAAGATTTTTAAAAATAGTTTTGGTTTCTAATTAATTTAATGCATGATATCTGAAGGTAAGGGTTACAGCTTGGATCTCACATACATTTATTATAATTTATTTAGGGCTTGTAAAACATGTAAAAAGATTCTCAGTCTCTCAGTCCTATTGTCTATTATTGCGTATTTATTACACTATAATCCTCAATTGTTTGTATAAGCAATTGTTTGTATGATTGCTCCCTCGTATAAGGCTCTCGGTTATAATGCTCCTACAACATGTCCCCCAATTCCCTATACTAGTGATTCATGCAATATTTCTACATTAAATACAGTACTGGTGTTCTGACTATAAACAACTTATCAGTCTAACTTCCGTTTCTGTCTGTCCCTTGTTATTCTGAACTGAAGAAATGCTGCGCTGGCACTTAATAACACAGACATCTTATTCAGCATTTGTTTTATAACTAAATAAATATTAGGCCTATTACGTGGTTATCTTTCCTAATCCATTAACTTTTTTGCTGCGAGAGGAGTTGCTGCTTTCAATCCGGGAGACTAGACACTTCAGCCCTGCTCCGGCAGCCGAACCTTGGACGAGCCCATTCCCTCTTCCCCTCTCCCGACCTGCTCTCCTTCTCACACTCGGTTTGCTTGTCTGTCGCTTCAAACTGAACTTCCGACCACCGTTTAGCTAGGCTATTTATAGTTTAAAAACTGCACATTAAAATGATCCACGAGTAGGAATGTTACCTTTTTTTTTGGGGGGGGGGGGGGGGGGGGGGTAAAAAATGTAATGTTGATTACATGGTGCTTTATTCATGGTTAATTCACAGAAAGTTACATTTTTACTTCACTATATGTGCATTATAGAGAGGGAGTTATTTTATGTGTGTTATGTGTCCTGCGGCGCCCCCCTACTCCCTCCCCCGTTTATAACGCTCTTGGATTAAATCAGTGCCAGCAAATGTTTTGATATCTTTTTCTGACATAAAATTTATTTAACTGAGATCTGTCAGCTCACATTTCACATCCCCTGTAAGTAGGGGATTTTGTCAATATACCTACAGCGGTATGTCCAGTGAGATTGCTGCCATGTCTCTCTGATACACCCTCGGAGGCTGCAGAAGAGTCCCTGGGAATTCCAGACATTGACAAATATATGCTTTTAATTTTCCCCTTGAATTACATGCAGATGAGTGCTGGGACCAGTCAGCTGAAGGGTGCATCATTAAGAAATGTCTTAATAGCAGCAGAGAAGCAGGGGCAGAACTAAGAACTTGACAGTGGAGTGCAGTAGGGTTTCGGGTGGGTGACTGATTATTCAGTGAATGTTTGGGTTAAGAGCTCTGAGTTGAGTTGCAGCTCAGCATATTCATGCGATTAAAGTCTAAAATGTGTCTTGTTTTACTTTCTATAACGCTAGCTAATATACTAAGGATATTGTAGTGGGTATTATGTTCACTTGGGGGTTCAGTGCTGCCCTTTTTTGGAAATACATTTATATTGCCGTTTTAAAGGTCATGTACGCACAGGAGTTTGTTTCATTTTTTGTATTTTAAAACTCTGCAAAGTCGTTTAGCCCTTTTTCCATACAAGATACACACATTCACTGCGAAATAACAAGAGAAAGATAATCGGAATGTGATTGGACATTATAGTTGGATGTTGTCTTCTAAGACTGTTCACTGTAAAGATTAGACAGTGAATCTAACTGCAGGTTTGGGTTTTTGTATTCATTAAAAGGTCCTTTTTAGATTGTACAGTTTACACACCAGGGAATTCTACAGTCCAAATGGACAGAGTATCTACTTATTTTTTTTATACAAACACTTTTTAGCTACAAACATGAGCGATCCTGTTAACTGTGGAACCAGATCAACATCCCTTTCTGCAATGTGTTTCTCTGTAGTGGCAGCGTACTTGGTTACAAAAAAAATGATAAAAATACAAACCTCCAAAATACCTGAAGAGCAATGGCTTGTCACTCAATGTAGGTATTTCTGTGTTGTCTCTTACAGCTTGGGTCTTCCTCTTCTGTGCCTTTCACCTCCATATTCTCACAGCTGTTTATGACAGTAGTGGTCCCTCTCATAGCTGGACAGGTAGGTTTTATTTACCACATTATACTAATGTCATAGTACCAGCCGGCTGTGTGTTTTTTGTTTATTTTTTTAAACTAAGTTCAGTGGGCAAACAACACGACTCAAGCCTTCTTCAGCCTTAAAATGGCATGTGGTGGTATTATTAGACCAATTAGGACTGAGCTGCCCCTCCCTGTGGGAGCTATGTGTAAACAGCACCAGTAATAATTAAGTCTGTTAATGGTAGATAAGCTGGAGAGCGTAGAGGTGAAAAAGGTAGGTAGGGGTTGAAAGGGTGGCTAAAAAGTACAAAAGGATAAAGAAAGAAGCAAGTAGGCATAAGACAAAAAGAATCAATTCCGGTTCCTCAAAGAAAAGCTGATTTCATTACATGACCCTACCCTAAACCGTAAATCACGTGAAAGACATGACCTAGTAGAAACATTTATAATTCTTAGTCGAATCAGTGAGTGTCTATATAGTCATCGCTCTGTCTCTCCTCTTACCGAAATGACTTGAGCACATTTTCACAGAACAAACTAAAAGTCAAAGCATGAGCTTAAATGTATAAAATGAATATTAGTTATGCAGTTTACATGATTACACATTATCGTGTCAGTATGCAACATGTATTAAAATGGTTGAGGCCTGTGTTTGAAGGTTCGTTCGTCAGCCAGCAATTCAAAGGTAGTTTTTAAACCTTCAAAGGTTCGTCAGGTGGCATTCACGTGCTGTGTTTTTTTTTTTCCTCTGTTAACAGAAACTGTTTGACAATGTGTGACTACTATAAATCACACATTAATGCCACTCACATTCAAAATTCAATCTTTTGATTTGTATAATGCATATTATGTAAACAGAAGTTGTTGTATTAAAATCCGCTGCCAAATCGTTATACGTAGCAACTGCCATGCATTGGAGCAGGGTATAGTATGGCCTGGGGTGTGTGGCTACCTATAGTGGTTGTAGTGCTTCAGTAAAATATGTACTGACTACCTAGTGTACAAGACAGTGTAAGAGACATGCTGTGATAGAATATATTTGAAACACACAAAATATACACTAACACTAATAATTTTAATTGAGAAAAAACAGAGCACCGTGTGCCCTTCCCCCTCCAGCTCGTGTTATCCAGAGGCAAATCTTTAATTTCTGCATTCCCCATCTTGACAGCAAAGCGTTGTATAGTGCAAGCTATATTAAAAGAAACCCTTCTGCTGTTTGGGATTTTTTTGTTAAATGCCCAGACGACCAATAAAGCTTAAGCAAAAATTAAATAAAGCTTTGTCTTGTTAAAATCTGCTGCAGTTGGTGCTGCTACAATGCAAGCTTACTGTATATATCGCAAGCAGCATCAATTACATGTAAACAAACAACGTGTATTTTTATTTTTGTTGAAATGATAAAAACATGATTACTGTTCTATATAACATAACTACATGTGAAGGTTGTATTCCATTTGTATGGATTCCCTGTAAAATAATATTTTCAGTCAAATATAAACAAGTAGCCATGGTGATGTCACCAGTACATTATGCAAATTAGTACCATCGAAGGTTCGAACCTTCGAAGGTCAAACTGTACCCTTCGTTGCAGCCCTAAAATGGTTTCTATGTCAAAACAGGGGTGACCAGGCTATGCCTGCATGAGTCACTGGAAAGCATCGGTCATCATGGAGGTGGAATCAAGGGTATAATAAGAGGTGGGGGGAGATAAACACAGTTACAGTGAGGGCTTCATCAAAATGCTTTGAAGATTGCCAACTAGAAGGCTCCCTTTGAACAAGCAGCAGTTGTTATGAGAGGAAGCAACCTACTTTAGGTTTTTGTCAGGGGGAGCTGCATTGGTAGAACAGCTTTTACCTCAATTCACATCAGCGCCGTCTTCTGAACACTGGGTTGCAACATGACAGCTGGAAGAAACGGGGACTACCACAATTGACATATTCCCCATCCTTTTGGCATGTCTTCTCCATTCTGGACACCTGATTGATTCTGACAGACTATATGGGATATTTAATCTAAAAGAGAAGTTTGTAATTAAATGTTAATGAGTAAGAATTTCTCAGTGCTTTTATTATAGTCCGCCAGTTATGAACATTTTTCAAACACACCCAAATCCGCTGTTTGCAATGAATTAATAATATAGCCTTGTCACTGCACTATCATTCATGCATTCTTTAATCAGTGTGGTTTAAACAGGCTTTTCATGAAAGGAAGTTTAAAGATCAGAAAAAAATATGACGGATCTGGCATCGTACGCTCTTTATAGATTTACTAGGTTTTTGTTTGTTTTTTTTTAAATGATATATTAAAGAAGAGTACTCAAAAGGAATCTGAAGTTCATTATGAAACTCTGCAGACACCCTATGCATTCATACATTAGAGTTCTATTCATCAAAAAAGTTTTCATGTAACCTGTAGCTTAAATTGAAGTAGCCAAGTAATTTTGAGGTAAAGGCCTTCTGATAATTCATGCCATGTAAGGATAATTCTTTTACATGAACACTGGGCCCAAATACGTTATTGGTACATGTGAAAGTGATTGTTTAGTAGCCAACAATTTGTTGTACGTTTCCTGAGGTGAGGTTAAATGACATAGGACAAGCAAGTGTAACAGATTTCCAGAGAGCAAGGCAGGAAAACCAGGACCTTTCTTTAACCTGATGTAGTACCAGATGTCATGTTTTAAAACGGAAAGATGCGTTTTTGCAAAACCTTATGTTTCTTTCAAAACTGCATATGTGAGGGCTGCGTAGCTAGTAGAATTTCAGAACAGGTAAGATTTAGGGAATGATTTTGTTAGCTACTTCTGTGAATGAATGAATGTAATGTTGATGTTTGCTAGAGGTCACATTTGTAGTCCATTCATTGTAACATAAATAAGTGCATATAAGAACTGATCATGCTGCAACATTTATTTAATTAATCAGAACATTTAATCATGGTAAAGTACTTGAGTAATAGGACATGATAGAAAGACAAAAGGGGAAATTTAAAGATAAAGTATTGTTTGTCCTAATTGAGTGAAACAAACCGCTTGCATCCAAACTTTAAATAATATTTTGAGCTTAAAACATTAACAATTTATTTGGAGTAAATGTTGCAAATTGTTCATAGTTGGAATATAGTAATATAGCGTATTACTTTGAATTAACGGTGCCCTCGAATTAAGGATTCACTCAGATATCAGCTTTTAATAGATGCCGCCCTCGAATAAACGCTGCTCTCAATAAAGAAACGTAAAGGTTTTTTTTTTTTTTCTACCCCATCTCACAAAATAAAGAAACGCGCTACTCTGGCTATGTACATGTGACGCCCCCGAAGAGACTGCAGCCTCAGTCCAACATGTAATACAAACTAATGTACACACACCTCAGTAAGCAAATTGTATTTTATGGTACAGTCCCGACAGACAACCCAAGATTAACTAATTACAGCACAGCAGTCCTTCACGTCAGCCAGCACAGCAGGGGGTAAAATAAGGGCTGTCTGTTTTACTTCGTCCTCGGCTTGGATGGTGAAAGCTTAAACTCGAAGGAACTTAGAGCTTTACCGGTCACTCTAAGCACTATCCGAAAGCTGGCTGAAGATATCTTCTTGTAGGGGGTTTAGTTGTTTTGTTTTTGATTCAATTGGAATTTTACTCAGTCCTGTACAATTATATATATAAATATATATAAATAAAAAAAAAACATGATTTAGACAAGATTTAGTTTCGGTTTCTCTTACAGAGAAATTACAAACAATCAGGCAAATTACAGGGAGAAAAAAAAACGAGTAGGATATATTTTAGTTTTAACAGAAATCAAACCGATATTCAGAGGTAATATTTTCCGTTAAGAAAAACAGCTGCATCACACTCAACTACAGTTCTCTCTCCTTGTCCTGCCCCATAGCAATCAATACACACTCTGGATTCGCTGGTGCAGTACTCCCCTGACCTCCCAATTCCCACCTAATAGGCTCTCATTAACTGTCAGCAAATGTGCTGTATAAAAGCCCCAAAACCCACAAGAGTACAGCGTTGCAGATCAGAGCCTGTTAAGGGGCCGCTTCTGAAATGATTTAAATCATGTAATAAAATATTGCAGCGTTTGTAAAGCATAGTATTATTAATAAAGGTCGTCCTCGTTTAAGGGCGGCTGTCATTTTGATCAAGTTAAAATAAACGACGCGGCGCCAAATTGAAGTAATACGGTACATGTGTTCTGTCTTTGTGAATTGTTTCCAAATGTCAACATTGTGCCCTAGATTCTAATGTATCCGCACTTTCAACACTACCTGCACACCTAAAAGAAAGATAACTATAAGATAAATTTAAAGATAAATAAGATTTTAAACAGCAGAACAGCACATTCATCTAATATACTCATATTTATATCTATACCTGTTTTTTTTTTATTTGTGTTTCAGTAATTAGTTATCCTTGGGTAAGTCGTTCTTTAAAGTTACTTTAGTTAAATAACATACTACTTCATTATTATTTAGTCCACACGGAAATCCACTGTAAAATGTCCTAAAATCTGCAACAAGAAAAGAGTGTTTTCTGCAGCAATGACTTTTTAATGAAAAACAGTGTTAATGAGTATAAATACATTTTTAGAACGTAAACAACGGTTGCTTAAATTAATTTTTTTATTAAATCACATTACTAAATCTGGGAAAAAAAACAGCAAACATGTTTGCCATATTTTATAATATATATTTTTATATTACATTTTTTGGCTGTCACAGAGCTAAATCTATCCAAATGGATAACAGGTGCAATAGAGACTGCTTATGAACTAGCCAATCTGCACCAGCCGAGAAGCTCACTGGCCATTCCACCACGGGTCAGGTGACTTCACGGGCTTTGTTTCAGGGTGCATCTATTCAGGATATATGCTGTGCAGCGGTTTGGGATTCTTCCCATATGTTTGCCAGGTTCTATCGGCTAAACGTCATGGACCCGCAGAATCCTGGATTTGGCACGAAAGTATTGAGGACGGCTCCCAGTCCATCCTTACGATAAGAAATTAGAGGCCAGTTTTCAGTTATGGAAATATTGTTGCAGCACAAGTGGCTTTGTTTAGCTTGTAAATCATTGTTGTATCACGTCTTGTGACGGTTAGATATACTCATGTACAGTAAGGTGGGTCCTCACTTGTTTTATTGCAACTATGCTGGTAATTGATTCAGGCGCAAGGCGGCTCGGTTGTCTTCTGCAGTCCTGTTATGTATGCTTTATGTTTTTGCGACAGCTTGGATGTACTGATCCATTTTGTAATGGTTAATATTCCTTACTTGAAAGGGAACGTTATTATCTTAACCCTGGTTCCCTGAAATAGGAATATTAACCATTAACTTTGAGGTCGCAGCATCCTTGGTCGCAGTTCTCGAAGGAAAATGGCGGTACTGTCAGGGTGAGGTAGCGAGTTTATGCTCGTGGGGACGGAGCAGCACGCCACCCTCCTCTGACGAGTGTCTTTGGTATGAAGTTTTCAGGTTCGGGGGTCTTAAATGGGAAGCACCCATTTTGTAATAGTTAATATTCCTATTTCAGGGAACCAGGGTTATGATAATAACCAAACGTTTTTTATCCTGTCAGAGAATTGTTAGTTTTACATTTGCAAAAAACATGCAAGGTGCTTTTTTGGTTGTTTATAACCAAATCAATACACTTGTCATGTATAATTATCAACACAGACGATTTTGCTTTAAATTTAGTAAACATACTTGTTCAATAAAACTGCTTCTGTGAACGAGACAAACTCCCGTCACATTCATGCGGAAACATAGCTGCTGTTTACTTCAGTGTGTTTTTACTATTTTTGTCTTTTATTTTAATTGCGAAATAACGCAGATTTATTTATTTTTGTACTGAAGAAATTTTTTTTTTTTTTTTTTTTTTAGGAAAACTAGGATCCCTGCTAATGACAAGTGTCTTCCAGCATTAGAACCTAAAAGACTTTAGTCTCAAAAGTTAAAGCTCAGATACAGAGTCCATTTACATGTTTAACTTTGATGCGTAAAAGATATAGAAGATCCTGTTGTTAATTTTCCGTCTACAACCAGTCTAAAAGCTTGCAAATGCCAATTGTCTGCAGAAAGAGTGGATATGGGGTGTCTGAATTATTTAAACTCCCACAACATATGCACTTTTGCTTTTCAAGCATGAGTTATAATTTAATTAGAAAGTTCTGGTGTGTTGCTGGCTATTTAAATATTAAAATGTTCCGCTGATCACTTTCCATTAGCCAGCCCTGTGAAAATTCCTGAAGATGTCAGTAGGATATTTTTTCATGTTCCAGAAGTTGCGCTTCACATTGTTTGTTGATACAAATAAGACCTTGGTAATTACACTCATCCATTAGAATCAACAGAGGAGTCAAACTTAAGGAGCACGTCTCAGTGACAGAGCATGATCAGGACCTGATTTGGAAATTCATTGAAAATGTACACTCATTAAGGGCTGCCTTTGGATGTCGCACAAAAAATGTTTAAATTCCCCAGCAATGGATTTGTGGGGCAGGAAAGCTTGAAGCCCAGGGGCAGTTCTCAGTCTCTGCTGTCTCATTGATACGATGGTGCCCTGTTTGGTTCAGGATTTGTTAGTTTGTTGTATTTGTTAGTTTGTTTTTGTCTTTTAACTTTCTTTTTTTGTGCCGTTTGTTTTTTCTCTTTCCAGATTGTCCGCAGGTTCATTAAGGACTGGCTAGAGAGGAAAAAGCCTCCTTACGGTGCTATCAGCAGCTGTGTGCTCCTTATGATTATCTACATGACATTCTGTGACACTTTCTCAAACCCACATATCGACCTGGATAAGTTCAGTCTGATCATAGTGGTGTTCATCAGTAAGTCTGGATACCATGTTAATAATAAACCCTTTAATAATCCACAGAGTGCTGGACGGCTTCACGTCCCTTTGTTCAGCGTCTCTAGTTAATCACAGGTGGTGAAATCTAAAAATGATCCCAAGCCACAAGGGCCTTAATTATAGGTCTGCTTTAATTTAGTACAGACTTATATTTATTCCTTCATGCATTAAAGCAATCTGTTAGCATCAGAATCGCAAAAAGGAAACGGCTAGTTTAAGAAGACATCATTTATACTATTTTAACCCAACAGTAGGCTGCATGGTGTGATGAACTCGCTCCGGTAGTTGACTGAGCATTTTCACATAAAGACATTCATGTCTGCTTCACCAAATGGGACCAGCTCTGTTGGGTAGAACATGGCACATTGGTCTCAAAACCTGGAGCACAGGATTTGATCCTCAGCTGCTGTCTTATCTGCTATGATGCTGACATAACGTTCTAGTCTTTCCTTACGATGTGAGTCCAGAATTGCAAAATCCAACAGAATCATCTAAATGTGTCCAGCAGAGCAAATGTATTGATGTATTGGTTCACAGGTTTGCTGTGAAAACCAGGAATCTGAACCCTATTTCCACTTACTCATGGGTTTTGAAGTGGCCTGATAATAGTAACATGTAAAGTTGATTTTTGCCGCCCTAAAAGAAAACCTGCAGATGTTGGGTTTTTTTCAACCACTTTGAGATTTTGTAGCAGCTCATATATAGGAAATAGGGGTTAATTCTGTCTGCATACCACTGCAGCCCCTTATTACATGATTCATTACATGTCAGAAATGATCTGCCATAGCCCCACTTTCATCTCTCTTTGTATATAGTAATTTGTTAGCATCAGAGGAATCCAAGAAGGGGACTGCCACTGTAAAACACATTATCAGGTTATTTCATCACCACGGATCTAATTTCCACTATATATATATTATTATATATATATATATATATATATATATATATATATATATATACACACACACACACACACACACACACACACACACACACACACACACACACACACACACACACAGGCACCTCCACAATTATTGGCACCCTTGATAAAGACGAGCAAAAAAGGCTGTATAAAATAAACAACACAGGTAATGAGCTATATTGTAATTTTCCAACATGTGGAATATATTGTACTTTGTTAATGATTGAAGGGAATCAACCAAAATTACACATTTCTCAAATTATAAATTTATTTCCAAAAAAATTGTGTCACAATTATTGGCACCCTTGTTTTCAGTACTTTGTGCACCCTTCCCTTGCAAGAATAACGGCACTGAGCCTTTTTCTGTAATTTTTTATGAGATTGGAGAACACACTGGAAGAGATCCCCATAAAATCAAAGATCCACCACCATATTTTACAGTAGGTATGAGGTTCTTTTCCCACTGCTGGTGTGCGTGGCCAAAGAGCTCTATTTTCATCTCATCTGACCATAGCACCGGGTTCCAATCCAAGTGCCAATGCCGTTTAGCAAACTCCAGGTGCTTACATTTGTTGGTTGCTCTCAATAAAGCCTTTTTTTCTGGCAACCCTTCCAAATAGGCTATTGGCATGGAGGTGGTGTCTAATTGTAGATTTGGAGACTTGGTGACCCCAAGATGCAACCAAGTTCTGTAATTCTCCAACTGTGTTACCTCATTTTTATACCCCAGTGAAACAGGAAGCCATGGAAGGCCACAATACAGTTCCTTAAGACTGAGATGTACTTAAAGTAGAATGTTAATGCAGATTTAATTTTGTTTGATTTTATTTATAAGAATCTTTAGGGGTTTTGACACCAATCTTTTTGAGAAAATTATTACTTGTTAAAAATAAACGTTTTCTCTGAGCAATTATTGTTTTCCCATATTTTTGAGCATGAAATATAGCTCATTACCTGTGGTGTTTATTTTATAAAGCCTTTTTTGCTCATGTTTATCAAGGGTGCCAATAATTTTGGAGGTGTGTGTGTGCATGTAGATATATATATACACATACATACACAGTGCCGTGAAAAAGTATTTGCCCCCTGTCTGATTTTCTGCATTTCTAAACATTTTTCACATTGAATTTGGTCAGATCTTTTCCTGGGTTATAATAGTATATAGAGGAGTCAGAGAGAAAAAAATTACACCAAAGTTTGGTGCTTCTTTCATTTGTTTGGTGTGCAAGGTAATCAAACATGCAATCTTCAGGTGATAAAAAGTTATTGCCCCCCTAGTTAACTCAACCCAATTAAAGAGCTAATTAGGGTCAGCTGTTTGAATACTTTGGTTAACAATCAGGCCTGATTTGGGCCAGATCTTCCCAATATAAATCTGACTAACTTTGGCCCTTACCATCAGAGTGAAGGTTCTAGAGGCACATCATGCCACGATCAAAAGAAATTCCTGAAGACGTCTGGAAAAAAGTTGTTGATGCCTACTAGTCTGGAAAGGGTTACAAAGCCATTTCTAAGGATCTATGCTCCACCAAGCCACAGTCAGAGCCATATTGTCCAAATGGAGAAGTTTGGGACTGTAGTGAATCTTCCCAAGAATGACTGTCCTGCCAAAATCTCTCCAAAAGCAAGGTGTAAAATTGTCCAGGAAGTCACAAAGAACCCTAGAACAACATCCAGGGATCTGCAGGCATCTCTCGCCTTGGCTAAGGTCAGTTTTCATGACTCCACCGTCAGAAAGACACTGGGCAAAAATGGGATTCATGGCAGAGTAGCAAGGCGGAAACCACTGCTCACTAAGAAGAACATGAATGCTCCTCTCAAGTTTACCAAAAAGCACCTGGATGATCCTCAAGAGTTCTGGAACAATGTTCTATGGACAGATGAGTCAAAAGTGGAACTTTTTGGCCAACATGGGCCTCTTTATGTCTGGCGAAAACCAAACACTGTATTCCACAGTAAGAACCTCATACCAACAGTCAAGCATGATGGTGGTAGTGTCATGATTTGGGGATGCTTTGCTGTATCAGGATCTGGACGACTTGCCATCATTGAAGGAACCATGAATTCTGCTCTTTATCAGAGAATTCTACAGGGGAATATCAGGCCATCCGTCCGTGAGCTGAAGCTGAAGCGCAGCTGGGTCATACAGCAAGACAGTGATCCGAAACACACAAGCAAGTCTACATCAGAATGGTTGAAGAACAAGATATGTAAAGTTTTGGAATGGCCTAGTTAAAGTCCAGACCTAAACCCCATTGAGATGTTGTGGCAGGACCTGAAACGAGCAGTTTATGCTCGCAAACCCACAAATGTCACTGAGTTGAAGCAGTTCTGCATGAAGGATTTGGCCAAAATTCCTCCACGGCACTGTGAGAGACTGAACAATAACTACAGGAAACTTTTGGTTGCAGTTATTACTGCTAAAGGTGGCGTACCAGTTATTGAGTCTAAGGAGGTGATTATTTTTTCACACTGGGCATTGGATGTTGCATAACTTTCTTTAATAAATAAATAAGTATCAAAATTTTGTGTTATTTGTTCACTCAGGGTCCATTTTATCTTATATTAGATTTTGGTTGAATGTCTGATAACATTGTGTCAAAAAAAATGCAGCAAGTCAGACTGGGCAAATACTTTTTCACGACACACACACACACGCACGCACGCACACACAGCACACACACGCACACACGCACACACACACACACACACACGCGCACACGCGCACACACACACACACACACAGCACACAGACACACACACACACACACACATATATAATATTTATGGGGTGCAAATAGGAAAATATATCTGTTTGGATGTAGTATGCAATGAAGTTTCATATATATATGATTTGGCATTGGAGAGAATTAAAAAAAGCACGGGCTGTGACAATTATTCAGATAAATTGTAACACCGAAGAGACGGGCTTTGTATCAGAAAAACGGTGACGGAGTCAGCAATTGTGTGTGACAGGTAATTACGTAAGTAAATTTGTATATAATATATATAATATATATATATAATAATATTATAATATATATATAATATATATAATATATATATATATAGGATAAGATACTGGTGGCACACACACTACCGGTCAAAAGTTTTAGAACACCTCCATTTTTCCAGTTTTTATTGAAATTTACGCAATTTAATGTCTCAGTGTACTCTGAAATTAAAGCATAGAACAAATAAACAATTGGAGATAAAAAAGAAATCATGGAATCGTTTTGTTTAACAAAATTTAATCTAAATTTTTGACTCATCAAAGTAGCCACCTTTTGCAGATATAACAGCCGAACACACTTGTGGCATTCTTTCTACAATGGAAATCAAATGATGTGCAGTGTTAGGCTTGCGCCAAACATAACACTTATCGTTGAGGCCAAAAAGCTCTATTTTGGTCTCATCAGACCATAGAATCTTCTTCCACTTGGTCTCTCTCCCAAATGCCTTCTGGCAAACTCTAGCTGAGATTTGATGAGTTTTTTTCAACAATGGCTTTCTTTTTGCCACTCTCCCTTAAAAGCCAGTTTTGTGAAGCACCCAGGCTATTGTTGCCGTATGCACAGTGTGTCCCAGCTCAGCCGTGGAAGACTGTAACTCCTTTAGAGTTGCCATAGGCCTCCCTGGCTAGTGCCCTTCTCGACCGGATACTCAGTTTTTGAGGACAGATTCACAGTTGTGCCATATTCTCTCCATTTCTTAATAATGGAATTTACTGTGCTTCGGGGGATATTCAATGCCTTGGAATTGTTCGTATATCCTACCCGATTGGTGCTTTTGAAGAACCTTATTCCGGATGTGCTTTGAATGTTCCTTCGTCTTCGTGATGTTGTTTTTGTTAGGAAATGTACTAACCAACTGTGCAACCTCCCAGACAGAGGTGTATTTAACCTGAAATTATGTGAAACACCTTAATTGCACTCAGATGGACTCCATTCAATTAATTGTGTGACTTCTAAAGACAACTGGTTGCACCAGAGCTCATATAGGTGTGTCATAGCAAAGGGGGTGAAGACTTATAATTATTTTCTGTTTTATATTTGTAATTAATTTAGAACAATTTGTAGATTTTATTTTTCACTTTGACATAATGAACTTTTTTTGTGTTGATCAGTTGCAAAAACTCCTAATTAAATCCATTTTGATTCCATGTTGTAACACAATAAAATGTGAAAAAGTCCAAGGGGGGTGAATACATTTGAAAGCAGGGAATTGTTTCCACAACAGCAGTGCAAAGTAGCCACCTGATCTTTTTCTTTACCTGTAAATTGTATTCTTCTAAAACACTTAACAGTATAATGTTTATTTGGGTCTTTTGTGTACGTGTTTGTAAGAGAAACAGTTGCTTTCACAGATGTGTGCAGCACGTTGTCTATTTCTCCAACAACAATCCTTAACAATTATGTTTTTTTGTCTTTCAGTATTTTTCATACAGCTCAGCTTCATGCTTTTAACATTCATCTTTTCTACAGGGTAAGTATTGCTGTTGTGTATTTTGTTTTTCCTTTAAAGGAGTTTGTTCGGCGTCTTCATGTTTCCGTTATCCCCTTGTTGTGTTCTTTTAAGCGCAAGATTGACGGTTTCCAGGGTGCACTAAACCACCAGGCATTTTTCTTTTCTCTTGCAGAAAAAAATCAGGATTCACTCCTGCCGACACAGTGGCAATTATGTTTTGTGCTACACACAAATCCCTCACTTTAGGTAGGTGAATCTCACTTCACTTAAGTAAACGTTCACTTTCTGTCTTGTGTTTTACGTTTCTCCTACAAAGAACGGACATAGGGTTGACAGTTTATTAAATAATATGGGGCTTTCTTTTCTGCATAGCCTACATACAGTTGGATGTTTTGTCCTGTATTTGTTCAACATTGAAAACAACAATTTTAACAAGGGTATATGAAATCTGATTTGTGGTTCTTGGTTCAACAGATTTGATGGCACTGAAAAGCACATGTTGTACTGTGTAAGCCAGCGTGTTGTGCTTTTTCTTGTCATCATTGTATATTAATAGTTTGTTGTTGTAGTTGAGGCATTTAGGTGGCAGAAAATTCGGCCATACTATATTTAAGCAAGCATGGAATTGTGTTTTTAGAATTATGACAAACAAGAAATATTGGTTGGTTTATTGAGGATCCCGTCCAGCATTGTTTTATAACATGGGTTGTGCTTTTATAATAGATTTAACACAAGTCTATGCATTTTTTTGTGCAGCAGAAAAAGAATGTGATTATGCCGAGTTTCATATTGTGTGCTGATTAACCTTTTGATTTAAATATCTAGGACGTAGAGTTTATTAAATATTTACATACGCACAGAGCATAATTAAAAATTAAGAAACACTCAATTTTATTAAACTTCAGTAGTAGCATAAAGTATATATGTTTAGTGACTATACAATAGCTGTATAGACTATACAATAGCTGTTCTCTCCTTTTCATTTTTCTCCTCAGTTTTTGAAAATATATTAGTATGACAACATTGCCCGATCCAAAACCCCAATGGGTTTTCTTACAAAAGGGGTACTTTTTCTAATATCTGTTTCTGTCATTTATTTGTGAGTCATTTGGCCCTAAAATTCAGCATGTTCATTCGTTAGCTGTGCTCAGAGGAGCAGGTTTATGTTTTGTTTTATTTCGTAGAAGCGCATCACTCATGCTCCACCTGTTTTTCTGTCTTTAGCACCATGTGGATTATTTCACCTACCGTTAGGGCAGTAGCAATGTCAAGTTCAAGCACACGCATTTGTAGAAAGGTAGGAAGCACCCGCAGTATACCCAGCAAACAACCCTTGTTTTGGGTTCAACTGTATTTGCTGTTAAGATTTTCATTTCGATATCTGATTCATCCTCGGAGATAAATTGCATGTAACCAGTACAGATTTGTTGAAAGGGACCCTATTGGATGTGATATATATATATATATATATATATATATATATATATATATATATATATATACTATATATTAATATAATATATATATATATATATCATCCTTCTGTTGCTTTCCTTCAGTCTCTTTGTTTTTATTACACATGTACGTGTATGCACATGTACAATCACACACACACAAAGCTAATAAGATTTAGTACATGAAAGAAGACAGTCTCTTATATCCACTGGCCTGGCTTTTGTAGAGTTAATGATGATACTAATGTTCTTATACAAAATTTGATTCATGGCTTTCATTAGTACTTGTGCCAGGGTATCTTTTATTTTAATGATTGCCTGGAGATGAGGTGGTAAGCTTGACCCTTAATCATGAGGCTGCCCATTGATTGTGACGTTGAGCTATGGGGCAACATAGCCCAGCTGGTACCTCTTCATAATCCAGCTCCCAGGAGTTTGTTAAACAAGAGACTATGGCCTCCAGGGAAAATGGTGCCTCCATCACGGCTGATTTAATAGAAAGCATCTAGCCTTTGTTAGCTCCCCTCTCATAAATATCAGTTCTTCAGAATAAAATTAGTTCAAGAGGACCAGCTGTTTAGGGTGGAGGTCGGAAACTTCCACCTTTGAAATCCGTTAATCTGAGTAATAGGTCTACAATAAATGAATTAGGACACATTGGGTTTAGGCAAAACACAGTCTCAGTGAAAGGGCTACAGGGAGCATGAAAGCTTTTTTGTTTTTTTGTTTTAACCCTGGGATCTTAGGTTTATTTGAATAATTTGCCAGAGATCTGATGATAACAAATGCTTCTCTTGTCCTGTTTAAAAATGTAGTGACAAATTCACTGGTTTCCTTTCCTCTGGTTGTAAAAGCCTTCGTAATCATTGACAGATGTTTTTCCATTCAGAGCACTGCTCTGATGCATTTACTTTGGGCTGCTTCCTCAGTTTGCTGAGTAAAAGCGGATTAATTGTAATCCACAGCAATTTAAACTATAGCTCTTGTCTGCGGTAGCTGTGAAGTCAGTGATTCTGTAGTCCCAAAAAAAAGGTAATCTATTGATTTAGATTCAAGCCCTCACAAAGGTAACAAAACTATAGTAATGGTCTAGAATACATCTTGAATTGTCTTATCTCAGCTGGAAGTAAAACTTTTAGTAGCTTGTGGAAAAGCTTCTAAAAGTTTTCTTTTGGTATCTGCAAAGGCTTTGATATATTCCTTTAAACCCCAAAACGTTGGGGGTAGACATCCACAGTGAAATCGGTTCTCCAGCATAAGTTGAAGTTTAAATCGCAGTTTTTTCAGGCTCAAAACCAGTGGCTTAATGGACAGCCAAGACACAAAGAGCTGCTTATGTAAATGTTATCTTTTTAGATGATGTAGCTGATTTATTGCCTGTTTGTTTTTATTTATGCTGTGCAATTTAAATAACCATTTAGACAAACCTCTGCCCCTTTTTGATGTGAGGCATACCAGGGTTGAAATGAAGCCCGCAAGCCAGTAATTGTGTAAAGACTAGCACTCCCATATGTAAATGAATCAGAATATATCAGTTAGTTTAGTTCATTAACATTTCGCAAGGGACTGGAGTACAGCCGAAATGTTCTGGCCTTGCTCATGTTGCGTTTGTCGTTGGGTTCCCACCTTTGTAGCACTGTGTCACAGCATGATGTACTCTGCTGGAAACACCAGGTTATTCTTTAAAGGTTATCGGAAGTACTTTTTCTTCTGTTTTGGTGTTGCTGGGATGTATGGTATAAAAGAAACAACCTGCAGTCACTAAAGCTTTGTTGTTTTTACTTGCTATCAAACACAACGGTTTTCAGGTTTCAGCAAGCACACCTGAGGGTGGGATAGAAGAGCTTTACCACCATGACAGATACCTTTAGTGTTACAGCTTCAGGGTCAAGCAAATCATAATGTAAAAGGATTAGCAAACCATTCAAACAACAGTGCAGGCTACTACAAAAGTATTTCATTTATAAATATTTTTGTGAGATTCTCAACTGTACACATTGCTCAGAAAAAAATATCCATTAAACTAACAGGAGAGTTTCTGCCCAGCAAGATTAAGAATAACATCAGAAAAAAAATATCCCTGAATATCCTTTTGTAGCTGATTTTCTCCCTACAGCACCAGACTACCAGTGTGACTTGTACAGCAATAGCCAATCCAACTCCAAATCTCTTGTCATAAACCTTCACTGATTCTTGGTAGGGTCAGTCTGTCACCAACAACACTGATCCCATATAGAGTGTATAACCAGGAGCCCTTTGGAAATGAGATGTTAAGTGTCAGGAAAAATGTACCAGACCCACATCATTCAACAGTAAGACTGATATAAAAAATATACTTTCTGATCAAATACATTGTGCAGACAAACTGGCACAATAAACAAGAGGCACTTTGTTGTGTTCACTGGAAAGCAGTGCAGATTAAAAATAGGAAAGCTGTGGTTGCATTAAAAGCCTAGACTCCTTTTTAACAATCAAATCCTCTTTTCAGACAATAGGCTTTTTACACCCTGTTTCTGTCAGTTACAGGAGAGCTGTAGAAGAACAAGCATTGTTAAAGGGATATATATTTTTCTAAACTGGCTCCCGAGGGAAGAACTATAGCTACCAACAGGGGACTATAATGCCCGAAGCCCCTGGAGGTAACTAGATCTTCCTGAGGGGCCTTTGGTTTTCCACTGTAAGCCGAGGTCTCCAGTCCAGATTTGTTTTATGAATCGGTCAGGAAAGTAATGCTTTTTAAGTAATTTTTTTGAAGTAATGTTTTTTTGGCATTGAACTGTCCATCTGACTTTCTCACTGCGGCATAGAATTCTCAGAGGAGCAGCTGAGTTTGTGAACGTTGTATTTATGTAACTATTGACCGTAAATAGCGTCACAGGGGCAATAGCTGGATCTATTTTTGGTCATGTGATCACGTTTTAACCAATCACATACCAGAATTTCTAAGGACTGATTCATACACACACATCTTTGATTAACCGTACTCTCTATTCAACCAGACGCACATGTAATCACGTGATGAGTTACGTATGGTATATTACACACACTGCGACTAAAACGGCTACGAGATTTAGCTGCCAGTAAAAGGACCGGCTGACTGAGGCGAATGAAAGTTACAGAATTATTCAGACCACCAAAATCTTAGATGGAGCATTGTGTGCTTTAAATTGTTGCAGTTAAGCAAATTAAGTGTCACCTTAATTTGTCTTCTATTTTGTTAGTAAGGGCTGGAGATCCTTTCTCTGTTATTGAGCAGCTAAGAACTTTTATTAATTTAAATAGTTATTACAGTGCCTTAACAACAAGTATCAAAGTACAGAAACATTTTACTGAATTTTAATGACGTCTAAAGTTCTGTAACGTGTCGAAGTTGTTACGATTTTTATTTTTTGATTACTTTCAAAGTCTGGTATATGGTATGGTTTGTTTAATTACAATATTTCATTACCTTAACTGTAGGTGTTAAAGTTTTACTGAATTGCATTCATTGAATGATTTGTAAAGCTTTGTAATTTGTATTCTTAATGTGATACAATAAGTTACTGGCTATATATAACCAGTAGGTATTTGTGTACTAAGTACTTGTGTATGTTATCTTTATTCTATACATTACACCGTGTAACAATTTTTTTTTTTTTTTGTTCCTGGGTAGGAAGTGTTATTTCCTAATTGCTTATGCCTCAAAAGTGTAGAAAATGGCTATTATTCCCCACAAACTTTGCTTTTGTAACCAGGACAGTGATATTTTGAAATTTACCTATTTTCCAGAACATTCCAGATAGATTCAGTGCTGAGTAAATTTGGAGTAACTTCTTGAACTTTCCAGTAATATAAATAGTAGTATAAATACAGGGGCCTTAAGCCCACCAGTTCAGTTTAGTTCCAGCTGCCTAAGTGGATACATATCTGCATTTTTCTGAGATGGCACCAAGAGGCTGCAAGCATCCAGCAGACGCATTTTGGTATGTCTGCGGACAATTTATGAAGACAAGAGTGAAAAAGTACTCCGTGGAAGCATCTGCTAAGATGTGTGAGGCCTGTCGGGGATCAAGACAAACCCTGGGCACCTCATTTGACATGCGAGCACTGCAAAAAACTCTGGAAGGTAAGATGGACAATTGTTGCTCTGAATTTTATGTTATAAAATTTGTTAAAATTTTTTAAATTGTAAAAGTTTTTAATTTTAAAATGTTTTACAGTTTTCAATGTTATTGAAAAAATATATCATATATGAAAAATTTTGCAAGACTCTCTTACACATTAGTCATGGGTGAAATAAATGTATTTTTGTAGGATGGTACAGAGGGGAAGAGAAAGCCATGAAGTTCACTATCCCAAGAATTTGGTGGGAACCCACTGACCACTCAAGCTACTGCTACTTCTGCATGGTGGACCCTTCCAAACGTCGGACTGGCAAGAATGCACCTGCTATCACGTATCCAGACCCCCCTTCATCCATCGCCCCGATGCCACACTGCCATGAGCTCCCCTTACCCACTCCTCCGGAGAGAGAGCAGCTGTCTTTAGAAGAGAGCAGCAAGTCAGAGAGCGAGGAAGACGTTGTAGATCCAGATGACAATTTCAGAGGTGGAGCTGAGGAGAGAAACCCATACTACCCCAACCAAAAAGACCTCAACGACTTGATTAGAGAGCTTGGTCTCACCAAGTCCAGTGCCGAGCTTTTGACATCTAGGCTCAAGCAGTGGAACTTGTTGGATGAAAGTGTGCAAGTCGCAGATCAGAGGAAGCGTCACCAACCTTTTTCCAGCTTCTTCACCCGTCAAGATGGGCTCTGCTTCTGCCACAATGTGACCAGTCTGTTCGAGGCAATCGGAATCGCCTGTAACCAGAATGAGTGGCGCCTCTTCATTGACAGCTCATCCAGGAGCCTCAAAGCCGTGCTGCTCCATAATGGTAACAAGTACCCGTCTCTTCCCCTGGCTCACTTGGTGCACCTCAAAGAGGATTACAACAGCATCAAGACCTTGCTGGATGCCTTGAAGTATGATGAGTACGGCTGGGAGGTCATAGGAGACTTCAAAATGGTGGCATTCCTGATGGGTCTCCAAGGCGGTTTTACCAAGTTTCCCTGCTATCTTTGCCTTTGGGACAGCAGGGACACCAAGGCGCACTACCACAAGCGGGACTGGCCACAGCGGACCGAATTCTGTGTGGGGAGGAACAACGTCAAGTGGGAGCCACTGGTGGACCCCCGGAAGGTGCTGATGCCACCACTGCACATCAAATTGGGCCTTATGAAACAATTTGTCAGAGCTCTAGATAAGGAGTCGGCAGCCTTCAAGTACCTTCAAGACTTCTTCCCTAAGCTGTCTGAGGCAAAGGTCAAAGCCGGTGTCTTCGTCAGACCACAGATAAAGAAGATCCTGGAGTGCAATGAATTCCCCAAGAAGCTCACTAGTAAGGAGAAAGTGGCTTGGAACAGCTTTGACGCAGTGGTTCGGGGCTTCCTGGGCAATCACAAGGCCAAAAACTATGTGGAGCTGGTTGAGACTCTGGTGAAGAACTACGGCACAATGGGCTGTAGGATGTCCCTCAAAGTCCATATCCTTGATGCTCATCTTGATAAATTCAAGGAGAACATGGGAGCGTACTCGGAGGAGCAAGGCGAGCGCTTCCACCAGGATATACTGGACTTTGAACGTCGCTACCAAGGACAGTATAACGAGAACATGATGGGAGACTACATTTGGGGGCTGATTCGTGAAAGTGATTTACAGTATAATCGTAAATCTCGGAAAACTACTCGCTTCTAAATCTTTTGTAGTCATTTTTGTATTACTTTAGTATAAATACATGTTAATTTGGATTCATATGTTGTTTTTTTCTGACTTTATGTGAACGCAAAGATACAAATTCGCCTGTTTTCTCATTGGAAATAGGTAAATTTCAAAATATCACTGTCTTGGTCACAAAAGCAAAGTTTGTGGGGAATAATAGCCATTTTCTATACTTTTGAGGCATAAGCAATTAGGAAATAACACTTACTACCCAGGAACAAATTGTGTTACATAGTGTTATTAAAGGTACAGTAATTGTTATTAATACCTGTTTTATTATCCAAACAAATCTATTATGCAAACCAGTATCGGTCCCAATTAGTTTGGATAATTGACTCTCTACTAATATATATATACACACACACACAGTACCAGTCAAAAGTTTGAGTACACTTGCTGGAAACTAGGTTTTTCCATAAATGACAATGTTTTACGTTGTATACGTTTCTGTAAATACTTGAAAATGAAAACACATGTTACAATAAACAAAACAAAACATAAGGAGTATCAAAGCAATGTTCAAGAAAATTGAAAATTGTCTCTAAATTTTGGATTCTTCAAAATAGCCACCCTTTGCCTTAATAACAGCCTCACAAACACAAGGCATTCGGTTAACAAGTTTCATCAGGAAATCACCCGACATGTCTTCCCAGCTCTTCTGCAGCAATTCCCAGAGATGTAGGGCACTTGTGGGTAGCTTTGCTTTGACTCTTCTGTCCAGTTTGTCCCATACAAGTTCTATGGGATTGAGGTCTGGATACTGGGCAGGCCAGGTCATTAGATTGAGTTGTCCTTCACTTTCTTTCTTCTCCAGATTGTTCTTGCACAAGTTTGAGGTGTGTTTCGGGTCATTATCTTGCTGAAGAATGAAGGACTGCCCAACTAGCTGTAATCCTGATGGAATGGCATGCCTCTGAAGTGTGCTATGATAGCCATGCTGGTTGAGCTTTCCATGGACCCAAATATTTCAAATTTTGACTCATCAGTCCATAAGACCGACTTCTACTCCTCAAACGTCCAGTTTCTGTGTTTTTTGGTCCAGGCAAGTCTCTTCCTCTTATTCTGCACTCTTAACAATGGTTTCTTTGCAGCAATTCTTCAAGTGTTCGGTCCTCATGTGTGCCAGTTTCTTCAAATCGTTTGATGGTCTTGGCCACAGCAGTTACAGACACTTTTTACAGACACATTTGTCTTAAAGATTGACTTTCATTTCTTAAAGTAATTGCAGACTGTGTTTTTTCTTTGCTTAACTCAGCGTATTTTTCCATTTCTGCTCCCTTACATTCATTAATGACAAACTTGTACCTATGCTACCTATATTTATAGTAATCATGGACCCTCACCTGTTAACAATAATTGGTGACAAAAGGTTAATTAGGTAACATGCTAGTTAAAACAGAGAACATCTAACAAAGACACTTTTATACTTAGGCCAGTGTGTTATACACATTTCAGACTTTTAATTGGCTTGGGTTTCAGACTGAAATCCCCTTGCTTTGGGTGACCATTTCATTGAAATTGAAACGATTTACATTTTCATTTAAAAATGTAATTTTTTCATGCAATTCACTTATGATTATCAGCTTACATAAGTACGCGTGTCATACAATGAAATAGTAAGTGTTTATAGACAAGTTTATACAGTTAAAAGCATAGATAATCATGAAAAACCTGGTTTCAAGCAGGTGTACTCAAACTTTTGACTGGTACTGTATATCCCTGTGATAGTGCTAGAGAGAGAGATATTTTGGTTGGTATTAGGCCATCCTGCTTCTGTATCTGTTGTATGTATTTGCACACCATACCGGCTGCAGAATAAAAAGAGCTGTGTTAATATTTAGAAACTTTGCCTCCAGCAATACTAAAATGTGCATCAGAGAAAAACAGTTATTTTATTTGTTTGAACTGCTGAATCTCACCCCAGGGAGATGCTTTACTTGAAGTTTTACATCTTTCGTTCTCAACTTGTGACAAAGAGACGGATGAATAGCAAAGTCACTTTATAGCTTCACCTCTCAAATTATTTATCTGGTCTGTTACATGTTCAGCCTGCAGCTAATTGGACATGACATGGCAACTGCATTATGTTTTTTTCTTTTTATTGAATGCAAGCTCATCTCTCTTTTAATTAAAGAAGGTGCTGTGTTGATGGAATGCATTGTATAACAGTGAGTTAAAGTGAGGAAAAAGTCCAACCTTATTTTTTTCCCCAATAAAAGGACTCACTACAGCATCATCCTTTGACATTACCTGTGCTGAGTCACAATGGTGGTTGTTGGTAATACATTTCAGTTACCCATTCATAGGCTATTGCCACTAACTCAAACTTAGCTCTATTTCTTCTAGCAAATATCATCTTAAGTGTCATTATTGTATTGTGCTTTGTGGCAACTTGTCTATAGTAATTCTATGTGTCTCCTGTCTGCCATACCCTTGATATTAACAGTTGTATGTATATTATGATAATAAAAAATTAAAAAAACTTGCATTTGTTTGGAAGCATATAATCACTGGATCTTCTGCTGAAAACTCCAGCTGCTTCTTGTGAGCTTACAAGCAGGTGTTGGAGAATTGGAGCAAATCCTTACTGCTATTTTGCACCAGGCAGATACAGTATGTAAAAGCAAATAGATTCATTTAACAATGTAAACATCAAACAGTTGGCTCCTAAATCAGCCCAACCAGTTGAAACCTGCAAACCCCCAGCTCTGCCCAGTGCTGTTTATTGCTGGAATTTCTATCAGAGTCAGAGATCTTGTGCCTTTCCTTAAGCTTGAAAAGATATAACATTAATTCCTTAAGTTCCTTCAAGTCTATTCAAGAATAATCGAGTGGCCATTAGACCTCTTGTCCTTTTACATGTGTGTAGAGAGTTTGGTGCTCCAGACACCTAGCAATTTTGGGTCTAATGCTCCCAAGGGAAAGGTCAGGGCAGGCTCGCACAATGAATCAATTTGTTATCACTGTAAAGGGTTATAGTCTTAATTAAATGTTTTAGTCTGCTACTCGACAAACAATAGAAGTAGTAATAATGGGGACATGCTGTAGGGGGGGCACATGATTTACATACTGATTCTGCCTGATGATGTGTTATTAAACGAGAAGTCAACTAAGGTATAAAGCATCTTTAAACTAGAGCTGCAAATGTTAAAAACATGAAAGCTAATTATTAGAGCTGTGCAGTTTTTTACTTTGACTTAATTTTGTGGTTTATTGGACTGTTTTAGTCTGACTTGATGTTGCTTCATTTCCAACAGCCAAATCAGGAAAAAAAATATCCTGGTCATAAACTGAAGTAAATTGACTTTGCCAGGTTCCATCTGATCGGGAGACTCGTACTATTTCCAAAGTGCAGTAATCACAAAATACTGAGTGACTGAGTGAACTAGCAAGACCAGATGAGAATGGCTGTGCAACAGTGTGGAATTGATTTGGGCATATGAATCGTGATATTTGTATGGCTATACCTCCATTAAAATCCAAGCAAGTAAAAACAATATTTTTTGTTTTTAGATTGATTTCAGTCCTCAAAAAAAAAAAAGTACTGTCATCACAAAGATTATGAAATACGGTTAAAGTGATAGAGTATCTGTAACAGGAAGTATTGTGTGTGTGTGTGTGGCTCATCACTGAACAATACTGAAACAGACACAGAGCATTGGGTGCTGACACGCCACACAGGCGCTCATATTTAATAAACCCAAGTGCTGATACTAAGGTACCAGCAATGGTAGCTCTAGTGTCGCATTTAATAAACAAAACAAAACAAAACATTTAAAAATAAAAGTTTGCCACATAAATGACGAGCACTAGTTCCACTTAAAGGAACGTCCCACTCCGGGAACCTATTACTCTACGCAAACCCTCTCTGTGAACGGTTTGGGATCAACTTCCCCTAAACTAAACTTCTCACGGCGACTCCTGCCTCTTCACACGGCCTCAGCTAGGCATTTCCTTCACGAGCACCATCTTTCAGCTGAAGTTCCGTAGTAGTTAATCCTGCGGAGAGGACACTCTCCTGGGTTGTGGTTGTGTGCAGGAGTAGATGCTCCCGGAGTTAGTGTTGGCTCCATAGCTTCAGGTTGATACGAGTCTGCAACACAACATGAAACAAAACACAGCAATATTGAGCTCTGCAGTAGCCTGGAGCTGTAGCACAGGTGCTTTTTGAACTCTGCGGAAAGGTTTAATGTTTAATAATATTTTTTACATTGTTAGTAGGATTCAGAAAATAGGAAGGTTTACTTTAATCTGTGAAATCTTAAATGACTTTACTTTAAATTTTAAATAAATAAATAAAACAGGCAAATTCACTCACTGAGGTGAGATCGACTAGCTTGTTTTGTTTTCCAAAACTGTTCCTCTGAGAAAATGAAATTACAAATGCATATGACTGACTGACATACACATCAGAGATCAAAGAAACGTAAACTCTCTCAGTTAATCGTTCCATTTGGTCATCGTATAGTGCACTTTTATCACAGTGAATGGCAGAAGTGTCTGTGTCTCTTGAAACTTAATGCTGATTTTATTCAAGTTTCTATTTAGCTGAAGCAATCACCTGGGGGAGCATGCCTTACAGAGCAGATCTTCCCATCCTAAAATACAACTTGATAAACTATAAATGAGCGCATAAAACTAATATTGCCAAACAGAACTGGAATCCTTATTGTTTGCCTCTGCCATTTTGGTTATTGGATAAAAGAAACTTAGTACTTCAACATTGTTTACAGATGTCACTTGAAGGCACTCCCTATGGAGTGTGCTGCAATGTTAAATTCTGTTGGGTAATTTTTGGCAAATGTGTCACGCTTGACATAAAAACATGGCGTGCTGTACATTAGTGATTTCCCAAGTGTTTGGAACAGGTAGTAGTGTACTGAGAAAGAGCACTTCATCTGCTCGCACTATGTAGTTGTCTGGCAGTAGAGAAAGGCTTTTGCTAGAAATTGCTTTAGTCGGAGAAGAATCTATTTACAATATGGGCTTTAGGACATCTTTTAGAGAGTGCATCACAGATTAGAGATATTTTTGATTAATCTTTCATAAACATTTTTCAGTGTGGCAGATCAGTCCTAGCAAATGCATGCACGATGCCTACTTCATAAAGTCAGATGTCATCGCAGAGAGTATCGGGTGCTTTCAGAGGAAGAAAGGGGTGTATTTACAAGTTACAGTGCTGCTGTGATAGATGTATGAAACGTTCTACTGGAATCTGTGCTCATCAATACTGCAATTTGACATCTATTTAATCCATTTGCATATACTTTATATTGTAACTCAGATGGTCTTTTCCCTTTCTTCTGGTCCCCTGAAAACACTATGTTTAATTTTAATGATGAAGCAAATCAAAAGCAGGCATGATGTTGTTTTACATTATTCTCTTTGAAAACCAATTTTGTTCATACTTCAGAGATCTTCAGCAAAACCTGAGATGCATCCTCATGGTGTTCAGGTTGAATGCTAAATAACCTTGGCCTACAAAATCAACAAATCTCGGAACAGCTGGTGCCCTGCAAACTAGCACTTTAGGCATAAGTAATTCTAGCGGAAACTTAGTAAGATTATTTGACAAACAGTTTGCCAGTTTCTTCAACAGTGAACTTAGTTTTAGGTCACATTCAGTGAACTTTGGGGCAAGTTTGGCATAGGATTATAAAAAATCACGAATGCATATTGACGAGGAAGACTTTTTTGCACCGATTCTTTCTTACCACTGAAATTCTACTGTGATTAGTATGCCTTGATGTTATATAAAACCATGTATATTCGCACTCTTAATTTAGCAATCACATTTTTGTTTTGGTTTACTGTGCAATTTAAGCAGTAACTGTTCAACTGTATTCATCTTGTCTACTGGTACAAATGAGCCAAACAGAAGCGCAAGGCAACAGTTGTTCGCTGGTTATCGTTTCCTAGGTAACGACCGCAGCCTAGAGCTAGGGCGGTGAATCTAGCGCCCTGCTTTGGATTTGCTGTGTTCGCAATTTATTTACAGTGACAGTACATACACATACTGAATATGCAGTATGCGTATATATGTATAAATATATTATGTTTTATTACATGTTTGATTATTTGTTTTAGTTGTATTGCTATTTTATTTTATTGTGATGTGCTTTGAGATCTTGTGGTGAAAAAGCGCTATATACATTATTATTATTATTATTATTAAAATGTGGAAGGGCGGGGCCCTATCGTCCTCAGTACATGAGCCGCCACTGATCACATTCATGGTTTGGTGTTATCTCGACCCCCAGGTGATAAGGTGCAATTGTCCCATTAACAGAAAACGAGAGTGTGCTGGTCTGCAAGTATAATAGCAAAACATCCGCCTGCAGATGTAAATACATAGTGTGTCAGTCACATACTCAGAGACAGAATGTAGAATTCAGTAAAGTTAGAAAGTAAAAGAAAGAGATTGCAGAGTAAAAAAAAAATCAGTCACATTTAAGATACCTAGGGCTAATAACAAAGGCTCCAATTCATATTCATTTGAGCTGGGAACAAGCATTTCAGGAAGGTATACACTAATGCAATAAACTACAAGGGTGGAGCAGTTTTTTTTTTTCATCGATGCTAAATCAAAATTTACACACATGATTTTTGCTTGAATTAGATTTTCCTAAAACCCCTTTTTCCAAGCTAAAAGTTCATTGAATTTGGCACGTAGTAGGAAATAAGTAACAAGTATGTTCTAGTACAATAGTACTATTTAGTTTATTCTGAATTGCAGTGCTATTAGTTCCTAGGGTTTTTACTGTTCTGTTTTTTTCTACCAATTATGTACTGCTTAATACATTTTGATGTCTTTCTTTTCTTGCAATTCTCCAAATATTCCAGAATTACTAAACCAAACCCTTGGACACACTTTTACAATGCAGAGTCAAATGAAGACCTCAAACTCTTTCTTAATTCCCAAATCAAAGATACAGTATGGTATTGTTTTTTAAAAAAATTCTGAATATACCATAATTCTATTAAACATGCTATGTACCTGGGTGTATGTAGTTTACTTGGTTAAGAGTTACTGTGTCATTTAAATATAAAACAATGCTTGATCTGATGCTGTCTGTTGACAAGATGTCATTGTAAATGAGGCCTGGTCTCAATGGACCTCCTCTTGTATAAATATAAATAATAAATAAATATTGGAGAAATAATTCCCAGCACTAAATAATTCAAATGTGTAAAATCACTTAGTTTTTTCTACATTAATAACGAGAAGAATCTAATGCCCAGACAACACAGCACTGTAGTCTCTCATATGTTGAGCTCAGGTTCACCTGTGGACCAGGAAGGGCCAGTGAGAGGTCACTGCTGTCTAACAGCTGATCAGGAGGGTTTAGGCCCTTTAGCCCTGCGGTCATAGCTAACAGCTCGATGGAATAAAGTCCACACCAAATACTAAATCCTCACCATGACTGCCACTAATTGGATCATAATTCAGAGGTCTCAACAAAATGAGGTGACTAAAGGACAGAGGATTGAGAGAGTCGACAGAAGGCAGCCCTACTGAGATCACTGCAGTGAGGCTGGGGTATACTTCCATTGACAGGATTTTGAAGGAAGTGGGGGGGGGGGGGGATCTGTAGATTTAGGTTCATAGGTAGCATAATATTGAATTGCTGTGCTGTGACAGGCACAAAATGAATTCATTCTAACCTTCCACTGAAATGCCTGGCCAAGCTTAATTGAATTGAAAATGACTTTTGTGCTCCAAAACATTGGCCATGTTGCAATTTTTTCTTTAGAGATTTATCATCTGGTACTTTTTTTTTTTTTTTTTTTTTTTGTCCTTTAATATAAGGTTGACATATAGGTTTTGTATGTTGACCTCATTATTATCGGTTGTATGCAGATGCATTCTAGTGCAGGTCGTTCAGATTCTTTTTCATTGGGTCAGATTTACTTTAGTAACTGGAAGAAAACTATGCTGTATCTAGTCAGATGTGACCCATTACCACGTTTTCTGTCTGCTAAGTCAGTAATTCTCAAAGCCAATCTATTTTCTTTTCTTAATTTTCCACTCCTATGTATTTGTCCCTATGCCCCCAGGGATTCCAATGCTGAAGATAGTGTTTGAGGGCTACGAGCATCTTTCCTTAATCTCTGTCCCGTTGCTGATCTACCACCCCGCGCAGATTCTGCTGGGCAGCGTGCTGGTTCCAACGATAAAGGCTTGGATGGTCAAACGGCAAAAGGTAAAAGGAGCAAGTTGTGTAGATATACAATGTGTGAAAAAGTTGGATGAGTGAACATTTACAATCATCTGCAGAACACGTCAAAATGTAAACATTAAATCCGTTCAGCCAGTTGTGTGACGGTCGGATAGGAGACGTTCCACTGTATTTCAACAAAGAAGCAGTGAGTTTAGGGAAGTGGTGTTATAGAACACGCCTCTCCCTAAATAAAACAGCACCTGTTTTGAAATGTTTTTTTTTTTTCTCACAATTTTTCTGTACAGGCACTGAAGTTAACAAAGCTGCAACCTGTATAACAAGAAGCCCTGCTTTAGTCCTCCATGAGTGTGCAGGTGATGTAACACACAGGGGACCTTTTGCGTCGTCAACATCTGCTTTTCAAGTGCCTTAACAGATCCAGCTAGGAACACGGTCTGGGTTTTAAACCAGCAGGTTTGGTCCTGCAGAGGGTCTTTCTGCTGACCTTTCTTTTTTTATACATCTATATTTTTTTATATGTAAGTCAAGAGATAATGAAGAATAATCCAATGAGTTCATTCCATGGCGTCTGCCATCTGTTGAACTATTGAGACATTTGTAAAAAGGTGAAGGATTTCCTAATAACTTTTTGTGTGAATTTTGATCTGCTGCTTGATGTTATTTTATTAAAAAAAATCTTTTCGATTGACTGTAAAAATTATTCAGTATGACATTTGACCTACCATTAATACAGATTGGTAGGTTGACAAAATACATGTTACCTTTTATTGTACTTGAGGTAGGAAAACTCTAGATATTACTTAGATATTGTAAGCTGTTCACAGCTATTCCAAGCTACAGCATTAGGAGTATATTAAGAGTCTGGCCCACTTTCTTATTTATAAAAACTTGAGACATGACAGTGATTCAAGTACCAACTGAAGACATATTGCATATACCCACACTCTCAGTATGGAATGTGATGGGACAATGAAGTCTTTATATCATGGGAAATAGTTACAGGGTTGCTTAGAAGACGTTAAGGTGTATGGATGGTCTGCGGTAATGTCTTTGAACATGTACTGCGTCAAAATAGGTTAATGTGTTCTTGTCTCAATGCGTTCAAATGTCTTGCAAGTCTAAAAAAAAAAAACAGACTCCCATAAAACACACATTGCTCTATTTGCACCCTTGTTTTCACAAGGAAAAAACAACTGAAAATATTACATATCTAGCTAAAAGAAATAACAGTGATGTAGGCTACATAAGGTCCTTTTTAATTAATACATCTCATTGCTTATTTAAAGTTTTGGAGCATTACCCATTTGTTCTTCAATGCTTTGTAAATCCTCAGTGAATTTGCCCATTGTGATGATGTCTGTAAGATACTGCTACTTTATAAGCCAATGTGTGTTAATTGAAGGTCTTTATGCGAATATCTCTGTCTCAGTAGTTAGATAGTCTTTGAAACATGTAAGTGTCATTATCCTGCCTGCTTTTTTGTTTTTATTAACCTATGCAAATTAGAGTGCATGCTAATGAAGTCTCTAAGCACGCTACTCTGCTGTCCTGAACAATATGTCTCCCGCATAATTGCCACCAAGTACCTACAAAGCAAACATCTCAGCTGTGAGTGGCCATTGGTGCAATTTACTTGATCAAAATGTATTGTTGCAACAAGACATCTCTGACTGGCAAAAATCTTTTCATTGATTAGAACTGCATTTCAGAGGATAAGTGGGTATATTTCAGTCAGAGAAAGCCACAAACAGTATGTGTCCATTTCATGTCAACTGATCATTAAGACTTACCGAACTTCATATTCTGACTGAACCACCTTCTGGTATTATCAGCAAACTATGGAGCTTTGAACATACATCAGTCTAGGATGCTGGTATGTTGCTTTCTTAGTGACCATATTGATCCTGGGACAACTGCACTTACATAAACAGTGATTCATGCACCTTCACAGTTAATGGAGTAGTACAATTTACACAGAGTCTGTAATGGGGGTTCTAATCTGTGGACCACACAGTTTAGCAATCAAACTAAAGTCTTCAAGGAGTCCGTTCAATCACACAAAAACCAAATGTGCATTTTCACATCAGTGGTCACTTTGTTTCAGTTTGACTCTATTACTTTTAATCTTTGTGTGATGCCTTTCTTTACAACATCCACATTGAGTAGTTCCTTCTAGAGATATCAGTAATTGGGCATTCTCAATCAGAGATGATACTGAATCTCTTGCTGTTTGCGTGTTTTCCATAGGTGTCCCCTATTTGTAGACACAGTATAGAAGAGTTGCTATGCAGAATCAGGCATTAGTGACTGCTGATAAGTTTGACTCTAGGGTTACCAAGACTCATGACCAGAAGATAGGCAAGAAGAACAAATTACTTAAACGTGTTCATGTGTTGTTCATATCATGGTGTTTATGTCCATGCATTGAACTGTATTTTTAAAAAAGTAACACGCAAAAGTGGTCAAAGGACTAAGTACAATATTATAGCCACATTGTTTAAAATTTTTCATAGCAGTTCACGCTACTTATTGTATTACACACTCTCTTTCTCATTAATCAATTTTCGCAGTAGCCAAATAGGTACTTGTAGCCCTAGTCATGAGGGTTTCTGACAGCCTACAAATGACTTCTGATAGGTGTAAAAAGAAACCGACAGAGTTGGTTTCTAATGGTTTTTCTTGAGCAGCTGTTTTGGCGTGAGCGGTTTCCACAGGGGAGCCTGGTTCTGTTGTGGTTGTTCCCAAGTGAGTGGGTTATTCTGCCTTGTAGAGAAGGCTATTGGAACTTGCCTTTACATTAGTAACATTTTCCAATCAATTGGGAAGGTCTTTGGCTTTTTGCTTTTTTCATGCAATACATTTCAGGGACAAGAACCTTGTTTGATTTGCATTTAAACTAATAAGGGTTATCTACAGTAAAGGTCATTATTACTACAATATAAAAATACAAGTTTGCTGTTTTACTACATACACTCATTTGTTAAAAACAAATGTAATGTAAATGTTTTAGAACATTGTATGAAAAGAAACAAACTGCTTGTTTCACCTCTATTTGGATTGTTATATATTTATTTTGAATATACAAAACCATTGCTTCCCTGTAACGGACAATTTAAGAATGATTAATATCTTACAATTAAATCTTCCTAAATAATTCCTAATTATAAGACTGAACCCTGGTTCCCTGTGTTAATTGTCTCATAGGATGTTCAGTATTCAATGAGAATGCAGCTATTCTAGACTGCAGCCATGTCTTATCTGTAACAATTACTTACGGTTCAAGAGTGCCCTTGTTAGATTGCTCAAATGACCTGCCCTCCTCCTTTCAGTGAATAACAGGCAACTATTGAACCAGGCAGGATAAACATTCTCTGTTCTCATTTGTTAAAATAATAACGGGGCTTGTGTCATCCATTGTAAAGAGAGTAAAAATAGCTCGGGATCTCAGGACTGTAAACAGTGCAATCTGCAGTCTTGCAGTTCATGAATACTCTGAAGACCTGAAACCTTTTACTTGTATTTATTTTTGTGTTGTTATTCTCGGTCTAAGCAGGGTCTCATGTTGAGGTTAAATACTGTGTAACAATCATGGCCAATGCAGCCTTAAAAAGAAAACAATCTGGGTATTCTATTCAGTGTTCTAAAAATGTGGAAAATACATTCATGACTGTTTGCATGCTCCATTTTTGAATGGCTGTATTTTAGCATCCTCAATATAATACACATGTCTGCAGACCCTAACTGTTTCCTATTCCAGCAATGTGTTTGTATGGTTTTGTAGTTACATTTGGATTGTATTCCTTTTTAATTGAAGTGTGTGTATATAGAGCGCATGTTAAACTGTTTTGCTGTTAAAGTGCTTTTATCTGCACTATATACAGAAAATAACGTACACTACAGAAATAAATGCAGTAAAAAGAAATGGTCCATTTTTCAGTTGATTTGTGCCACCAAAGGACCAGTAAAAAAATAAACATTTCTTTATGTTAACGAGAACGCTAATGTCAAAAAAAAACCCCAAACTACTTCTCATTGAATTGAAAGGCTTTTATTTCCACTTGGTTATAACTTTTCTCAAACAGCATAGCGCCGGTTTTCCACAGTAATGGCAGCTACCGGAAATTGTTACTTTTCTATTGATCCCAGTTGAGGTCCAAAGCTGTATTTTACAGAATTGTTTACACCTTAATATGTGTTTCTGAGTTTTACAGCTTTAAAGGAAAAAATAGGCTTGCTGTTTCTTCCCTGATATTGAACTTTTCTCGAGTGCCATCCAAAGTTATTTGTTTTGTGAAATGCCAAATAGTTTCTGTTTATATTTACTTTCCTGGTTTTATTGTTTTTCATTTTGCTGCAAAAGATTATTACTGTTGTATTTAATTATTGTTATTTTTATATATTTTTTATTATTACTTTGTTCACTGATACACCTGTTCAATAAATTACTTAAATGGTTGCGAATGATAGGAAAGTGGTTATGTTTTTCTGTTTCATTTTGTTGTTTATATGATTCATTCATTCTCTGTAATTTCTATTTCCATTAATACATTTGTATGCATTTAACTTGATTTATATATATATATATATATATATTTATATATATATATATATATACACACACACACACACACACACACACACTCACACACACACACTCACACTCACTGTTGTGCAAAAGTCTCAGACATGTTGCATTTTTCTACTATGATGCATTATGAGCATCAGTTTTGCTCAAAGCCTCCAATAATGTTTACTACTATTATAACAACCTTGACTTATAAGAACAACATTGAAGCATAATGAGCAAGTACAGAGAAGCATTATCTGTAATTAACAAACTTAGGGCTGTGTAATGGATGACCCCTACTGGCCGAATAGGCACATTGTATGTGTTCATAAAAGACATGACTTCAGTCCTGGGTTTGTCAATTTCTCTTTGAATTTAATGCATTTGTGATGTCATTCTCCATATAGCTAATGTTGTAATAATCTACTGTTCCTTTCTATTTAAATCTTTAGGCATCATGGTATCTAATCTATTTATCCATATATCTTCTCTTATTCTTCTATACTGGACATTATCTGTTTTTATTTTCCAGTGCCTCTTTACATGCTTCTAAAGTTTCATGTCGGTGCCACCTTCAACCCCCTTTTTTTAAACTAAATATAAATATAGCGACCTCCTTGCAAGCTGTTGCAAAATAGGTTTTTAAGAGCCCTTGCTTTTTATTTTAATTTATTAGTGCTGCTGTAGAACTTTTCAAAAAAGATTCCTGTCAGTGTCCCCCCCAACTTATTGCAATAGTCAAACTGGAGAAGTCATGGTGATTGCATTGAACTATCGTTGTCTATGCATTCAAGCACTCCAGTCTTGAAAACATATGTGTCACTCCTATGACAAACTATTACAATAAAGCAACTAACCAAATGTAAAATGTTACATACTTGCTGGGTTTTTGTTCCACGTCTATATAAAATAAACTTAAAAATCCCAAAGAGTTATATGCCCAAAATGATTAAATCATAGTAAAACATTAAAAAAAAAAAAAAAAAAAACACAGTATGGGGATAGACATTTATAATCACATTTGTGAAGTTACAACAGTAGGTGGTAGATGGCGCCAACCACATGTTTTCTTTGCTTTGTCTGGAATATTGACAAATTGTGTAAGACTGACCTCCTGTGGACACCAGCAGAATGACAATCACATAATGCTATTCCTAGCTCAAAATATAATGTGAACGATTCACATACATTCCATAAAAAATTGAAGACAAAAAAAAACCCCATCAAACTAAGAACAAGGCAAATGAAGGAATAAAAATAGGTTCAAAAGAAAAAAGAACTGCATTGCTGTAAAATTGAATTTTATAGGGAACTGGGGATTGTTGACTGCAAAATAAATAACTGGATGCGCTACAGCACCAAATATATGGCAACAATAATAATTACTGTTACAGCTTGTTGTCTGATAAATACAAGTATAGTATAAGGCAAGTCTCACATTTATATACATGTAAGCCGCTAGTAAATAGTAGATTAACTAAAAAATACATTTGGAGGGACAGAGTTTCAGCAAATTTCTTTTGACAAAGACAGCCAAATGGTTAGGGTTAATCTATGCACTAATGCACTAAGAATAAGCTGCATTTATACATCAATTTGTTTTGGATGTATAAATCCTAGATGTAATAAACCTAGTGTCATTTCCCAGGGGGGGTGATCACATTGTATTCAGCCTGGACCAGGTCAAAGCTGTTTTCACGTATCTTGCGTACTTGCACCAGTTCTCCACTCTCTTGGACGTGAATAATGTTGCTGTCCTGCTTGCTGAAGGACATATAGAATATTAGTAACTTAATTTATGGTATAACTGGCCAAAAATGTGAGGAAATTTGTTGAAATCGCCATATCAAGAAACAAGAAAAGAAACAAATCTATAGCAGAAGACTATACCAAAAGGATTCAATAGAAAACAAAAATATCTGGCTGAATTTCAATCTGGGTTTCTCTACAAATTGCATTTTAGTGGAGGGATCTTGTCCCTCAGGTTGAAACACTGGGGGGGGGGGGGGGGGGCAGCACCTACCAGGAGAGGGAGTTAGTCACAGAACCGAAGTCGGTCAGGAAAAAACACACACTGCAGCAATGGCACATGGTGGTTTCAGGAACAACTACAGTAACCAATTGTAACGACACACAAACATGCCTATACATTTAAGTCTTGTGACTACTTTAGAGTTTGACTTTAAATCTCAAAGAGGAATCTAATTTAAATGGACAAAGTAACTCTAGAGAAGACAATCATAATGTCATTTTAACGACCTCCTGCCTTTTGGACTTCCCACACCAAAAGCACTAGCCAGGACAATATTAGTTACTTCAACCAGCCTTTAATTATCACATTTGTTTTGCTCCAAAATCCAGATTAATGACATAAACTTCAAGCATTATTAAACTGACTGTCTAACTGACAAGGGTACAGACCAGACTTTCCAGCTTCAAAAAAAAAACACCATTTAGGAACAATAAATGTGAAGGAATATGAAAAGGCAAGTAGTCTGTAGTACAGGTTACCTACAGTGCCTTGCATAAATATTTAGACCTTTCCTATGGTGTCCCATATCGTGAAATTACAAAATGATGCATACACATTTTTTTAAACTTATTCAAAATTGGAATGCTCAAACTGAAGACTTCTAAGGGTAAGATAAGTTACAGTAAGTGTCAGCAAAAACTAAAGAGAAAAAACTGAAATATGTTGATTGCATAAGTATTCAGACCCGTCAACTCAATATTTGGTGGAAGCACCTTTGGCATCAATTACAGCAGCAAGTCTTTTTGGGCACGTCTCTACCAATTTTGCACACCGGCTTGGTACAATTTGTGTCCATTCTTCTTGGCAGATTTGCTCAAGCTCTCTCAAGTTGCTTGGGGATCGCTTATGGACAGCAGTTTTCAAGTCTTTCCACAGATTCTCAATAGGATTCAAGTCAGGACTTTGACTGGGCCACTCAAGCACATTCGCTTTCTTATTCTTAAGCCAGTCCAGTGTAGCTTTGGCCTTGTGCTTTGGATCATTGTCCTGCTGAAAGGTAAATTTTTGCCCCAGTTTTAAGTCTTTAGCAGACCGAAACAGGTTTTCCACTAGTATTTGCCTGCACTTTGCTCCGTCCATTTTTCCTTCAATGCTAACATGTTTTCCAGTCCCTGCTGAGGAGAAGCATCCCCATAGCATGATGCTGCCACCACCATACTTAACTGTAGGGATGGTGTTGACTGGGAGATGTGCTGTGTTGGGTCTGCGCCAAATGTAACACTTGGCATTTAGACCAAAAAGTTCCAATTGGGTCTATTCTGACCATAACACCTTTTGCAGGATCACTCAGGTGCTTTGTTGCAAACTCCATGCGGACTTTGAGATGGCTTATTTTTAGTAATGGCTTCCTTCTTGCTACCCTGCCATACAGGCTACTTTTGTGAAGGTTTCTGGATATTGCTGACTGATACGCATTTTCTCCCATCTCAGCCATTGAACTCTGTAGCTCTTTCAAAGTTGTCGTTGGCCTCACAGTGACATCCATCACCAGTTTCCTCCTTGCCAGGCTGCTCAGTTTGGAGGGACTGCCTGATCTAGGCAGTGTCTGGGTGGTACAATGCACCTTCCATTTCTTGATTGATTAGACTGTGCTCACAAGGATATTCAGAGACTTCAATATTTTTTTGTACCCTTCTCCTGATCTGTGCTTTTCAATGACTTTATCCCTGACTTGCTTTGAAAGCTCCTTGGCCTTCATGGTTGAGTCTTTGCTTGAAATTCATTACCTGACCAAGGAACCTCACAGAGACAGGTGTTTTTATTCTGAAATCATGAGAACCACTAATAATGCACACAGGTAGTGGCCATTCAACCAATTGGGTGGCTTGTTAAGATCATTTTGTGCACCTGAATTAATTTAGGTTTGCCACAGCAAAGGGTTTGAATACTTATGCAATCATGACTTTTCCATTTTTATTTCATATCAATTATCTATTTACTTTTTTCTTTTTGTTTTTGCTTTTGCTTTGACTGTGTGGAGTAGGTTGTGTATGTAACACATATTAATTCCTACTTCAAGTGTTAAAGCAACAAAATGTGAAAACTGAGAGGGTTTGATTACTTTTGCAAGACATTGTATTTGGTTATGGTTGCAATTCACTGTAGTTGCTGTTAACAAATGATCCCAAAGGACCCTGAGCTGTCAGCTGTTACATTAGGCTGAAGAATGCTAAGGCATTTTACTTGGAGAAGTTTGTGTGTACAGGCACATTCACCAAGCAGTAAATTAGTAAGTCATACGACTTAAATTTAACAGTGGAACAAGAAAAGCAAAGGGAATTTGTAACATCTTTCTCTTTAAGTAATCTCCTGAATTTATACCTGTTCCAAAGCTCTTAACTAGGTAGGTGTCTGCTTTGATATAGACTCGCCACTATTAAAGGTCTCCTGTAGTACAGGCTTTGCTTGGATGGTGATTGTGGTGCTCTTATACCGTACCTGTGAGTTACAAAGGGATGTTCATGAGCTGTTTTCGAAGCTGGTGGATAAGGGAATGATTTGTCATTGTGTGAATATCACAGGTTTTGGAAGCTTGGTAGCCCTCTTCCTAAGACCCACTGATGTAAGTCACTGCTGAAATGGAATCAAAATGCTAAAGCACTGTAGCTATTCCCACTGAGTGTTAAACAACACAAGAGTATTCAAAAGGGCTGTGTCTGGTTCTGCCAATCTGTGAAATCTTTAAAATAGTATATGTGGTGGATGGGAGTCAACATGCCCAGCCAAGGAGTAGAAGAAACACAAAACACTTTGAATTGTTCAATTAATTCATCCTGTGTATCTATGCAGAAAAACAGTATACACAGTCACACTGGGCTGCACAGTCATTATGGGCTGGGTTTTTTACTTAAGTTAAACTGAAAATGTCCCTGTAATTAAAGAACAGGTAGTACTGTGTTATTTTTGTACAGTCCCTGTACCTCCCAAACAGTATGAAAATGAATGTAATTTAGGAGCAAAAGGAAGAATTTTGTATGATACATGTACAATTACACTGTTAAACCTTACAGTTAGCTAAACCATGCATTATTATATCAGTACAGAGAAAAAATTGCTGATTGACACATCATTCAAGGCAAAAAAGTACAGTAGTCACAGATGGCATTTAAATCGATCAAGTTCTATTCTAGTACTGAGATGTTTCTCTTTTGTTCAGTCTAGCTACCTTGCTTGCAGGCCTATGTGGTTTTCCCAAAGTGTACTTCAATTGACTAATATATATATACAATCTTTTAAAAAATACATTAGACAAGTTAGTGTTTATTTGCCTTTGACATTTCAGCATTAAGTCAAATCAGTAAACTGATATTTTATGTTTGGGGTTCAGATTGTGCTCATTAATTTACTAAATTAATTAATACTAAGTAATTTACTGGCAGTTTGACTGTCCACTTGTTTGCTATTGATCAATATCAGTTAGTTTCATTTGCAAATGTCAGTGTTGACCTGGGCTGAACACATCAGGGAAAAAATACGCAAGTCTTATTAATAACATGAGACTAGCCGTTAGTTCAAAAGAGGAGATATGAATCAATCCCTTCTGTGTAGCCTCCTCATGCTCATAGCTGTAGGCAATTAATTTGTATTGTACACTTGACAGCATGTACATCTTGTTACCTTGAAATGCTGCAGTGTGAATGTGCCTTAAAGGTAAGAAGCAGGACATGTGTCTTTTGTAGAGCAGGGTACTGAACATCTTGGATGCATCATGCAGGGTGCACTAGACAGCACACATGCCTCCAGCCACAATGTGACATGTAGGTGTTTAGCTCAAGGCATCAGGCATCTGTAAAGGATTTAAAGGTGGTCAAGTTTTTCAACTATTGGTTTGGCAACTAGCCCAGTTTGGGGATCAATCCCACAGACACAAATTAAGGGGGCATGAAATGGGCGCCAGTATATGAGTCCTGGTACGCCCACATACGTTTTTACACATCTTGTAGTGATTATTATCTGGCACAACAGTGCTATGTGAGAAACGTATCAAAGAGGTTTTGCTCATGATGCATTACACATGTTACCAAGTAGGGTTTTTAAATAATTGAAATCAAAAGGCATTATGACAATGTACGCATTCTATGAACCCAATAGGAAATAATATGCACAGCATATATCTTGAAGAGATGAAGGATTAAGAATAAAAGTGTATATCCAAACGCCCTATTACACAAGCTGCCCTTACTTGCAGGCGTGGAATAATGCTAACAGGAACACAGTGCTCACATTTGCAAAAAGCACTAATGCAATGAAACAATTTTAATATCAAACCCATCTTTTCACGTCTGAATCTCTGTCTTAAAAAGGGCTCAGTTTAAAGCTGAAAGCATGTCTCCGGGCATTGTAGAAACAAAGCCAGTCTGTGTTGCTACACAGTAGTACCTACCTTTCCTATGGCTGGTATTCAGGAGGTTCTCCTGCTAGCTGTGTTTGAGGGGAGTCCTCCTCTCTCTCTGGAATCAGTGAAGATTCCTGGGTTCTGTTGTTGAAAGGGCCAGGGGGGTCTCTCTGGCAAATCAGAGGAGCTCCTGAGGTGTATTTTCCAGTTTCCTCTGTCTCTAAGTCTTGGGTTGGTTGTTTGGTTAATATTGGTCTAGATTTGAGGTATTGAACAGTTTTGTGTGTCACAGGAGCATAAGCTGAAAAAAACAGAAACAAAGGGTGTTACAAAAATTATAAACAGCTCAAATAATTGAACAATTCTGCTTTAAATATTTTAAAAATATATCTCCCTGTTGCAAGTCTGTTTCAGACACACTGGCAGATCTTACAGACTTGAATAGTCTGGGCTGACAGTGGGGGCTTGGTTGGCAGGTGCTTCTGTATCCAATATTGCACCCACGTTTTTCAAGGAACAGCATGAAGAGATGATTCCTTCAATAGGAGCTTTCTGGAGAACAAACATTTCTGCAGGTTTCCAACCCCCAATGTCCTAGAAGGTAATGGTTACATATCCAATGTAGCATCTGCTTTGTAATATATACAGTGCCTTGAAAAAGTATTCAGCCCCCATCCCTTTTTTCACATTTAAGAGTCTCACATTCAGAATTTGAAGTAGATTAAATTAGGATTTTTTCCCACTGATCTACAAAGCCTTGAACACCATGTCAAATCAAAAGAAAAATTCCAAAAGGTTTCAACAATTTACTAAAAATAAAAAACGGAAATTGTCAGATTACAAAAGTATTCATACCCTTTGTAATTGCAAGCCTAAATTTGCTCAGGTGCAATATATTACCTCAACAAGTCACATAATTTGTTGATGGACATTATCCATCATGAGAGCTAGTCCCTCCATTTCTCAGAGGTGAATTCTGTAGTTCAAAAACTGTTAGTTTTGGGGGAACATGAAGTGCAGTGACATTATCTGCACAGATTAATCAAATTATTAGTCTATTTCAAGGGGTAACTGCCCTTTCCTTCTTCTAATAAATGCCCTGTGAGGTGGAGCAGTCCAACATTTTACATGCTGGAGGTTAGAGCTTGGAGCTTGGAACTTTTTTGGAGGCCAGGTATTATAACTATGTCACTAATCAGAACCAGTTTCAGTCAACAAGATGGCACAGCATGTATTAAGTTCTAACTGGGGGAGGGTTCCCGAGTGGCTCATCCAATTAAAGTGCTGCCGCTGGGAGCGCAGGATGAGTCGCACAGCTTGTGCAAAGAGGCTGAGCTTTGCTGGGCACTCCGAAGGGGCAGGGCTCAAAGTTGGCCAAAATCCTTAGCAGCATCTAGCTCCTAGGGGCCAAGTAAATACTCTTAGTTAAAACATCTCAGTGACTTCAGTTTTCCCCCCATTGTTTAAAATCTAAAATTTTTATTAAGCAAGCTACTTGATATCAGTAGCTCATCACAGCAGACTTTGAATAAACGTTATGAACACACTGAAGTACTGAATATTATCAATTATATTATTGTTGCGAATACATTTTACGATGTAATAGTAGTAAACACAGTTTCTGATACTTCTATCCTATAACATGTAGTCAAAGTGAAACCGTTCACAAACCAAGACCTTATTTTGTGTACAAGGTACCAGCTCTGTGTAAATTAAGAATATTTTTCTTAGTACCTATATATTGAGTTGCTTACGGCGCTGCTGGGATACTGAACAAATGGCTACCAAACCACGCATGGAATATTGAGGTAAATGTTTGCATTCATTAACAACAAAAATTATTGCTTCATAAAATCAGGGAAGAAAAAAATAAAATAAAATAAGCGAAAGCAGGTTTTATTTCGTATCTGACCTGCCCACTCCCACAGTCGCCCTTGGCGACACACAGTTCGCAAACTTGAGTCCTGCGAAGGGGGGTGTCACATTGGCTCTGACGCTCCCAGGGTGGGGGGTGGGAGGGATTGCTCTTCCTCATTGCGCAACAGCGAACCCTGCTGGCCAGACACTTCGCACATTCAGAGTGGATAAAAAGCAGGGCTGATCTCTGTTCTCCAGGATCAGTAGCCAGCCCACCTCTGCTCTGGATTGCTCGGCATAAAAGCGATTCTGGCTTTAGGCTTGTGAGATCGGAGGATGCTCACATACTCCCTCAGAGAGTCTGTGCTGTGTGGGGACTCGCTACGGTGAGGATAAAAAAAAAAAAAAAAAAAACATAATTGGGCATTCCAAATTGGGGGAGAATAAATAAATAATAATTGGTTTAAAATTAATCAATTATAACTGGGAAAGTGACCTTCAAAAAAGATGGGGGCTCAAAAAAGGTGCAGTCCAACTGCTCTGTAATGTTTTTCCTTCATGAAACTTTTTAAAGAAAAAGGATGGATAAGGGGAGCAGTGAAATAGTACAGAAATCCACAGCTGCCAATAAAGGTTAGAGCAATGGATTACAAAACCTTACCTATGCCTATATGAGAGTTAGTATATGGTAAGTCAGATAGGATATGTCATTCAACAGTCGTCAACAACAACACACCAGTATCCAGCAATACTGTGCATGAGAGAACAAATGTTTGTTATTTGAATATGTGGAAGTGTTTCCTACAGTAAGTGTGTCCAGGGGTAGAAACCCATCTTAAGTTTCTAACACCATTCATATCAACATGCAGTTATGAATTTGCTCACAGATTTGCTCCTGTCAACGCAGGACTATAAAAGGGGAGTGTCAGATCTCAAGAAACAAGAAACTTAAATCTCCGGAAGGCTGATCAGGTACCCTCCACATGAAGGAGAGGTTTCTCTTCAGGGACTTGTCGGAGCGGGTTACAGTGTTTCCCTCCTCAGGGCAGCTCAGCAGCTTGGAGCCAGGCGGAGAGACAACAAAGGAGCCTGTGATGTGATCGTGAGTGTCACGGCACGCTTGAATCAGGAACCCCATGAAGTTTCAACTGCTCCTTACCACCGCTGCAAACAGCAACATTGGGAAGTTATTGGGTGGAGCAGAGCAGAATTACAATGCTAAAATAATGCTGAAATACAGTTTTTCAGGAGTGTTTTTTTGTTAAATTGTGAAAGCCTGCCCATGCTGATGTCAGAAACCCAGTCCAGTTTTGATGCGTCATCCCACCTTGAATGCCACAATGTAAACAACCAAAGTAATTAACCCCAAAACAGGAACTTTAATTAGCTCCTCTGACAAATTCCCTCCATTTACAGGTATGACAAATAACATACCTGTAAACTTCTCTGCTGACTGCTGTTTTTCTACACCAGCCTGAATAATTCATTGAGAAAATAAAATGCAATTATTGTGGAAAATAAGCACATCAAACAGCTGCCTCATTGTTCTTTATGATAATATTCTGTACCCCTTATAAAAGTAGTTTACCATGCTTTTCCCCATAGTTATAGTATGCATTTACCATAGTTTACCCTGGTTTGCCACATTTATTAATATGCTTTACCATTCTTTACAATGCTTACCTATGTTTTATTACACTTTGCTATGCTTTTACTGTGGTACATTTTTATAAGGGACTGTACACCTATATTTACAATAAATTAAAGAATTTCTCTAATCTGAATATTTTTCAATCTGACTGAAACATATTTACCTTCACCAGAAATGTCAGAATGTGGTGGAGCTCTATTGTAGAATGGTATATACTTCACCAGTGCTGGCTGTCCTCATCTGGCATTTTCAAAAGGTTGTATAACTACATCAGACAAGTCTAATTGGGCCCAGAGGCCTTATGAGTTACAGGGATGACCCAGAAGAACTCTGACACTCAAAGTAAGTGCAACTAGATAGATAGTTAGCAAGCTCTACCATGGCAACCTTCAGCATCTCTTACACTCTACAACTGTGTGTCACTACCTGAGCATATGAGATACAGGATTCCAAAAGGGCCCCCTTCCTTGGAAACAGGATATGACCTACTGGAAGGCCTCCTAGCTAACTGACTGCCTGAACTGACAAGGTAGTTCATTTCTACTGCCTCCTCCCTGTATCACAAACATCCTCACCTCAGCCGCAGAGTTGGATCCTGATTATTTAGGAGGGCCCCTGACTGCGTTTTACATCCAGACTCCTTCCTCCACCAAGTTTACTTTCAAAGTTCTTTAGTTCAATAAAAATAGCTTTGCTGGACCATATACAAGATTTACTCCAAATACAGGTTTTCTTTTTTTTTTTTTTTTCACGACACATCTTACTAGGATCTGCTATGTATGGATATACTGTAAAACACTTTTGAACCAAGAAAGGGGAAAAATAAATCAAACTCAGAAGAGGTCCATTGAAGAACACCATTGGTTTTATAGCAAATCAACAGCTACCCTTGCATTCAACACTACATAATATCATTCTAGGGTCAGATCTTTGCTCCAGACTTCAGTTGTTCATGTATTCAATTGTTCTAATACAGGGTTTTAGCATATTAAATAGCAATACGCAGACTCCGGCCCAATCAACCAAAGCCAATGGAGTGCAGAGACGTTCAGAGTCTCTCACTCCACAGGTAATTTCACAAGTTCTCCACAGCTCATTAATTCAGCTTATTAGCTCAAAGTGATGGCCAGTAACCAGAAGTATCAAAGCTTGTGCTCTGTGCCAACCAAATCACATCAGACGCTCGGCTAGGTTATTGAGAGCCCCGTTGGCACACTTAGGAAATGTAGTTATTTGTTTAGTTATGCTCCCAGAGTCCCTGAGATTGAGGGGCTGTCACCAATTTATTTAATTAAGGTCACACCGTCCCCGCATTTTAAAAGGACTTCCCTAGAATCACATTTCATAATTTGCCAAACAGCTTTGAATTGCATTCACTAAACAAAATTACCAGCACTAAGACTATAAGTTCATAGGTTTTATTTCTGGCCAAGGTTTAAATTAGTCTAAACTGAGTCTTTATGGTAGCCTAGAAGCTAGTACACTATGTAGGGTTTATCTTAGGCATGTTATGTCCCCTTCAGGCCTCAAGGCCCCAGATGTGGCCGTATCATCAACATATTTCCATGGGTTTTCTCTGCATAAGTAACAGAAGAAAATCTTAGAGAAAACACTTCAACATTTAGTGTGAGACTCTTGTATGAGACGTAAAACCAAGGTCCTATTCTAAGTGACTCTGCAGCAGCAGTAGTTGTGGATGCATAGTTTACCCCCTAGACTTATTTTCAAATTTGAAATTTGAGATAGGTACTGCAATCCACTATAACAATATTAAATGGGATTCTTTTTGTCTGAGAGTTATTACCTTGTTTTGTATTTGTAGGCTATACTTGAGTATATTGAACCTTTTTCTTATAAGTGACAGTTCTTATGCAAAACCTCTGTACCATTATGTCTTTCACCTCTTAGGAAAGATAACTCTGACTGACTGCTATGGAAGTACTGTATAGAAAATATAACGCTACTCAGAACAGCAGTCCAGGAAACTAATCTTATGTGCATCTATATATACACTGAGTGTACAAAACATTAGGAAACAGCAGGAACCGGGATTCATCAGACAAGGCAATGTTTTTCCAATCCTCCAGTGTCCAGTGTTTTCGTTCCTTAGCCCACTGCAACCACAGTTTCTTGTGTTTTGCTGAAAGAAGTGGAACTCTGTTAAGTCGTCGGCTGCCATACCCCATTCGTGTCAAGGTACAATGAGTTGTACATTCTTTTATGGGTCTTTCGGCAGCTGTGTTGTACTGGACTGTCAGTTGCTTTGCACAATTTGTGTCAGCCTCTTTTGGCCTCTTTCATCAATGATCCATTTTCGACCACTGGCCTGCCATTGGGTGGTGGACCATCCTTGATACACACAGGAAACTGTTGAGCGTGAAAAACCCAGCAGTGTTGCAGTTCTTGAAACAATCAAACCGGCGCGCCTGGCACCTACTACCATACTCCGTTCAAAGGTACTTAAATCTTTTGTCTTGCCCATTTACCCTCTGAATGGCACACATACATAATCCATGTCTCAATTGTGTCAAGGCTTAAAAATCCTTTAACTTGTCTCTCCTTCATCTACACTGAGTGAAGTGGATTTAACAGGTTACATCAATAAGGGATTATAGCTTTCACCTGGATTCACCTCGTTAGTCTATTTCATGGAAAGATCAGGTGTTGTGTTCCAAATGTTTTGTACTCTCAATGTGTATATATATATATATAAATATATATATATATATATATATATATATATATATATATATATATATAAAGGTGGCTTGCAAAAGTATTCAGACCCCTGACCAATTCTCTTATATTACTGAATTACAAATGGTACATTGAAATTTCGTTCTGTTCAATATTTTATTTTAAAACACTTAAACTCAAAATCAATTATTGTAAGCTGACATTGGTTTTTTGTTGGGAAATATCTTGCTTGCATAAGTATTCAACACCCACACATTAATATTTGGTAGAGCCATCTTTCGCTGCAATAACAGCTTTAAGTCTTTTGGGGTAAGTATGTACCAGCTTTGCACACAGTGGTTGGAGTGATTTTGGCCCATTCTTCTTGGCAGATTTGCTCCAGGTTGTTCGGGTTGGTTGGACGACGCTTGTGGACCGCAATTTTCAAATAGTGCCACAGACTCTCAATGGGATTGAGATCAGGACTTTGACTGGGCCACTGTAGGACATCCACCTTTTTGTTCTTGAGCCATTCCAATGTTGCTTTGGCCTTGGGATCATTGTCCTGCTGAAAGGTGAATTTCCTCCCAAGCTTCAGTTTTTTAGCAGACTGAAGCAGATTCTCTTGCAGTATTTTCCTGTATTTAGCTCTATCCATTCTTCCTTCAGTTGTAACAAGATGCCAAGTCCCTGCTGATGAGAAGCATCCCCACAGCATGATGCTGCCACCACCATACTTCACTGTAGGGATGGTGTGTCTTGAGGCATGGGCAGTGTTAGGCTTGCACCACACAAAGCGATTTGAGTTTTGGCCAAAAAGCTCTATCTTGGTCTCATCTGACCACAAAACCTTTTCCCACATCGCAGCTGGGTCACTCTCATGCTTTCTGGCAAACTCCAGACGTGCTTTCAGATGGTACTTTTTGAGTAACAGCTTCTTTCTTGCCACCCTCCCATACAGGCCAGTGTTATGCAGAGCTCTTGATATGGTTGACTGGTGCACCATTACTCCACTCCCAGCCACTGAACTCTGTAGCTCCTTCAAAGTGATTGCTGGCCTCTCTGTGGCTTCTCTCACAAGTCTCCTTCTTGTTTGAGCACTGAGTTTTGAGGGGCGGCCTTTTTTTGGCAGTGCCTGGGTGGTGTGATGCAGCTCCCACTTCCTGAATATTGATCCAACTGTGCTCTCTGGGATATCCAAACACTTGGATATTATTTTGTACCCTTTCCCTAATCTATGCATTTGTATTACTTTATCTCTAACTTCTGTAGAATGCTCTTTGGTCTTCATTTTCCTTCAGATTCACAGCCTTACCAATGATCCTTCTACAGTGGAGTTTTTATCCAGAAAATGTGACAGCAACTTTAATGGTTCACAGGTGGAGGCCAATGGTAAGGTAATTGTGTCCTCGTTTGGGCAATTTCTTTCATCGGTGCAAACTGGGAGCTTCCACAGCACAGGGGTTGAATACTTATGCAAACAAGATATTTCAGTTTTTTATTTTTCTTAAAAATATTTCCCAACATAAAACCAATGTCACCTTACAATAACTGATTCTGAGTTTCAGTGTTTAAAAATAAAATATCAAACAGAACGAAATTTCAATGTACCATTTGTAAATCAGTAATATGAGAGAACTGGTCAGGGGTCTGAATACTTTTGCAAGCCACTGTATATATTATTTAGATGAAGCCAGCTTTGTCATGGTCTCACAAACCACAATTATCACTGATCTCAGACTACTTAATGTTACCTCGGGTAAGGTAGTCCATGACTAGTGCTAACCAAGGTATGTGAAACCAGCCATTACAGTTCATTAGCAAACAATTTTTTTTTAGAAATAAATATTTCCAGTATAAGTTAACAACATATGTGTGGGTAGGACACATTCTGTATTACCTATTTATAGCATTGGTACATTTACTCATTTCTTTTTCCTATGGAAACAAATTTACCAAATGTTGAACATACTTTGAAACCAGGAAAACAAGGTAGTACAGTTTATGAAGATTCAAAGGCCTCAAATGCCTACACCAGCATGCCTCTAAATGTGCAGTATTTAGAAAAATGGCATCCCTTTTGTCTTCATCATGCTGTTCAGACTGAGGTATGAGGCAGTGAACCGCTTCCCAATAAGTGATTTTCACATCATCCAACAACAGCACTAAATGTCAGCCTTCAGATAAATCAAGAGTTATAATTCTTTTTCATGAAATCAGCAAAGAACTCACCCTTGAAAATGATTGCTATGTGCAAGAGGTGTCTTTATTGGGGAGGAAGTCATTCAAATAATTAATCACTGGAACATTTTAACACATGATGGATTTTACTGCTATAAATAGGCACTGGTCAGGATAGTTCCTGAATCACTGCTGAACATTTTGATTTATGAAATCCATCACAGGAATATTCTGAATAGTTATTTAAGGTATGAATTGCACTTACAGTTTATGTATGAGGACCAAACAGACAAGGTTATAATACCCAAATATATCTTTTACACATGAATTACTTTCAGGTGCAGCAGTCGTGCTAATTTAGATCCATGGTTAATTAATCCATGATTGCAGTGCCATTCAAAATAAAAAATTTTCAGAGAGTTATAAAACGGTTGGTAATATTATAAAACTCGCAAGAAATGTCTTAGTAGTTTTATTCCTCTCTGAAAATGTATCTCTGCACTTGCTTCAAAATAAGACTGTTATTGGTCCCTAAAAGACTTGGAACCACTAGTTTGAAATATTTGTTAAAATATGCATATTGTAAATCCCATTCTGTGCATCTTTAGTTTGCATTATATTTAAAAAAAAAAAAATTCTATAAAGTTATCTACTATTTGGCCGTATAGCGTATCATATTCATGGAAATAAACAGCATAGTCCAATTGAATGGATTTCTAATGTTTAATCCGCAAGTGAAACCGAACAGGCTAATCTTCATAAGCAATTCATACCTCAGCAAAAACTATTCTTGCAGAATAGCCTTTAAAGGTTTTCTATACATAATGTAAACATTTCAACAATGTTGTTATCAGTAATGGCTTTCATGCAATTAGCATAGTAAATCACATCCTATTCCCCCCACCAAACATCCATAAAGTACTCATCTTTTTGCATTTTCCTTTAGTTTAATGTCTGAGAAGGCCACGTGTGAAGTATTTCCAGAATTCAGAATGATACATCCTGGAGAAGAGTTAGCTCCACTCCCTCTCAAAAAGGAAGTGCAGCAGCTGTCGCTTAATACCTACAGGAACTTTCTGACACCTTATCCTTTCTTTAATCTCATTACTTCTCAGCCCCCCCTCCCTCCCTCTCAGAGCCGCAGTCTTTGCCATGTAAATAATGGGGAAGTATCTGTTGCTATAAGGGATCATCTGGGAAGCAGCTTATCCTGCTTCAGCTGGAGCGCCTTGCTGTTTTCTTCAGATATGAGAAGTTTTGTGAACAAAGCTTTTCTGTTGCGCTGAGCCTACTGGACTAGGCATTACTATTGCTAAACTGTGTGCCAGGCATAATGGATTCTGTAATGGTTTTCATGATTGGTTATTTTTTCCCCCCAAAACAGCTTGGCTAATATCAAACAATCAGTCTGTGATCTGATTGCCATATAAAAACAGAATCTGTAATTTTTATGAATATTGCTGTTGTACAAAGACAGAAGCAACTGTCTGTATGCTGTAAATACAAAATTGGAGCGATCAGGATCATGACTATAGGATGTCTTTAGCAAGTTGGATAAGCGGGCCAAACTTCTTTTTTTTTTTTGCTTCAGTGCAACTTTTGTTGTTGTTACTGTAACATTACAAAATTGAAAATAAAATACTCAAGTGGACCCAAGATGTTTCATAGTAAATTGCATTTTTTGTATGTTAAAATATTTTATACAAATCTAGTGACTCTTCAGTATGAAAGCTTCATGTTTGCAGTTATTTTGGTCCCTGTGTAATGTAAGACAATACATTTGCTGCAATCATTACCCTAACTCATCTCTCATTGTCATCCGAATAGGACTGAAATCTTCAGCAAGGCCAACAAGATCTATTGCTTTTATTGACATCTTGGTTGATATGGAATATCCTACCAATCTCAGCATTACACTGTATGTAACAGAATGCAGTACCTGTTCTTCTAAATGCATAAAATGAGACACATACAAGTATTTTAAAATAAAACACAAACTATAGCAGTTGTCAGTTGTATGCATATTGAAGTCAGTTATGGATTTTATCTAAAGTGTTCATTTGTATTTTATAATGCTAGGAAACTAGATTTTCTACATATTTCTAGATCACACAACAAAATCCATTGTTAATTCATGAACACTGAACAATATACCCTTGTCACTCACGTCAGCAGTACCACATATTCCTATTGAAGGGGCCCTGGCCATTTCATAAAGCTCTGCATGTAAAATACATTTGCAAATGTGGCAATCTGCTCTTATATAAAATGCATTTGTATGTAGAACAAAGAGCACAATACCGGTGTCACTGAATGACTAATGGAATACCACTGAAAAAGTGTCTAGCGGTATGCTTAATGATTAACCAGCCTATAGCGTTTGATCACATAACAAAAGCTTGCCGATACAAAACCCAATGCTATTTAAGCTCACAAAGATGTTCCCTTGCGGTTGTTCAGCATTAAACATTGAATGGCAGTGTATATTTTAAATCGCCCCTCACAAAAACACGAGAAATAATTAACATATACAAAGACTTAACAAATTTCACAAAAAAGCCTTTACGCTCGTGCATCACCAATGTTTTTTGGGGGGGGCTGGGGGGGGGGGGGGGGGGGGGGGGGGGGGGGGGGGGGGGGGGGCCCTGTTCGTATTTATGGTAGCTCAAAATTTTAACATTTAGTGGTATGTGAATATTAGTTTGTTTTTTTGTTTCCATTCTTTACTTCTTGCACTTACAGTAATTAACCACCTAGTGGCACCATGTTGAGTATGAAACCCATGATCATGTAAAACAGTACACCTTATTCTAGCACAGCTCTATTGTGTTTGATCAATAACATGTCCTTTATATTCAGATTAAGTCTGACCTTGGAGTCTTTTGTCTTCTTTCGTAACGTGAGGTTTAAGAAATTACTGTGACTATTTCCCTTGTAAATCCATTTCTTCATACAGAAACAGATTTTAGACTATATAATATATATATATAGATATATATATATATATATATATATATACACACACACACACACACACACTTTTCACAGTACTGTGTGTGTATTTGCCCCTATCTGATTTTCTGCATTTTTTTGACACTGAATGTTATCAGATCTTCAACCAAAATCTAATATTAGATAAAAGGGACCCTGCGTGAACAAATAACACAACATTTTGATTCTTTAATAAATAAATGAAATAAGTTATGCAACACCCGATGCCCGTGTGAAAAAGTAATCGCCCCCTTAGACTCAACTGGTTACGCCACCTTTAGCAGCAATAACTGCAAACAAACGATTCCTGTAGTTATTGATCATTCTCTCACAGCGCCATGGAGGAATTTTGGCCCACTCCTTCACACAGAACTGCTTCAACTCTGTGACATTTGTGGGTTTTCGAGCATAAACTGCTAGTTTCATGTCCTGCCACAACATCTCAATAGGGTTTAGTGTCTGGACTTTGACTAGGCCATTCCAAAATTTCACATTTCTTGTTCCTCAACCATTCTGATGCAGACTTGCTTGTGTGTTTTGGATCATTGTCTTGCTGCATGACCCAGCTGCGCTTCAGCTTCAGCTCACGGACGGATGGCCTGACATTTTCCTGTAGAATTCTCTGATACAGAACAGAATTCATGGTTCCTTCAATGATGGCAACTTGTCCAGGTCCTGATGCAGCAAAGCATCCCCAAATCATGACACTACCACCACCATGCTTGACCCTTGGTATGAGGTTCTTAATGTGGAATGCAGTGTTTGGTTTTCACCAGACATAACAGGGCCCATGTTGGCCAAAAAGTTCCATTTTTGACTCATCTGTCCATAGAACATCGTTCCAGAACTCTTAAGGATAATCCAGGTGCTTTTTGGCAAACTTGAAATGAGCACAGGGAGTTAGTTCCAGGGTTTTTTTTGTTTTTGTTTTTTTAGCCCCAATCTAAAAAACATGGTTAATTTTTTGTTTTTGTTTTACTGAAAAGGGATCACCTAGCCCATCAAAGACTTCAGACAAATATTCACTGGTGACTCAGTGAGCACAGTAAATCACAAACCTTTACACATGTAGGGAAAATATCCCCACGAGACTACAGCCACACAAAAAATCAATTCCACAACACATTATGAAAGCTGGCCTAGTAGGACAATCAGACATAAACCAACAGATGAGGCACAGCCCTTGTCTCCAGGTGCCCAGACGAATCGTCCTCATCAGTCTCAATCCACGTCTAAACAAGTAAGTAAAAACCTCCTACCGCAACGCTGCAGAGCTGCAACGTCAGGGTTCATGTCATTCTGCTGTTCTCAGGGTCTTCTTGTTTTATTTGTTCATTTGTATTGATGCGTTTTGCCCTTTCAGGTGCTTGTTGAACATGTTCTTGGTAAGGCTAATGCGAAGATAGGCAGGTTTTTACTTTTTATTAAAAAAAAAAAAAAAAAAAAGATTAAAAAGATAAAACTATATACTCTGCACAAACTGTTTATTGAATCATCTTTTCGTATACCAAAAACACCTCCAATCAAACTAGAACAACCAATTACAACAGAACCAGATTTTCAAAGACTGGAGTACAGAGGCTGAGACACAACATAAATGCTTAAAAAAAAATTATAAAGAAAATCAAAACACAACCAATATTAAAAAAAAAAAAAAATGAAGAACAGTCTTCATTACATCTTCCTCTTTTGAGTGCTTATGTACAACACTGAAAGAGAAACAAATAAAATATGTTATAAGAAAAGCAAGGAATTTCTTTTTTTGTTTAAGGCAAATATACAACAGATAAAAAGAGAGGTTAAAGTTAACAAATAAAATGTTTGTGCCAATGCCTAAAATCATAATGTAAACGGCACCAGCTCCATGTCCACAACCTACATTGCACTATACAATCACAGCACTTCAAGGTTAGAAGCAAATTCCTGAATCATTCAGCGCAACAATGCATTTCATGTTCAATATGTATGGCACATATTTAGAAAATTAGGTGGTCTTAATTTTCTATACATGCTGTACAAGAACAGCTGTGTTGGGGACAAAGGCACTCCTGCAAGTTTGACCTCTTCTTTTTTTTCACTTTACAACAGGGTTTGGTTAATACCTACCATTGTTACCCCTCAGAAAAGCATCTCCATATTTGTTCTTCAGCTGTCCATTGACATACTCTTCCGTCTGCTCCACTGCAATGTTCATGTACCCATCCAGACATGCCAGGACACCTAAATGTTATGAAAGGCACATTAAACAGGAACCAAACTTGTTATGTCTAGAGGAGCTCCAGCCATCTGATAAAAGGGCCTCAAACAAGCTACTGCAGTTCATGGTTATTACTAGGGGTCTACCTAAATCCTGATTTCGCGGAAATCATGAAATTGAGGGGTCACCGTGAAATTCACCTCTTTTAGGGGTCAATGCATACTGAACAAGTATGGAGAGGAAAAAAAAAAAAGAAACCTCGTTTAAATGAACTACTGCACAATGCAAGCAACAAAAACTAGTATCTTCCTTCTGCAGAAGCCCTTTTTTAATCCCTCGCCGTCCTGTGTGCATAAACTAAACAAAAAATAAACAAAAAAAACGTCGTCCACAAATAACATTTACAAAAAAAAAATTATCCAAAGTGGTTAACGTCCTTTGACAACAAAGTGGGGCTCCCGAGTGGCGCATCCAGTAAAGGCGCTCCACGTGGAGTGCAGGATGTGCCCTATAGTCTGGGGATCACAGGTTCGAGTCCAGGATGTGTCACAGCCGACCGTAACCAGGAGTTCCTAGGGAGTGGTGCACAATTGGCCGAGCGCTGCCCAGGTGGGGAGGGCTTAGGTCAGCAGGGGAATCCACGGCTCACCAGATCTGTGTTGTCCTCCGGCACTATAGGTCTGGTGGCCTTGTTGTGGGTCCACAGTGCGAAAAATGAAGGATTGGCAGGAACACGTTTTGGAGGACACGTGCTTCAGCCTCTGTTCCCCAAGTCGGCGGCAGGGTTGCGAGTGGTGAGTCGAGGATACAGATAATAATTGGGCACACTAAATTGGGGAGAAAACCGGGGTAAAAAATTAGAGACGACTAAACTTATTAAAAAAAAAATTAAAAAAAGAAATGACAACAAAGTTTTAATCAGCCTATCACTGCGTCTTTACTGCTTTTCTGTGACCTGTACTGTGCAGTAGGGGGTGGGACAAAGCTGCTGCTGTTTTTTTTATTTAGTTTGCTAAAATCTAGTTTTCAGTATTGGAGGTAAAATAGTAGAAATGGACGACAAAGCAAAAAAAGCAAAGTATAGTTCGGTGATTGACCGTGTCAAGATATTTCCCAAAGAAACTGTACATGCAGATGGAGGTAATTGGAGAAAACTCGATTGATCGCTATTTAGCTTCAGAATCACACATTAAACAAAAGACATACTGCATATATTGCCTTTATTAAATCAATATTATGAAATGCATATATTGCCTTTATAAAAGTATGCCAGGGCTGTTTGGGTAAACTGAGTTTTTGGGCTGTTTCTAATCGATTTCCACATTTGTATAACTTGGCAAAGCTTTGCCTTAACACCAAATCAGTGGATGCAGAACGTGCAGTCTCAATTTATGGACAAGTCAACTGCAGGGGGATGCTGCATCTTTGCCATTAACAAATGACAAGCACTCTGTTTTAGTAAGGACCACTATTTTTATGCTTTACAGTGTTCTGAAATACTGTCAACTTAGGCTTATTTAATGTTTAAACAGGTCTGCGAAATCTTAATTTTATTCCGCAACATACTCATGACAAATAAGTACATTTACCGCAATTTAAGTAGACCCTTAGTTACTACAGTACTGCGGCTATTCAATCACATTTTCACCATACAACAAGGTGACAGCTATGATATCATGTCAAACCCCACTGCTCTTAAAACAGCACATTTTAAATACTTCTGTTCTTAAGAAAAACTGCATTCTGCTCCCAACATAGCATAAAGTACGTATAGCAAACAATATAATTCCAGGATCAGATATGTATTAACATAATTTCATAGATTTCCCATTTTCCTGTATGAAAGACACACATTATGTTATACATGTATTTAAAGGTATTTAATGTATACCATTTATAAAAACAATAAAATTGGCTAAGATATAATAATAATCTATTTTTATATAGCGTCTTTCATATTGGACCACCATCACAAAGCGAGACTAGATACGAGACTAGGGTGTGTGAACTATGCATCAGCTGCAGATTCACTTACAACAACGTCTCACCTGAAAGACGGAGCACAGGTGACTTGCTCAGGGTCACACAATGAGTCAGTGGCCGAGCTGGGATTTGAACCGGGTACCTCCTCGTTACAAGCCTGTTTCTTTAATCCCTGGACCACACAGCGCACATGAGCATTTAATTTTCTTTAAAAACTCAAACTCCCAAAAAGCTAGACGCACTGGCTCACACGAGTATCAATCCCTTCTTTCCCTATGACCAATGTGTTTTCAAATACCAATATAATTCCTTCCCGCAATTTTAGCAAGTTTTTGAAAGTACGGCATTGAGGGATCTGCAAAAAACTTTGATAAATATTCTCCCTTCAAATAAATTACTGTTCAAAATGCACATTAACCATAATGTGTGCGTTTTTCATACAGAAAAATCTGCGGCCAATGAAATTACAGCAAAAAGTTTACCACATCAACGATAGAGTGCGTTTGTGGTAAACTTAAGGCTGCTTCAAAAGGACTATGTTAAAAACATTAAAAATTTAGTGGTCAAAAAAAAATATAAAAATATTATAAAAATTCCTTCAAAAAAAAAACATTTTTAGCAAGTTTTTGAAAGTACGGCATTGAGGGATCTGCAAAAAACTTTGATAAATATTCTCCCTTCAAATAAATTACTGTTCAAAATGCACATTAACCATAATGTGTGCGTTTTTCATACAGAAAAATCTGCGGCCAATGAAATTACAGCAAAAAGTTTACCACATCAACGACAGAGTGCGTTTGTGGTAAACTTAAGGCTGCTTCAAAAGGACTAGAACCTATACTTTTGAGAAGTACCTTTCACACCACAGACGACGCACAAGCAAATCAGGAGGGGCCACAAACGTACAGACACAACACGTAAGGAATTTTAGCAACCCGTTGAGAAAGTGCCAATGAAAGGGTAGCATTCTCATCACGTGACTCTTTCACAACACATTTTAAAATGCAACGCGTAGAGGAATTCTTACTAATGTGTAAAGAATTTTACATTTTATGCCAAGAGAGCCATAACGCTTTGATTCGACCAGTTGGCACATAGCCAATCGGTGTATGGTTTTTAAATCACGTGGTACTTTGTAATCCTGCCCACAATGCGTTGTGGAATTTCAGCCACAGCCAATCCCAACTGCCCTTATGGGGCTGCATAATAAATGCTAAAAACACTGACCTGCTCACAGAGTAAGAAGATTGACTTTATAAGCAGAAAAAATATAATGCGTGCATTTATATGCATCTTAACCATGTGTATTCATAATTCTCATTCAAACAAGTCAGGTTAAGATTTCTTTATGTATTTTTTTAATACAACGAAAATGTTTACATTAAGGTGTCTTGCATGATGTTTTATTTATAACGATTACTTTTAATAACATTAAATACATTCTTGTATGAAATTTAAATTAGTAATGCTGCTCACGTCACTTTAAATAGGCACGTTTGACTTAATTACTGCATTATATTCACTTTTTATTGAATTATTTATTTATTTGCAATCACTTAAGCACTTTTATTTTGGCACATTATTTTCTGTTAGATAATGCTCTTCTGTTTTTTAAAAAAAAAAAAAAAAAAAAAAAAAATGGAACCAACATTTAATGTGAACATGGTGGTGCTCTTAAATGATGTCATTAGGTTCTGCAGAGCGCTTTCAATTCAAAGGGAAATGACGTCTTAACTGGCCAATTATCATCATGTATGTTTTGCCTCCTCTCAAATAAAATCTTTTAAACCGTTGAGGTCGAAGAAATGTAACAAGATTTTTTTTTCTTTTTTTCTAAACCTTACCTGAAGATGTTCCACACTATGTGTTTATAATGTAGATCTGCATCGGGAAACTCGCCTGTTTACAAATTAAAAGGTGACTATTTGTTTTTAATTGAAAGCACTTTGGAGATTATACACACAGCACAACCTAATTGTGTGATTTAAAAGTTTATCCGGCTTTCAACTGAAATGTGTCGGTTCAGTGAGACCTTAAACGAAAATTATTCGGAACTGTTCGTCCCATCCCTAATATCAGAGTCCATTTCTAAGGAACTGGATAAGCCTGGTGTGTATGACTTATTGCCATATGTGCTGAAATACCATCAGAGAAGAAACTTATAATAACTATATCATATTGACAAAAAATTTTCGTCTTAAATCATAGTCTTAAATCATAGTTTTGATCATAGCAATTCTTAACAGTTGCATAGATCTGGCAGTTTTCAAACCTGTCTCATCGCCTCTGTCGCTTCTGGTGTATATGGTCATGTTGCTGCAAAAGTGTCTCGTCGCCAATTTAAAACAAATTAAATAAAAATACAAACACAGTATAATCAAGTTTATTATTATTAAGATACAAAACAAACCCTGTGCATACAAATCATTTTTTGTCTCGTAGGCAAACACACACTGATTGGCATTTCTTTTTCTAAGAACCCGATTAACAAGAGTATTTGAAACACTCAACAGCTATAAATAAATAAAAAACGGTTATGATTCCACATTATGTGGTACTCGCCACAAGGTACCAAACGCTACTTGTACGTTGCCTTAAGCACTACATTCAGCACGCACATATCCAACCCTATAAAACGCTGACTTCAATGACGGTTAAACGCGTATGACGCATATCTGATTATTTCATTTTGGCCCGTTCCAACCCTTGTCCGTTTTTCAGGGAACACAAAAAAATAAATAAATAAATTCAATATCAAAAATACATAGCTGAAAGGCCTGTTTCAAAATAAGTGGGCTTCCATTTAGATGTACTGTATTGGTTTTGTTGGTACAGTACTATATTTAACAGAATTAGTATTGTAATTCAGGAAGAGATGATTTTGAAAATATCCCTTACAAAAACTAAAGAGACGACATGTGGACTGTAATGCAGTATATAGTTAAATCCAGTACGTATTGTAGCAGTATGTAAAATTTCCCATTTAAAAAATGTAAAAGGCAATGCAATTTAGCAAAGCCAAAATGATTAAAAAAGTTTCCAGAATTAAAACAATATCCAAAGTCAGTATCCAAAATTGCAGAATATAGTGCTCGAAAAAGGCCCTAATGTGACAGTTCACTTGCAAATGAAAAAGCTAACAACTAAAGGAAATACAGCGAACAATGGGTGGAGCTTGGCTGGAGATACAGTACTGAGTGTCCTTTTGCGATTCAGTGCCTTTTAAACCTGTTTTACTCTGAAAATATATTTTAAACGGTGTAAAATAAACTGGACCCGACGCACCTGACAAGCACTGAATAATTTTTTTAATTTTTTCAGATAAATTGTAACATTGAAGAGATGGGCTTCGTATCAGAAAACTGGTGATGGGCAAGTGCATTAATTTGTTACACATCAAATGGGGATTGATTTGTAACAAATTAATGCAAATTAATGCGGGAAAAACGTGACTGACACTTATCTGAGTAACGTGTCAGTGGTTCACTGCATTTTGTCCGCGTGATTACTTGAGCTATTAATGTATGTTTAAAATATGAACTTTCAGTATGATAAAAAGATGTACTTTTAAAACATCAAAACACATCTCAAAATAATGCAACATTCACCATGTTGTGAGTCACCATTTATAAGCAGAAAAGATTCAACTACCTCCAGATTTGCTAGTCTGTGCGCAGTGACATATAGAAATATTTCAGTTTTGAGGCGACTGACAATGGCACAGAATAGAAAAATAATATAACAAGACCTTGTTTTTCTCCATGGATATTGTGAAGCAAAGCACCACTAAGTTAAAGTAAGTTATTGCTTTTCATAAGTAAATATCTGTTAACATCTATATGTTTCATATTGTGTTATTATATTTCTGTGCTTTGAATTCGATATTATCGATATCAAAATAGTGCACGATATCAAGATTCAATTTTCATATTGTTGGCACCCCTAATAAATACAAGCTTGCTTCCATAGTTTTCTTTAGTTAAAATGTGATCAAGTATGTTTTACATAATTTTCCCATATACAGAATATTTTATTTATCTACATATAATTTCCAAAAATCCCCACTTAGAGAGTAGGGGTGAGTCCGAATATTCAAGCAATCTAAATAATACTGCTACTCGAATACTTTGATCAAGTTTCAAACACTTTCTAAAACACATGGAAAATGTGCTAATTACACCTGGCAAAACTTGGCACAGTATTTGAGAGAGGAGGATGTCAGAAGTGATCAACTACTATAATTCTCACCTCACTGATAATTGACAGGGAGGCGGGCGCCCTTCATTACCTAGCTCTGCTATTGGCTAAGGGAGTACACGAGCAATGAAAATGGCATAAAAAAAGCAACGCGTGGAAGTATTTTTAAAAAGTTAAACGAGACCACGTGCAATGTAATCTCTGCAGCACACGTATTTCGTATTGTAAATCAACAAGTTAAATGCTCACTCATCTAAATCTCATCATCTCGCTGATTTCTTTGAGGATGCAACATCAATAATGGATAATTGCAAAGCATATGATATGGTTTATTTAGATTTCCAGAAAGCTTTTGACAAAGTCCCGCACAAAAGATTCATTCTCAAACTGAACGCAATAGGGATTCAAGGAAACACATGTACATGGATTAGGGAGTGGTTAACTTGCAGAAAACAGAGAGTACTGATTAGAGGAGAAACCTCAGAATGGAGTGTGGTAACCAATAGTGTACCACAGGGATCAGTATTAGGTCCTCTGCTATTCCTAACCTACATTAATGATTTAGATTCTGGTATAGTAAGCAAACTTGTTAAATTTGCAGACGACACAAAAATAGGAGGAGTGGCAAACACTGTTGCAGCAGCAAAGGTAATTCAAAATGATCTAGACAAGATTCAGAACTGGGCAGATACATGGCAAATTACATTTAAAAGAGAAAAGTGTGAGGTACTGCATACAGGAAATAAAAATGTGCATTATAAATATCATATGGGAGATACTGAAATTGGAGAAGGAATCTATGAAAAAGACCTAGGAGTTTTTGTTGACTCAGAAATGTCTTCATCTAGACAATGTGGGGAAGCTATAAAAAAGGCTAACAAGATGCTCGGATACATTGTGAAAAGTGTTGAATTTAAATCAAGGGAAATATTGTTAAAACTGTACAATGCATTAGTAAGACCTCATCTTGAATATTGTGTTCAGTTCTGGTCACCTCGCTATAAAAAAGATATTGCTGCTCTAGAAAGAGTGCAAAGAAGAGCGACCAGAATTATTCCAGGTTTAAAAGGCATGTCATATGCAGACAGGCTAAAAGAATTGAATCTGTTCAGTCTTGAAAAAAGAAGACTACGTGGCGACCTAATTCAAGCATTCAAAATACTAAAAGGTATTGACAATGTCGACCCAAGGGACTTTTTCAACCTGAAAAAAGAAACAAGGACCAGGGGTCACAAATGGAGATTAGACAGAGGGGCATTCAGAACAGAAAATAGGAGGCACTTTTTTTACACAGAGAATCGTGAGGGTCTGGAATCAACTCCCCAGTAATGTTGTTAAAGCTGACACCCTGGGATCCTTCAAGAAGCTGCTTGATGAGATTCTGGGATCAATAAGCTACTAACAACCAAACAAGCAAGATGGGCCGAATGGCCTCCTCTCGTTTGTAACCTTTCTTATGTTCTTATGTTGTTAAAATGCAAGCACCCATCTGCTACTTTGGAAGAAAACACAATGTCTCTGGCTGAAATTTTTCTTTTAAAAAGCTCCTTTTTTGGATAAAAGTTTACTTTAAATTTTGATTGCAAACTACTCGGACAATGTTAAGCCTATGTTGTTCGAGTCCTGCTATAAGTCTCCTACTGATATTGGATTGATTCTGGAATCAGACTTTTTTTTAATTATTATTATAACATGGAATCAGCAAGTACTGGTGCAGTACATCTCGTTTTTATGCTCTATATTATAGATATATATATTTTTATTTCCTAGTTAAAATTGTTTTTTTTTTACTTTGAATACATTAGATGCCTTAGATGTTTCTTTGTGGTTACTGTTGATGTATTTATCTAGGCCTCCCTATGTGTGGCTGCAGCTAATACATTCTAAGGACCAGTCACTTATGAGTAATTAGGGGTTGAGTAATCTAAACTTTTATTCTTGGTATATTCAAATATCTTATTATTTGAAATTCCCACCCTTATTAGAGAGCCAGCTGGAATTGGCGGGACATGCCACAGACATCACAAAATCACAGTTTAAGTACTGATCATAAAAAAAGATTTTAAAAAGCGTTTCTTCATGGATATTCCAAACACTGGCGATCACAAATTCACTACCGTGCCACAGTGGTGAAAGACTCTACTCTTCTACATGTCATATAATTAAGAAATACAGATCCTACCTCGGTAATCAACCCCAGAGTTCAGTTTCACAACCACTGGTCTTCCAATGATCTGCTTCAAGAAGTCACTGGGAGTTTGTTTCCGAAGACTCATTTTCAAACCTGACAAAAAAAAAAAAAAAGAGATGTATTCATATTCTAAAATAATGGAAAATATATTCCACCAACTACAAAAAAAACACAATTCATAATTGTGAGAAGTGTTTCCAATATTGCAGATGTGAGATGCAGTGTCCCCATTCCAACTAAACACAAAAGGCAATAGAAAAGTTCACTCCTATAATGAAGGTTTGGTTTTTATTCGTGGGGTTTCATTGTTTTACCCCTTCCGCTACAGCACCGCTACAAATCGTTCGTATATGATGATGTAAATATGACATTAGACATCCATTTTAAGCCTTAAACAACTATTGGTTGCTTACCAAATGGCTGACAGCTCTGAAGGTTTCAACAACCAATCAGTTTTATTTAGATGTCGCCAATACAGTATTTAACGAAACTAGAGGAAGAGAGACAAAGCTAGACGAGCGAGGGAAACGTGAGTTAGAGATGGCAGCTAAAGGAAGACGGGATTCTTTTAGATTTTTTTTAGAAAATTATGTTTTAGACATTTTCTTTGAAGAAATTGGTGTATTAAACCCACAAGATGAGTTGGACAAAGCTTTGCTTGCCTGGGGGTCTGACTTTTCGTCAGATGAAGAAGCACCAGAGAGTGAGGGGGGGGATGCGCCGCAGAAGCGACAGGGTCGTGTCACATGAGCACAGCAACGAAAGCTAAAAAGAGATTCAGTGACAGAACAAGGTAAGATAATTGATATATTTACTGTAATTGTAAATGGGCTCTTGCATTTTATAATAGTAATAGCAAAAGTATAAATAAGCATGTGTTTTATTGTGTTGCTAATTGATTCAAAGTTCTCTGCAAAGTTACTCTATAACTTGAGCAATTTATATTTGTCGTGGTTTCTCTTTTTTTTGCTGCATGTTTTTTTTATTTTGTTCTGGTTGGTAATAGTATTTTTGTCATTTGTGTTTAATTCAGTTATTTCACTACTTTTTTTTTTTTTTTTACTTTATAATAAAAATTACTAGTACCTAAACCTTCAGATTTATATACAGGGCGATTAGAAAATAAGTTTAACACAATGGGGCTTCAAACTTTGGGTACTGGCGTGCTCAGATAGTGGCCACACATACAACTTTTATGTGTACACAGGAAGCAAAGAGGGACAAGTTCATGGTCTTGCCCAAAGTGTTGTATTGCAGCTTGCCGAGCCCCAGGTCAGCCAGGGAGACCTCGGCTCACTGCACACCAGCGACCCCTGTAGACTGGCCGGGCGCCTGCAAGTTGCCCAGAGCTGGGTGGTACTCCGACTCTGTAGCTCTGAGGTAGCTGCATGGTAGGCCTGCATAGTGAAAAGAAGCGGACGGCTGACGGCACACATTTCAGAGGACACGTGCGTCTGTCATCGTCTCTCCAGAGACGGCGCAGGGGTGGCAGTGGTAAGCCGAGTTGGAATACAGTAATTGGGCTTACCAAACTGGGGAGAAAATAAGAAAATAATTGGCAATTCCAAATTTAAAAAAAAAAATAATACTGCCAACTGCAATTCAGAGAAGAGCTAGCACATCAGCTAGGAAGCATTCCTAACGATGCTGATGTGCCTTTATATGGTCCCAGAGTCAGCAAAAGACCATCAGATGCTTCTTTCCATCTTAGTCATGTTCCAGACGTGTCAGGGTAAAGGAGAAGGCATATCTGGTGCAGTGGAGCAGGATGTGATGGAAAGTCCTTCTGTCTCAATAAACTGCTTCAAGGCATTGCACTCAGCAGTGGGAGACAAATACAGAAGAGTCAGTGAAACCGAGAGATATTTGTGTGTGTGTATTATTTTTTAAAAAAAGTTATATTTTATTACACATACCACACAGTCGCACAAAACCTGAACCAGTTAAAAATGTTAAGTGTTATATTGTTTGTTTTTATTAGTTATATTGTACTACTATTTTTACATTTTTTTTTTATAAACATGAATTTATTTTTAAAAAACACCACATTTGCTAATAGTTTTTGGCAAAATAATATTTCTCCATTGTTGTTTATACTGTTGATTGTTATCACTTGTTTTAGCATATTATTTACACACAGATAGAGTGTGTGTGTGTATTATATATATATATATATATATATATATATATATATATATATATATATATATATAAAAATCACTGTTCCATTAAAAGTTATATCCTTAAAAGAAACATGCCAAGCCTCCAATATGGCAGGAGCAAAAGCACAACTGTTTAAAATTTCACTTTCTTTCCAAAAAACAATAGCAAGACTTAAAATGAATCCCTCTATTCTGCACTAGCAATCATGTTACCGATAGAATTATTAATGCTAGAGCACCTGGTTCGTTGCTTTTTCTTTAAAAACAAAAAATCAAGGATTGATAAACAATGCAGCTGGATCCTGATAACTACAACTGTCTAGCTTCACACTGCCGATGTAACATTGAACACAAGTAGGGAGCCAAAAAGCTATGTCTGAACTTTATTACACAGCACTGTATATGAAAAAAAATAAGGAAAAAAAAAATCAGCAAGCCAGAAAAATTCAGAACATTTATGAGGGCCAGTGATAATGTGGGTGAATCTAAGGAAAGACACATTCAATGTATTTAACAGCAACAAAACATGATCCAAATTAAAACACGGGAGGGTTATCCCCAAAACGGGTTCATGTCACGTTATATTGCTTTTAGATTAATTAGGTAAGAGGACCACGCGTTACAAGGGAACAAATGATTCGCGGTCATTGCTTCCTGAAGGAAGTATTGTAGACCGGAATATTCAAAGCACTCTCTTAATTTTTTCTTTAAGCGATACGTGTTACATTTGAACTAGAGTTAATTTATAGTATCTGTATTTCTGCGAACCCCGTAAAAACCCATAACATACAGAGCATACATATCTCTGCAGTAGCCCCTCCTACATAACTGATAATAGAACATATCTTTTTTAAATGCATAATACTTTCACAGTACTGGCACTATCTGTAAAAAATGTTTTCTTTAAAAAAGTAAATAAAAACCTGCAAATTATACTATATGTTACAACTGTATTAAACACAGTTGCTTCCAAATGTAGTTAAAAACAAAGGCCTCACTCGTGGCGTCTTTTTTAGTTTCTAAATCCACAATAACAAATTTTAAGCAAAGCAAATTACAGTAAAATAATACTACTGTGTATGCATCATCTACATTGCCATACATCTAGACAATCCTTCCCACGCGTGGAAATTCTAAAGAAAGAATATTTATTTTCGCTGCCCCGCTACTCACTCACCGATCCTACACCGTCCACGACCCTTCCTAAATTCTAAAGCTCCAACCTACCCAATCGACAGCTTATACAGTCGCTGACGTACTACGGGAGCGCCATAGGGAAAATAGCAAAGCCGTAAAAGGACTGTGCTGTTTCATTCAAATCACATTTCTTCAGTGGAGTTCAGAATCAGGACTACATTATTTCCATGTTTTTCTTGTTTCAGTACGTGCAATATTTTTTTTTTTCTGAACGGTCTGCTACCAAGAAATAGGAGATGAAATTAGTAAATTGTTAACATTTAGTAAAAAACAAATGTTACATTCACTTTTCAAAGACTTCAAAGGCTAGCGGGCTAACTAGTTAAAGGCTATGTTGCAGAAGGAAACAGTATTTAAACGGTGTGTTTCGCTTTTCGAATACATTCCAATCATGTAAAAGTTCCATAACGAAAGTTTAATGATAACCAAGTATTGCCGAGCTTTGTAAACCTCACAGAGGTAGGGAAATTATGTATTTAAAAAAATTAATACAATAATAATAATAATTACATAAACCACTGTTAAGCATGGGGAAAGCATCAGAAACATATATATATATATATATATATATATATATATATATATATATTACTATATATATATATATATATATATACCGGATATCCAATGTATATACGTTTCTAATATCTGCAACAGATTATCAACATTATATACGGAAGACTTATTATAACATGCAATGTTATCGGATGTTCGAAGAAGTCTTTGGCTTCTTTATCTTATTCACTCTTCTCTGCTCTGCTCTGTTCCACTAAGCCCAGGTCTCACTGTATTACCTACTGCCCTGATCTCGCAGGCTCCCCTTAAGTTTTATTATTATTATTATTATTATTATTATTATTATTATTATTATTATTATTATTATTATTATTATTATTGTAGTAGTAGTAGTAGTCGTAGTAGTAGTAGTAGTACAGGATTACAATTAATGCAACATTAATATTTAAATACAGTATAGTTTACTGTGCAAATAATACTGATAAATAATTCTACTGAAAGACAATATGAGATAGGGTGCAACAAGTTGGGTTTACAGCAAGTAATGTTGAAAATGACATATTAGTAGTGCAATTGTGCAAGGATAGTGCATCATCTGTGGGTCTTGTAATGTGATGCATAGGTCAGGCCACTGGAGTGAGTCATTGGTTGGTGGTGTTGACCTTATGGTCCCTGGGTGGAAGCTGTACCCAGTACACCTCCCCAACACGCTCCAAGTCCCAACCCCTCATCCGAAAGTCAGCTGGTCACTGGCAAAACGGCAGGCAAGATCCAGGCGCTCCTGTAACTCTCTGGCGTACTCCGGGCTGGTCGCCTCTCCCGGGTTGTCCGGTGGCCGGCCAAACAATAGCTCAGCAATGCAGAGGTGCAACCTGTGGAGTCCTGTACAGCAGTGCGGCAGGCCAGCAGAACCAAGGGCAGTTAGACAACCCAATCTCACTCAGTTGAACCGCTCCACCAGCCCGTAGCTCTGAGGGTACAGTGGTGTGGCACAAGCCTAACGGATTGCCAGGTGTTGACGCATGTCAACCAAACCCTGGACTCAAAATTGCGCCCCTGGTCCGAGTGCAGCTCCTTCGGCACACCAAACTGACAAACAAACCCTTCCAGCAGGGCTTCTTCCACTGTCTCTGCCTTTTGATCATGGATGACGTAGGCGTCTGGATACTTGGTGAAGTAATCATTGGCCAACAGGATGTAGCAGTTTCCCTAATCCGAGTGAGGAAAGGGCCCCAGAATATTATATATTATACAAATAATATAATATTATATTATATTATCTATCCCAATACCTGCAAAAGTCCACTACATCCCTCCGGTTGTGCCTCCATTAGAACGGCTGCTGGATCCAACAGAAGATCAAATTCAAATTCAAATTAAAAAAAGGCTTTATTGGCATGACAAAATTAAAATTAAGTTTTGCCAAAGCACTTACACAACAAACATCAACAAAGACAAAATACATACAGATACCCCTAAGGCAAATAAAATAAATAAATAAACAAGAATAATAAACAACCCCCCGTCCCCGTCCTTAAATAACAAACAGAACTGGAACACACACACACACACCCCCCCCCGCTACAGAAACGGCTGCGCAGTGTCCTGATAAGGGTAGCATAGTCCAGTCGCAGTTCAGGGGAAAGTGTCAGCAGGCAGGATAGCACTTCTTCGATGAGACAGCTCACCAACTGGAGGGCTTTTTCGTCCACCCACTCCAGTTGTGCCATCAGTTCAAATGGCTTGGAAGGCGTTTCTGTCTACCATCCTGCTATACTTCAAAGGTTTGCTGATGGTTCTCCCTCTGCTGTGCCTCTCCATATTCCCATCTGCCGCTCCATGCCGGTCCAGGTGCACCCCTCCCTCTTCTGAATCCCTTGGATCCCTTAACGAGGGGTCACCTCCTGTGCAAAGTTGCATCAATGACCTTGCACCTGTAACAGCTCCTGCAGGATCCAGCTCCTGCCTCGCACCGCCTCTCTGTATCATGCATCTAGGAGCTCAATATCCTGCAGGGCTGCTGTTGCTGCGGCCGAGGCTGCACGTGCCATTACAATATTAATACAAAATAAAATTTAAAGAAACTGTTAGGAAACTGGTTGCATCCTATTAGTCATTTCCACCTCTTGGCTGTTTAAATGAACACTTCCAACCCTCACATTTAACATTTCATTATCTTCTCTTCTAATGTAACTTAATTATAAAGTCGCTTTGCTACAGAGCTCCACCCATTACTTTCCTGAAGGATTAAAGGCATGGTAATGCATCCCTCCAGAAACATGTTAACACCTACCTAACCCATGGAGGTCCTACGAAATACATAATATTGAGAATCGTGCAAAATGGGTTTTTTAGGGTTTTTTTTGTCCAATAATAATATGTAATACTGCCCTCATATATTTGTTAGTTCACTAAATAGCAATCCTTTTACATAAACATCAATTTAGCATGCAAATCCTCTATATTCCTGATGGATAGATGTGAGACGACTAGGGCCACATTAAGTTACACTAACTAAAGATACTTACTGGGGTGATTTCACTTGTCATTCAGTACACCAACAATGTATTACTATAATTATCAACTGAAGCATCAACCCACATCTAGCATCTGTGAAGAAAACCATTTAAATACAGTTTAAACCAGTGATGTGTACTAAAAAGGCCTTCCAAAGAAAAGAAAAAGCTAGGATTTGGATCTTGGAAGGGACTCAAGAACTGGCAAAGGATAAAGAAAAATGGCTGAAAAGCAAGTGAGAAGAGAGACACATGGGCATGGTAAATTGCCTGAGAAGGCTTAGCAAGTACTAACTAAAGGAGCAGAATAATAACGAACTGCTTACCATCAACACGGTTTCAGCTTGTCACGGTAGCAGTGCAGCAGCAGCCCTGTCCAGGGCTGGGGTTAATTTGTAGTTTTCAGTTGTGTTAAACATTAGTCTGCATAACAAGTCCCTAAGACATATACATGAGTGTTTGTACACCTAGGCACAGTTAATATTCAGTGAAAATTTATTTTGCTCTCTTATTGCTTGTATTTCAGATATAGCCCTTCTGTTCTTGTCTTGTGAAACATCTGTTCTAAAATATTGTACAAGAGACCTGACTGGTGAGCTGGCTATGTTTTTTGGCTTCATCTGCTTAAATACTTTATTTGTATTTAGGAAATAAAATCGGCACATCACGCGATAACACTATGTAACACAATTTTTGTTCCTTTGCTTTTGTGACCAGGACAGTGATATTTCAAAATATCACTATTTCCAATGAGAAAACGGTCAAATGTGTGTCTTTTCGTTCACATAAAGTCAGAAAAAAACAACATATGAATCCAAATTAACATGTATTTATACTAAAGTAATACAAAAATGACTACAAAAGATACAGTATAATCGTAAATCTCGAAAAACTACTCACTTCTAAATCTTTTGTAGAATACAGTATAATCGTAAATCTCGAAAAACTACTCACTTCTAAATCTTTTGTAGTCATTGTTGTATTACTTTAGTATAAATGTACCCAGAATCTGATAAGCTCAATAATGTTAATACCAAGTTTAATGATAATTTAATAAGCTATTCTCCTTTTGTAAATTACAGTTCGTGAGTGAAGCCCTGTAACAGAGATCGAATGACGCTTGGTGTTAGATCTCCCTCCTGACCTGAAAGGATACTAGATAAAAGGGAACAGAATACCCTGGACTAAAAGACATGACACTTTATTCCTGTGGGTAGGTGGAAGTTGGCGGCTAGAAAAGGGATGGAGCTACAGTACCTGAACTCAATGACCTGAACGGGAAACAGCGTGGCATACGCGGACTGGAGAAGCGGATGCGCTTGTTAACCAAGGGGTCCTGAGCGAGGGTATAAAATAGGGGCATAGCAAAGTAATCTGTTCCTTCGTAAATGGTTAGAAAAACAATCTAAAATGAGCCACTACATTTAAAAGAAACAGTGAGTGTTCTTTTAGTCTGTCTTATAAACGTTGTTTGTTTGTTTCGTCTGTTTTCAAGATTACTAGCACGATCCAGAGCTGCAGCCGCAGGCCATCATCTTTGTGTTTTGTGTGGGTGATAAAACTGGATTTTTGGTTGCAGGTCAAACCCGTGGGATTATACAAACTGAAGTGATACACATATCCCTTCCATCATTTATTATTTACAGGTATTCACCATAAGGCTTTGGACATTGTAAACCATTTCAATAAACACCCTTGCACCTGTTTGTAATTGTCTGTGTGATTTGTACCTGCACTGCACTCACCACTTTTCCACAGGCACTTACAGTAGTTAAGACAAAAAAGACTTTAATGGTATTCTTTTGAAGTCCTTAAAATGAATTCTGAGTAGCCAATAAGTATAATCTTTTTTAGACTTTTTTAGACATTAAAGCAGAAATGCACCTTTGCTTCTGCAATGAAAGGAAGGAAATTAATGTAAGAGTATTTATTCAGTACAAATATCATTTGTTTATTATTATTATTATTAAATCTCTATGGTAAACTAAAGTGAATGTTCACATGTTGTGTTGTATATGTATATATATTCTAATAATAAACTAAAACAATTTGCTACATTGACCTGTGAACCCAGCAGAGGGGAATTACAATGGAGAAGTGAGCTGCTTGGTTTAATCAGGTGGAAAGGCATCATGTGAGCTTACAGTCATAGTCCTTTTGTGACTGTAGCGTAGCTGCAGCAGGAAGTCAAAGCTGAGAAGAGTCTAGACAGACTTGACCTTCAGAAGTGAGGCTTTCTTTGGAGGTTAAGCATGATACTGAAAGGATAATGGAAATCCTCCCGGGAATGTTAAAATGAAAGCCAGATTGCCAGCTGGCCAGCACTTCTTCCTTTTAACCCCAGACTGTATAGAACTAATAGCTTGGATTTGATAATGGCAGTGTTGCTTTCATCAGAAAGAGCACTGGACTGTTACACTGGCAGCCATAACAGCAAGCCTGGGCTGACAATAGCAGAGGCAGCTTCTCAAGAGGTCAGGTTCATTTGTTTCCAACATTTTAAAATGAAATGAACTGATAAGTATTATTTGGGCACTGACAAAGACAAGGACAATAAATTATTGTCTATAGTTGTATAATGCCACAATAACATATAGCCTCTTTTTTTGTACTATTACTGTATAAGATGTATAATTCATTAAAGTTACATGTGTTTTTAGGTATTCTTTAGGAGTTAGGCTTCTTGCACCTTCCCTTTTGTATCAATGAACACAACATTATCAATAACTTTTAAACACTTTTTTGAAGACAGTGAAATAGACTTCTAGTGAAAATCTTTGTCATTGAATTTAAGTTTCTTTTAGTATATCTGTGCACACAGTTTTCCTCTGGTGGTACAATCCTCCAGGTTGGCTTTGGTGCCAAATTAACTGTCATTGTTTCAACATAATAAAACAAAAGCCAATCATAAAATTGCACCAATTTACAAACTCTCTGAGATGGGAGCGGCAGCTTTCACAGTACCTTATTTCCCAGTTCGTTTGCTATTTTAGTTTACCTGTACACATTTTACATTTGTGCATTTTAGTATACTGTTTATATATATATATATATATATATATATATTATATATATATATATTATAATTGATATATATATGTGTACCGATTTTTTGATAAAGCTCTAAAAACTAATTTCGCACACAATTAAAAAAATCTAAAATAAGACCATTAAGATCATTAAACGCTTAAACAATAGTTATTTATATTAACAATTTTTTAAAATATAAAATAATATATATATGTACATCTTACCTGATGTTGTAATATAGCTATAGATCGGTGAGTATCTTTCTAGATGGAAATACTGTCACTTCAAAGGTAGACGTTAAACCTGCTACCACATGGTCCAGAATAGACAGAGAAAAATTGGATAAATGAAGCTGATGCTTATATGTTGACGTTGAAAAGGCCTTTTCACACCTTGCAGCCTAAACTGGTATGTTGCAACGGAGCTCATAGGCCAGTCTTTTTAAAGACTTGTTTTCAGGGTTAAACCTCAGTTAAACTGGTTTAATTGGCATGTTACAATTCACCCAAGGTGTCAATTACATTACAAAGCAATAAACAATATATTTTTAACAAATATGACGAAACCTCTTTGTTCAATTCTGATTCAGTATATCGTAATCCGGGGGTACAATATGTGGAGGTTCCCTGTCTTTATGTTTTTACATATGTGTAGATTTTGTTAGTGATATCATGGACTATCCCTTAACCAAATCTACTTAATATAACAGTTGAAACTAATAGGCTGCTGCATTGGTAGCCCTATATTTAAATTATACCAAAGGGTCATTTGATAATGCCAGTAACTCAGTGGTTATATCTAGGATCTGCTTCCCAATAGTGTGGGCATAAACTACAATGCCTTTCTTCAATGGCTAAAACAAAAACTCCCTTAAATGTCATGTAGTGTCATCTGCATACAGATTCCTGTGTCTTGCATTCTTAGAGACTTCTTGGCTTTAGTATAGTTATAAGGTATAAGAAAGAATGTGGTCAAACAGCACAACTCACTCCTAACTTTTTGTTTTTGTTTTGCTGCTTTTTAACATATACATTAGGCTGACTATCCTCAAACCTAATACAATGTTCAAGATTTCTGAGAGAGCAGACACGCTTAAAGTGAAAAATAAAGCTTCTTAGTTATTTGTTTATTTATTTATTTATTTATTTAAAATGTAACTTTAGATTTACCAATTAGATATCTATCCCCATTTTTATCCAGTATGTATGTCATCTTAACCCACTCACTGACTGCCTCTCCCCTTGTGAACCTAAGCAGCTGATGTTGCAAAGCTACTGAACCCTGACAGGACAGTCTGATTAGTCACCACTTGGCCTCATTTTGAGCGTGACGAGTAGGCGTGCTGTGATGCAGTGAGATGAAATTACCACAGACTATTTTAACTTCCTGAAGTTAACTGATTTTATTACATTTGCTTGAATATATAGTTGCGAACGCAAGCTGGCAAGATGGAGGTTTGGTTCTGGTGGCCCATTCACTTCAGTGGCCCTCTTTGCTGTTCTCTTTGACCCTGGCATCTTGAAAAACACATACATTGTTTATTGCTTTTAATAGAGTAAACCTTGATTATATATACCCTGCTTTTTCCTTCCTAATCCAGTGGAAGATCAGGCCAATGTAATACTCTCTCTGGGCCCAGGGTCAAGATCAGCACCCCCCCACCCCCCTTGGTGGGGGTGGGGGGGGGGGTGGGGGGTTCATATACCATACGGTTAAAAATGATACTATGTGAGCCACTGGGGACCCATTACCTTTGTATTCACCATTTCTTTTTCCTATATTTAATATTGAGTTACTGAGTATAACATATTCCATACGGTTCACTTAATGTCATTAATACAGCTCCTGTCCCAACTTATAAAACCTTTGCCTATATCAGTACATTGTTGACCAAATTGCATGTCCAAATGCCCTGCCAAGTTTTTATGTTATGTTACTAGCTCTATGCTTTGAGCTAGTATACAGTGTATCCTCTGACTGACACAGTTTAAACTGATCAGATAGAAATGTGGATGAGCAGATAACCATTATGATGTCCCCGCTAATCTCACTAAACGAATGTAAGTCACTTATCAAAAAAAATCATTGTTAAATGCCAAAGAGCAAACTCATACAAGTTATAAAAGGCATTTAGCTCATAATAACTTAGCAATGGAGGTGTGGCCTGCATCTGACCTTCCCTGGAGAAGGCCAACAGCTCATATCAGGGATTACCTCATTCATGGACAACGTTAGGGGAGGGGCCAAAAGGAGAGAGAGAGAGAGAGAGGTAGATGTATGTTATGTATTTTTGGGTCCGGAAATAAGAAAGCCCGGACAAGGGAAAGTGTATAAAATCAAACATTGTTTATTAAGGCAGATACACACAAAACACACCAGCACAGAACCCCAAGAACCTCGAAGCGCACATGCACTTTCCTTTTTATCGTACAGCTAACATGCGGCCTTACACATGTTAGCTATCACGCGGCCTTACATGTGTTAATACACATTGTTAATTTTGTGTGTGCTGTGCACATGAACACGGTCTGCATCTGCAGAGTAATATATAACAATGTATATACTGTAGAGTCAATAGTCAAATAAAGTGAGGGAGTTGTTTTTGAGATGGGGAGCTATTGCATACTGTGGCTGTATAGATCGGTTTTCTTTATCTTGTGTTGCTGTATTTGTGCACAGCTACATAAACACCAAAAAGTGCTATTTAAAAAAAAGCAGAAGTGTAAATGGTTTTCAATGCATCCCACAGTGTATTCTTCTTTTTATTTATAGTAGAATTAACTATTAGAATGTCACAACAACAAAAAAAGAAAAAAGTTTTAATGAATGATACTTCAAGTAGTCGATTAAATCCTGAAATGCAAATGCTTATTTATCCCTTTGGTAGGGACTGAGGCCTTGCACATGAACTTGTATGTATATTTCTGATTATTAATTAGTATTATAAATCTGTGTGGTTTTGGCAGCTGTGAAAACCCATCCCTGCAGTGTCAATTATTATGCGCTTCCCCTCCTATTGAGCAGGTCAGCAAGCATGTGAGAATGTGTGCTTGAATGGAAGGCCTGACCTAATTGGAGGTAAAAGGAAAAAAACACATGTCCAGAATGTGGTCGAGCTAGATTGGCAATTAATTATTCAATTTAGCCTGACCACATCTCTAGGAGGAGCTGAGCCACAGCGCCTGAGTTAGTTTTGAGAAAGGGCAGCGTGTGTGCGACTTTATTTTGGATTTGAGTGTTGAAGTCCTTTGTTTGTTTTGCTATGACTAAAATTGCATGCAAAGTGCTTTAAAAACTTCACTCTCCTGTATAGCCTTGAGCACAATCCCCCTATAAGGGATGCATGTCTCAGCAAAGGGAATGTATTGGAGGTGCTGGTTTGTATTGTGTCCTTCGCATTTGTCCAAAGAACTGCTCATGCATTATTATTGGGATATTAAAAGCTTTAACCTCAGAACCACTCACCCAAAATTGATACAAATGCTAGAGGTTTTTTGAGAAGTTTGTTCACAGACAGTAAATATAGGTCAAAATTACATTTTCAAGGTGATTGACTGATATATTGGGAACTACTTGTCTCATTTTGATTGACATGTTCATGCATTTTTTTTTATTGTATTCCATGTGCTGTGGATCATGTAGGTCATGGTGACCTTCTCATGATATTGTGAATACAGATAATATATCCTTGTTAAAGGTACTGTACATGTATGTATGTTACTTGCATACCAAGTAACCAACTGTACAGCGAAATAAAAAACGGTTATGAATGATGTATAAAGACATCCTCTATTGAACATTTTTAACAGTATATCATATCAGTTTTCTGTGAAAGCACAGGTGAAACGGTTGTATGTAATAAAGGAGATAAAATATAAATGTGGTAAGTATTGGGAAAGTGTATTGTCTTTATAATTAAATTGTGTTACACACATATCGAACTGGAATCCTTTCCAAAACAAGTCAAGACTAGAGCTATTAGAGTGATTGCTTCAAGGATGCAATAATAATTATGTAGACACATTGCTGCCTATTTTACTGAGGGCTGGGTAAATATCTGGCCAAAACATCCACATGCTTCTAATTGACTGGGTCAATCAGCCTCAGCATGGGTTCCCAGAGAAGCTAATTTTGAATTTATAATTCACATGCGAATTGAACATCCTATTAGTTTTTTACTTACTGGTTTAATGTCAGATTAAAAACTGTTCATGTGGAAAAGCAATCTTAAGAATCTTTATTACTTATTTGCCTTTTGATGTTAATGATGATAATGGACATCTTTTTGACTGGTGTGAACGTCCTTCTTAAGAAAATGTTTAAAAACACACTTTATTATTTGAGTCATAGGTTGAGTTAGTGTTTGTCATCATTCTGCTTTCGCTGATTTGAATGTGAATGACATGGGCATGTTAAATCACACAAGCTAGCTTGAGCCACAGATACACCGGAGGCGACTCCAAAAAACAGAACAAATGTGCTTTTGCTTAATTAATATTTGCTCTGGAGAGTAAAAAAAGGTTAGCTGGCTGTCTTTATATATAAAAAAAAAAGGCCAGACAGAAAGGGAGCATTTAAAGCTAATCCCACGTCCGTTAACGTGAAGTGACAAGAGTGGGTGCAGCTGCCCTTGTCGAACCTGACAGCTGAGCAGCTGAAATGAAAGAGACAGGTGGCACACGAGGCACAACAGTTGGCACAATGGAGGAGGCATGCATGATTCACAAGATATAGATATCACAGAGGGCACTGCTGGTATTACATGGGACAGATGTTTCTGTTTAGGCAAAGCTGCTATCTGCAAGCTTATTACAGAAATGGTGCAATAAAAGCCAACAACGCAGTGGCTACCAGCAGTACAAATGTGAATTGGATTGTGTCTTTGCCTCAGGCCTGTTAACAATCTTAAACCACTCATTACTGTACAGTTACTGCTGGATGCAAATGAAATTTACTTGGTGCAAGTTATTGCATCAAACCTTAACAAGGGAGATGCATAATACTGCGTTAACATAGGCATGGACAAACATAGGAAAGCATGGAAAGATCATTGCATTGAGAAATGTGGACACATTAGGGTGAGGCATGTTAAAGCACGGTAAAAGTACAATGGAAATTCATCTTCTTCGTAGGAGTACAGGGGCACACTGATATGATGTTTCAATAATTGTTCAGCGATTTAAAAGGGTTGGACAACAGTTAAACAATTCCTTGTGAAACATCAGTAATTTGTGCAGTTGATACAAAAGCCCAGGTCAGCTTTTATATACAGAATACTGTGCATGTCCACTATTGGAGGAGGTAAAATTCTGCTAACTGTAGAATTTTAATGAAAACTTTAATCAATTTATATGAAAGATCCAACAATGGGAGGCTAGCTGCAATGATCACCGCACAGACAGTTTCCAAAGAACGGGTCTTCGCTGGTGCTGGACACTGGTAACACCAGGGAGCTAAGAATTGGTTTAATGCAGAATAAGAGGAAAAATACAGGTTGTGTATCTTGTCACAAATGTTTTAGTTTTTGCACTGTGGGCAGGATTCTCAGAGAGTTGTTATAGAAAAGGGGGTTGTATAATTTCAAACTGGCTAATTTACACCTGATTTGGTATTCTTTTGCAAGGGGTTTAGTTGTTGTTTACCCTTTTTTTATGGTAACAAAATCAATCAAATTATCAAGTGAGTTAGCGTTTTTTAAACACACATGCCCGAATATACTTGCTCCCGATGTACAGAAATTTTTAAACCAGGCATTCCTTTTGAAAGAAGACTGTAAAATGCATCAATAAACACAACTTGTGTAAATTGTTATTTAAACCTATTGCTTGGTTGTCTATATTGTGGCAGGGGAAACTCAATTTTAATTTTAATCACAGAAAAAAACATCCCGACTCTTAGCTGTTGGAGTCCATAAGTTCTGTACATACTGTATAGCAGGCTATTACTGCTTAAATGATGATATGCTTATTGTTTACAGAAAATCCTCTTCCTTTCTTAATTTTTGTCCTGATCCAAGAGACAGAAGAAACATGAACAAGTCTCTTGTAGAACTGGGGAACTTAACCACCAGTAGGATTATATACAGGTAGCTAAAACATTGAGACAACACACTGCCTTACTAATATGCACTCACCAAAGAGAACAATGACAATCATAGACTCCAACACAAAGACAGATACTAATTGTTTTTTCTAAGTATTTAAAGGGATAATGGAACTGTCTGTTTTTCAGAGAGAAAATATTTCTGTATCAGCTGTTGTATTCTTCTTAAACCTTACTGTAACTGTGCAGTTCATAAATTATAAAGATGCCACCACCACCAGAAGGTCGAAGCAACTATATATAAATGTAACAGTTTCCCATTTTAGCCAATTGTAAATATACGGTTTAGTTTAAATTAAAAAAGAGAATCTCAGTTGTTATAAAATATTTGGCATGATGAGGTGTCTTCTTTTTAGTAGGCTATTTTCCCCAGGGTCATTTCTAATTGTTTCTTGATTGACCCAAATATTTGAGTGGCTATAACCTTAAAGTCTGATTGCAGAGTGAAGGTCATCTTTACTGCTGGTGCAGCTGATGACACATGACAGCTAGAGCATGCAGATATTAACTGATGGGATACTGTTAATTACATATCAAAGTGCTCAGCCCAATAGTTGAATAAGAAGATGGACTCAGAGCTTGAATGCAGGCTATAATGTAACAGCAGGTCGTGGCAGAGCTGGGCACAGGCAGCGACTAGTCTCTGGAGCCACAGTGGGCAACTGACAAAATGAGGCCTAGTCGACACTGGGGCCTGGGGAGCCTATCTGAAGAACAGTTGTTGCAACTCTGCCACTCAGCTGGGGGTACCCAAGAGAAGACACCCTTACCCCCTACCACATTTCACCTGTACATTCAATTAATCACATAAGGCTTGACAGTTTGGAGGATATCTTTACTTATTTTGACATTTGTCACAAACCATTGAGCTATCGTCACAAGATATTCGTAGGGCTTGAAGTTTTCGGGTTTTATTTTTGATCCCTTTAAACTTATTTTGAGCTGACTTTGTTTCCCAATTAAACTCAGAAAAAGCTGTTAATTACAAAGCATCGTTACTTCATATCTTCACTGAGTCTGATTCTGTTTTGCTTAATTTTTATTTCAAACAGACATGACAAATTGCATGAATTGCTCATCACTGATCCTAATTGCATTTCATTCTTGCACTCGTCGAGTTAGTCGTTGTGCTTTTGTTATTTTTCCTCGTTTAACAATGACAGATTTTCTTTTCAGCATAAAACGCCTAATATGGAGAGTACACTGATAGCAGGTCCATCATTTAAAATCTCCTGGATTTTATCAAAGACCCAGTTAGTCTTTTACTCTTTATTAATATGCAGAGGCAGCTTAACAATGACTAATTAACATTTAAAGGGAGGTGGAGATTTTGAAAACAAGCCCAAGATATGCAGGAACACTTAAAAAAAAAACTTACTAACAATATCAAAATCTATATCAATTGTTCAAAAGGCCTAGCTAGAGGGGGTCTGAATGGGCATAAGCAATTCTACCCTTCACTAAAAGCTTTCAATATTTTCTTTTTTATAGCATGTTTTCCATTGCTCATTAATTATCATGCGCCTAAGAAAGAAAAGAAACAAGGAAAAGATTGACCAAAGCAGAAGTAGTTATTGAGAAAAAAAGTGGTTTTTAATACATTTTCTCCATAATTCCTCCTGCGTTAAACAATATTCCCAAACTGTATTTCTTGCTGCTTAAACGTAGTTGTTTTTTATTGGTTGATTTGGAATTTTTAAAAAAATACTGTACAATTTAATTAGATATGATTCATACCACACACGCACATCTTTAGCAGCTATCATTGTCAGGTGTTAAACTGAAGACTGTCTATGCTGCCTCTATACTACCTGAAAGGGAATCCATCTAATCACCAGCCTCCTTGATCAGCTGCACTGTCTTCTACTTTCCAACAGATGGCTCTTCAGCAGTTCCACATTAAACCCAATGGTGCAGCAACCTTAGACAGCCAGCCCCAGGGGGGAGCAATCAGGTCACCAGCAATAATAGCTTGGTATCTGTTTACTACATTCTTCCATATATTAGCCTAGACTCTGCTTTAACAGAAAGCAGACTAAGTCAAGTGTTTTTACAAGTCCCCCAAGGAATAGTTGGAAAGAGTTAAGGACTTGTGAAAAACAGCTTGCCACTGTGTGAGGCAATATTCACTGGTTACTGATTGTGACAGTAAGAGGTTATCGAGCTCCGCTGTACCTAAGGGAACAAAATATACATTTAAGGTTACAGCCTCCTTAAGAAAAGGTGTTGGAAAATCTGCACATGTAACTAAGAAACAGTAGCATGGATTATCCACCGCAGCTAAACATTTTACGGTGGCCATTGTTCCCCACAGTGCCTTTATAAAACAAGTGTCATGCAGAATAAGGCAACCCTTATCACCAACTAAAAAAAGGGGTTTACATGTATGTAGGGCTGCTGGTTTGCTAATTGACATGTGTGGATAATCTCTTGCTCAATATATTATTGTTTTAGGGAACCCTAACCCTAATCTATCACCCATGCTTTATTGTTTAGAAATCGTCATTATCTAAAGTCATTGTCATAACACACTGGAACCACCATGGAGATGCAATGGGTTTTCAGTGTGCATGGGGCTAGTACCATTATGATACCATTGGTATGTCACAATATGAAAATGTTACCACTCTGGGTACCACTATACCAATGGCTTTTACCTTTAGAGTTTCTTTTATGCTACAGTTAAGCATTGTACTGCCACTGCATTGGCTTTTATATTTAAGTATCCCTGTGAGGTTGTGTCTGAATACATTTATCTTGTTTCTGCTTACAACAACACAACCACCACCATTCCTGCCTCCCAGATCCTTTGTTTCACAAACTTTAAGCATTGCACATGTACTGATAAATACACCCATGGGGAAGGAATGAGTCACCTTGATGCACCGTATACTTCCTATTCCAAATGACTGTCTGGCAGCAGTCTGCACTGTTGTGAATTGCTATTTTATAGTGGTAAAGTTGTGGTACCAAAATACTACTATAGATTACTGCACAAGAATATAAATAAATAAAACGAGGTTATGTCTGGGTTGTGACCTAATGGTGTGTTTCTTTATGAGGTCAGGCTCCTGTTGCTATGACTACTATCAGTTAACTACACAATTACAAACATTACCTCAGCACACTGGTATTGCTGGGGTCACAGGACAGACAGTGGCCTAATCCCTTTGTGACAACAACACAAAATCCTAGCCACAGACTTAATTATCCCAATTCTTATTGAAAGAATACCATGCAGCAGTAATGACACATTATGGTACTGCATATACTACTCAACAAAATGCATTGTCTTTATTAAATACAATCTTCAAAATATGTGATAATTACTAGTACCGTAAGTGATTCTTCTTTTAGTCTAATATTTTTAATTTGTTCCTAACTCTTGTGACGAAGTGCCCGCCCCTGCGTGTATTTTCTGTTATATGTTGCGTGTGGTGTGTTAAATGTTGGTGTATAGTCATTGGTACACAGGATATAAACAGGTCTGTGTAACACTAGTGTTTAAAATGTATATTTGTATTTAGGCACGAGGATTGCACAGTACTTCACGTGCAAGTAAAATGTAATATGTGAGCTTTGCACTTTATTAATTCGCGTGCAGTTGTACCGCGACTCCAATTGAATGATTGATTAGCAGTCGAGTCTCGGTACAGCGGCATAAAAGCAGCATGATTTCACTCACTTGGGGTTGGGTGTTCGGTGAGTGGAGAATGGGATAGGAGATGGAGGTAATAGTGAATAATTGTAAGAATAATAGTTAAAATATCTGCTCACCCTGTTTTGTGTAGTGTTAGTCCGTTTTTGTTTGTCTATTTATTTTGGCGAATGTGCTGTGTCCTGTTTGTGTTTGTTACAACTGTTTATTTTCTGTTCTGTTTATTTATTAAATGCTGAGCGAAAGCATTCGCTCAGCTCCACCAAACTCCACCTCTCTATCGTTTTATTTCCTGCTTCTGGTCTGACGTCACCCATTCCTGCCGTCTTTGTGACACCCTTCATTATGATTTTCCTTTATCATAGTGCAGTTATTTTCTAAAACAATTTCCTCACTAAAAAGAAGGGATGGACAACCCTAGTCCAAAAAGAGCACTTAATTGCAGATTAAATAGGGAAAAAATGTCATACATTTTCATCAGTTTTCCAAATGATGCAATGACAGGACACTGGACAGTTTCAATAAATGTCACAAAGGCTTCCATTGACAGCGTGCTTCTGAATGACTGATTCCTTTGACGCCAGAGCTATATCTTGAGAATGCATCATAACAAACAGTTTTTACAGACAGGCAGACAGATACCTCTCTAACAGTGTGGAGGCTCTCTAACATGGAGGGTGGGGGAGGGGGGGCACACCACAGCTCGGGGGAATAATAAACAGACCACAGACTTATTCCTGTTCCAATCATATGTGGTATCTCAGTGCAGTGGGTGGGCAAACGGTAAGCATGTGTAAGAGCAACGTTTCTAATAATACAGTAATTTCACACATAAGTTTACATGTTTTTATTTGTTTGTTTTTTTAGCTGATACCAATACATATTTAGTGTGGAAAGCCATGCTTAATAAAGCAGAGATCCGATCACGGGCAATTCTGTGTTAGAAGTAGTGACAGTTCCGGTCCTGCCGCATTGTACCCTTGTTCAGTGCAGAAAATGGATCGGTTTATAGTGCATGAAAAAAAGTAATTGTGCAGATGCATTATCATCTCTAAAAAAAACAAAATGTTCAGAAATATGAAGGAACTTGGAAATTGGATGTTTGTTGGCACTGCAGATGAGCCCCGTCCTCAGTGTGTCATCTGTGATGCAGTACTGGCTAATGACATAATGACATTAAAAAATAAAAGTACAGCCGGAGAAAAGTACAAAAGTACAGTAAAGTACAAAAAATTTTTAAGGTGGGGTGTGATTCAAAAAAGGTTGAAAACCCCTGCTGTAGCCTGGTCTTCATTTTGTTGAGAACGGACACTTTGCGTGTCTGTGTGCAGTTTATGACAATAAAGGAAATAAAAAACTATTCAATTAACTGTGTTCCCTTGTTCAAGCGTTCCATTTCAGGGTTTTAGCTGCTCACTCTGTATGCTTCTCTTGCTGCAGATTTCAAAGACAATCTTTCTAAAAAAAAAAATTTGCCACCAAATTCTTAAAAAAATATTCACAGGGAAAATCAATAGGGAGTTCTCAATGTCTGAGACAAAACATTACATACCCGTCCATTGAAAACAGTGGATGGGAAGAAACCATGCAGGGTATCCAGCTTATTTGGTTGACTTGTCCTTTTTATTCGACCAACAAGAAGACGAATAAAACACCAGGCATATATAGGTTTGTGTTAAAGTGCTTTATCTAGACATGTGTTGTTGAAAGTCAGTAACAGTAAATACCATGAAACAGTGATAGGCTACAGTATACTTTAAAAGGTGTAAAAATAAAATGTTAAACACTTCTTCGTATAGTTGGATATTTTTTTTTTTTTAAAAACAAAGCTGTTTTGTGAATTAAGTCGTTTTTCATATCCTGGGCATTTCTATGTCCGTTTTATGAAAAGAAATGAAAACCTTGCTCGCTATCCAATGCTGTGTTACTGAGGCACAAACACAATGAGCTGTATGATAGTGAGTGACAGTGGTACAGATAATTCCGCCTTGACGAATGTCAGTTGCAACCAGGATCCAGCTCCTTCACCACTTGATGTTCCCTTTGTCTAAGAGGATTGACAATGTCTGCTTTTCAAACAAATCTTCCATTACCTGGTTAGTTTGAAACACAGTCAGCCCCATCTGCGCCATCATCAGAATCGTTCAAAGCTAACAAGCAAATGAGGCACCACCCTGAAAGCTATGCCCACCACCATCACTATGCCAATGGTAAAGGGTGGGGCAAAGTAGGCCTGTCACCAAAATTGCATTACAGAGAAAAGGCAGTTTGCACAGATTTGTTTTTAAAGCATTTGAAGTTTGCCCTCTCATCAAAATCAGGCCCCTAGAGACAACCTGAAACTTGTGGTTTTTAAGAGGAGTGCAGCAGTCACTGCTTGCATTGAGACCGCAAGGTTTTGTATCATAATTAATTAAACATGACCCTTCATTAGTTCTCTTTTTTCAGCATTTAACATTTAAATCTTGGTCCTACCATTGTAACCCCATGGTACCCTTTGTGTAAGGGCAGTTCAGAAAGCCATATAGGCTGTTAATAATAACAGAGTGTGTCCATTTAAAAGCTCTCGCAGGTGGGTATAGAACATAATTTAAATAAATACTTTGCTGGATAAAATATTACAGTAGGCTTATCAAGAGTTGTAAAAAGAACGATATTACACATTCAAATGAGAGGCACGTGAGTAATGTTTTTACATTTTACGAGAAGACTGCCTGTTGAGTCTTACCTGCGTTAATGCACCAGCATCTCTTTCAAGTTATGTTTAACAAAGTATACGTGGTGACTAATAAGAGCCTCCCGGAGCATTACCTTATGCGTATATGAAAAAGTAAATGATAATAGTTCATCACACAATTTCATTACACAGGAGAGAGTCAGGCATGATAACTAAACTTTCTTTAACTTACTCTGATACCATAACTTAATCAGATACCATAGATTTCTTTTTAAGTTAAAGTACAGCATGTTGAAATTTCCACTACTGTAGTCTTTATTAAAAAGACAGCATGCTGCCACCCTCACTTGCACTTGATAATGGTATGTTGTATCGGTTATTTATCCACACTGTTAATGATGATTACATGATCGAGTTATTCTGAAATAGTGTATGAGATGTAATTAAGTAGTTATGTGCATTTCTTTTTAGATTATGAAGATGTATACTCATAAATTGAATTATATCATGGCCTTTTATTTTTCACAATATAACAGTCAACTAAGTATAGCAAAATATGCTGTGTGGCCTTTTTGCTTTCAGTGTGCAATTGACTTGTGACAGTATTATACTGCTCTAATGGAAGTTAATAAGGTGGAAAATGGTAGGTAAAAGTTCATTTATTGTGGTTCGGTAATAAAGAGAAGACAATTTTCTTTTTTCATGTAAAGAAAAAAATACAGCTATTAGATCTACCATGCCTATGGAAATCTGGCCATTAGTGATGTCACAAGACTTAGTTTTTACATTGTGATACCACTATGTATTATGTTTCAATAGTAACACAGTGCTTAGGCTAAGTGTCCAGTCTTAAATGTAGAGGCCCACAAATATACAATACAGAGCTGTGTCAAACAGTGCAGTGGCCAAGGAACAGTCAGTGACTGAAGGTCTTAGCAGCTGTTTGTAAACAGACAATAATTTTAATTTTGTTTTAAATATCTTGATTTTTATTAATATTGTAACGGTGGAGATGCCACCCACTTCTAGCAGGGACTTTCCAGGCTCCCTGGGCTGGGGAGTTTCCCCACAGCTGCCAGACAGGGACTTTCCAGGATCTCTGGGCTGGGGAGTTCAACCATCGCCATCTGCCTGTACTTTCCCTCACCAACTGTCAGGCAGGGTATTTTCAGCTATGTGCGGATTGGCTGGGCCGGGCACTGCAGGACCTTGGGGTTAGCCTGGAGAAGAAGGAACTGTTACAAGAATCTGGATTGTTTAAACTGGTTATTTTATTCAATTTATTTGTGTGAGAATAAACAAAGTGTTTACTTTAAGCAACTCTGTTTTGTGTCCTTCTTGACGTCCTTCTGGTCTGTGGCAGTTCCGTGTGATGCCGTTCGGGCTTTGCAATGCCCCTGCTACTTTTGAATGGCTGATGGAAAGAGCCCTGGCTGACATTCCCCGGCAGCGCTGCTTTGTCTACCTGGATGACTTGCTGGTGCATGGCCCCAGCTTCGAAGAAGCCATCACCTTTCTGCAGCAGGTGCTGCAACGCCTGGAGATGGCGGTGCTAAAGCTGAACCCGGACAAGTGTAGCTTCCTAGGGAAGGAAGTTACTTTCTTGGGACACCAGGTGGGGGGCAACGGCATCAGCACCTAGGCAGACAAGGTCAGTTAGGTCTGGAATTATCCCGTCCCCCCAACTAACCAGCAGGAGCTGCGGACGTTTCTGGGACTGGAGTCCTACTACTGCCAGTTTGTGGCACATTTTGCAGACATTGCAGCTCCCCTGAATCGGCTACTGAAGAAGAGTGAGCCTTTCTGCTGGAGCCCTGACTTTCAGGCCACATTCAGACTATTGAAGGACGCCCTGACCAGTACTCCCATGCTCTCCCCGCCTGATCCAGAGCTGCTGTACCTGCTGGATACGAGTGTCAGCAACTTGGCGATCGGGGCAGTCCTCTTCTAGCAGAGGCCCGATGAAGAGTGGGTCTTGGCGTACTACAGTCGGGGTTTGTCCAAAGCAGAGAGGCGATACTGCGTCATCCGACGGGAGTTGCTGGCCATGGTGGCAGAGGTGCACCAGTTCCGCCATTACCTCTGCGGCCTTCCATTCACCATCCGCACAGACCACGCTGCACTGCAATGGTTACTAACACTCAAGGAGCTGGAGGACCAGGTTGCTCGGTGGATTGAGCAGCTGCAACCGTTCAACTTCACAATGCAAAACCATGCTGGGATCTGTCACACCAATGCAGATGCCCTGTCACGGCGGCCCTGTGCAGAAGAAGGCTGCCAGCACTACCGGAGGAAAGAGGACCGGGAACAGGAGCTACTCTTCAAACAGCAGGGGAGGGGGGTGTACTGCTGGCCCTGCCAAACCAGGAGGCAGTGATGGTAGCAGAGGCACTGCTGGAGGGGTTTGTATGCCGGTTCGGGGTCCCCCTGGAGATCCACTAGGATCAGGGGCAGAACTTCAAGTCCCGGGTCAAGGCAGAGATGTGCCTTCGGCTGGGGATCCACAAAACCCGGACCACTCCATTACATCCTCAAAGCAATGGATTGGTGGACCAGTTTAATTGGACGTTGGCAACCCAGTTGGCCAGTTGGATGGATTGGCACTCACAGCTGCCCCTGGCCCTGGGGTGCCCGTTCTGCAGTGCAGGAATCCACCAACTGCACCCCGGCCCTGCTGATGATGGGTAGGGAATGAGGACCCCAGCCACGTTGGTGTTCGGCCGGCCACCTGACACAGAGGGATTTCCCCCTGGACTCAGACTTTGCCTGAGTGTAACTCCAGGCAGCAGGCTGCCACCAGAAACGGAACTATGACACTGATGAAGGGGAGGCCGTTTCGGACAGGGGAGCTGGTTTGGGTATTCCAGCCCCAACGTAGGCAGGGCTGTTGCCTGAAACTGGACAGCGCCTGGATTGGGCCCTGTCGGGTGTTAGAGCCTCTGGGAGAGGTAATCTACCGGGTCCAGATTCTCCGCGGTTGCCGGAGGGTGGTGCTCAGTTGCGACTGGCTTGCTCCCTACTGTGGACCAGCCAGTGATGTGCAGAGGACCGTGGACGCACCTGTTGGTCAACCCTGCGGCCTACCTGCCAGAGCCACCCCTCTAGCGGACTCTTCCAGTCTGACAGCTACCCTGCAAGGATCTGTTATGCCAAGGCCACAGAGGGTGAAAACCAGACCCCGCCATTTCCTAGATTGAGAAGCCTCTTGGCATAATAAGGACCAGAGGGGGACTGTGTAATGGCGGGTGTCTCCCACTTCTCCTAGCCGCGACTTTCTAGGATCTCTGGGCTGGGGATTTTCCCCACAGCTGCCAGGCAGGGACTTTTCAGGATCTCTGGGCTGGGGAGTTTGCCATCGCTATCTGCCTGTGCTTTCCTTCACCAACTGTCAGGCAGGGTATTTTCAGCTATGTGCGGATTGGCTGGGCCGGGCACTGCCTCCCTCCAGCTCCCCTATAAAAGGGGCTGTGAGCAGGATCTCGGGGTTAGCCTGGAGAAGAAGGAACTGTTGCAAGAATCTGGGTTGTTTAATAAACTGGTTATTTTATTCGATTTAGTTGTGTGAGAATTAACCAAGTGTTTACTTTACGTAACTCTGTTTTGTGTCCTTCTTTACATCGCTACAATATATTTTGGTAAAGATTGTGATCTTAACTAAGGGACTTAAGGTAGCTATTGTACAATGTAAAACAATGGTTTATGTTTTCTCCCCTGGCATAGAAAACTTTTAAGACAATAAGCCATAATGTACATTTCTTGAAAAGGTTGAGTAGTTTTTAGCCGAGAAAATGTATGTAGTTCAAAGCTGTTTATATTGGATTCTAGTCAAACCATTAAAGTTATTATGAAAAATGTATTAAATATTAAATATTCAATTAGTTAGTTAACTTGTTACTTGCATGCTGATTTTTAAAACTTCTCCAACTGCCTCCTACTCTGAAAATTATTCCATATCACATGTACGCTGCAAAACTATTGAATAAATCGATGTATGTCATTTTTCAATAAAATGAAATACAACATATTAAAAAAAGAAATACTAAAATTGGCAGCTACTGTAAAACAAACAATATAATATTTTTGTTTATGAAAAGTTTACAAACTGACAGGCTGCATACTGTACATTATAAAGGTCAGTGTAAAATTCCGTTAGTTTTGAACATTTGAAAATATTTTCATAATTTTCTGACAGAAATGCAATTGTTTATATATATATATATATATATATATATATATATATTATATATATATATATATATATTTTTGAACTATTTTAATAGACGTTTAAAAATGATAACATATAGGTGACGCTTTAAATGTCAATGTGTTTTATTTTTTATTTGGTGAACAATCTAAATCTAATTATCTATATCTAACTAGATTTATCTACATACGTTTTTTTGCTTTTGTTTTTTGGTCAGGAGCAGTCAAAGTCAGTCAGTGTAGTACACCCTGTGTGCTTTTCCGCCAGTGTGCTGTGCTGCTGTGTGCTCTGCTGTTGCTGCCCTTTGATCCTTGCATTAGTGTTAGTTAGGCGCTCGGAGACACACACACACACAGAGCAGCCATAGTCAAGACACAGGAACAACACCATTACCACCATCTCCTCCCCTGTTCCTACTTCCAACAACACACTCAAAACCGGGGACAGCCAGGTGCACGACAAGTCCCTGCCATCAGACACTCGCATACAATTTCCATGGAAAAAATATTTTCTTCTTATCCCTAAACAAGGAGAAGAATGTGAAAAAAGGGGGAAAATGCCAAGAAGGAAACAGGAGCAACCCAAGCGCCTGCCTTCACGTAAGTCGATTAATGCTTTTCTGTGTTTTTTTAATGGCTCGCTGTGTGTTTTGCGCAGTACTTAGGGTTAAAGAGGTGAAATGGACAAAGACGCGGCGTAGGTTATTTCTCTTTTTTTAAGGTCTGTGCTAGGCAGCCATGTTGGCGATGTGAAGCTCGCGGAGTGTATTATAAGCGGTGTCTCTAATGGTAAATGATCGATAAAGGTCCTGTTCTCCCAGAGGTTGCGGTCAGTTTGCGTGTCTCCTGGCAGTAAATGGCATTATTGCACAGTGTTTTTGTGAATCTGGCCGTGGAAGTCAGTGGCGCTTATGGAATCAAAAGGGGAGGATCTGAGAATCTGGCCGGAATAAAACGAAGGGTCAGTCGGATCAGACAAGCCAGGCCAGGCTAGACTCAGACTTCGATGCCCAAGCTTTAGCAGCAATAGTGCAGTCCAACACCGCTCGGCAACTTAGTTCCTCTATCCCTGCAAAGCATCTGTAACTTTCTTCCTACGATCAAAAAAAGCCCGGATTGTTTTACGATACGATGTTCTTTTGATTCGGAGCGACTGGAACCTGGAGGGATTTTTTTTTTTTTTTATGCCGTTGTATTTTTTTCCACCCCTCCCAGTTCAGTTGGGTTCATGTCTGCAGGCTGCCTGTGTCAAAGCCATGGTCGGTCACCTGAAGTTCAGGGTTTTTTCCTGCTTTCCACTGCCAGCCATTCATTGTAGACGGACTGCGATCAATAACGGAGTCTTTTGAGCAACACGGCCACGTTTCTTGACAGCCGAGCTGTGACACAACGCATCCTTTTAAATTAGCATTGTATATTTTGGCTACAGTAATCGTTATTTTTTGTTAATATGACCATACGTTCGTTGTTTAGGTTGTGCTTTTATCAGTCGACTTGCTATTGCTCAGTCTCTCCGCTAGAGGATCTCGAAGGTACCGTAGATTCAGAACAAAACTCATTGATCATTCAATACGACTGTGTGCACAGCTGATTTGTTGTTAAACATACGATGTCAGTGCAACATACTGTGAGAATTTGTAATTTACATCGAATAAACTTATACGTTATGCTTTTCATGTATGTAAAATGCCTCTTGGGCTGATGTAATGCAATACAATTGAGAACAAATATGTTGTTGTGGGCACTGTATGTATTAATCCAAAAGGAAACCATATGTATTGCATAATGTAAGTATGCTTACCTGTTATGGTGAAATAAATTGTCAGATTAGGTTGGGATTAATAGACAAACACATGTGTTAAAAACACAGAAGCACAGTATCTTTGATTTATTTTCTGCTATGTAGAATCACGAAGCGAGAAAGGCCATTTGTTGCAGACACATGTCATATTTTTAATGTCTATTATTATTATTATTATTATTATTATTATTATTATTATTATTAAAGCCTTACACACCTACAAATACAAGGTTATTTTTTTATTGACAGTCTGTTATAGCAGTAGAAGGGTGCAGATACCAGGTCACCCACTGACACAATAACTTATGGCAGGAATTCAGAATATCTGAGTGTTTTAAATAGGAAGATTCCTATTGAATAACAATTTAAAAATGGATTGGTCACTAACAGAGGTGGATTTGTTACGTGTGTGGGTCGTCACTGAGTAAGAGCATTGGGTGTTGACACTGTGCGCAGGTTTATTAAACAACAATGGTAGCTCTAGTGTCAGATTTAATAAATAAAACAAAACCAAGTTAAAAATAAAAGTTTGCCACACAGGGTGAGCGCTAGTCTCACTAAAAGAGACGTCCCGCTCCAGGACTTATTACACTACGCAAACCCACTCTATACTGTTTGGGATCAACGTCCCCTAAACTACTGTAGCTCCCGAACACCCGACCTCCCAGCGACTCTGGGTCATTGCGACGGTCCTGGCTGAGCAGAGCCTTCACAGGCACCATTTTGCATTTGAAGAGTTCTGTAATAGTTATCCTGCAGAGCAGACGCTCGCCTCGGTGTCAACAAAGCACGCCTCGAGCTGTGGTGCAGTCACCTTTTGAGTTGCACGCAACCTCCCAGGACATGACTCCCAGCCAATCTGGACCTCCAGATCAGTTCAGCGCAGGCCGAGCCTAACTGCTCAATTGGTTGCCTAGCAACGCATTTCTTGTTAAGCGTCCCAGCTGCACACATCCGCCCAAGAACCAGCGACAGGGTCCTCCTCTAGACTATAATAAAACCATAATGAAGTCAATTAGACAATAATTTTGTGTGTGTGTATGTGTATATATATATATATATATATATATATATATATATATATATATATATATATATATATATATATATATATATATATATATTAGTAAACATGTACGAGAGAGGAGAGAGGAGGGCTATAGTGGAAAATTATTGACCTGAGGGAAGGTTATTGTTACTGACGGGGCTATAATGCCCGAAGCCGCAGACTGATGGCTTTCCACCCTGGAGGAAACAATGGTCTTCCAGAGGGGCATTTAATTTTCCACTATGGCTGAGTCTGCAGTACATATTTAATATATGAATCAGTAAAGAAAATAAGTGAGGCAAGATCGGATAGTAAATACAACTTTATATTTTTTGTTTAAATATAGCTGATACATAAGTAAATAAATAAAATAATGTTTTTGAAGTTCATACTGTGTATTTATCTAAGTTTTTTTTGCACACAGCTCTCCGTCTGGCTGGCTGACAGCTGCATAATGCATTTTATATCCCGGCTGTCATATTTGTTTACATCATCAAGTTGAATTTGTTTGAATTTCAAAAAAAGTCAGAAGACAGTGACATTTTAATCACTATTTTAGTGTTTGGAGCATCTTTCTTTTGTAGTATGTTTTTTAATACATTTTCTGTTAATCAAAGAATCTCTTTTCAGCTGTTTTTTTCAAATTCAGCCATTTTCTCTTGTTGCGAGGAGTACAGGGGAAAAGGGGCGGGGCTGACACTGATGTGAATCAATCACATGACAGAGGGAGACTATTGCCCGGTGGTGTAAGGATGTTAGGGTAATAGTTCAGTCTATTTTTGCTCCTATGTTGAGGTTTTAACCAATCACAGGCCAAACCATTTCCAACCACTAATATGTGTGTGTGTGTGTGTGTGTCTATATATATATATATATATATATATATATATATATATATATATATATATATGTCAAATTCCAAATAAAAATATTGTCATTTAGAGCATTTATTTGCAGAAAATGACAACTGGTCAAAATAACAGAAAAGATGCAGTGTTGTCAGACCTTCAATAATGCAAAGAAAATAAGTTCATATTCATTTTTAAACAACACAATACTAATGTTTTAACTTAGGAAGAGTTCAGAAATCAATATTTGGTGGAATAACCCTGATTTTCAAGCACAAATGATTTAATGGCAAGACTAAGGGCGGGGATTGTATTGCCCATTCTTCTTTACACAGACTTGTTAAATACCCTGTTATCCCTGATTAGGTAGTCATCTCTTTAAAATTATGCAAGAGAATTTAATAAACAGTCTCTCACACAAGTACTGTGGTACCCAAAATATGATCCACTTACTGCCAGTGTGGAATAGCTGGGTATGACAGTTTCCCTCCATTTTACCTTCATAAAATAGGTTTCTGATTAAGGACTGCCAAGGACAACACTGCATTGAATGTTGTGCCAGTCTTGGCAGAGTCACTCAGGAAAGTTGTTTTTGGGTAAAATATAGAACAAATGCCCCACCCGGTCATTCAGCATTGTTAGTATTTTGGGTACCTCTGAACTTGTGAGACGGATTGCATTTTAAAGAGAGGATCGTTATCTATTAAGGGATACCAAGATATTTAGTGAGCAAATAGTTCCCAGCTGTATTACTTTCCTAGAAATAGGAGAACATTGAGGTGGCATTCTACTTGTGAGTTTCTATATCCACGAATATTTAATTAAATTAAATATTAAAACACACACACACACGCACACACACACACACACATTCTTTGAGTATATTATAATGGTTAACTGCTTGTTTTTGAATAATTACATAAAATGTATTTCAAATCTTCCACGTTTTTCCCTCTTTACAGTTGGTTTAACAATCGGATAATGTGTGGCAAGGCAGATTTTTATTAAGAAAAGTTCAACATAATTCTTAGATCCCTGTTTAGCTTTTCCTTTCAGACCACCAGGTAGAAGGTCAGCCGAGGTTAAGAAAAAAATCCATCTTTGATAAAGTCCATTTAAATGGGTTGCCAGGTACCTGGATCCTGCTGTAGCTAGCCAGAAAACATGGAGTACTCTCCAACTAGCCTCTATAGTAGGGGTGGCCAAAGTTTTTACTTCCGGTCCTGGTCTTTGTTCCAACCCTGTTATAAATTGTTTAACTGAACCAATTAAACCGTCCAGAACCTGAAGTAGTTTATTATCTCATTTCACCTAGAGCTGATTGGCCCTCCAGGACTGTGATTGGTCACCCATGCTTTATAGAGACTATATGGACACATATAAATCCAGCCGAGAAGCTGACAATAATGTCACAGTAGAGCCTATGTCATCAGGAATTCTGGGCCTCAAACTAAAGCATCAATCAAACCAGGGAAAAACTTGTAAATAATAATTTTAAAATAGGTAGTATGAATTTCCATAGCTGTTGTTGCCATCTTGTTTGTTTGTTTTGTTACAGGGATGTAAGTGAGTGCACCTGACGGATGCTTCACAGTGTTTGCACCTGGATGCACCTAATCAAGCATGTCAGTAGAGGTTTCTGTTTAACCTTGGATTCATAAAGTAAGCATGAGATATGTTTGCAGTTAGTTTGCATTAAGTAGAACTATCGAATAGAGTTCACCAGAAAAAAGATACTTAAAAATAAATATTTTTGCTACATTTGAGTTTAATGAACACAGTTTGCTTTTTTTCAGTGTGTGTTATGTAAAAATAAATTAATAAATGTCAGTAATAACCCACGCAAATGTTGGTACAGCAGGCTAATTCACTATGGTCTGGACGTCTAGGCTTAAATAACAAGTGAAATGAGTTTGGGTGGTATCTTACCTACCCACCTAAACCACCACACAATGTGGCACAGTAAGCTTGAGACAGGCCCAAGGCTCAGGCGTGTTCTCACAGAGCTTCACAGTAAGCTGGCGCCACAGTTCTTAGCCTTTCATGCACATTAAAGTCACAAATTAGTAAATTAATAAATAAAGGCTTTTGTTGTTATTTCATAGTACTATCAAAGACAAAGTGAGAGTATTTTAAGGTTGTGGCATGTACAGTAAAAAGTGTGTGGTACCAAGTGCAAAGCTTTGAAGCCAGTTTGTTTTTAAAAGTTGCTAACTTTTTTAATAAGCTGCTAATTTTATAATTTTTATTTTTTCTGCAAAAAAAAAAAAAAAAATACTTTTTGGAAAAAAAACAACTTAGTTGAACTTTGCACTCCCTTAAAAACGGAGCTCTCTGTCTGAGCCCTGGAATTAATACAGTATTGTGGTGGTTATGTATTTCAATGCCTGAGAACAATGTAATACAAAATAATGTAATGGTATAATGTGCCTTGAGTAATAAAATCACCCCAGCACTTAACTACTACAGCAGGTTCAATATTGGAATAGTAATGAAGTAACTCTATGGCTCCTTCTAAATCGATCCACTTTTGAAATGCATAATATCATAAGAACTACATTTAAAGTAAATCATTACTTGTAAGACATCTGATTGCTTTCTGCAAGATCTGTTTATGTTGGGGGCCTACTTGTCTGGCGCGAGGGCAGGTTTTTCAGCTAATTTATGCAGGGTTACAAACTCACACCAGTCTGGCACCCTGTCCTGAATTTCAGAAGTTCCCTTGTTAGGTACAGTAAACTTCCCCTGCTAGATCTGATCTGAACTGAATGAATAACAGCATGAATGAGTCTCACCTGAGTCTGTAGGTTTTACTACTGTAATTAAAAGTGAATACAGCTATGGGGGAGTAACAGTTTGTTTACAGCAGATTGCTAAAACCGTTATGTAAATAATATTCTTAAATGGAAATAGTAAATTTCATACTTTCATAAATTCCTATGCAGATTGCATTTGTGGAATTCTGAAAGGCACAAAAAGAAAACACATTGTTTTTAAAATCAGGTATATCCTAGGTAGTTTAAAGAACATTCTCAGTTTCCATGACTTAATTGCAGGTAGCCCGTTACTGTGTCCCTTCCTCAGTCATTTCCTGTTTGGTCGACGTGTTGCCCTGGATGCCAGTTATGTAGAGAGTGTGAGAGGAGCGAGCCAATTGTATATGGAGCAGGGGAACGGAGTGGGGTAGTTGCTGGAACGGAGCGCGGGGCAGACATTTACAGCACCCTCTTTCACAACACTGAGAAGAACTGAGCACGTTTTTATTTTTTCTTAAATACATGTGTGGCCATGGAGTTCACGCAAAAGTTTAAAAAAAGGGTGACAAATACAGATGCGGTTATTTTACAGTATTTTCCATCATGCCTGTATATGGTAACCAAACTAGGCACTTTTATGTCTGCAGACTTGCGTTTTTTCAAAAAATCTTTTTTTTATATTTTTTATTTATTATTCAATGTGATTGGTGTTGCACTTTATAATCCATTATGAAGGGAAAAAGATATATTCTTCAGATTGTGGCACTGCATCTGTGCCATATAAAAATGTGAGAAGTCATCAGTGTGCCCATCTGTCTGTGGTTATTATGTAGCCTATATTGTTTTTTATATAGTTGAACGGTTATGCCCCAAAACAGCTCTGTGAACACAGTTTATGTTTTCTGCACTCTTAAAATAGTTAAATCACTACAGAGTGGTCTGTTAGCCCTGATGAGACTTACTCATATGTGTTTGTGGGTTGCTTTGAGCTACAGACAAGCCCAGTATAACTAATTTGATACAAATCGTATGCAAAGTTTGAAATAGGTAAGTACACCATACACAGCATCGTAACAATCTGCTAAAAACCTTTTCAATGCAAGGTGATATTTCCTAGCTTTCTTTATTTTCGATGTACACATTTTTTCAGTACCAATCAAGATTAGTGAGAAAGCGTCTTCGAATTGAATTAGATAACTTCTCTGACTACTTTATGTTGGCTTTTTTCTTTGCTGATCATAGCTGGGGATTTATTTATTTATTTATTTATTTTTTTAACTTGGGTCAACGTATGTGATTTTAATTAAGGATGGTTAAATAATATTCTTTCTGAATGTACATTACATCTTTTCATCTGCAGTGGGCAACACAGTGGGGGGAAGGAATGGCTAGTTTACTCATTTTGTTGTGTTGTTTTTTTTTTTTTTTTAAAAAACAATGTGAGCGGTGCATGCCTCTTTTGTCTTGATCGGGGGAGAGGGGCGGGAATCACAAGCAGTGGAGCGGAACAGAAGAAAGAGCAGAACGGAGGATATTATGAGCGATGAGCAGAATTTTGTCTCTACTCCGCTCACTTTCTCTGCAAATATGTCACTCATTAGGAAACAGCTGGTTGGTTAATGACAGCAGAGAAGGTGTTGAGAGTCAGCACTATCAGAAGCTATCAGATACATGTTAGCTTTAACATTCGTTTCGTTTAAAACTTGACATGAGATCTACACAATGTAGGAATATTTCTGGAATGATTGAACTATTGTATCGTAGCCCACGCTAACTGTAGCTCTGTAACCCGGGACTGACTTTCTAACCCTGAGTCGAGCATCTAAAATGTAATAAACACACAAACCCACACACAAATTCGCCATCTGCCACAGTACTGTGTTACAGAAAGCTTACTCCTTAAAGAAGAGAAGTGCGTTTCATGGGTTTTTAAATGTTTTGACAAGCTGTTACAGTAAGCTCTATAGCAGTGACAGCCAGCGTTTGGCTACAGTCTTTTACACTCAGTAATAACGACATTATAGGAGCAGTAGACATACTGTTGGCAGTAGGTCATAAGGATATTTCGGGGGGAGAAGAGCGCTGAGGGCACTTTCTGTGTTTCACCACACAAATGCATCTCCCATTCAGAAGCTGAACATCATCCATCTGACAACTGAGGCCAATGATGTTCAGTTATTAGCTATGCACCACTACTATAGTAAATGGGGGTCATTTTTATTATTAACCGTATTGCTATAAAAGCTGATGAAAATGTCTCTTATGGATTATTGTTATGATGGCAGGTTTTAATAATATGTAAAATGTATGCTCGTAGGAAACTCTGACTTCCCAGTGTTTCAGTGTTTTGAACACCTGTTTCTGAAGCATAATGGACCACATTTCAGGATCAGCATGACCGTCTTGATTTCCAAACACATTTCACACAGTGATGTGTCAATACATCTTTCACGCCCAACATGATAAATGTAATAAACAGGATGTCCAGCCTTAAGAAGTTTACATAATAGTAATTTCACTTGAAAACTAGCCCTCTTAACAAATTGATGCCAGTGTGAAGACAGACGACAGTCCGAATTTATAGTCTAGGGGTCAGCCTGCAGAATATATTTGGAGCGCTTATTTACCAGGAGCAAACAGGTTCATAAGAGTGCCCCCAATTAATAGGATTATCTTCCTGCTTGAGAGTATAGCAAGTCATTTATTGAGACATGTGCTCGGCAGAGATGCTGCTAACCAAACATATTGTCTGTGGTGTGTTTACTAGCCAGACAGGCCCTTGTGTGCGCTCATTAGAATGAACAGCGGGCCTTGTCGGAAAAGCAAGAGCCTTGCACAGACAGTTCATTATTAATAAAAAAAAAAAAAAAAAAATTATAATAATTAAATGGTGTTTGAATACCTTTTTCCAAATAAGGACAAGTCACTACAAAGCTCATGAGAGCCCTTACCTTTCTGCGTGCTGTTTTTAGCTCTGTGGACCATTTGTGTCACACTCGGGACACACAAAAAAATAACATACAAAAGGTATTTGTATCTGGTAATGCTTTTGTGAACCATCCTATTGATAAGTAAAAGGTGTCTGCATTTAATCTAAATTGAATTGCTTGATGGTTTTCTTGACGCATTTAATGCTGGTCTCAGGATCAGACGGTCTGATTATTATTCCAGTATAAGTTACAAAATAGCTCAGTCGGGTTGGTAGGCAACCTAACTCGAGTCATGTGGACGCTGACCTACTAAGTAACCTCTGATTCCCTTGCTAAATTCATTGGATACAGTATGCATGCCAAAACCTCCGAACAGTAATGTATGGTTAACATTAGCAGGGGCTCCTATAAGGGGAGTTACACTGTACAGTGTCCAGGTTTACGCCAGTTTTGTATCGTAGCTACACACACACACGCACACACACACATATATATATATATATATATATATATATATATATATATATATATATATATATATATATATATATATATATATATATATATATATATATATATATACACACAGATACACACACACACACACACTTACACACTTTTCCCCAAAACCATACCTCTTGATTGCCAAAAATCTTGGTATCCCTGAATAGAAAATTGTCCTACATTCAAATGCATGCATAAGATTTTTATAGGCAAGATGTCTGAGTGGGTTAAAATGGCAGCAAATGGGTTTTGCATTGATTTTCTTTCCCTATACTTGATGGAGGATAGATTTATATCTCCTGTCTGTCTCATATCATGTTTGCATACCCATATGTATTACAAACACTCGCTGATCTTCTGGCTTAACTAGTTGTCCTTTAAATGTAAATGATTACAAATAAAACAAAGTGTCTTCCATCATTACCTTTCTCCACCTCTGAAATACTGGTCACACTCTCTTTTTGTGTAGTGTATATCTGTACACAAGAAACATGCATTTGGTGCTGAAACGTTGTGTACTGTTTGCATTCTGGGTAGTTACTTGGAAACAACAGCTCAGCTCAGCTTAATTAATTTGAAAGTCTATAAAATAATACGGCCTTAATTTAATACGTTGCTTATTAAATTGACGATTTGTACAATTTTTTGTAAAATACCGTACAGGAATTGTAAACAATGACACATTAACGGATTGTGTTCATATTATAAATAAGAATGTAAAATTATTTAAATCTTGTTTATTAAAAAAAAAAAAAAAAACAGCACATCACATCAGGTCTGGTGTGTTTTAAGTACCTTTGTTTTAAGTCCAGCAAATCAAATTATTGAAAACTAGGAAGGCTTACAATTGCTTATATAAAATATATTGTCCAAAGGAGGTCAGGCCTTGTGGGTTGTGCTGCTTAGGTTGTATCCCAGGTTTGTGAATATTTAATAGATCATCAAGAATATTCATGACCTTAATTCACCCTTGGCTGGCAGGCAGTAATCTTCATGAATATTAATATATGAAGTATATATTGATGACCTGGAGTGACCTTAACCCTATCCTTATTGCCTCCCTTGTGGTTATCCCAGGTTCATGAATATTAATCAGGTTGCATGACCTCGATTAACCCCGAATCCTTACCGTCTAGCCTCCCACAAGACTCCATCACCATGGTTACCATTTACAAAAAAATATATATATAAACCCTTGGAAAACTAGTTTGTAAAAGGAGGCCTAATGGGGATACTAAACTGAATGTTTAAATAAGTGACTAAGTTACTGGAAAATAGTAGGTCATTTTGTTTCTATGTGACTTAAACATTTTAAATAAATGTATTTGTCATTTTAAAAACGGCAGTAAATCTAGGCTGTTAAAGAAACAACAAATCTATATTTTCAAAAAAAATTATACTGTACTACTTGGATAACTGGATGTTTTCTTTTTTTTTATCTTGTGCACTGTGAACTGCTGTGTACTCTCATTATGTGTTGGAACTGGAGGTGTCAGCCCTCTCTTTGTTGTCTTGCAGATGTTGACAGAGTAGAAGAAGAACAAGAAGGAGAGCCCCAGGGAGAAGACAGCTGGTTTGGGAACACTTCGGACACTCCATCCGAGTCCTCCTATGGGGATGTGCAGGACGAGCTCAGGATTTCACCCCACCAGGAACAGGACACCTCCACGGAGAGCTCTCTGGGCTGCCCCACCCCCGTGCAAGGGAATTCTCTGGAACACTTGGGGCTTGATGACAATGAGGCATTCAAGCAGGTGGGCTTTGCCTGCAAGGACCAACTGTCCTCCGTCGTCTCTTCTCTGTATGAGGACAGCGCCCAGATGCTGGGCAAGCCGCTGAGCAGCAACTTGAGGCGTCTGCTGGAGGCTGGCTCCCTCAAGCTGGATGGGGGCGACCTTGCAGCAAGAGGGAGAGGGGGGGACTCCTCGCCAGTCAACCTTGACTCCAGCCTGGCCCTGTCCCCCTCTTCCCATCACGCCCAACAGTTAAGTGCCCTTGCCCGGAAGCTGGCCAACAGCACCTCTGCAGCTGCCTCCCCAGCAGCAGCAACAGTGTCTACAAACAGCATCAAGCAGGAGCCCTGCGATCCCTTTGTCACCAGCAGCAGTGGCGGTAGCAGTTTTGTGTGGGGAAGCCATGAGAAGTGGCCACCCGCCAGCACGACCCCCAGCAGCAGCCTTTCCCCAGACTCTGCCATCCAGAAGCTGAAGGCAGCTGCCAATGCGGTGCTCCAGGACCAGAGCGCCGCAGTGACATCCTCCCCCTCGGCATCGACAGCGGTGGGGAGGCCTGAAGAGACAATGCGCTTTGACACATTCGCCTCCCCCTTCAGCCCTCAGTCGGCTAGCTCCACGCTGGCGGCCCTTTCGAAGAAGGTGAGCGAGAGGGGCCTCTCCTCTGGTCAAGTGGAGCACCAGCCCCCCGCCAGCTCCTTCCTCTCACTTGTCTCCATGACGTCCTCAGCGGCCCTGCTCAAAGAGGTGGCGGCCCGGGCTGCTGGGAACCTTCTGGCTGACAAGAAGGAGCCTCTGCCTCTGGTGGTGTGCCCGCCAGAGGACTTCAAGCCACTGCTGGACAAGAACCAGAAGATCGTGACAACGCCATCGCAAACCCTGGAGCTGCTCCTGCCATCAACAGCCAAGGGGAGAACCAAAGCCAGCAACCAAGGTATCGTACAGCACTAATGCTAGAATCCGATGGAGAGGCAGGCAGGCAGTAATTGGTTCTCCCAATGTGGGCTAAATCCAAAAATAAAATACGTTTCTCAGAGAGACATTTATGACTGGTATGCCTTTCTCCTGTTTGATTCTTCCTGTGGTATTCTTTTAGTTTAGTTTTTTTTAATTTTGTTTATTAGTTACTGGTTATGTGTGTCTGTCCAGAGATGGAAATAAGACTCCTATTGCATAGCAGTTCAAGGTTTTACTACAGTTTTAATTAGCCGTGGTGTATGGGTAACAAGCTCAGGTGTGTCTTATTAAACACGTAATAAAACCAGGAATTGATCAAACTGCTATACAATAGGAGTCTGATTTACCCCTGCTGCTTGTGGATCTGCTTTACCTTACTGTCTCTCCAGATATTAACAACTGTACTGCATTTACAGGTGTTTTCTAACATTTCAAAAGCATTATCTGCTATTAATACAATCAGTTTTGTTTGTGCATAGCAATATAAAGTCACCTTGTTAGGTAGGAAGAAGTTTGATGCCTTGGTACTCAAGTCCCCGTCCACTGAGGGCATTGTCAGTTAGCACAGTGTATGTTACATTATTGGGGGGCTTGCAATGAATTGTAATTTAGCCCTAACTGTAGCTTTGTAGGTTCATTCCTCCCACATGCTTTACAGTCCAGCTATGGAGATAATCTGGGAGCGCTCTAGAGTCAGCCAGGCATGCTATAAAACTGGGAGAGCTGGTGATATCCTCTTCGCTTTCCGCTTGCTTGTCAGGGGACAAATGGAAGTTGGCCACCCTAGCCAGGTTCTCTGTTGCATTGTTATGTCCTTTTTCCAGTTTGGCCAAAGGCCCTTCACAGTGAAGCAAGCCGGACAAGTAACAAGCTATGCTGCATTAGACTCCAATATAATTTAATACAATCATTATTTTCTAGATTCTCAATGCTCAGAACCTTGCTTCAAAGTACGTGCTATGTAAAAATTGAAATATATCCTGAACAACTATAAGAAGTAGAAGTCAAGCAGACAAATGTTTTGGCAAATGCTTTATCTAACATTACTGTTTTTAATCATTGAAGACATGTTGAAAAGCTTACAGTAGTTGTAGCAAACATAAGGGCAAATATTCAAAGGTCTTGCAAATTTTCTCATCTTTCTCTGTGAAATTGTGTGTGTGTGAAATCTAAAAAAGTTGCTGAGAAACTGCAATTATTGCTACACTGCGGAAATTAATAAATGAACATGAATTAACACAGGAAATCAAGCGCATCTCTCGAGGTATATAACCATCGGAACTTTTTGAAAAATGAAGATGCATTATTTGGGCTCGACGAGACATAGCCCCAGCACCTCTTTGAAAGTTAAAAATATCATAAAATGTTTTGCTCTCAAATGCGCTTTCTTACAATTCACAACACAGTTGTATCCATTCTACAAGCTCTTGCGTGCGCTAAACAGAGACAGTTGACTGCCAGGGATATTTAATTACTTTACCATTTACATGCCATAAAGATGACACTGGCTGCGAAGGGAGGACTATGACTCTATTGTCGTTTTTTATACACAAATAAAATAAGCTTACTTGATCTGAAAAACGTCTTGAACGATACAAGCAAATTCCTACACTACTTGGTTTGATTGAATGAGTAGTACACAACAAGCTTCAATATGAAAGCTGAACATTTAATTTCAATAAACAGCAAGTTTTTAATGAAAAAAATATTGTAGCCTACTTCACTAAAGTGAAAACTGGCTTCTGTTATTTTGAAATACCACTGCTTCCGATTGTAATACTGCTTAATAACAGTTTATTTAGAGTTAGTGTTGAACTTAAACACAATCATGCCTGCCTGTACCCCTACCACATGCAAGAACATTGCCCCTGTTCAAAAAAATATATAAAAACAGCAACATCAGCCACGTTCTCTCTTCCTTTTTTCAATGAACAGAATGTAATTAATAGAGAAACCAAGCTAACAGCTATCTAGCCTACACAGAAATGTATTTATTTATTTTTTGCAATCTACACAAACTGTGCTGTTCTGTTGCGTTCACAGCGCTGACAATGTTAGATATACCTAGATATTGCTACAGCGCGGACCATGGGTCAAGCCAGTGTTCGTGTATGGGTTTCTTTGTTTTTAAATCAATATCAGCTTTCTGGAGTCATCTGAATGCCTTTCCACTTTTTATTTCATTTTAAACCGTTTAAATGCCAACCATAACAAAACATAGAATAATAGTGCATACACAAGAGCAAACAAAGTGGACGGGCAAAGTACATATTTTTGTCCTGCATTTCAAGTGTATTTCTGTGCATACTACTGCTTGGCATATATGATATAGAATACGTAATTATAAATTCTAACACTAGTATGCACAATACTCTTTGAATTAAACTTGTTATGATTAAGAACAGTATTATTGTCATTGCTTGCGCCCAGGCACATCTCTTTTTACAGATTAAGCACTGGTAATTAGTACTGTTTAAAATAAACCACAAATAAATTAAATGTTTGAGTTGGAAATAAACCAAAATGTTATTATGTCTAATCAAAGTATAACTCGACTAAGAACTTCTTCAGTAGACAAGTCAAGGATTGTTATACGTTGTCTGTTTATTCTGCTCATACAATATTTCCTTTTTTGCTGTTGCTCTGCTAGCATTTGCAAATATATGTCTGAAAGCTATGTTCACTCTTTAACTAGTAACAGAGATTGTCCTGAAATACTTCCTGCAAAATAATTAAGAGGAATGTAAGTGATTTCCGTGCAACATTGTGATTTGCGAGCAACTTAACTTCTGAGTTTAGCTCGTGGTGAACTTGCGGGATTATTCATGACACCTCCCCCAAATTTGAGGGAAAAGCACTCGAGTGAACAACTTGCAAAACCCATTTTTTAAAACACAGCATCTACTTTGAATCTCACTCAAAAGCACAACTTTTTTCACAAAAAGGACAAAAATCTCTACAACAACCCTTGCAAGGCATTTGAATGTTTGGCCCATAGTTACAGCAAACATGTATTTCCATTTTAAAACAGACCTCTGGTACTACACTGGGCTAACAGAAGATCCAAGTTAGCTTGTTTTGCTTTCCAGAAAGTTACAGCTTTACTTACTTTTTATTTCACCCCAGCAGTGTCTTCTACGTCAAAGCATGTTACTGCCTGAAGGCGTGTCAGTCAATAGGGTAGGCATCTGATTGGCTATTGACAAGAAAGAAGCCAGTGATGGGATGGGGACAATTCGATCAATGACCTAGGAAGTGCAAAAGTTTTTTTTCAGTTAAGGCTCATTAGTTGCAAAGCATTATTTTGATGGGACAAAATGAGGTCAAGATATCCAGCTTTTATTAATGTTGTCACATTCCGTTCTTGACATTAAAGAACCAGGGGTCATTAGAGCAGGGTTTGCTAGTGCTGTCATTGTGTGTTATTTATATGAGTTGAGAGTCAAACTGTATTAATAATTTGTTTGTACAGTAGGGATATGTACTACTACAGGAGTTTTGAAGTGCCGGGTTCAAAGTGCCCCTATACAAACAAACATGGGTAAACAGTCTTTGTCTCTACTGTCGCAACTGATTGGAATGCTTTGCCAGTGATTCTAGAAATGGACGGGTTGTAAATAATATGATAATTAGAAAAGCGCTCAATCCGCCCGATGTCAACTAAATTCCCCATATTGGACAGCCAGTGTCTGCCTTTTTACAAACTACTGTACTAGCCAAGGTGTTATGTATATGGAATCAGTAGGAAAATTACAAAAAAAGAGTAGTAATTGTTTATATTATAATTCTTATTATTAGTAGTAGTAGTAGTATTGTTATTATTATTATTGTTATTACAGTAGTTTCCGCGTATAGGAACACCTCCTATGAGAACACTTCGCCTAAGGGAACACACTTGTGTTGAAACTGATTTTTCCCATTGTAAATGCTCCAGCTAAAGGAACAGGAACTTTCCTTAAAAGAACGCCTTCTTGGCCTCAATAGAGATCCGTTCACAACATATACAGTACTGTTTTGTTAAAAAGCGACTTGTCATCGCGAGTGTCTTGAAGGACACTGATTTGGTTTATTAAGTCTTTTCAGAACCGCTGTCATATCACTGAATTGTTTTGTATTCTGATTTCCACGAGTGCACCTCATCGCTACAAAATGGCATGAAAGAAATGGCAAAATGCGTCGCTGTTTACAAAGTTGAATTGTTCGAGTTCTTGAAAAAACCTGAGTCAGACACAAGTCGTTCAGCAGTTTGGTGTTTCATTCCTTTTTCTGGTGAGTTGCTTCACCCTGCTGTTAAGTAATGTGCATGTCTTGTATGTTGCTGCTGCATTTTGTAACCTGTGTAGGGGTGCTGTGTTAATTTAGTTTGACAGTTAGTTTATTAACATTAAGTTAACCCAAAGTAACACCCATTATTTTTGCCGCTGCCATTCTGATAGCCCTAATTTCATAGTGCGTAGTGATTTAAGCATTTTGACCATGTTGTTTTGGTTTAGTTTTGTTAATGTTAGTTTGTCTGTTACTTTATTGTTATAGTTTATTAACATATACAGTACCAGTCAAAAGTTTGAGTACACTTGCTGGATACTAGGTTTTTTTCATAATTTTACATCGTATACGTTTCTGTAAATACTTAAATGAAAACATATGTTACAATATACAAAACAAAACATAAGGAGTATCAAAGCAGTGTTCAAGAAAATTGGAAATTGTCTCTAAATTTTGGATTCCTCAAAATAGCCACCCTTTGCCTTAATAACAGCCTCACAAACACGAGGCATTCGGTTAACAAGTTTTAGCAGGAAATCACCCGACTTGTCTTCCCAGCTCTTCTGCAGCAATTCCCAGAGATGTAGGGCACTTATGGGTAGCTTTGCTTTGACTCTTCTGTCCAGTTCGTCCCATACAAGTTCTATGGGATTGAGGTCTGGATACTGGGCAGGCCAGGTCATTAGATTGAGTTGTCCTTCACTTTCCTTCTTCGCCAGATAGTTCTTGCACAACTTTGACGTGTGTTTTGGGTCGTTATCTTGCTGAAGAATGAAGGCCTTAATCCTGAAGGAATGGCATGCCTCTGAAGTATGCTATGATAGAAATGCTGGTTGAGCTTGCCATGGACTTGGTAAAGATCACCAACTCTGTCACCAGCAAAGCAACCCCAGACCATGACACTGCCTCCTCCATGCTTGACAGTGGGAACCACACATGCAGAACTCATGTTCTCACCCTCTCTGCGTCTTACAAATACTTGGTGGTTGGACACAAATATTTCAAATTTTGACTCATCGGTCCATAAGACCGACTTCCACTCCTCAAACGTTCAGTTTCTGTGTTTTTTGGCCCAGGCAAGTCTCTTCCTCTTATTCTGCACTCTTAACAATGGTTTCTTTGCAGCAATTCTTCCAGTTAAGCCAGCTTCACGCAATCTCCTCTGAACAGTTGATGTTGAAACATCTGTACTTCTAGTAGCATTTAGCTATTTCAGGAGCAGTTAATCGCCGGTTTCGCAGACTTGTGACTCGAATGAACTTGTTCTCTGATTTTATGGTCACCCTTGGCCTGCTTGACCTTGTTTGGTCCTCATGAGTGCCAGTTTCTTCAAATTGTTTAATGGTCTTGGCCACAGCAGTTACAGACACTTGCTAAGTTCTTGCGATTTGTCTTAAAGATTGACCTTCATTTATTAAAGTAATTACAGACTGTCTTTTTACTTTGTTTGACTGAGTGTATTTTGCCATTTTCTGCTCCCTTACATTCAGGAATGATAAACTTGTGCCTATGCTACCTATATTTATAGTAATCATGGACCCTCTCCTGTTAACAACAATTGGTGACAAAAGGTTAATTAGGTAACATGCTAGTTAACTCGGAGAACATCTAACAAAGACAATTTTATACTTAGGCCAGTGTTCTAACACCATGTTATACACATTTCAGACTTAACTGACTTGGGCTTCAGGCTGAAATCCCCTTGCTTTGGGTGACCATTTAAATTGAAATTGACAAGATTTACATTTTCATTTAAAAATTATATTTTTGAACGCAATTCACTTATGATTATCAGCTTATATAAGTACATGTATAAGTACACGTTTATACAGTTAAAAGCATAGATAATCATGAAAAACCTGGTTTCAAGCAGGTGTACTCAAACTTTTGACATGTACTGTACTTGCCTATTGTTTTGATTTTACTTATTCAGTTAATTTCATATGTTGATGCACTTGTGTCATGACAAGTAATACACATTTATTTATTGATTCATATTGCAGTGTTTGCTCCAGGACTTGCAGACTGAGGGTCAATGTGGCCCCCTTTCAAAATCTTCTTCAGTGAGGGGGGTCAATATATTTGATTCAGAACCAACCACCATTTCTTATTTTTGTTTGTTTTAAATATGCCAACAGAGTTTGGTTTACTGACCTTTTTGTTTCTGAAGAACAAAAAATAAACTGCAAAGCTGTAGAGTAACCTAGGTGTCTCTACAATACCCACTGTCACTTTATTATTCCAAATTATTCGGAAATGTGTCACAGTCATGCGGTTTCCATGCGGGTCAATTTACACGTGAATTGGCGATGCGCGTGCACGTTTGGGAGAAATACTCAGGTAAATCAGGTTTGTGGCCGAAAAAAATGGTCAAAGAGAGGGCTAGGATAAATCTCATTTACTCGTGTAAATGACAAAACACACAGGAAAATCCACACCCCGTTTCACATGGAAACCCGCATTTCACTTGTAAATGTTAATGAGTGTGTTTATCCTTAACTATAAATATTGTAAGGGAACAGGTCAGTTGTTACTGTGGATTCGAAGACGGCAGAAAGTAGTGGCTGATGGGCGATTTTATGGTTAGCAGTGGTGTAGTTCACCTTAATGATAAATCGGGTGGCTTTTTTATTACTGCTTTTTGCTGTGTCTGGACTGTCATGTTATATATCTCTTGTGGGTTTACAGTTCTGTATAAAACCACTTACCATGAACTGCGTTATGCCCTTGTTATAGTATTAAAGCAGCTGTTTGAAAATACCCTTGCTGTAAAAACTACGCTAAATTTAAACACGAAGAGTAAGTGAGCTGCTTAAATGTCTAACTGAATAAATTCCCATTCTTTTTTTTTTGATCTCAGAAGACAACGCGTGTCTGCCCTCCATGTTAATAAATATAGTTGGTGAACTGGATGTCATGAGCCAGCTCGATCACCCAAAACAGCGCAACAACATCCAACAAGTTGTTGATGCCCTCTCAGAACTGACCAAATAAAACAGCAAATGAATGTATTGACTGTGTTTTATTTGTTTGCATCATTAATATTTAACACAACAGTATCCAACACAACTTAAAAGAAAGGAGAGAATCTCTGACAGCATGAGCCTCCTCAAATCGCTGCTGTCCATTTGAAAAGGAATGCTGAAGTAACTTTCACAGTTGCTAAGTCTGCTTATAATAAGCGGGATTGTGCTTGTTTTTGAGTCGCAGGCAGTGGCAATTTTGGGAATGAATTAATGCTGCACTTCAGTCCGTTTCATCAGTATCTGCCGCCTCCCTTTCAAGTGCCCACTACCCGTATTTGCCTAAGCGTGATGTTGAGTACGTCCTCAGCAGCTGTCAGTTTCTAAGCCAGGGTAGTATACGCAGCATTACCTGATCCCCTATATTCCATATTGCCTGAATGAAAGGGATAACATCTCTCAGTTTTCAGCCATGGCGATCTGCAATACCTGTTGGTCAGTTTCATTTTATACCTCCGAGTTTGTTTTTAATTAATGTGTCGTGTAAGATAAATTAGTTGAAACAGTACACCCTACTAATGACATTTAAAAAACAATTTGAGCAAGAGCAGTAAAATACATTATTAACCAACGAGACACGAGGTAATTTGCTTTATTACAGCAGCTTAGATTCACTCGTGTACGAGTTCTCTGCACACATTTTCACAGAATTTTACTAGTAATCTTCAAAAACAGCACGAGTACTTTATGCATAGCTAATTTACATATCAACCCCCACCTTTCCCATTCATCTGCATGACGTCGGGTGAAAAGCCCGGTTTACTCGAGTAAAATAAACTGAGCGAATGGAAACCAAAAAAAGCATTTTACACAAGACATTTTTCTCGTGTAAATGTCTCGAGTTAAAAAAAAAAAAAAACTTGCATGGAAACCCCATGAGTGATGCTGGTGTATCACTGAGTAAAGACATTTAAACAGGGCTTATTTCAAACATACCTGTTTGATATGTAAATTAGCCATGTGTGCACTGAACGCTTTGTCACAGCACATCAGTCTGGTGTTAGTGATTAAACGTTGATTACAAGACAAAAGTTTGCAATAGATTGGCAAGTGGTACTAAATAAAATGCGTTGTCCGCCATTTCAGATTTTTTCCCAGTTTGAAAACCGCTGCATTAGAAGAAACCACATTACCAACAGATACAGTTTGATAGCACTAGTATTTAAATGCCATTGTCCTGACTGGTAAATTCTTACCTTCCAGCTGCCCCTTTATTTTGACAATTTCCATATCAAAAATGACATTTTTGTTCTTTGACATTTTTCATTCTTATTCCCCCCCACCCAGTAAATATTTTGGACAGTTTTCAAAACTATTTTTGCTTTATTGTTACAACACACATTGATGTTTTTGATATGATAAACGCGTATATCTGCTTCAGGTACAGTTTTAATTTGTTAAATGATGACCCGTGTTACACAATAAAATAAAATTTCACATATAGAACATGTATTTCGTTTGTGGATTTGCTATATTTTAATATTGCACATAATGTTTCGAAAATGCTACTTAACAAAACCGTGAACTGCATTACATAATAATTTCCTTTATTTCAATTCTGGTGGTGTTTTCTCAATGCAAGATATATTGTAGGCATATATACAGTGCTGTATATACTTACATACACTGTATGTATATATTTTTATCATGCCATTATAGGCCACTGGCAAAATGGCCAAGAGAGAGTTGGTGCTTGGCACATACTGAATTATTTTGGCCCTGAATTTTAGCATTTTTTGTCATAGAAAGGACAAATTTCACAAACTTTATTACGTTTCCCTAGGCTACCTTTTTTTTTTCTTTTTTTTTTTTAAAATCAATGATACGGTTTTCGTTTCACAAATCTACTGCACTTTGTCTATAAACTGTACTGTAGTACACAGAAGTACACATTTCTCCCATTCACTTGCTAGGTCACTCCATATCTCCAAATATCAGACAGATATTTTGTCTAGCAAATAGATAAGTTTACAGCGGATGAATTTCACAGTATTTTTAAGCACAAATATAATAGCCTACATTTCAACAGTCACTGATGAAGCTGATTACTTATTCTTCCAGTAGTAATGGTCGGGTGTAACAGGGATACAAGGTTGTATTTGTGCCGGGCCGTGTTGTTAACAAGCCTGTTGTTGTCGTCCAGGCTTTACTGTTAAACTGTAACCAAAGAGTGTGTGTAATGCACGCATTCAACTGGACAGGAGAATAATGGCACGGAAGTTTAATTATGAAAACGCAAGTGTAAACCAACAAGTAAAAAAGATTAGCCTGTCATCAGACATGTCATGTTAATACAAAATGCATTAATTTACTGCGTATTGGTATTGCGTCTGGTCTGAGACATTTTTTATTTCAAGGGAGCATTGGCGCAATGACGCGGCCTTGCGCAAACACTGATATTGTATCTGGTGGCAGACTCTGTCTTAGTGAACACTTCGGCTATAAGAATACTTTCCTTGCTTCCCGAGGGGTGTTCTCTTAGCAGGAGACTACTGTACCAGATATCATGATTTCAAATGAGAGTACATGTTCACTAAAAATGTGTTTCTTTCAAATCTGCATATTTGAGACTTAGATAAAAGGGAGAAAATGCACAGAACTATTTCGTTAGCTACAATTACTTTAAGGATAATCACTGTTATCTCAAGGCACATCATTTTCATTCTGTTTTTGTAAAAAAAAAAAAAAAAAAAGCAATTTTAGTTAAAAATGAAAAGAAACAAGCTAAATCAAAGTATTAATAAATATATTTAAATTGTTTTTTTTTTTTTGTTTTTTTTTGTCATTTAGATGCGTAGAAATTAAGGTGCTTCTCTCCTTCCAGGAGAAATTGGGGCAGACTTGGTGCATACCGAATGAACATTTTGTCCATAGTCTTCGTATTTGGGTCATGCTGCACATATGTGTCTGGCTACAGTCCTGCTTTTTCCTTCCTTTTGTAGGACAGTTTTTGTCCTGGTCTCATCTGATCTATTAATGTGGTAACATGCACACCCCCAAAGAAAGGCTAAGCCCTGACTCATATGGAAAGAGCAGTGTGCTTGCCTAGTTGCCTGCAGCGTGTTTATTTTTCTTTGTTCCTCCCCCTCCTCCTCCACAGCGCCAGCAGCCACTGAAGAGGGAGGGAAGCCGTTTCAGTGCCCTGTGTGTGGTCTGGTCATTAAGAGGAAGAGCTACTGGAAACGACACATGGTGATTCACACTGGCCTCAAGAGCCACCAGTGCCCACTCTGCCCCTTCCGCTGTGCTCGCAAAGATAATCTCAAGTCGCACATGAAGGTACAGGTGATGAACTGTTCCAAACACAGCGAGGAGGTTACACTTTGATTTTGCATTTGTAGTTGTCACTGGAAGGGCTTCCATTGTTGTTTATGCTTACACTGGCTCTCTGTGTCCATGGGCAAGTCACAGGAATGCCTGTACTTTGTTCCACGCAGGGGTAAAACTGAGTAAAAACTGAACTCAGATGAGATATCCCAAGGGACAGGGTTCAACATTTTCAGCCTTCTAGCTGATTCCAGCTGCTGTTATGGTTTCTGTGTAATTTTGGAAATATCTTCCAAAGCCTTGTTCTGAAACCTTTCTCTGGCCCAAAACTATTCCAGCTACAAGGACAACACCTGGAGGATTCATTGTGCAAATTTGTCCATAGATATGTTTTGAACTTCCCTGAAGAGAAATAATTTGCAGAATGACAGCCCAAAGCAATACTTGCAGGGGCAAAATATATAAAATATTAAATTAATGACACCATAAATGATTGTTCTCTTATCATCACAGGGTATAGGAACATTGGTACCTGCTGGTTGAAGTAAAAGAGCTCTATTTATTAAACTTTTGTATTTAGTTGAATTTCTGATGTCAAAGTTTTTAGAGGGCCTGCAGAATTCAACTTAACTAGACTGTGCTGTATACACATTTGTGTGTGTTCTATGTAATAGTAGTTCTATCCTTTCAGTAGTACAAGCCAATGTTACTTGAATTTGGAGTGAACGCAAGAAGCAATTTGATGTGCTGTCTATCTTTTGTTTCATTCTTTGTACATCATGAGAAGAGTATATGGAGAAATACCTTTCATAGTTTGGGTATTTGCACAATTGACTGTTATTTTAGGGTCCTAAAGATTGTTCCCATAATTTCACCCCCCCCCCCCCCCCCCCAAAAAAAACCATAAATAATAGCAAATTAATTTTAAACATCCCTTTAAATAGTCACATGAGCCAAATAGGCATGCTTCTGGTATTGCTTACAATCAGCTTTTTTCCAGAGGGAAATGTTGGTTCTGCACTAAAGGAGTGTTCTCTTCCTGCAGGTTCACCAGCACCAAGACAGAGGTGAGACTTTCCAATGTGAGCTCTGCCCCTTTACCTCGTCCCGTCACTTCAGCCTCAAGCTGCACATGCGCTGCCACCAGCACTTCCCCCACTCCGAGGTCAAGGTGAAGGAGGAGGTGACGACAGACACCGAGGGCGAGGGCTCCACGGCGGGGGACCAGGAGGGGATGTTACAGGGGCAAACCCCCCCACCGCCTGATGCCTGGCTCAAGCTGCACTCTGCCGACTCCTCTGATCACATCCCTGCCGCCATCAAGGAGGAGCCCCTGGAAAGGGACATATCGGTGGTGCCATTCCCCCTGTGCAGAGACAGGCTCCCCGGCAGCACCAAGCCTCAGGACTACCCCGTCTCCAATTTGAAAACAAACACCCCTCCCACCTCCCTCTTCAGCCCTGACATCTCCGCCAAGTCGGCGACAGATTTTCTCATGAAGCTTTCAGGTAAAAAACTTAGAGATATGCAGCTCCATGGTGCAGACGGCTATGTTTAAAAGCTCTACTGCAACTAGATTACAGTGGAGATTATAGGTTGTGGGTTTGACTAGTGGTGGGGAGGCTATTAGCAGAAGTGAGATGGTTGAGACTGGCGCAGCTGCCGTTTAATGCAATACAATGTAAGGTTCTAAATAGCTTTTCAGTAGTTCAGGACAACCTTCTCATACTTAGGAGATTGGGGGAGGTGTCTCTAATTTTAACCTATTTCTGCCTTTACATGAATTCCAGCTATCAATATCTGTGATAAGAAGAATATGCCCTTACTGCATCATCTTTGTTTTGTGTAAGAATACCACAAGTTTCATGGATAGAAATCTCATGGCCTTGCATTGGAATGGATGAAATGCAGTGTGGTTCGTCTTTTTGTTTTCTTTCCCTCAAACAACACAATATGCCCTTGACGTGCTTCAGTCGTGAGCTCGTCGTTGTTCTGTTTGAAGGAAAAGATTATCTGATTTTAATATTGTTTTTATCTGCATAATTGTAGCATGCAGAGACACAACATCTTGTTTGCAAGCACCCTGTGTAGACTGGCAGCCTGGTCCTGTAGATGCTGAGCTGATGGGCATTGGCTATTACAGTTAAGCACGCAGTTTAACCTAGAATGAACCCCTAAGGTGGCAAAACATTCAGTGGAAAGATTTAATACGCAGTGCTGTGTGGTCCTGTCTGCATTAGTGCTCATAGAGCTGGAGCTGAATGATTGTCCTATTTATTTAACTTGGACTGGAGTTATTTAGCTTTCCTAGTTCTCCTCTCCTACTGGTTTACAGTGTTACTATAATTTTTAATTTAATTTCAACATTTGAATAGGACTCATTTTGCTTTTTTTTTTTTTTTTTTTTTTTTAATGAATATATTTTAGGTATGAAATATTAAATTATGATAGTAAGAATTATAATGATGATGCAGATGATATTAATAACTCTGTGTTACATTTGCATCTGCTTGCAGTTTTAAAATCAGTACTGCCGCCTAACACAGCAATGTCAGGTTTCTGTCATAGTGTGGGAAACTTAATGACAATATTAGATGACAGCTCACAGAGACTGATTGAGGAGTCAAGTGCTTCACAATGAGCCAGATAAAGATAGTTAGAGCAGTAGATAAAAATAAATACCACTCTTACTGGTGTCAACAGGCTCTACTACATCTAAAAAAGATGAGCCTAGTTGATATTTGAATCTGAGGAAGGAGAAAGCCCTTTACCGTGAACCAGATGGTAGCATCTCCGCTGGGCTGCAGTTTGTTTTCTATGGCTATGGCATACCTTGGAAAATGAATTATCCCACACAACAGAGGCAGTCCTACTTTAATGAAATTGTGATGAAGCTTAATAATTAAGTGTTAGATTCTAGGGATATATGGGGGTGTCCATTCATATGTCCATCTTTGTCACACTATATATATATTACCCATATATATATATATATATATATGTGTGTGTGTGTGTGTGTGTGTGTGTGTGTGTGTGTGTGTGTGTGTATATATATATATATATATATATATATATATATATATATATATATATATATATATATATGTGTGTGTGTGTGTGTATATATATATATATATATATATATATATATAATATATATATATATATATATATATATATATATATACATACTACTACATATATATAAAACATACATATATAAACAAAAAACACTTGTTACATTGTGATGAATCTTGGTATTAATATGTTTAGCTGAAGTTACTGTGAGTATCACATTGCAGGGGTATGTGGAGGCATCTTTCTGTCTATATATCCATCTGACACTTTTTATACTTACATTTTTTATATTCATTTTGAAGAAACTCAGTGTCCACATTCTTTAGCATAAGTTACTGAGAGTAGCACAATCTGGAGACATGTAATATGAAGGTGCAAGTACATCCGTTCACAGATACATACTATTCAGTACACACTGTTGATGTACTCACACCCATTCACTTTTGGGTGTTACTGATACAATTTTGAATTTATAGCTGAATTTGCGTACTTGTTTAAAATATGTTGGTGTCTTTTGCATATTTCTGAATTCACCATTTAGAAAAAAGATCACTCTTATTTCCATGCTACTAAAATCCCTGCAGAATCCGAGAATTCATATTGTTTTTAAAAAAAAAAAAAAAAGATCCCTTGATACCCTAATCGAATTCCAGGTCATTTTTTTCCATAACAAATTTCTTTATTCCTGTCGTCGGGTTCCTGATGTCTTCAGAGTGTCTCCCGTGCATCGCTATTCACCCTGCTCCCATCTCTTTAAAATTATTGTCTGTAATACGCACTGACCTTAATCTGTGCAAGGAGGCTTTTGCAGATTGATGACATTTTGTTATTGTTGCTCGTCTCCGAACAGAAAACTCTATCTTGAAGGTTAAGGCCGTTATGAATACCACAGTAGCTCCCTCGCCTGATGACCTCAAAAGTGGCTTGCACTGCAGGGTCATGAAATATGTGCTGTCAGAGTGCTGTGGAACCCTATTCTGCTTTTTTTTGGCAGAGAATTCACGCACGCAGCCACACGCACACACTAACAGCAAGCGCTAATGGTAAACAATAAAGTCTGTTTCATGGGTTAACCAGGAATGCTTGGAGCAGGCCTGGTTGGTGTGATCAGTTTTATCGAGTTCAGCTGCAGGGGCTGGAAGTATAAATGGCCGTCTTCAGAGAGTGTAAATGGGTTATAAAAAGAAGATAATGGCTGGCTACCTCTAGTCCCAGTGGACAGTATATTTAACCTAGCCTCCAGAATGGGGCAGAGCTCATTGCAGACCTGTGCTTTGACCCCAGGCCCATGGAGACAGACAGTATCTCGCCACATAATGCGTTGTACCTAAAAGGAGCACACTCGTGAGGGTGATGTCAGAGTAAGAGTTACTGGATTGATCTCCGGGGGTTTCACCGTAATAACTCTAGTTGTATTTCCGTTGCAGGGCCAGGTCTGTCTGCTGTAGAAGTAATCGATATTCATTTTCAGTTGTGGGGTTTGGTATTGAACCGAGTAAGGAATAACGTGCTGGTGGAGCTTTCCCAGTGCACATGCTAGACAGTTCTTGCATTGTTACATTGTGTTTTCCAATGCTTTCAGCAAAGTTCCAGTCCCCTTTTTGCTTGAAGAGCATGAAGCAGAGAAGTTACATTTAAATGAGTGTATTCTGGATGATTATAGAACCAGTCCAACCAAATGCCATGATTTGTGCAAGTTGTGGTATTCTGTGGAATGTTTTTGGGTCCGTTCTTTGTGAAAGTGAATAGTTCTGTGTGAGGAAAACACCTTCCATCTGTCCTGTCTATGAAACTGCACATATAGTATTAACCTAGTTTGTTCTGACACCTTGTGGATTTGGGATAGTACATATACTCCAGTTGTCTGTATTACATGCAACTACATAGTTCATGTTATGGTGCAATATGCTGAACAGGTAAAATAGATAAAAGACTGTTGTCCATTTTTTTTTTTTGCTGTTTTATGCATACTGTAGAAAACGTGGTAGATGTAGTAGTTATTGTGGCAGCCTAGTAGTCAATACACTCCAATCACGGTCTTCCACTTTCGTTTCTCCCTCCAGCTGCGAATCAAAAAGAAGCTCCAAAGCCCCAGTTCATTGCGAAAGAGGAACCCCGACCTGAAGAGTCCATGAGCCCCACGGTCCCGCAGGGCCAGCCAAGTTACATGTTCTGCCAGGAGCCTCCTGAGAGGCCCTTGAGCACAACAGAAGGCAACCCCCTCGTCAAGAGCAGCCTCCTGAGTCAGGACATCAGCATGAAGGTGGCATCAGAGCTGCTGATGAAACTCTCAGGTATTAGGTTATAGTTTTCCTTGCAGTGTAGTGTGTCATACAGCATAACCCCTCCTCTTCATCGGAACTGTTGTGGGGAAATGTGAAATGTTTATTTCATCTGATGTTTGAATAAGGTTGTATTGGATTATATGTATCTCAATATTAGATAGGTACATTTTTGCTCTTTAATGAATATTTAGAAGCACGTTACAGTAATTAATTTTCCGTTGTTTTCCAGTGGAATCAGCACATCAGGGTGTAGTTTTTTTTAATCGTTACGGATTCTTACTAATTTAACTGCTCACTGTATTGGATTTCAGAAAACCATCTGAGCTATGACTTTTCATCTCCGCAGAGCTGTTACAGCTGACTGTGTTGGGTTCATCGCCCCACGTGACTGTCTAGAATGAAGAAGTCAGACAGCGAACAATTAGCACAGCAGCACAAAATTTAATTGATGTCTAGTTATCAAATTGATACTACAGACATTAGTACCACTCCAAAGTTGAACGATTTAAATGAGCAGTTTGCTATGTGTGTACTGCTTTACATTAGCTTGGCTGGGAAAACTGGTTCTGTGGGGGAAGGGGTGGGGGGGCATCACTTGATCTTAACTGAGATTTGACAAGTCTTTTTCAATTTCTGAATTCTTTAGTTTTATTCACATTTTATAATTAAGTGCTTGAAGTTCTGGATGAATTGCTAGTACTGTACTGCTGTCAGTGGATACATCCAGTGTCTAAGTGTCATTGTCTGGCATATTACAGTACGGTTGCCATGGAAACCTTTAATTTATACCTCTTACATCAATTTATTTTTCCTAACATGACGCAAACACTCATAATTGAGTCCACTTTGTTTTCTTGAACTGGTCCAGTTAGAGGCATTTAATTGACACTTACTTCTATTTTCTGACTTGACTTCTGTAATTTCTCCTAGCCACTGTTTTCCATCTAAAAGCACCCATATGTAAGGCTACAATTTTGGCACGGTAATTTTTTGTACATTTCACAGGCGAGGTGCGGCAAAAAAACAAGAATTCAGAAAGGTCACCAAATAATGTAGTTTTAGCTACATCAACATACACAAGAGCTTTTAAATAGTACACCAAAACCGATAATATAAAGACTATTGCTTTTGACTAGTATGATACTGTAGAGTACACAACTTGCAATACATACTTCAGACATAATGTCTGGTCGGATTCGAGGGTCTCCGACCCTGTGCGACAAGTCGGGTTTACATCTGCAATCTTGTGTCATGGGTCTTTTTTGGAAACTAGGTCCTGGAGGGCAGGTGTCCCTGTAGGTTTTTCTTCCAACTGCATCCTAAAGTACTTTATTGGACCTAATTAGAAGCTTAATTGGTCCAATTAATTCATTTAGGGTATGGGTAGAACAAAAAATCCATGACCTGAGTTGTGCACCACTGGCATACAGCCTTAACAGATCTTCAAACCTTTCATCTGTCATTCTAAAATATCTCTGTCATATACCCAGATCGCTCTAATTTTGGTTGAGGATGGATGTACCAAAGACGTCCCTTTTGATTTTTTTTAAACCACTTGTATAAGAGGTGCAGTCTCGGCACATCTACTTCAATGTCAATGTGTCCAATTTTGCGAATGCTGTCTGTATTTAAAGTATGAACAGCTGCGACCACTTTGCACAGTGAAAAGGGCTGCGACAAGATGCGTCCTTCGTACAGCAAATAGTGAACCAGGATTTAGAGTTTTCCATGATTCTGAAACCGCCTCTAAGTCAGTAAACGTCTGTTCTCCGAAGAATTTGTTCTTCTGTCTTTAATTTTTTTTTAGTATTTTGGCTGTCATCCATTTACATGCTCGTAGCCCTCTTAGATCCATTCCACTCATGGTAAAAATTAAACATTTTTCAAATATTCCTCTCTCCCACCTTCTCAGTTTCAAGCGATATATCGATCTTCTGCTATTCACTTTCATTCTAGCATCTATATTTTTTATCTGATGTGTAGGTTGTTGTCCCTTCTGCAACCTCTCCTTGGGGTTTTCACAAATCTGTTCTGTCTTTCGCACCTCATTATCAGCGCGCTAGACTCTCTCTCACTGTCCTAGCATAGCTATGCTTTTGACATATTGGACACCTTTACCCCAGAGCCTATAGCATGCTTTCAGTGTAGGTCAGCGGCAGGCATGATCAGTGTTGCTTATTCAGCAGGAAAATAGTTGGTTAGCAGATTTCTGTGGGATACAAGCCCCCAACCATCAACTCATGGGATAAATCCTGACAATAATTTTCTACATACTTATGTATTATATGTTCAAATTCATTCATCTGTGCATAACGTGCATATCTTACTACTGTAAGCAGGACCCTGATTGTCAGTGTTCCAGCTGCTATTCTATTCATTTAGTTCCATACATGTTGGCAGTATTTTCTGTCGATGAACATCTCAAACTGAGCAAAGCTATACAATGATAAATCTGTATCTTCTTCTGTAGAACTTGCAAGGGTCCTATCAGTGTCTGCAAAATCGGCAAACTTGTACAGACCCTCACCATTCATCACTGTACTACATTGTATGTTATAGACTGTCATTGCAACTTAAAGATGAGACTAGTTCACAGTACAACCTGTAGTGGTCTGACCCACTGTACCGTGAGTCTTATTTACATTCCTGACAATGGCTAGCAGCATGGTCCACTTAATTTCTCCATCTCACTCTCTTCTGTTGATTTATTTGCTACTCAACCAAAAATATCTCTATAGTAACAGTCTTGGGGTAACCTTAAAGTCCTATCCTTGGCCAGAACATTAGCTAAGGTATATGACAGAGACCTGGGAAATAACACATCTTTCTACTCTGCTTGATTTCAGCAGAAAACAACAAAGAAGCGAATATACAAAAGGTCACAGTGAAAGCCGAACCAATGGAAGTGGAATTCCCCGAGGACCTTCCTTCCTCTGCTCACATGCTCGGCTTCAGCACTTTACCAAGGCAGGAAAAAAACAAGCCGCTACCAAACCTACCTGAGGCCTTGGGGTGCCACCAGAAGCCTCTCTTCAGCCAGGATATATCTGTCAAGATGGCGTCCGAGCTCCTCTTCCAGTTGTCAGGTATGAGACCCCACTATTACAGTGGAAAGAAACCTGATAATTTTACTGTAAATCATGGGATGCTTCCAGTTTGACTGCCATTAAGAATCCTTAGGTGGCTACAAGGGCACACACACACACCGTTCATTTCAAAACAGGGCCAATTTGGGAGCTTCCAGCAATAGAATAGCCTGGACTCGAACCGGCGTGCCTTTACCAGATGCTCCACTCAGGAGCCCCTGCATATTTATTTTTAAAGCTTAATTTGGAAACCTATCTAGAGAGGCTGTCAAATGAAAGGCTTATATTTTGTTTAATTTAATAAGCATTTCAGTAAACATTTAGCAATCAGTTTTAATTAGATTGGGTGCATTCTTGTGTATGTGCTAGCTTTCAGCATGTGCATTTGCCATGGTGGATGCAAAAACTCTTGGCTCTTTGCCTATTTTTGGCCAGAAAAAGTCTGCCGTTGGTTTGGCTTCTATGGGTCTCTTCATACGAGTTAATAAGTATTGTTGACCTGGTCTGTCACTTACACTGAAGTCTGTCTGCCTTCTCAGACGAAAACTGTCGACTGTAGATAGTAATTCTATATAAATCATCTTTTATGAAAAGGAAAGCAACAAGGGCATGTTTTGCTGATAAGAACGAACCTTCTCCTTTTTTGAATATTTGTAACTTACTTTGTAACCTGGATGAGTTTGAACCTAAAGGAAATTGTGGAATTTAAAAGATAAATAAGAATTTATTTCTGTGTTATGTAATAGAGCTTTTCTTTTTCAGAAAAAGTGAGCAAAGCTCACAACCACAAAGCTAACAGTATCCTGAACAGTATGAACAGGTAAGCCACAAGAGGGAGCTCATTGGTTCTGCACGGAAAGTTTTCAAGGCATAAAACAGTCAGGGTTTTAATATTATAATTCTGGCTTCTGTTTTTCAGTTATTTCATTTTTCGGCTATTTTCGATTTTTATGTAAATGTTTTTGTTTTTGTTTTTTTTCCAGGGCTTTTGTTTTTTATATATTGTTTGAAATTATTGTTTTCGGTTACTTTCCAAAATTCTTGGGCTTTTTTTTCTGTTAAATATGTATTAACTGTATCTTCTTTCCTTTGCTGTGTTCAACAACAAAATCATTATGGTCACAGGCATATTCTTCTAGTGTTTTTGTGTGTTTTTGGTTTTTTGATGTGTGTTTTTTTTTTTGTTTGTTTTGTTTTTTAACATTTCGCCACAATTTACAATTCTGTTTTAAGTTCCACAAGCCTGTAAATACTCCCTTTGGCACTGTAATAGTTTTAAATCTCACATGAAAGAACAATCCTCCGCTCTAGTAATTATGATCTCGTTTTAAATCTTGTGTTACAGTCCTCCAATAGAAATGTGGGAATTTGCTGCCACTCAGTACTTGGTGGGTTTAAAGTATTCAGAAAGAATCAATGTGAGATACAAGTCAGGAAGGAGGGACATTGCCCAACTGTACTTTTTTTTGTAGGTTACTGTATTTTTTTGTGCCGGTGTTTTAGCGGTTTTTATTGGTTAAACACAAAATCAGAAGCCCTGATTTATAATCTGATCTGTTTTGAGCAAAGACTGAGGCTACAGTCTTATAGGCTGTTTGCAAGTCCTTTGAGAACAAAAAAAAAACAAACTGAAAGCTACTGTAGTGCTAAGATTGACAACAATCATACGAAATTCAGTTTATTTTTATATAATGTTGCCATATAATCCAAACACAACATGCTTTGAATCAAAAGAAGGTAATTGGTAGATATAAAACACACACCACAAAAACTAAAAAGATATTGCCTTAATTTTTAAATCAAGAAAACTTGAATACAATAGGCCTACTCCTAATTTGACTTGTCCAATGCGAATGTAGCCTAAAGTGTGTATCCTAGCAACGCGCTAATCTACCATACTGGCACTAAAAGAAGCACACTGTCACACTCAAGGTTTTAATGTTAACCGACAACAGGACACTTTAAAACTGGTTTCTAAATTGATGCATCGATACACCAATATGTAATCGAAGCTCAGGAAATTTAAGGACAGATGATCAATCGATGCATTGATTAATTGTTACAGTTACTGCAGCCGTCTGATTTTAAGTTTGTTTTATCACTGCTGCTATTATTATTGTTGTTATTATCATACAAAAAGCAACCTGGCATAAAAACCCTGTTTTCCTGTTTCTGGAGTCTCTTTATAGTTTTATATTTATTTACAATCCAGCATTGTCGTTATGTTGTTGGAACAAACTGCTAAATCACAATGGAGTCAATTTATTACTCACCTTACTGCATTTACAATGATCAGGTTTAATTTGTTGTGGTGTTGTTGTCTGCTAGAAAGTGTATTTTTGAGAAGTGAAAGCATGTTTAGCCCCCAGGTGGTGCAGCAGACTAGATGCACTTCAGTGATACTGGAACTCACTTTGACAGTAGAACCCAAGTTGCAAGTAACCCTCTTTTTATCCAATGAACCATCAGAAAGTGTTTACAAAATAAACTCCCCATTCACAAGTCCTTCAGTTTCAGGGTTTTGCTACATGATGCGGTTCCGTGACTCATTTCATATTCAGACGATGACGACACTCGTTCAATCCTGGCATGCACTCAAGTGTATCAAAATGATGCTGCAGGAAATGAATTACGGTATGCTAACAGGGACAAGACAAAGGAGTGCGATTAACATGGGTTAAAAAAATGAATCTCCCAAAAAAATGTGCGCATTAACTGTAGAAGTTAACTGCAATTTAATTGACAATTCATTAATTAGGTTTACAATTAGACATGCTTAAAATTCAAAGGTAGCGCATAGCTCACAGTCGCACTGAATATTTATTGACTGGTGGAATACAATTCAAAGTTTCTGCAGCATGTCCACTGTTTTGTCATGTCAAATATTTTCACAAAACAAACATTAACCTTTTAAACCACATTTGTAGGTGAAAAACGCTAGAATAAGCATTGCTACATTAAAAAATATGTAAACAAGTGAATTTTTTTTGTCCACTAAAATAAATGTCTTTACATAATCCCTGTAAGTAAGAAATTGGAGTGCCCAGTGTGGAAAAACAACACGAAATAAAACATTGACATAGCACGCACAGTAGCACTATAGCATTCAAATATTTAAAATATGCCTGAGATATAAGCACTTGCAGTGTGCGTGTGTGTGTGTGTGTGTGTGTGTGTATGTATATATATATAGTACTGTGCAAAAGTTTTAGGCAGGTGTGAAAAAATGCTGTAAAGTAAGAATGCTTTAAAAAATAGACATGTTAATAGTTTATATTTATCAATTAACAAAATGCAAAGTGAGTGAACAGAAGAAAAATCTACATCAAATCAATATTTGGTGTGACCACCCTTTGCCTTAAAAACAGCATCAATTCTTTTAGGTACACTTGCACACAGTTTTTGAAGGAACTTGGCAGGTAGGTTGGCCCAAAGTTCTTGGAGAACTAACCACAGTTCTTCTGTGGATTTAGGAAGCCTCAGTTGCTTCTCTTTCATCATGTAATCCCAGACAGACTCGATGATGTTGAGATCAGGGCTCTGTGGGTCATACCATCACTTCCAGGACTCCTTGTTCTTCTTTACGCTGAAGATAGTTCTTAATGACTTTCGCTGTATGTTTGGGGTCGTTGTCGTGCTGCAGAATAAATTTGGGGCCAATCAGATGCCTCCCTGATGGTATTGCATGATGGATAAGTATCTGCCTATACGTCGCAGCATTGAGGAGACCATTAATTCTGACCAAATGCCCAACTCCATTTGCAGAAATGCAGCCCCAAACTTGCAAGGAACCTCCATATGGCTTTTTGGCTGCAAGTCTTCCATGAAGGCCACTTCTGACCAGACTTCTCCGGACAGTAGATGGGTGTACCACGGTCCCACTGTTTTCTGCCAATTCTGAGCTGATGGCACTGCTGGACATCTTCCGATTGCGAAGAGAAGTAAGCATGATGTGTGTTTCATCTGCTGCAGTAAGTTTCCTTGGCCGACCACTGCGTCTACGGTCCTCAACATTGCCAGTTTCTTTGTGCTTCTTCAAAAGAGCTTGGACATCACATCTGGAAACCCCTGTCTGCCTTGAAATTTCTGCCTGGGAGAGACCTTGCTGATGCAGTATAACTACCTTGTGTCTTGTTGATGTGCTCAGTCTTGCCATGGTGTATGACTTTTGACAGTAAACTGTCTTCAGCAACCTCACCTTGTTAGCTGAGTTTGGCTGTTCCGACCCAGTTTTATTCCTCCTAAACAGCTGTTTCTGTTTCAGTTAATGATTGTGTTTCAACCTACTTATTGAATTGATGATCATTAGCACCTGTTTGGTATAATTGTTTAATCATACACCTGACTATATGCCTACAAAATCCCTGACTTTGTGCAAGTGTACCTAGAAGAATTGATGCTGTTTTGAAGGCAAAGGGTGGTCACACCAAATATTCATTTGATGTAGATTATTCTTCTGTTCACTCACTTTGCATTTTGTTAATTGATAAATAAACTATTAACATGTCTATTTTTGAAAGCATTCTTACTTTACAGCATTTTTTCACACCTGCCTAAAACTTTTGCACAGTACTGTATATATATATAGATTGTAGCTTAACAGGAAAGCATAATCAATCAGACTGCATCCATACCATCTGATCCGAAATCTCTGAACTCTTCATCTGAACCTTCGTCATTGATGATGCAAGCAATTGCCTGAATCATTAATGCAGAGTAACTACTTCTAACCAGTTATTTGTATATGGTTATCCTCTTTGCATTTGGAGCAGTCAAAACTCAATGTTACTGAGTTTAACTTTTATATGTCATGTGTTTTATTAGAAATTGTTATAAATTATTAAAATGCTTTAAATTTACTCTTGAAAGATTAAAAAAAAAAAAAGTGTAGGTTATATTAGAAATTCAGTTGGTCATCTGTCTCTCTTTTTTTTCGATTTTTAAAAAAAAAAATTTATCAGCCCTTACCTTGAAGACAACTTCAGACAATCACCCTTTAACTCCAGCTCCAAGGACCTGTTACCCAGCGAATCAGGCTCCTCTGGGAGGGGATCACTCCAAGGTATGAAATCACTGGCTTCAACCTCCCTCATTAAGTGGGTCTTTGTTACATCTGATCCTGTATCTGATTCCGAGAAAGAACCTTCATGGTAGCAGATACCTCATTATCACATTCTGAATGGTTAACTCATTCCAAAAGGATTCCTAAGCTGTACAGTTTAAAAAAAAAAAACATACTTCACATCTCCGATCAGTAACCGATAATACAAAAGGCAAATGGATGTTTCTTATCCTGGTATCCCAAGTTTCTGTAAAAATGATTACATTGTGTCATGAACTCTGCTAATCCTCACCCATCCACTTTGGCCTGTGCTGCTTCCCCAGCTGCTTCATAAATATGAATAAATGAAGTCTAATTGAACAGTCTGGGTGCTTTAGTGGATAGTAATGTAAAAGTATTTCTGAGAAGACAACCCTTGGTGTTCCAGGTACGCCTTGCCCTTCTCAATGGAATACATTTGTTATGAAGTATTGTACTGTCAATGTTTATCTTCAAGAGTCCAATTATGCCTCTGTGGGTGGTCACTGCTTTTGCCATCTTGCACCAGCGGTTTTCCAAAAGCCATTTGTGGTGCAAAATCCCCTTGAGGGCTTTAATCTCTCAGGTCTTTGAACTGTAATTTATAAAACTTGATTGGCATGGTGGACCATGGAGAATGAGGTTAAATAATATTGCTCTGCTTGTTTTGGAACTCATGTGTTTTTGTGTTATTTTTCTTATTTATTTATTTTCTTCTTGTCTTGTTTTTGTAACTTTCATTAAACGCTTTGAGGTGCTGGAGTTTGAAAGACACTATATAAATTGAAGTCGTCGTTGTTGTTGGCAGGGCACTGGTTTTCAGTTAAGAAATTTTAAAAAATGTAGCAATTTCATTTTAAACAAGCCTTGTATTGATGGTGTGCTATAGGTGTCAAGTAAATATACAGAATGTCGTAAAAAGCCAAGCACTCACCAGGTATCTGCTGTTAAGCTTATATATTTATTATTATTATGGAAAAAAAACAATGACTTCGTCAATTACTGCACTGACGAAGGCCAGTGGCCGCAACGCATCTGCATGAATTCGCTTCATTGTTTTTTCAGAATGATATACAATACAATAATACGTATAGAAGCTTAACAGCAGATACCAGGTGAGTGCTTGGCTTTTTACGACATTCTGTAATTTAAACAGGCCAGATAATGACCCACAGAAAAAAGCAGGAGCACTTTGAGAACAATGGAAAGCTGTTCAAGATTGTAACACTTTCGCTTCAGGTGCAATAACAGCACTGTGTCGTGTGGTGGGGTTTTGTGTTCCAGACTCTGAGAGGCCGAGCCTGGAATCAGGGAACGAAATACCCCAGTGGAAGATGAACGAGCAGCTGTTTCCCTGCAGTATCTGTGGGAAGGTGTTCGGGAGACAGCAGACACTGTCTCGACACCTCTCCCTACATACTGGTAAGCACGGCATTGAAGTAAATACCATCACAGAAGCTACCTCTTCCAGGGCAGTTCACAAGGTTTGTCTATGACTAAGTGGGGATTCAAATGTTATTTGGAGGGTAGGTGGCTTCTGTTTTTTGACTTTTGCCTTTTTTTATTGTTATGTTTACAACCATTCTGAATGATTTCTTTGTTCTGTTGCTGCAACATTAAATTTAATCCATTCCACTTTCTCTTTATCGGAATCCCCCTGGTATTATCTGTGCATGTTGGATCCTAGTTGCCTTTCGACGCCTATTAACCACATATTAATGACTTATGGATTCGTGATGTTCTGTAAAGGTGCCAGCAACTTTGATTCTGCCAGCATGAATAATGCCAAGTGGATTCGGATTCAGAGAAAAATATAAAAATTCAATATTGGAGATTACAAACATGTGCAAAAATAAATAAAATTACGCATGAAACAAATTGCCCTTTTAATATGAGCATTTATTTGTTCTGCAACTGTACTGTACAGCTATGGCAGTACAGTTTTGCATCACCCTAGAATTATCTAATTAAACCTACTGAATAATGTTATGTTAACATTAGGGATGTCACGGTATTGCATTTTGACGGTATGAGAACATCGTCATACCATGGTATAATGTCATTTTTTTAAAATCCATTTTTAAAATGGCTATTTAAAGAAATACACCGTGTTCAAGTAATATTTTTATTAATTAAGTTTAACTTTAACACTTTTAACATTACGCTCTCTCTTTTTAAAACAGCTATGTTAAGCTGTTTATTTCAGTGCTCTTACTGCGGTTGCATTTTTCCTATAAAACTTATTGTTTAAGAGTATAATAAGAGTGTATACCTGAGCTTCTCTATTCCTGGACGGTTGATACTCTTGTGGGTGAGTTAAGAGGTTGGATGTGTTCCACCTCTAGCTGTTGCCTGATTCCTGCATGCTCTGCAAACCGGTTTTCCATCCTCAACTACAAAGCCCTCTTTATTATTTTCACACCCAAAATATCCACAGTTGGATGATTTTATCAGTTTTGTAGCGAGAAAGAGGTCACTTTCGTTACTTGTACGAGTTTGTTTACTTTCCAACATTTTAGTTTTGCTTATTTAGTTTCAACACAACTGTTTCCTGTGTGAAACACTTTGACCGTCAGCGGCGCTGGTTTTTATTTTTATTTAATTTTTGTTGTTTGGAGTTCAAAACTGACAAGCAACAATTGGGATCTGGTAGAGACAGAAACACATGAACTACTTTGGCATACCATGGAAAACTGTGAACACAGTAACCATGGTATAGGAAAATGGTTGCGGTTTCAAAACCGTGAAACAGGTGTACTGTGACATCCCTAGTTAACATATTAAATTACATGAAAACACTTTTTCTGAAAAGACATCTTGACACGTGAAGTAATCAAAAGGTAACAAGTGGTAACGTGTAGATTTAAGCATGGTTTTACAAAGATTTTGTAACTTCAAACCAAGCCATGGGGAAGAGCCATACCTCCTCGGAAACACACTCAGCCATCACTGCACCTCATAAGGAAGGATAGCCAACAGAGGTTATGCAAGCAAAAGCACAGTATTTGGGATCATCCAGCCGTCCAAGTTTGAGAGGTAGAAAGGCCAGTTGTGTCCACTTGCTGTGAAAATACGTTGGAGTGAAGGTGTCCGCGCGCGCTCTGAGGAGTCTCTTGAGGAATGGTCTCATGTCGGGGAGGTCTGCCAAGAAGCCCCTTCTGAGCAAGAAAAACATCAGAGATTGTCTGGACTTTTGTCACACAAACAAATACTGGGCCAAAGATGACTGGACCAAAGTAATTTTCTCTCACGAGTCCCCCTTCAGCTGTTTTGGAAACCGAGGTGGACCAAGAGTTCGAAGACACAAAGGAGAAAGGCACAAGCCAGAGTGTACCATTCCAATGACGAAGCATCTGGAAACTGCCCGTATCGGGGGATGCTAAAGGCACAGGATCCCGACACGTTTTACCCAAAGGGACAGCTATGAACAAGGACTGGTACCTGAAAGCACTTCAAGACCACCTCCTCCCTATGGGTCAGAACCATTTTCCCAACAGTGATTTCTACTTTTATCGAAGGAGCCCCTCGATCGAGCCAAACAAGTGTAGAAATGGTTAGACAAGACAACAGTATCACACCACTTCAATTCTGGCCTGGAAACTCGCCGTATCTCAATCCTAGTGAGAATATTTGAGGACTGTTAGGATAAGAAATCAGGAAAAATCAACCATGCAACCGAAACGAACTGGAATCAAGTGTAAAGGCTGTAGGGCTGCTACGATTAAATCGAAAATCGATTTTTCGATCGATTCCATTCCTCATTATATACTGTACATCGATATAAATACTGGGTAATCAATTCAATAATTACATTTTTATAATGCGCATAGTTAGTAACATTAAGTTTTTCAGCGAAAATGCCCCAAACGCCCTGCCTTACAGTATTTCTGCCACAGATAAGCTGTGAGCGTGCTCTTCTTTTCCTGCTCGTGTTAACTAGCATTTGATTTGCTGGTCCTATCCTACCAGCGAATCAGTTTTGAAAATGCTTTGAAAGTACGCCCCTTTGTGTATTTGATGTAAACAAACAAAAAGCGCCTCACTTTGAATCTAGAGCAGGATGACAGGCTTGTATTCCTGGCAAACAGCCTGTAAATAAATTGTGCACGTTGAAGAAAATCCTTATTTTAAACAGGGGTTTCCGCGTTGTGTGTTTCACAGATAGTGAAGGTTAGGTGGTACAGTATTAACAAATCGCAATGGGTGATGCTGCAGCTGTCACTGAATTAAAAAAATATGTTTTTCACAAACTCATGTCTAGTTTCATATAGACTACATTCCAAAGTACTGCAATCTGTTTGGAATAAATATTTTAGTAACACCCCTGTAGTGTGTTAAACTTGCTTTGGGCCTGTGTAAATGTTTTTTTTTTCTTCTGATGCTAGTAAGGTGTAATTACCCCTCATATTCAATTGTTGTGCACAAGCTTGTACATGTAACAGCAATGATATTAAAATAATCACATCATGAGGAGGGGAATGGAGCGAAAATGTATGTAGGCAGTATAATTATCGCTATTTGGTTGAACAATTCGATTTTGTGTGCCCAATTAATCGATTGCTATTTGGAGGCTTAGCTGACAGCCCTAAAAGGCTGCATGGAGGAATCTAAAGGATAACTTGACTCTTCAGCGCCTCATTGAGTCCATGACAGAGGATTAAGGTCTTAAAACACAATGGAATGCGCTGCAAATACGAAGTCCTACCATTCTGGCTTCCGGTAGACTTTTGCGATATCATTTTGTAGTTTCTTAAATAAAAGTCCTAAATTATGTTCATGTACTTAAAAAAAAAAAAAAAAAAAAAAAAAGTCTCAATCCTAAAATTCTTGAGTGATGCAAAACTTTTGGCCATAACTTTACACTGTAAAACAGAAAACACAAACATTTCTTCTATCTGACAGCAAGGTTTGACTGCTAATTCTAATTATAGAAGAGAGAAAGTACAAGTGTCACTTGTGCCCCTATGCTGCCAAGTGCCGTGCCAACCTCAACCAGCACCTGACAGTCCACTCCGTGAAGCTGGTGAGCACCGACACTGAGGAAATCGTGAGCGCAGTGACCACGGAGAGCAACGACCGCAAGAACTACCCCTATTATTACTGGTAATGCTGTCCCAGTAATGGGTTGGGCATAAATACTTGATAATAGAAATAGTTACTGTTATCCAGGGATGGGAATAAGACTCCTATTGCATAGCAGTTTCATCCATTCCAGGTCTTACTATGAGCTTGATTAACCCCAGTGTAATGGTAACAAGCTCAGGTGTGTCTTTATCATAGTAAAACCAGGAATGGGTCAAAGAGCTATTTAATGGGAGTCTTTTTTTCAACCTTGATTCTTGACTGTGATGCCAAATACAAACCTGAGCCCCAGTAAATGCCTCTTTTTTCATTGAAGTAGCCCTCTACCAGTGCTTTGTATTGTTGGTGGCAGTTGTTTCTTACTTAATATCTGTATTGGATTCAAATGAAAAGTGCAGAACCTTTGTTAAAATGTTGTTTTGTCTGTTGTCTCTTCTCTGCGCCCTGCAGCTGCCACGTGTGTGGGTTTGAGACCGAGCTGAATGCCCAGTTTGTCAGCCACATGTCTCTTCACGTTGATAAGGAGCAGTGGATGTTCTCAATCTGCTGCGGCACGTGTGACTTCATCTGCAGCGAGGAAGGGGAGATGAAGGTGCATGTAAATACAGTCCATGCAGGTAGTGTGTTCATGCCTCTTTCTTCTTTCGACTGCTGTTTCATAGACGTACTTCATTTTTTCTTGTTACTTTTTTTGTTCTTTTTTCTCATCTTTTTATAACTCTTCAAACAGAAAGTCTCTTTAGTCGGAAGATGCCCATTGTTTTGTACAGTATTTTGAAGACATATACACAGGGATTCAAATACCTCTAAGTGTTCTGCAGGTCTGGAAGTGGACTAAAATTAAAAAATGCTGAGGTATTATAGATAATGAGCACAAATGCGACAGTAAATGAGCAGTACTCATGACATCGCACTTGGGACTAAGGCAAGGTTTACAAAGCTGTACATTATTGAGCGGAGTTTGAAACTTTATATTAAACTACCATCAGAAAAAAATTAACGCTGTTTGTTTATTGTCATTAATATTATACTTTACACCCAAACTTGTATAAGAAGGGCAGGTTATTATGTACGTATAAATACTGTAAGCCCTTTGATGTCCATGACTTACAGCACAGTGATGCTGAAAATGTCTTCACTTAGTCTGGACCTTTGAGAATATTATGCTATTATGTATTTAAAGCTTTGTTTGTCACATATGGATAGACTGAAGATCTCATTTCCATGGGAGTCCTGGGGAATAAAGTGCTTTATAAAAACAACCACATACAAATTTTACTTACTTTTCTTGATTGATTGCATTGTACCAGCTGCAAGTCACACTAGTACATGATCTCAACCATGCATAGCCACATAAAACAGAGATACATTCATACATCAAAATATAGGGGAATAACTTAAAAGATGAAACATTGCAATATAGCTTTAAAAAAAAAAAAAAAAAAAAAACACATCTGAAAATAATAAGCATACTCACTAAAAAAAAAAAAAAAAAATGCACCCATGCCAATGTATAGCCCTCATTCCACATGGCAGCATCACGCAATCTGGAGTTGAACTTGAACTGCAAACTCAAACTAAAAAGGTGGTCTTAGCATTTGCTGCTGTTAGTCATATTTGAGAACATTAGTGCAATAAATAAAGAAAAATAGATTTTAAATATGACAGGGCTATTGTTTCTGCTTTAATAAATATTAGGTTTAATCGTGAAATATTTATTTTTAGACCGTGAAGTGCCATGAAATAAGCAATTTTTTACAGTATAAAAAAAATGCCCCAAATAAGGTGTGCCGAAAACTGGTTGTAAGCATCAAAGAGGAAAGAGAGTGTAACAGGGAGAAAAAAACACTTCTACAGGCATCAGAAAGTTAGTGGAGCGAGAGACATTATGGGAGACTTTTGTAGTTTTAATCACAATTGTGATTCCTCACCCCCAGGAATATGAATTTTTTGTATGCTCCAAGCCTGTTACAAAGTCCAATTGTAGCGTATATCACATTGCATCTTCTGGCAATAAAAATAAAATAAGCTATATCAATTATTCAACCAATAGCAAATATATTTCCAACACAAAAGAATGAGATGTTCAAAAAAGATGGAAATTGAACTATAGAGTAAAATCCGACACCCATCACTTTGACCTGTGATCTAAGATGGCCACGATATCAGGGTCATGTGACTTTTGCTTTCAGCATGATATTGGCTTAATACTCGGAACACATTTGTTTGTTTCAATGGTCAAGTTCGATCATGTGACTTTTTTTTTTTTTTTTTGCAAAGCTGTTGCTGTCTTAAATTTCAAAGCCTCATATCTCAGAAACCATTTCAGGTAGTGATTTATTCTAAATGGTGTTGATAGCCATGACTTTAATCTATGACCTAAACCAATGGTGCACAACTCGGTCCTGGAGGGCCAGTGTCCCTGCAGGTTTTTATTCCAACTGCAACCTAAAGTACTTTATTGGACATAATTAGAAGCTTAATTGGTCCAGTTAACTAATTTAGGGTATGGTTAGAACAAAAACAAGGCGGGACACTGGCCCTCCATGGCATGAGTTGTGCACCACTGACCTCATGTGTCTGCCATTATTAGCTCAGGTGACTTCTTAAGTTTCTTTTGTACAGAGACAGGACACTTGGAATTATTGTCTTGATGTTTGGTACACAGTATAGCTGTATACAACTGTTGCTCAGTAAAGACCACTTCAATACCAAATTGCATTTAGCTCTGACCATACTAATGGTGCAGACCGCAGTCTTATAGTTATTTATAGTTGGTGCCCTGAGATAGTGTCCTTACATGCAGAATTCTGTGATTCTCTCAATAACATTTTGTTACAGGTGGTGTCCAGTAGAAATGTGCTTTCACATTTCCATTTACATCAGTTTTACAAACCATTTAATCTGATTTAGATGACATTGTTATCAGGGATGCTTCATTTTTATTTTTAAACTCACATTTCTAGTTTATATAGTACTGTAACCAATTTTAATAACCAAGTAACTGTATTCCTAATGGAAATTAAAAAAAGGAATGCTGAAAGGCAACAGTTTAATTAATTTTTTAATTCTATTTTGCAGACATTTGAATTATTGAATTATAACCTTGTAAAATTTTCCATAATAAAATCATAACTGAGTAGTGTTAAATCATGGTGCAGCATAGGTAAGCATTGTAAAGAATAGAGAGGTATGGTAAAGCATACTAATAAACCAGAATAAACTATAGTAAATGCATAGTATAACCAGGAGAAAATCATGGTAAAACTGTGGTAAACTTTTACAAGGTCAGCCCCTGGGTGACACTGATACAGGGACATGTGTTCACTTTTCTCTAGGCCTTTATCTCCAGAACAATAGCTGTGGTAAAACAAGGTAACAGGGATGTTTAGGGGTCTACTTGACGGACACCTGACTGAAGGGTACAATTTAGGAAACACTTCCAAAGTTGATTAGGCTGTGCTTTCAGTCCACGTGCTGTGAAAATATACTTTTTGGTTGGGGGTTGGGTTCTGTTGGGAGTAAATTTGTCTTCTGGAGTGCTGAATTCAGTCTGAGTCTGACAATATCTGAATTTAGGTCACAACTCAAAAAGCCCTCTGAGTGAGACAAAGAGCACATCCTCCTCACTGTCAGCACTTAGCGATTCCTTCAATGGCTCAGAGAGCAGTGACATCGCCCACGGCAACGAGGAGCTCAAGAGCTTTCTGGTCCTGCCCATGGAAACTAGCACCCAATCAGGTTCAGGGAGCCACTCTGGATCGGGCGCAGAGGAAAAGTCTGAAAAAGGTACCTATACATTTTACAGAAGTTATGAACATACATGAGTACTTTTCCATATGAGAATGTTGCTGTATTATCAATGAACAGACGATGTTTACTTTGTACTTTGCTGCAATAAGAATACTTCATGGGGGAGAGGGGAAATCATAAGAAATAAAAATAATTAATTCTAATGGGAGAGGGTACTAGAGGAAATGAATTTGAAAACATCAGTTGCTACTATGAACCCATTGCCTTCCAGGTTTCGAATGCATCTTCTGTAACTTTGTCTGCAAGACGAAGATGATGTACGAGCGGCACTTGCAGATCCACCTGATCACGCGGATGTTCGAGTGTGACGTCTGCCACAAGTTCATGAAGACTCCAGAGCAGCTGCTGGAGCACCAGAAATGCCATACCGTTCCGACTGGAGGGCTCAAGTAAGGAAAGCAAGTACAACAGAGGTTCATTATTGATTTGTCCTGTGCTGAAGCTTCACTCCGCATGATTAGAAATGTAGTTTCATTGTGACAGCCTATTGTCAGCCCTTGAAGTCAATCCAGACATTCTTTAAACATACAGGCTAACGTCACTCTAACGAACCCCCCTGGGACCTGGAGAAGTGTTTGTTATATCAGTGTGTTCTCTATAATGGGGTTTGGCATGTTTCTGTGTCAGAATAATGACAAAACGGCAAATTTGAATTGAACATCAGTATATAGTACTGAGAGGATAACACACTTGACACTAGAGAAAGTTCCGTGTCAGTCAGTACTGAGATCATTCTATCTGGGTCGATCCTGTACGTGATCATTCTAATAGGGCTAATGTGCATTGAAAAAATCGATTCTTCCTGTTGGTATTGTTAAAAACGGGGGTTCTTTATAAGAAGAGTTTGTTTTAGTGAAGTTATAAATCATAAATGTATACTTATGTGAAAGTTTTCATATAGAAGAGCAAAAACACATTTCAGCATGTTTAAATAACATAAGGCAATATTTAGTCTTTTTAATTTTTTTTTTTTTTTTTTTCTGGTTTTTTTTATTTTTATAGATAAGGTTTGGTAATCTTAACCTTTCTCATCTGTTTCCGAGGCGGCTTTATTCAGTCTCAAACCATGGTTGTTGTTATTAATGTAGTCTTGAATAGAGTTCTTACTGCGCCTTAAAAAACGAAGTCCAAACAAACGAAACCAGGTGCATAGATCCCCAATTACATACAGTAGCAGAAGTCAAAAAGGATCCGCACACTGTGATCAGGAGAGTGGCGACAAGGAAACCACTGCATCATCAAAGCAAGCGAAAAAAACATTATTTTATTAGACCAAAGAACAAGCAAATAAAGCGATCAGTGCAAGTGCAAACGTTTTGGTCGTTTGACCATCTTCAGTGCTGTGCTAAACAAGTTAGGAACACCTGGGTATTGAAAGAGTCAGGTGTTCAATTAAAAACAGATGAACAGGTTTACAGACCAATTAATACATTAGAACATATAGACATTAAAGAACATATAATATATACTATATTATATAATTACATTGACAGGAAAATATAATATGTAATATAATGATAGGGATCATAAAAAATGTAGCATATTGATAAACTAATGAATTTAAACAGTCATCCAGATTATAGTAATTCATATACATTTGGAATAAAATTGACACAATTAAATAGCATTTATGTTCGTATTAGAGATAATTAAATAAAGATGATGTATTTATTCTAAAGATAACAAGATAACCCTAATTCGTCATTAATTTCTTCAGGGTGTACTGTTTTGAGATAGAAAATCCATTTAGCTTCACATTGAAGTAATTTTTTGGTTTAGATTACCCCCTATGACGTTGTATACCACAGAATTTAAAATCCAATGTGGAGTGCTTTTTCTCCGCAAAATGTATAGCCAAAGGCGAATGTATGTCCTTTCTACAAATTGCACTTTTGTGTTCATTGATGCAAACTCTTAGTTGTCTTTTGGTTTTGCCGACATTGTAAATTGCAAGGGCAAGAATTGTTTAAATAAACAACAAAATCAGATGTACAAGTAATGACTTGGGAATCGTATATTCTTTGTTAGTAACATGACTTGTGAAGGTTTTGATTTTAATGGCGTTCTCACGAGCTGCGCATTTTCGACATGGAAAGAATCCATTAGTTATTGTACCCCAGTTAAACTTTTTAGCTGTATCTTTAAATGAGTCTAACTAAAATATCACACATATTTCTACCTCTATAATGTGTAAAGAAGGGCATATAGTGAAATATTTTACCTCCAATAGTGTCAGTTGATAGAATGTGCCAATGTTTTCTCTGTGTGTTGAAAAGGTCGTGCAACAAATGGAAGAGAATTCTTTATTCTTCTTCACATAAGGATTTGTATCGACGTTGTGAACTTTAAAGAGAGCATTATCTAACCATTTTCTTGGGTAATTCCTAGGTAAGAATTGGTCATACATTTTACCAGCTTCAATGTCAAAATCCTCAGCTTTAAAGCAAATACATTTAAGTTGCAAAATTTGACTGTAGAGGGGAGTCCCCTTTTTAATGGCACAAAATGAAAACTAGAGGCATGTAGAATACTATTTTTATCAGTTGGTTTGGTATAGAGGGTGGTATACAAGGATCCCACATCCAGACATACAGTAATATCGAGAAAGCTAACCTTGTTTGTCATATTCCAAACTAAAATTGATAGACAAAATCAAACCATTCAAATAAGCAGCAAAACTTTTAAGTTCTATTTCTGTGCCAGACCATAACAAAAAAAAATGTCATCAATATATCGTTTCCACATACTGATGTTCTCTATGAAAGGATTATGTCCAAATATATTATGTTCAAGGAATCCCATAAAGAGATTGCATAATCGGGTGCAAATGAAGCTCTCATTACTGTACCCTGAATTTGTAAATAAAAATCTCTCTCAAAAAGAAAGGAGTTTTTAGTGAGGATCATATGTGCCATCTCAAGTTAAAAATACAATAGGTGTCTGGAAGTCTTTTCTGTTATCAAGATCAAATTTAAGAGCATTGAGGCCATCAAAATGTGGAATAGACTACAACATAAAGTGTAGCAAGAATTATATTTTCATTAGGTAATCTAACATTTGATAATTGACTTATAAAGTCACCTGTGTCCCTAAGATATGAAGGCAATTCAATAACCAAGGGTCACAGAAAGGAATAAATGTAATTAGAGAGGGGTTCAATAAGAGAACCAATACCAGAGACAATAGGGCGGCCTGGTGGATTGTCCAATGATTTATATACCTTATATATATATATATATATATATATAATATATATATATATATATATATATATATATATATATATATATATATATATATATATCTTATATAGGGTAATCATCATCTCACAGGCTTTATAGGGTAATCACATGTTAAATACTTGTGAACACCTTCTGAAATATATCCCAATTCATGTGCTGATTGTAAAAAACGATCATTTTCCAATTTAAAGACAGTAGTGGGATCACCGACCAATTTCTTATAAAAGTTAGTATCGGATAATTGCCGTTTTACTTCTGTCAACATCTCTTTGAAATGGCTGCATTATTAACTTGTGAGCAAAATGTACTCTGTGTTTTAAAAGATGTATATGTTCTGGGGATAATTGTATCGATATGGTCCACTGTGTCTGTTACAGAAATATTTTAATTTCAATGAACGAAAAACCTTAAGTTGTTCTTTAAGTTTGAATGGATTAGTCAACGTGGTTGGAACATATGAGAGTCCTTTGTTCAAAAGGGATTGCTGGGAATCAGTAAGACCACTTAAATTGAAAATCAAGTTGTTTTTCTCATTCTGTTCTGATATCTCCGGTTGTATTGTTCTCTTTGTGTGTCCCGCGCCTCTTTTTCCACACAGTTGTTGTTAAACCTCTGTTTTGTTATTGAAGTCTCGAAGCACAGCTCTTAAAAAGCACATATTATTGAGTGAGACCAGATAAACCCCAGGCAGTGCATTGGCCCATGGAGTAGACACATGCAGAGCTTCAGCAAGGATCCCAGAGAGACCTCCAGCCAGGTAGTTTAGCACTAGGCTCCAGCTCACTGCACATCGACTCAACAAAAGTAGATTGGTCATAATCTCCTACCTTTTTTTTTTTTTTTTTTTTATAGTATTGTTTCTGTTTCTTCCCCATCATTTTAAGCTAGGCAAGGTTGTGGTTGTGTCATCTGCCAGTGAAAAACCTTGAACAAACCTTGTGAGGTAAAACTTAAAAGAGACTAAATAGGTACTTCATACTTAGTAGTGTGTTTATAGATACTATATTGCCAATGTGTCCTTTAAACATAAACTATACACTTATTATGAAGTCACACAAGCCCAATAGGACATCTTTGGATTCAGTTGTATTTATTTAACTGAGCTTAACTGAAACATCTTCTGTTTGACGTTCTTAGTGTCTTATAAGTTTAGCCTTATCTTCAAATAATGGATGTGGATAAAAGAAAATGTGGATTCATCATTTTGGCTGTCCTAGATAATGGAAATATTCCATAAATAAATAAATGATGAAATGGGTCAGCTTCTCATGTTACTGACCTGCTTTTCTTGATTTTGCTTCAGGTGCCCCTTCTGCATCTACTCCACAAACCGTCCCTCGGCCCTGGAGTGTCACCTGAAGTCACACTACAAGATGGAGTACAAGTGCCGCATCTGCCAGGCGGTCAAGTCCAACCAGCTGGAGCTGGAGATGCACATCCGCGAGCACCGGCTGGGCAACCACTACAAGTGCGAGCAGTGTGGCTACCTGTCCAAGACGGCCAACAAACTGATCGAGCATGTGCGCGTGCACACGGGGGAGCGGCCCTTCCACTGCGACCAGTGCAGCTACAGCTGCAAGCGCAAGGACAACCTCAACCTGCACAAGAAGCTGAAGCACACTCCCCGCCAGAGCTTCAGCTGCGCAGAGTGCGCCTTCACCACCACGCACCCCTTTGTGTTCAGCCGCCACGTCAAGAAGCACCAGAATGGGGAGTGCCTGGACGAGGAGCACCACCCCCATCCGCGGAAGGGCAAAGAAGCCTTCCTGACCAGCAGCAGCAACAGCAGTGGGAGCAGCAGCCCTCTCTTGACCATGTCCGCCTCCCATGCGCTCCAGTCCGTGGCTCTGTCCGTGACGGGCAAGCAGCAGCAGGCGGCAGAGCCGGTTCTGCGTTACTTTTCAACAAACGGGACCTCCTTTTCTTCCCATTACGAGAAGTACAGGAATTGTGACCTGGCCCACCTCATTCCCCTCACCACCCTCTTCCCACCTAGCCAGTTCGGTGACAGCACCAGGGGGAGCAACACATTCCACCATTCATCTTCCTACTCCAGACTGCGGCCCGAGTCCTCCTGCCCCTTCCCCTCTCCAGAATCGCCCAAACACTCCTTCCTTGCTTACCTGGGGCTCGCTGAGAGGGCAAAGACGGTCTAAGCTTGCCTCCCTGATACCCAACCCTTACTCTCTTGACAGTACCGCTGCAATAGGAGCTTTTCAACCAAGTTAACGGGACTTGCTGGATATAATGGTAGTCGAGCTAGAAAAAGTAAGGCTGTATTTGCGCTTATTGCATTTATGTCATGGCTGCTTTTTTTTCCTGGTTATAATCGTTTTAGTTGACTTCTCTTAAATAGGAATCCACTGCACTACCCAAAAATCACTGGGAGGGGAAGAGAATGAGGAGGGGATAGAAGTCTAGACATGTTTGAACGGTTTCTGATATTCTCTTCACTGTTCCAAACAGTTATTCTTGGATGTCTGGAATTTTTTTTCATCTGCCAATATGATGAATTAGACCCAAAACCCAAAAGTAGTTCCTAACAGTTCTAAGACTAAACTTTTATATTAAGCTATATAAAAATATGTATACTGTGTGTGTCTATAGAGAGAGAGAGAGAGAGAGAGAGAGAGATATGCAGTCAGCAGTCGGTTATCTGTTACCCAGATACACGTTAGTCACGTTTTACCGCCCTTGTATTAAGAATAAAATCAATCCCCATTTTTTATATATATATATATATATATATATATATATATATATATATATATATATATATGTGTGTGTGTGTGTGTGTAACAAATGAATGCACTTACCCGTCACACGCGATTTCTGACTCCGTCACCAGTTTTCTGATACAAATCCCATCTCTTCAATTTTGTAATTCATCTGAATAGCTTGCATATTTTTTTTTTTTTTTTTTTTTTTTTTTTTAATTCTCTCTTAATTGCCAAATCAGTCTGTCTTATATTGTGCAGTTACACAGCGCTTCCTCCAGTTCCACCTGACGAAACTGCAGCCAAAACAAAGCGATCGAGACAAGCTAGGGTAATGTAACAGTTAATTAAACAGTTTTAGGTACTCTGATTTTTTTTTTAAAAAACTTTTCTCTGCTCTTTTGTTGCTTTTGTGCATTTACAAGTAAACTGTGACATTAGGGCCTTATTGAGCATTGTATTCTGCAATTTTGAATACTGACTTTGGATACTGTTTTAATTCTGGAAACATTTTTTTTGGTTTGGCTAAATTGCATTCCCTTTTATGTTTTACGCAGTTCTATGCATGGATAACATTTAGATGTTATTTTGCTGTTAGGTTGTTAATGGGAAAGTTTACATACCGCTACAATCCGTACCGGATTTAAAAGTACGCACTGTATTAGTTAACGTCTTGTCTCTAGTTTTGGCAAGTGATATTTTCAGAATTATATGGTTCTGAATTAAAATACTACTTCTGTTAAAAATATAATACTCTACCAGTGAAACCAATACAATATATCTAAATGGAAGCCTACTTATTTTTAAAAGACAGTCTTTTCAGATATCTATTTTTGATATTGTCTGTTTTGCAGGAAACCCAGAAAAGATACAAGGGGTTTGAACTGGTCAAAATGAAACAATCAGATATGCGTCGCACATATTTAACCGTCACTGAAGTCAATTTTATATGGTCGGATATGTGAGTGCTGACTGTGTGTGTGTATATGTGTGTGTGTATCTATCTATCTATCTATCTATCTATCTGTATATATATATATATATATATATATATATATATATATATATATATATATATATATATATATATATATATATATATAATTTCCATACATTCCTGTCAGTGTTCAGTATCCACTCTGCTCTTCACATGGTGCTATGTTTATGGATGCTCAAAATGGTTCATGTTAGGACATTTCTTGGTTCAGGCCCAGTTTGGATTATACTGCGGGGGCCCCTGGAAACTCCAAATCCTGTGTTTTAGAAGGGTCAATTAAAGCTTGACCCCCAAATCCTGGCACCTCCACAAACACAAATACTCACTCATGCCTGTAAATGTTATTACTTCAGCTGGAATCTTGAAATGGGAAGTGGGGTGTTCATTAAGGCATGCATACTCACACACGTGCTCACAGGCTCGTTGATCTGGTTATGAAGACTGCAGGTGCCTTTGTGTCATTATGTAAGGCATTGTAAGGAGCTGTGTAAAACACTACCTTTTAAAACTACACACTGAATCTTCCTTTAAAAATAAATAAATAAATAATGTCATGAAATCAGCCATGAAGTAAAAACAAAAATAATGGTTTTTATCAACAAAACACTAAACATTATTAATGATTAGAAAATAATTTGCAAAGAGAAACACTTTGAGAAATTGCACGCTGTTTAAAAATGTATCATAACTATTGCACATCATCTCGACCATTATCCCAGCAGTGAAAAACAGAGATGAAAAAATAGTCATGAATACACTCCATCCACATTTGGGATGCTTAGCTATTTCTGAAGCCTAAAAGGGTAAAACTCAATGTGTTTGGTGCAATTAAAATTTAACTGCCTTAATGTTATGAAGGTTAGAGTAACTTCTCTAAAGTATATCATATATCTTCTTCACTGTTCCCTACCTATGCTGTCTCACCTGTAAGGGAATGAGAGTAGCACATTTGAATGTGTGTGTATGTCTATATGTGTTTATCATAGTCCAGGTACATTTTGAGTACTGCAGTGGCTCCTCTATAGTTAACCCTCTAAGGGATTTGGACAAGTATCATGTACATAAAGTGTTGTTTGGATATAATATAAATGGATGTTAGAGGAATCCTGAGAGAAAAGTGCTCAGGCTAAAAAAAAAAAAAAAGACAAAATGGCAGTTTTGCACAGTGCTTTAGTCTTGCACTATTTTGTATTTGTCAGTAAAAGTATAAGGAGGTGTTGATACAAAATTAAGATGGTGAAACTAATAAAAAAATAAGACTAGAAAAAAAAAAAAATATATATATATATATATATATATATATATATATATATATATATATATATATATAAATATTGATTGTTATTCTAAGTACATGCTTATGTTTAAAGTACAGCATTCAAGTTTCCTATGTTGTGTTTCACTAGCATTTTGCTGTTTTGCCTTTTTTTTTTGTTTGTTTTTTTTTTTTTTTTTACAAATGAAAAAAATAAATAAATACATAAATAAATGAATAAAAGGGCTGCCTGAACATAAGCTAGTACTTTTAATAATCTGAATCTGTGGATTAATTCACATACAACTTTACCCACTTCAGTTTTTGCTTTGTATATGAATAGCATGCAGCTCTGTTGCTACGTTCATGCTTTCCATGAGTTTTACACTCCCAGTGATTTTGTAATATCTTTTGTACTCTAGCGCCACTTGCTGGTAGCAAAACAGAAACATCATTGAGAATAAGTCAAACTGATTTTTCAATGTCCTTTGAGAAACTTCTCCATCGACTGACACTTTGTGTCTGCCTTCGATTGTATGGAATAATCTGTAAAGGCTGCACTTCCACATTGCGTTCAGTGGGGAGAAAAGCATTTAATGAATTGGTCTAACCCTTTCTAAGCACTTAATTCAGCTATTGTTTGCCTAAGTGTAAGCAGCACAGTGGTTTAGTTTTTTTCGTGACTACATTTAGCACGTCAGAAGTTGCATGATATTGCAATCTCTAGTTAGCACTTACATTGTTTTCTTAAGAATGACTTGTCGACCTGCATTAGTAGTGCAGTCGTTTCTCAGCACTGTCTCTTTGATCCATGTTTAGCTTTAAGTTTGCTGTACTTTATTATTCATTAAAGCACCATAAATGTTTTTTCTAACTTTTTTTTTTCTTCATACACAGTAAAGATGTTACATACTGTATAAAGCTTTTTATTTAATCTTTAAGGCTGTACAGGGTTCTTTGTGACAATAACTGGTATTTCAGAATGTATTTGTTTGTTTTTGCATTATCTTTTGTTCATATTGCCAGTTTTCAATGTACCAGGATTTGGAAGTAAAGCTTACTCCAGATACAACATTGTTGTCCCTTTTATTGTATATAATAACGACATTAGGACAGATTGAACAACACAGGTAGCAAAATCATTAAAAGGCCTACATAACAGCTTTTCGACCAGACAACCATGTACAGTCGCAGGCAAAAATATTGGCACCCTACAATTCAGGAAAACATGTTAAATACATTTAGTGAACATTAATTAATATGAGAAGACAAAAATACACAATTACTGGTAGTTTAACAAACAATATTTACAAAAATACTTCAGTCGTTAAATTTTTATAAAAATCTGTTTTAATAACGGTGTAATTGCCACATTTGGATTGATCTGTGACCTATATAGAACCTATATATATATATATATATATATATATATATATATATATATATATATACACACACACACACACACAGCTCTGGAAAAAATTAAGAGACCACTGCAAAATTATCACTTTCTCTGGTTTTACTATTTATAGGTATGTGTTTGGGTAAAATGAACATTTTTGTTTTATTCTATAAACTACTGACAACATTTCTCCCAAATTCCAAATAAAAATATTGTCATTTAGAGCATTTATTTGCAGAAAATGACAACTGGTCAAAATAACAAAAAAGATGCAGTTTTGTCAGACCTCGAATATTGCAAAGAAAATAAGTTCATATTAATTTTTAAACAACACAATACTAATGTTTTAACTTAGGAAGAGTTCAGAAATCAGTATGTGGTGGAATAACCCTGATTTTCAAGCACAGCTTTCATGCGTCTTGGCATGCTCTCCACCAATCTTTCACATTGCTGTTGGGTGACTTTATGCCACTCCTGGCGCAAAAATTGAAGCAGCTCGGCTTTGTTTGATGGCTTGTGACCATCCATCTTCCTCTTGATCACATTCCAGAGGTTTTCAATGGAGTTCAGGTCTGGAGATTGGGCTGACCATGACGGTCTTGGTCTGGTGGTCCTCCATCATGCTTTTTTTTTTTTTTGAAGTGGCTGAAGTTTACTAAATTTGTTACCTTGAATTATGGTATAATAAGCACAGGATGCCAGTACTTTTGTCTGCGACCGTAAGTATTGTGAAACCTGCTGTATAAGAAAGTCCTTGGAAAGACATTTTCAAAACATTTGTCTACTTGACTGGAGTTTAAAACATAGTTTGGATTTATAAATAAGTCTTTGTTTACTTTTTTGAAGTTATAACAGCATAATTATTGATTAAGCAACAAATATTGTGAGGGTTTGAATCTTCTGAATGTAATATTGTAGCAGGTGAGCTGGTGGGGATCCCACACTGTGTCCTAGCCAGGTCCTTCATATCACAGACATTCAGCACTGTAAGCTATTACTAGGGGTGTGCAGATACTCTTGACATTCTGAGTTATTCCCTTTAAGCCCGCTTAACTCCTTATTTAAAAGGTAGAAAACAAACCTTTCCCTTGTTTTCTCTCGTCTACACAACTACTGAGTACCACCAATCAATAACAATTGGCGTGGGATTTCATATTGAACCTGTCATAATCAACCAAACTAAAACCACATTTTGTCAACACATTTATTGTGTGCAACATCTGTGCAATGAATTGTGGGACTTAAACTCGACAAACAAACACATCTCCCGTAACAGCTGTGATTATTCAGTAAGCATGATTTAGATCTTAAAGTAGGACTAAGGAAAGGTCACATGTACGTGATGAATCAGTGGCATTTATAGTATTGCCACGTGTTTTTTCTCAGTTTACAGCTCCACCCAGGATATGGCAGTAAAAACGATGCTGCCCTGAGTGAAAAGAATGTATTTCCAGTTAAACATTTTAATCACTCAATGCTGAAGTTCATTGCCATTGATTGGTACTGTATGAATGAGGGAAAGGCAGGTTTGTGTCAGTTTCATTTAATATCTTGTTAAAGGGAATTACTTGGAAAATCTAAATATTTGGTGCACTCCTAGTGATCATCATCTCAGGCTCTCTTCCCAGTAGTGTCTTCTGAACTAAACCCTAATTCAGGGCTAGATGCCTTCCACTGAGAAAACTGACTTAGCATTTTGTGGGACCTGTCACGCCACCTGATCAACAGTTTATCGGTTGAATTAATCTTAAAGAAAAAATCATCATTTCAAAATCATGCGTCCAAAATCTGCAGCGCCTCGTTAAATGGAAGGAAGTAGCAGGCGAGTGTGTGGTCACAGCAATGCCCATCACATCACCAGACATTCTTTAAGTTGATGGAAGTGAACAGGAATGTAAAACCAAGGCTTCCTAACAATGTGGATCAGTCCTCCTGGTAGCATCACCAGCAAGCATGCCACAGTCTGTCTGGAGTATGTTATAACATTTACCAGCCTGGTAAGGATCAAGGCTAAAGGGGGCTGTTTCCAAGAACATGAGTTGAAATCTACAGTTTGCAAGCTGTAAAGCTTGAGATACTAATAAAACAATGTATACAGTGACATTACAATGCAAGGTCGTATTTGTAACTTTTTCCTAAAACTTCAATAAAATCATAAAAGTATTTGTTTGATTGATTTTCCAAGACAAATCACTTCCCCGCCTCTTCAGACAGCTTTAAATCCCTAATTTCCCTCTGTTGATTAAAATGTTAGTGATGTTATTGTTGGTAAGCTCGGGGAGGCAAGGTTTAGTCCCTGCCCTGGCGGTATTGGGTGTGCCAGGGCTGTGTGACCCACTCTGGGTTAATCTGGTAATCGTAAACCTTAGGCTTCAGAGGCTTCACCCCAAGCGAGTCAAAGCTGGTGACATGAAAGTGAGGGCAACACGTCGGAGCCGCCCTATGGTTCATGGAAAGTTTTTTGATCAGCTTTTCTACTGCCATGGTTTCTGGAAGAAAACAGGTGTCACAGTGACAGTACAGTAAAATGGTTCTCAGAATATTAAACCCCATTCCAAAAACACAGAAACAGGGATTCCCACATGTGCCCCAAAGTGTAGAACCAGATAATATTATTTAAAATGAAAAACAAATAAACAAAAAGTTTGCTATATTTTGTTGTTCTTTCAAAACTACACATGTGAGACCTACAGTGCGAATGGGAGATTTACCCTAGAATATCCATACAGTAAAATAATCTAGAACCATTCCAGCTGCTCTTGGATTTCAACAGAGGAGTGGGGCTTCAACTAAAAATGTATATTGAGCCTTTGAGAAAACATTTTTGAATCTCACAAATAACTGAAATGTACTTCTCAATCTCTCAGATTTCAAACTCTACCTTCTTTCCCAGCTTTCCTGAGCCATCTGTTCCTTGACACAACAGAGTCAGGATTATATTTGGACAGGGCCTGTCAAAAGAAGAAGAGGCATTGCACTGAAAAGGCAGATTAACCTGTCTGTTTCTGTTGTGGCTATTGGTTTCATTATCAGCAGGGCCAAAAAGCAAAATGATATTTAAAGTGTTACTGAACAGGCTGTAGGGTTTAAAACACAACGCATTACTTTCCCCAACCTCCTCCTTAGTTGGAAATATTTCTGCAACATCTTTTTCAATTTACAGTAATTGCAACTGTTTTGATATTTTTATTAACATATCCCTGATCATAAATCAGTTTTGACTAGTTATTTTCATTTCACATTGATTATGCGTCAGGCCTTCCAGTCAAAATGTCTTCTGAATTCACAACATCCGCTGGTTGAATCCAACCTGCTCAATCAGAAACGTCTAACTGGTTCCTGACTCCTTTCACAAAAGTTCAGCATTTTGATGGGTTTCTCAATGCATCATCTCTGCCAGGATCCTACCTGTTCGCTCTGCCACAGGCTCAGAGGGCTGGGAACCAGTTTATGAACATACATGAGAAGCACTGTTACCCCAAAACCTAAAGGTTTATTAATTGTTCAACTCTGAAGCATTAGGAATTACAGTACTACACAATATAAACTACAGTGAAACGAGGTCAGTAAAGAATCAGGTTTATTAACCATCACTGTTTGTACTATTAAAACAAAGGAGAACGAAACTACCTACCTGGATGATGTTGCTCTTCGATGGTGGGTCTTTCTCATCAGTCTTTTTATTCATTGAACCTGTCAAGCATGATTTTAATTTTATTTATTTATTGGCAGAAATGTGAAATGTAATTTTTACAGCAGTTTTTTTTTTTCTTTTCCTAGATTATATATTTCTTCTTTTAATGAATGGGGTTGCTTATAGAAGCCAGAACTGGGGATCTAACTTCATCATCCTCTGCGCCTGGCAATGTGAGCATGGCTCAAGCCTGTGCTGGAGAGTTAGGGGGTGAGGGGGTAGTCTCCTTGCTACATTTAAAGACTACCTGCTACTGCAGATTCATTGCCATAGTGATGATGTTGTGGGTGGTGTGGACACCAAGGAACAGCTCAATCATCCCTTCATCCAGATGGCAATGACTTCTGTTCACTACTGACCTGTGCTAAGTTAACTAAACCTATGATAAAGGAAAGAGGCTTTAAAACACAATGCTAACCCACTGACCTCCCCATTATTAACCTCTCACCTAAGGCAACTTCGAATCACGGTTGCTATAAATGGGGGAGCTATATACCGTATATGTGACTGAAAAAAGAAAACTCCAACGTGCCATCCAATCAAGAGCAACCATCTATAGTAAAAAAAAAAGATTTTTCTTCCTTGCAGGAGCCCTTCTTAGTGCTGCAGACTACACAGCGTGAGCTTTCTGAAAGGTTGGTCATCACTGATCAATAGTGTGCTGACTTTTGTTGTAAGTTCATCCACTTTTGGTGTGGGTCATAAGGGAACAGTCAGCAGATTTGCAGGAGAAACTCCATAATTGGTTGCCAAAATGTGTAATCCCATGCTGATCTTGGCTCATGACCTTCCAGCAACTTTAACTACTTACTGGAACTGTCTGTAAGAAGCTGAGCTGATGAGAACTGTTGTGTTGAGTCCTGTTCTAGACTGCTATATGTGTATTGAGAGGGCATTCTTATGTTCTAGCTGCCCAGCCGGGTCAATTTGGAGTCAATTCATTTAACTAACACTGCCACCTGCTGGTATGGACTGGAATAGCGGGAAATTCACACAGCCACCACCAGTCAATCAATCAATCAATCTTTATTTTATATAGCGCCATTCATAGTGGACCACCATCACAAAATGCTTTACAAGATGCAGTAACACCAAAATGCAGCCAGCATCTGTTTAAGGTTTAACAGTGCACAGTGGACAGGCTATATTATTTTATGCCAGTAGGTCCTGGCCATATGTAAAATCAGAAATGTTTCTAAAAATTCTACATTCTAATTGCACATACCAGCTGTTGTATGTATTCTAGTGTGAACACTGCCTAATTTATGTGGGATAATACATTCACCTGATGGACCCATCATCCCTTCCTAAGATAAGGAAACTGAAGAACTCCCCACTGTCATTGTGAGAAAACTTCCACATCAGGATGAGAAAGCCAACAATAACCAATGAAAGTTTCCCATATAGACTATACCTTTAAGGAAACAGTAAATTTTGAACCTCAATCCTTTAGAGCTGTTGCAGCCAACATTCCTAATCTTTATCTGTTGTGCTCTTTCTTTTGCTATAGGTCTCAAATGTGCAGTTTTCAAAGAAACACATGTTATAGGATGTTATAATATGATATCTAATACTACACTTCGGGAAGTCTCTTACTGTTTCATTTCCTCTGTCGTTTCACCTGATCAGTCAAACTGTGTTACTTGGAGAATTGCTGTGAACTGCGCTACTACGTGCGTTTGCAAGAAATAAGCTTAGGGACTCTCCTCTGTGGAATAAAAACAGCACGCCACGAATAGATAAAAGGTAATTACCATTATTTAAAATTAAAAATGAATACAAAAATAGTAATATTTTTGGCAGATCTTTAGTTTGTTTTTTTTTCCCCCTGGATTTTATTTTTGTTTAAGCAACATTCGGTTCAATACACTCAGAGCACATTGCATTGTTATTTTTCAGTATAATAAGTAAAATACATAAACAATAAAAAATAAACACCTTTGTCGATCCCATCCAAGACATGCAAGGGAGATGGGTAGAACAGTTACAAGAAATGGCATGACAAGCATTTATTAACTAGCTGACACAGGGCTGTAAGCGATCGGCAAAAACAAACAAACGAAAATACTGCTTAGTTATCGTTGTGATCTTAATATAGCCCCATACTTTAATAAAGCCTACTACACTTAAAATAAACATGCCTTATCATAATAATTTAAAAAGTTATATTGACACCTTTTAAAATTAGATCTCCAATCATATTACAAGGCTCTAATTAAGGGCACATTGATTCGGAAGTACTGTGATTTGACGACTGCACAAATCACTACGAGCAAGACAAACTAGATCACCCACAAAATTGAATCTGTTTACAGTTTTAGATTACCCAATTTGTTGCTCATCAGTCACATACATTTGCTGAATTGTGAAAAAAAAAAAACAATATTAAAAAGAACTTTAAGGCCCAACTCAGTACATTGTACATCGTTCAGATGGGCATTTCCTTGTTTTCTGAGCTAAAATCATTTGTGCATGCCCGGGCAAGAACAGCACAGGGCGTACCACATTTTAACGCGTACCGCAAAATAACACCACACTTGTAAAAACAAACCATTCACAAACCATGTTCACTTTTTTTTTTTTTAACGCAGCCACTTTCTAATAGTAATTGAACCCTTATAAGAGGGTTTTACCGTCTGGTAAGGCCCTTCTGGTTATGTTACACTTTAACAGAATAAGGCAGGCCTTACTAGACAGTAAAACCCTCTTATGTGGGTTCAAGTACTATATAGTACTAAATAATGTCAGTCACTCAAGAAATCAGCTAGTTGGTTAATACTGGAAGAAAAGGCATTGAAGATGTGACAAATAAAGGCCAAGGAAGTGCAAAACTAATTGAAAGTAAGGCTTTAACCTAGTAAATTGCCAGATTTCATGTTTTTAAAAAGGAAATACCGTACATGTTTTCTGTAACATGTCTGTCCAAACTGCACATTGGAGTCTTAAATACTAAATGGAAATGCACACCACTGACTTTCAAACCTCTGTGGTTTATGTAGTTTTTTTAATACTAGCTACCCACCAGATTCAGAGGTAAGTTTCTTCCCAGCGGCAACTGCTTGAGCTAAATAAGAATCACCAAACGATTGAAATACCTGAAAAAGGAAGTGATGTGTCACCAGCTTTCTACAGTTCAGCATTATTATTTATTTATTAACATGACAATAAACACAAGCAATGCCATCTGCAGCATAAAAATTGATTAAAATAATCTACTGAGGTTTTGGTATTAAATATTTGACTTGAATCAGCCTAGGATCTAAGTAGACACCAAGGGCTCCATTTATAAGTTTGTGTAAAAGTTCATTTTCAGAAAGGAGTAAGATGACTATTTTAACACCTTGGAAAGGTTGATCATAGTAAAATCATTGCAGAGTGTACTAAAGCATAGGTAAGCATTGTAAAGAATAGCAAGGTGTGGTAAAGAATATGAACAAACAAAGCACACCGGGGTAAACTATGGTAAATACATCCTATAACATTGGGACAAGCATGGTAGAACTGCAAAAATTGCATGCACAAATCCTGTGGTAAACTTTTATAAGGACAGCCTTTAACTAGCAAGAAACTAATCAGTTTGATATCCTAATAATCCTACATCAAATTCTGCTTTACTTGTCCTTAATATTCATCAGCAATGGGCTGCACAGGAGGATAATGCAAACAATATTTCAAGGAGCAGTGCACTTGGATTTGATTACACTGCTGAAGAACATAATCTGATAAGACATAATCAAGCATAATGTCAATGCCAACCTTAGGTTTCCACAGCTAACTCACTTAGCTATCACTCTCTGTTGTTTGTTCTCCATGGGTTACAATGTAGATGTCTCAGCACATTCAAATTAGAACAGCAATAATACTAAGAACCTGATCAAATCTTCCCTGGCACTTAAGATGCTAGGAGTATGCAGCCGTCCAAATTAATAAATAAATACAAACCTCTTTGTCTCTGTTAGTCTGGGTTTTTCTGAGGGTCCAGGAAACTGTGCCTGGCCATGGATACTTATTGTCTTTGTCTGTGGAGGTTTTAAGATTTTCGTTAGGCCAAAATTGAAATAGCTGGGTGTCAGGACAGACAACAAAAACAATTACTGTAACGAATAGACAGGACTGTCAGAACCTTTTCTAAAACAGGCCACTATTACACAGTTAGATCAACCCCTTTTAGTTAGATCATTAAACCCGTGTTTGGAGCAGAGGATAACATTTTTATATTCAATTCATATTTTATCAAATTAAGTTTTACTAATTGCTGTCTTACTGATTATTTCACCGCAGTGTTTTAGAAAGTTCCACCACTAAGATGCATGTAAATTACCAATTAAAGTAGTTCTACTGGGGACTTGCACTGCCCGCAAATGACCCACAGATCGGTCGCACGCCCCCCAGTTTAGCAGCTTCCTGTTGGTGGACCCTGTGAGAGGTTTGGGGTCAGCGTCTTGGACCCATTCCCCTACTCAGACAAGAGGAATTGATACGTCCTGGTAGGCCTCGACTACTTTACAAAGTGGCCTGAAACCTATGCGCTGCCCGACCAGAAAGCGGAGACAGTGGCTGAAGTACTGCTGAGGGGTTCTTCATCCAGTTCAGGATCCTTCAGGAGCTCCATAGTGACCAGGGGCAGAACTTTGAGCCAAGGGTGTTCAGGGAGGTGCTGATGACTGAGACCTGGATGATCCCCCTTCACCCGCAGAGCAATAGCTTGGTCGAGCGGTTTAACTGCATGCTTGCGGTCCAGCTGATCATCACCACCACTCACTAACGCGACTGGAATGTCCAGCTGTACCTCATCTTGGCCTGCCGCTCCGCAGTACAGAACACCTCCTGAACCCTGGCGCGCTTGATGTTTCGGCCGGGAACTTTGTAGCCTTTCCAAGATGGTGTTTGGCCGGTCGCTGGACCTCTCCACTGAATCACCCAGACCAGAGCATGCCAGGCTTCTACAGGACCGTCTGTAGCTGGCCCATAGCTTTGCCAGGAACCAGTTACAGGCTGCCAGCAGAAAAGAAAGTACGACACCAGGGAGGCACTTCACAGTGGGGGAGCTGGTCTGGGTATATAGCCCCTAATGGAAGCAGGGCCACTACCCCCAGACAGACAGCCACTGGCTAGGACCTTGTCAGGTCTTGCAGGGAGGTCATCTATAGAATCCAGCTTCCACCCAGAGGACAGCGGGTGGTACTCCACCAGGATCGGCTCGCTCCCTACCGATGACGGGACCCTGTGCAGCCTGACACGGCAGTATTTGCCTCCCCTTTACCTGACAGTCCTGCTTCACCATACTGTAGCTCTGGCCCTGCTCTGCCTGACAGTCCCCCTCCACCTGGACTCAACAGACCACCACCTGCAGACACAGGGAGCCTTGGGTCAGCTGGGCAGCCAAGACCCCAATGCCAATGCAGACCCCCACGTGGATTTCGGGACTTTGTTGGTCCCATCAAGGACGAGGGACTTTAAGGGGAGAGCTGTGTAACCACCCTGGGTCAACTGTAACCACATTGTAGAAGGTTCTGTGACCCAGTCAAAGGTTCAACTGCAGCAGGTGTTCAGGGATGTCAGAGACAGGAGAATTGCCACCAATCAGAAGCTTGACTTGCACCACGAGAGGAACCCGGTTGCAGCATTGTTGTCACAAATCTGGGGTAAATTGTTATTACAATGTTGAAAGTGATCAAGAGCGGGAAGTCGTGCATGCTTGGGATTGGTGGCTGGGACATGGCCTGGATGGGGGGGGGGGGGTTAAGTAGCAGAGGGGGAGCAGTGGCAAGCCTGTAGAGACTAAAAGAGGGCTGAAGAACTGAGAGATAATTGGAGAGAACAGCTAAAGAGAGCCAGAGAAAAGCAGGAGAGGGGGAGCAGTGGCAAGCCTCTAGAGACTAAAAGAGGGCTGCAGAACTGAGAGATAATTGGACAGACAAAGTGACAAAGGGGGCTGCAGAACTGAGAGATAATTGGAGAAAACAGCTAAGGAGAGCCAGAGAAAAGCAGGACTAAGGAAGAAAGAAGGAATCAAGCCAGAGACTGCACTTAGTTGGGCGTAGCACATAGCCAAAACAGTGTAACTACCTTTTATTATTTTTTAGTCTGAGTAGAACTAGGCTGCTCAGCTGCATGCTGCATTCGAGAACCTGAAATACCAGTGTGAGTCTGTCTTCATTTCCACCCAACACTGCAATATGTTCCATAAACGATAACACCATTTTCAGTAAAAGCAGTAATGGTAATATTTTAGTACATTTCATGACACGTTTTCTTAAAGTATAACAAAATATATTATAAATAAAGAAACAACAAAAGTAACGTAATAGAACTATACATTTTGAAGTGGCCGTATTGCCAATGCACCCCCCGCTCCTTTTATTATTTTTTTATTAAGGAACGTGTGCTTACCTCTTGGATCTGAAGCAGCGTCCAGTCGTGCATTAGCCACATACCCGGGGATGCTATGAAGCCGGGTTACTAAAAACACCCTGGATTTCAAAAAAAAAAAAAAAAAAAAGTGATGTAGATTACATAGGTTGCTGTTTTGGCAACATTTTTTTTTTTACAGACAACATTACATAATTTACAGGTGAGAAAAAAAAATAATAATAATGTTTAAATAATAGCTAGTGTATAACACAGTTTCCAGAAACGAGATATCCCAAGACCTGAACTTACTCTGGTGGATGAGGATTGTTTAGCCTGGTGGGAGAGCATGGTCTGCGCCTGAGCTTTGTCGGCTCATCCAGTGTTTTGGCGCAGTGCTGCCCCCTGTAGGTGGTGGCGCTTTTTGCCCTTTGCACATCATCTCTTTCCCACCCTACTCTCGCTTTTCTTTTGATGTCTTCAAAGCCCTGCTGTTCTATTTTTCTCAATGAGAGACTACAGCCTTTCGCGTCCCCCCAACGCCTATCAAAAGTGGAATCGTCAGACTGACTACGCAACTGAGAAAACGTCATTTTCGATAAGTTTAAAAAAAAAAAAGGTTGCAATCTTTTAAATGAAGTAATAAAGTTTTCAGAGCTGTTTGAAGCTATCAAGACAGAGAGCTCAGTTGTTGTAATGCTGTGAACACTTGTGTTGCTTTGTTTTTGCTAAGCAACAGCCTATGCAAACAAAAGCCGATCACTTTGTATGGCTGCTGAAGCAATCCTGGTGCTGAATCTCCAGAACAAACAGAATGCACACTCACACAATACTGTATAGCCAGTTTGATGTGCTAAATTTTGAATTAGGTGAAACTCAGTTAATCTGACAGTGTACATACATGCCAATTTATGGTCCGAACAGTCACTATTTCCAAATGTCTCGGCTTGAAACAAATAAACAGATGCAGCATCACCGCATTCTAAACAGACTACTAGGCTCGAGGCAACGCAGCGACCGTTGCTAAGGTGTTCAAATAGTTATTTGAACCTGATTCGCTTCGTGGCATCTTCCTGGGAAAGTCTAAAATCTAAAAGCAGGAATATGCGTGACAGGACTAAAATGAAACAGACACACACATACACACACACATGACACAGGTAACGTCTTTCTTCCCACTTTATTTGTGTTCATGTTTATTTTATGACATAAATATGTATGTTTCTATGACTTATTCTTGACCTTTATAAAGATTTGGTTTACTTGAGTTAGTGTGTGGAAAATGCTTTGCTGCAGAATAAACAACAAATGACTGAGGCATCATTATATTATATCATATATATATATATATATATATATATATATATATATATATATATATATATATATATATACACACAGTGCCTATAGAAAGTCTTTTATATATTAAAAACACAAAACTGAAAGATCCTAATTGGATAAGTCTCCACCCCCCCTGAGTTAATACTTGGTGGAAGCACCTTTGGCAGCAATTACAGCTCTGAGTCTGTTGGGATAGGTCTCTACCAACTTTGCACACCAAAATTTGACAATCTTTGACCATTCTTCTTTACAAAACTGCTCAAGTTCTGTCAAGTTCCTTGGGGAGCGTTGATGGACAGCAATCCAAGTCATGCCACAAATTTTCGATTGGATTTAGGTCGGGACTCTGACTGGGCCACTCAAGGACATTTACCTTTTTGTTCCTTAGCCACTCCAGTGTAGCTTTGGCTGTGTGCTTTGGCTAGTTGTCATGCTGAAAGGTGAACTTCCGTCCCAGTTTCAGATTACTTGCAGAGGGCAGCAGGTTTTCCTCAAGGACTTTACTTTGCTCCATTCATTTTCCCTTCTATCCTGACAAGTGCCCCAGTCCCTGCTGATAACAAACATCCCCATGATGCTGCCATCACCATGCTTCACAGTAGGGATGGTGTTCTATGTGCGATGTACTGTGTTGGGTTTGTGCCAAACATAACACTTTGTATTTAGGCCAAAAAGTTAAATTTTAGTTTTATCAGACCACAAAACTTTTTGCCACATGGCTACAGAGTCTCCTGAGTGTTTTTTGCATACTTCAAACAGGATTCAAGGTGGGCTTTCTTGAGTAATGGCTTCCTTCTTGCCACTCTACCATACAGGCCAGATTTGTGGAGTGCTTGGGATATTGTTGTCACATGCACACTTTGACCAGTCTTGGCCATAAAAGCCTATAGTTCTTGTAAAGTTGCCATTCGCCTCTTGGTAGCCTCTCTGATCAGTTTCCTTCTTGCTCGGTCATCCACTTTGGAGGGACGGCTTACACCTTCCACTTCTTAATAATCGTCTTGACCGTGTTCCAAGGGATATTCAAGGCCTTTGATATTTTTTTATACCCATCTGATTTGTGCCTTTCAACAACTTTATCCCAGAGTTCTTTTGCAAGCACCTTGGTACTCATGGTTGAGTCTTTGCTTTGAAATGCACTACCCAGCAGAGGGAACCTTCAGGAACTGCTGAAATCATGTGAATCACTACAATTTAACACAGGTGGAGGTCACTTAACTTGGTGTGTGATTTTGAAGGTGATTGGTTACACCTGAGCTAATTTAGAATTACTATTACAAGGGAGTTGGACACTTATCCAACCAAGCTATTTCAGTTTTTATTTAAGTGTGGGTTAGGATGTGCAGATAAATGAAAAAAAAAACTATTGTAATTCATTTTAATTTCAGCCTATAAAGCAACAAAAGGTGAACATTTTGAAAGGGGGTGTAGACTTTTTATTGGCACTGTATAACTCTGTAGTCAGGAGCCAGAGCCATGTTCCGCTTTATAATGAGACTACTAGTGTTAGTGTAATGGCATTTTGGGGAGCATATATATTGGTATGATTGAAGGAGTGGGACTACTTTGTATTGGTTCTTGTGAAAGCTAGATGTCAGTGACACCCACTATAGATAGTAGTGGTGCTGACCTGATGACCCCCACTGCGACACTCAAAATCAAGAATAACTATTGTTTTGATTGCTTGGTTAAAATGATGCTTGATGTACTCATGTTTGGAGAATCTTGCATGTGCAATACAGAATGTGTTCATCATGCATACTTTTCTTTATATATAATGGTCCATACATGAATAAATTCAAATTATCAGAGACTAATTTAAACATTTAAGTATTCATCAGTAAAAAAAAAAATACATATATATATATATATATATATATTGCACTCTTGTTGCTTTGAGGAGACACCTGAACCGGTTTACCTCTGTCAACAACCTACCACAGTGCTGTGTGAACTGCTATTAAAACGCTGCAGTCCTTTGGTAGAGATGTTAAAGTGGGTGCCCATCTGCTCCACTGACACAAAAGTTCCCAAGGTACTTGTAGTACAAGAGAAACTGCAAGAACAACAGTGCCCTGGCAACATTCCCCTAAATGTAAATCTGCCATGGCGACAGGGCCCTTGCAAGCATGTTAGCTGAAAGAGGGCAATACACCACAGAACAAAAGTAGTAATTATAGACTTGAGTAATACAAAAAAAAAAAGATTATTAATGATTTGAAGTAATGGAGGATGAAAATGGTTATCAAAGCTGCAGTCAGTTAACTAGAATGTTGCTAATTAGAACATCCTAAGAACAGAAGGTTATTTGCTAGATATTAGCTTCAAGGAGATCTCTGATTATCCCCCCCATCTTTCACAGGAATACATTGTCCTTGTGGGGATTTTTGTTAAGAAAGGACCTTCCCACACTGTTATAGTCGATGTGTTCCATCTTCGAGTCAGAAGCAGGAAATAGAAAATCAATTACTTCACTTCAATGCTAGAGTCATTACTGTACACGTTTTTGTCTGTTTTAATGAATAGCTTGATAATCATAAAACTGTTTTAGACTGTTAAAAAAAAAAAAACGTTGAGTGGTTTAATGAACATCAACCCGTGTTTCATTGGAAAAAAAAACAAAAAAACACCTTGAAACATAAAATTTATGAAGTGGTCCACAGATCTCAATGATGTGTCAGGAAAAGGAATATCATCATCCAGATTTAGTAGCCAAGATCAGTACAAAGCTGTACAGAAAGAAATTACCCTAGTTATTTTACAGCCCTTGTACATTATTGATGAGTCTTTTTTACAAGCCCCTCCAGTGCTGTATCTGGATTGTTGGCAGCGATCTGTAACCGTTATGGCAGTAGCATGTAACATGAGTTACGAGGCCTGGATGTCTGCCAATTTTCTTCAGCTCAACACCAACAAATCTGAACTGCTAGTAGTATTGAAAGCTCAAGAACCTCGGAAATTGTCTGCTGCTACCTTCCCCACTGTACGAAGCATTGGTGTACTTCTGGACAGCAACCTCTCCTTTGATGCCCACATCTCCTCTGTAGTCAAATCCTTGTTCTACCACCTCCGAAACATCTCAAAGATCCATCCCTTCCTTTCCCTGCCGGATGCAGAGATACTCTGTCATGCATTCATCTCCTCTCGACTAGACTACTGCAACTCTCCCTACGGTGGTCTTCCGTCAAGCGCTATAAACCGATTGCACCTGGTTTAAAACGCCGCTGCTAGGATCCTTACCAGATGTAAAAAGCATGCTCACATTATCCAGTCTTGCCCAGCTGTAAAGTTACCTGTGAAGTTCAGGATTACTTTCAAAACTCTCCTGCTTGCCTACAAGGCCCTTCATCACACAGGTCCAGAGTATCTCTCCAACCTGCTGACCCGTTATGTCCCTGCACACAAGCTGAGGTCCTCTGACTCTGGCTTGCTTGTTATACCCAAGTAGAGTGTTATTTTAGCTTCATGGCCCGAATCTTTAGTTCGTGAAGCTCCCACAGTCGCTCACTTCAAATCAACTCTGAAGACCCACTATTCTTTAAGCCTGTTATGTTATTAGCTGCTGTCTAAATTGCTATTTCAGGTTTTTCACTCCATCTTATTCATATGATTCTGTATGATACACACATCTACAATGTTTAGAATTTACATCCTAGCCTTGTATTTAATTTATTATGCCTGTATTTAATCTATTTGCATTTTTTTGTTCTGTTTATATTTAATGTACTATGCCCTGTATTTCACTGTATTTAATGTATTATGCATTGTTCCTCACTATCTTGTAAAGCGTTTTTTGATGGTGGTCCACTATGAAAGGTACTATATAAAACAAATATTGATTGATGTAGCATTCATCCCTGCTGATATTATCCTGCATGTACAACTAACAAGCACATTGGTAATTATCCACATAAATCCATTACTCTGGGTCTATTACGAGTTCCCTCAAGAGTGTCTTTCAATTATTTATAGCAGGGAATCACAATGTATTCAGTAACACAAATGCCCTTATTATGTTATATAATGGGGGATTACAAAACTTCAACACCCAGAGTTGTATTGTTAGTACATGTTTACAGGAGATGTATTGATTTAGGAGCAGTGCAGCAGTACAAGTCACTCATAATTCTTTTTTTTTTTTTTTGACCCTTTTACACAGTTGGTAAAATCCCAAATCTACCCATCAGGCTAGATGAGAAAAAGACAAAACCAACAAATAATAAATAAACAAAACAAATGGTTACCTCCTTCACGGAACACTGACTACACTTTTTAGAAGTCCCTGACTACCACACAGGATGGCTAAGCTGTTTACCTGTGCCAAAACATTTGGACACACAGTACCTTTTTGTAGACCACACAGGTCTCTCCTCCATGCGACTTCCTCAGTCTGGCACACAGCCGTGACTACAGGGATTCCACCCCCTTGATGCAGGGGCACATTAACTCTATTGGAGCCAGGTGTTCCTCTCTGGCTCCTCCTATGGCATTCTGGGGAATGTAATATCCCCCACTACCTCTCCTCCCCCTAATCTGCCACTATATATATATATATATATATATATATATATATATATATACACACACAGCTCTGGAAAAAATTAAGAGACCACTGCAAATTTTTCTTAAAACAGCATCTCTGCATGTATGGCAGCCATTCCATTCCAGTGTCTGTTGAATTCCAACACAGGCACACCTCATTCTACTGAATGAGGTACTGATTAGGGGATCACCTGAACCAAATCTTATTTAATGAGGAAAAGTATAAAAACCACTCCTGTGGTCATCACTATCCTCTTGCAATAGGACCAGCTGGATGGCAAAACAATGCTAGTAGTACCTCAAAAGTAATTGGACTCAAAAAATAACTATTGACCATGCCCAAGAGTTGAAAAGGAAAGTTTTGTGAGGAAAAGAAGGGTTCAATTCTGGCTTTACTGACAGAGGGATACAGTGAGCGTCGGGTTGCTTCCATCCTTAAAATTTCAAAGGCGGTTCATAAGAACAAGGTCAAGCAGCACACATTGGGGACAACAAAGCTACAGACCGGCAGAGGGCGAAAACGACTCTCCACTGACCGGGATGACTACCAACTCATTTGAATGTCACTCAGCAACCATAGGATGCCATCAAGTCACCTACAAAAAGAATGGCAAACGGCAGCTGGGGTGAAGTACACGGCGAGGATGGTTCGAAACAGGCTCCTAGGGGCAGGGCTGAAGTCGTGCAAAGCTAGAAAAAAGCCCTTCGTCAATGAGAAGCAAAGAAGAGCCAGGCTGAGGTTTGCAAAAGACCATAAGGATTGGACTGTAGAGGACTGGAGTAAGGTCATCTTCTCCGATGAGTCCAATTTTCAGGTTTGCCCAACACCTGGTCGTCTAATGGTTAGACGGAGACCTGGAGAGGCCTACAAGCCACAGTGTCTCACACCCACTGTGAAATGTGATGGAGGATCGGTGATGATCTCGGGGTGCTTCAGCAAGGCTGGAATCGGGCAGATTTGTCTTTGTGAAGGACGCATGAATCAAGCTAAGTACAAGGTGCTTGAAACCAGGTTTTTCATGATTATCTATGCTTTTAACTGTATAAACTTGTCTATAAACACTTAATATTTCATTATATGATAAGTGTACTTATATAAGCTGATAATCATAAGTGAATTGCATTCAAAATTTAATTTTTAAATGAAAATGTAAATCTTGTCAATTTCAATGAAATGGTCATCTAAAGCAAGGGGATTTCAGTCTGAAGCCCAAGTCAGTTAAAAGTCTGAAATGTGTATAACATGGTGTTAGAACACTGGCCTAAGTATAAAAGTGTCTTTGTTAGATTTTCTGAGTTAACTAGCATGTTACGTAATTAACCTTTTGTCACCAGTTATTGTTAACAGGTGAGGGTCCAAGATTACTATAAATATAGGTAGCATAGGCACAAGTTTGTCATTCCTGAATGTAAGGGAGCAGAAAATGGCAAAATAACCTGAGATAAGCAAAGAAAAAAGATAGTCTGTAATTACTTTAAGAAATGAAGGTCAATCTTTAAGACAAATTGCAAGAACTTTGCAAGTGTCTGTAACTGCTGTGGCCAAGACCATCAAACGATTTGAAGAAACTGCCACTCATGAGGACTGAACAAGGTCAGGCAGGCCAAGGGTGACCTCAGAAAAAGAGAACAAGTTCATTCAAGTCACAAGTCTGCGAAACCGGCGATTTAACTGCCCCTGAAATACAAGCTCAGCTAAATGCTACTAGAAGTACAGATGTTTCAACATCAACTGTTCAGAGGAGATTGCGTGAAGCTGGCCTAACTGGAAGAATTGCTGTAAAGAAACCATTGTTAAGAGTGCAGAATAAGAGGAAGAGACTTGCCTGGGCCAAAAAACACAGAAACTGAACATTTGAGGAGTGGAAGTCAGTCTTATGGACCGATGAGTCAAAATTTGAAATATCTGGGTCTAACCGCCGAGTATTTGTAAGACACAGAGAGGGTGAGCGCATGAGTTCTGCATGTGTGGTTCCCACTGTCAAGCATGGAGGAGGCAGTGTCATGGTCCGGAGTTGCTTTGCTGGTGACAGTTGGTGATCTTTACCCAGTCCATGGCAAGCTCAACCAGCATTTCTATCATAGCATACTTCAGAGGCATGCCATTCCCTCAGGATTACGGCTAGTTGGGCAGTCCTTCATTCTTCAGCAAGATAATGACCTGAAACACACCTCAAAGTTGTGCAAGAACTATCTGGCGAAGAAGGAAAGTGAAGGACAACTCTGTCTAATGACCTGGCCTGCCCAGTCTCCAGACCTCAATCCCATAGAACTTGTATGGGACGATCTGGACGTAAGAGTCAAAGCAAAGCTACCACCAAGTGCCCTACATCTCTGGGAATTGCTGCAGAAGAGCTGGGAGGACGTGTCGGGTGATTTCCTGCTGAAACTTGTTAACCGAACGCCTCGTGTTTGTGAGGCTGTTATTAAGGCAAAGGGTGGCTATTTTGAAGAATCCAAGATTTTGAGACCATTTTAAATTTTCTTGAACATTGCTTTGATACTCTTTATGTTTTGTTTTGTATATTGTAACATGTGTTTTTATTTTCAAGTATTTACAGAAACGTATATGACGTAAAACATTGTCAATTATGAAAAAAACCTAGTTTCCAGCAAGTGTACTCAAACTTTTGACTGGTACTGTGTGTGTGTGTGTGTGTGTATATATATATATATATATATCTCTGTTATCACTTGTCTGTTCCACAACATTAATTATCCAAAATGAAGCTCCATGCGACATCTATGAATACAATAGCTACCTTTAAAATTCATCATATTTTTCATGGCAACAGGAATTCCTGCCACATACAGCATTTCACCCATTTAAACCACCACTCGTTTCAGATTGACATGAAGGTTAATTTACTATGTAGAGGGTGGTGGTGTTTAGATCCACCACTGTTTAGATCAACTGAATAGACCCCAAGGTTGGAAAACTCTGCCTCCAAGCTTTGTGAAAAACTTTCAGATTCTTTCTCGATCGGCCTTGTTCAAAACAATTCTCTAAGTCCCACTAGCACCAGAGTGCACTACACTGAAATACATTAAACTGAATTAAAATACATCCACTTTTGAATATTGAATATATTTTCTCCATTTGCAGTTCTGAATTGCCTGGAGTCTGTCACACTCCGTTATGTTGTAGTGCGTAAATAATGCAGTCTTCAAAATCCATACTTTTAAACGTATCTCAGTCTTCAAAACAGGTTCCTATAGGAATACATAGAGATTACATCTGGTAAATCGGGGTGCATTTCTCTTTCAGCGGACCATTATTTTGGGGTGTATGTCGGAATTATTTTTTTTGCCACTTTTGAACAATGGAGATCGAACAGGGCTCCAGACTGCGACTAAAACGGTCAACAAATGGGACTAATTTTTTTTCTGGCAACGGTCTTTTGGGGTTAGGTGCCATTGGCAGCTGTAAACCAAAACATGCTGCCTGTAGGAATTCACTGTATGTGTGCAACACTTAATTACAAGCCCCAGGTGTTTACACTTCAGTTCAGCATTACTAAGAGAGTCACACTTCCAAGACCTGATACAGACACAATTATAACAAACATTCAGTTAAGTATTACAGATCAAAGACGCTGGGTGGATCAGTTAAGCAATAACAGGTAGTGAAACATTTCCTGTTAATTAACCAGTTGCGATTCTAGCAAGTGTCTATGAGAAAAAAACTGTTCTGGTAGCCTGTCGCAGTAGAAAGGATGGATTGAGGGACACAGAGAGAGAAAACTCAGCAGAAAAGAGACCTGTGAATATAATGTGTTACATCCAAAACAAAGAGCCCTTAGCTGGCTGGCTGCTCTTTTGTAATCAGCATTCTTTGGCAGACAGACCCCACCTCCTCATTACTGCGGTGGTGAATGAGTGGTGATGAAGGTATCAGTAAAATACTATCTCCAGTTTTCATTGTCTTGCTGAGAAAGCCTTCAGCAGCAGATCTGCAGCCAGTCCTGGAGACAGCACCCCACTGGTGACTTTCTGCTCCAAGCCTGGGATCTGCTCACGGACCGCAGGGTGCTCTCGGAAATGCCTCAGCGCATTCTCCTGGATCAAGTTCCACATCCACACCCTCTGCTGGCTGCTTCTCCTGGCTAACAGCTCTCCACTGCCAAGCATGGCCTCATGAAACTCTTTAATTTTAGCCCACAGTTCTGGAACCCCTTCTCCAGTCTTTGAGGATACGCGGGTCACCTAGAAATAGACATATATACAGACAATGTTTCGAGCATCTGCTTAACAGTGTCTCAACCACAAGGTAAAAAATATCAGGTATTAATTAACATTCGTCACTGTCCCTTCTTCTAAATGCACAATTATACATTCCTAAAAATGAGTAAAGGACAAGCTCAAGGCAGTCACCATTGCACGCCTTGTGGGTGCTTCCATCAAGACAAAGTTTTACATTTGTTTGTAGTTATTAAAGTTTGTATCGCTATGGCTAATAGCAGTACCTACTTGAGGTCTTCACAGTTCCGGGGCGGACCCGATGACCCAAGATACGACCCGTACCCGTGCGGGTTCCGGGTAGAAAATTGTTATACAGCACTCAGGTTGGGTCTCTTCATTTAATGTTAACTTCTTTCAGTGTACCCCATCTGCATAATGTAAAACAGCTATGCATTACTATTAAAGGTGATTTTGTGAATTTTTTTTTATTTTTTACTATTTTTTTATTTTACTGTTGATAAACTTGTCAGACCACACATGCGCATGTGTGTTCCAGCATCTAGTGTTGCTTGCGAGGCTGCTTTTAGTACTGACAGTCATACATGTTCTGGGTCGGATCAGTTTTGTTATTTTGGACCTATGAAGACCTCTTGCACCTACTACTAGTTTGTTTTCCTTTTGATGTTTAATATCAAGTCTACCTTTAACATGTACCTAACAATAACACCTACATTACATTGGTGTAACTATTCAACCTTTTTGTTTCCATGGAAATTAATACTGCTTGTAAACAAAAGTGAACAACTTGTACAGAGCATGTTAAAAATGTCATTCAAATAAGATGGAACTTAACGCAGATGGCAATAGCTCTTCCAAGATGTGCAAGACCAAACCCAATGTGGAATTATTCCACTCTTCAGTCCACTAATGTATTCAGACAGTGAGTATGTGAACAACACAGAGAGGCCCTGCCCTCCTTTTCTCATTGACAGCTCAAGAGCAGAACCTTCCGGCTATTCACAATATTGATTTCTGTAGCCCTGCCCTCAATCTTCTTCATGCACTGAAAAGGGAGAGGTATGCAGCTACACAGATTTGAGGGAGTGGTTTTTTCTCTTCATGGTGCTACTGCAGCTACTGTAAAATCTGCTGTTTACAATAAATTTCTACATTTCATTTGGAGAGACAGAATACAGATAATACAAACCTGCGGCTTCCACAACTTTGACTTATTTCTAAGAAGTTTCAAAGCACTGGTGTATTCAGCTTGTATTCTGCGCGCAGGAACCAACAAGTCGCTGTCAGCTTTAGTTACAACCACCAAATCTGCCATTTCGATAATCCCTCGCTTGATTCCCTGCAGAGATTGCAATTATACAATTACCAGTAAATATAATTGGAATTTAATTAAATATGATCTTGCATCATCCTGTTTTTAAGGGAATAACTCAATAACAAACTAAATAAAAGATTTTAAAAACAACGTTGTATCCAACTGATATCTTATTAATATTCTTTTACATGGAGACATTTTTTATAGCTGTTATACCTGAAAAAAAGAAATCCTTGCAGTTAAAATATTTATAATAAAAAATATTGCTTAAAGTATTTGAATTTTCAAACTAGGTTGGTGCACTCAAAGCACCCCAACCTTGTGGGGCGTGCTGAATACTAGGTAACTTGCTGCTGGAGAGGAGATATCAGCAGCATAAGACGAGTGGTGCATTCAAGAGCAGTTCAGACCCTTCCCTGCCAGTCAGCATTAGAACACAGAGGCACTTTTTTTTTTTCTCACTGACCTGCAGCTCGTCACCCCCGGCTGGCGGAATCAGTAACACAAACATATCGACCATGTCAGCCACAGCAAATTCAGACTGTCCAACACCTGGGGAAAAAAAAAAAAAAAATACAGTCTTGATTGTAATACTAATATAGTGTTGCATTTTGGCACTTCAAACTGCAGGATTATTTAAATCTTTGTAGCAATGTGCTTTGAACAATCATGAATAGCCAGTAAAACGCATGATGTTACCCATACAAATCCGAATTGTTTTCTTATTTTACACAGTAATGAGGACAGACCTTTAAAGATGTGCAAGACCAAACCCAATGCGAAATTATTCCACTCTCCAGTGCACTAACATATACAGAGAGGCCCTGCCCTCCTTTTCTCATTGACAGCTCAAGAGCAGAACCTTCTGTCTATTCACAATATTGATTTCTGTAGCCCTGCCCTCAATCTTCTTCATGCACTGAAAGGGGAGAGGCATGTAGAATTTTTTTTTTTTTTTTTGCAGTCCAACTGTACAAGCTTCTATTTACAGCAAAGCATTGCTCACCATGTTCAGATCAAATCAGCTTGTACTTTTTCAACAGGCAGAGGGGAGCCACTTACTTTACTTTCAGGGACAGACACCTTGCAACTAGCTGCTAAAACACAAAAGGTCTTCTCAAGGCTATACATTAATGCTGCAACAATTAATTTAATTGCTCCTTGGAAGGTATCAATATTTGCTATGAACTCATTGTTTTAAATTTTGCAAGAAAAAGTTGCCTTGTGTCACATACAGCCTGGAAGATATGTTTGGAATCCAAGGAAGAATAGCTGCCATCCATAGTTAAATAGGAACGCTATTACTAATAACACCTAACACTGGAAAACAAATCTTACCTACAGTCTCCACCAAAACTATGTCATAACCTGCTCCCTCGCAAAGTAGTATGGCTTCATTTGTGGTTCTTGTTACTCCTCCCAGAGTACCAGAGGTAGGGGAAGGACGGATGTAAGCATTCATATCCCTGGACAGCTCTGTCATCCGGGTTTTGTCTCCCATGAGAGACCCTGAAAAAAAAAAAAAAAAAAAATGGAGACAATTCTCCCTCCTAAAAAACATGAAAATAAGTGAATTCTTGAATTGCGACAATGTGAAACAACGATGGCGCGCTGTATTGCTTATTTTTCTAAAAACAAAAAAATACATATTCAGCGTTTCACAATGTGTTAGTCATGACAGAGGTAGAACAGCTGTAATACCCAAAAAAAGTTACGTCAAGAAGCAGACTGGAGAAAGGCACTAGTAACCAAGTTCGGGAGGAAGAGTGAATCTTAAAATGATTACCAAACTACTGTTTGCAGAACATGATACACTGGGCTGTAAATATATATTTCACAATGACAATATTTATTAAAAGCAGAAAAAATAGTGTTGTTACATTCAAAAGTGATCATATTCTCTGTAGTTATTATACAACAAATGTTCTTAAATATTTCAATACTGTATTTACCTGAACAATAGTAAACCGTAAATTTCAGAATATTTTAAACTTGTCCGCTTCTTGTACTGGACAGAGCAATCTTTAGCAGAAATATTTCTGATCTTTGATGCAGTTGGTGTCTTATGTTGAAGACATTAAAGAAATCGTGCAGCTCTTTGCACTGTGTTCATTCATTTGCTGGAAGCACACAAAACCAGCTTTCTTAATGTGACAGGTAGTGCATTACTAAAGCAAGCATTTGCAGTATTTATTTTTAAGTGATAAAAAAATTGTACACTTCTTTCAGAAATTAATTTTCACACAAAACTACAAATAACACGGCAATGGGTAAATTTCACGGAAATCGTGAAATCTTTGACCAAGGTTGGTAGGAAGAGACTGCTAACATGCCTGTATGTGACCTTCACTGTTTACCTTTAGCAGCAGACCACGCCATCATGGATCAACCAGCTATGGCTTGTTACAAAGACTTCCCTGTGTAGTCCTGCATGAACATATAACTGCCAATTTATTACTGCAGTATCAAGCCCTATGAAGACTTACCTCCAGTAGTGCAGGAAGATGGGTCTACGGCCAAAACTGCGACTTTGTGTCCTCTTCTCGTCAGCATCTTCCCAACCACCTCGATAAAGGTTGACTTTCCAGCACCGGGAGGACCAGACAACCCTAACGAAGCACAACCTTTAATGTTGGAGCAAAACTAAAAAAGCATGATGAGGAACTACTCAATGCTAACAAGCAATCTATGTTCACTTAAACCACGGTTTGCCATTCTTGTTTAGTAAATCTGTGGGATGGTAAATGAGACAATTAAATATTTCCTCTGAAAGAAACTTTCTAGTAAATTGAGTGTGGAGAGGGGGAGGGGGAGGTGGGCTCATTATCTGTAGACTCAATACTAAAATGATACTAAAGCGAACAGGCTAGGTAAATATAAATCTTACAATCTCTGTTACAGCACCTTTTAGTTTTAAAGGGGCAGGGCTGAGACGATAAGGCATGGTATATATTAATTACCAAGGTAAAAAACGAATGCTTTAATCAGACCTTTCGCAATTACATCGAATTAACACTTAACTTCATAGTCCATACACACTGTGTATATAATAATCTGGGACTGACCCACTCTGAAAGCAAGAGGTTTTCCTCCATGTAAACATTCTTGTTGTCTCTGGTAAGCCAAGACCTGCTGAAGCAGCACTTGAGCAAGTTCCTTCTTCCTGCTGTTGCAGGATTCTACCAGTGTGATGGACTCGGCAAGGCTGGCCCGATGTCCTTGGACCAGGCCCTGGTACAGGCCAGCCAGCAGTCTCTGCTCCTTTGCTGTGAGGTCATGCAGCTGCCAGCTCAAAGCTGCCTGAATGCAATAGCTTCTCCTTTGTCCTGCAGCCACTCCATTCCTACCAGTGTGTTGAGAACACAGTCCTGAGCTGGATTTTGGAACTACCTGAACAATAGCATTTATGATGTGGTTCCTTGCAGCAGCTCTTCTAAAATGGGGCAAAAAAAGGTTGGTGGTTCCCATTCTTCAGCACTTAATCATTAATGAAACGGAACTGAAATAAAAAAAGAGGGCATAATTAAGTGTAGTGATAGTGTTTTACATGGAAGTCTGCTAGCCAGCCACGTGTTACCAACAGTTCTATGCGGCTCACATGCTGCCTAAAACTCATCAACACAAATACAACAACAACAAAAGACGAATGCTGTCTGTACTGTAGCGGTCTTGTATCCATATCAAACAGCTTCCAATAATGATGGTTTTCCAAAACCGGTTTGTTCACGTTTATAACATTTGTATGAATCAATTTCTACAAAATAAAAATAGTTATTAAGTTAGTTACAACTGCTGTTTTTGTAAACCACCGCAACGGCGTAAAATAAATTACCGCTACTATATTTGCTCTTTGTCTTCCTGAGAAGCGTGTTAACCTTACCTTCATTTACATTAACGCAGTTTTGTTTTGTTTTTTTTCACATCTAATAGCTGCCAACAATGCTGATATTTTTTTGCAAAATGAACTTGACCTCAGTGAAGTTTGCCTGTGAGCTGTGTGTACTTGTGTACACAGTACTTCCCATATCCCATATCCGGTCACGTTGGGAACGGCCCCTATATTTACACGCGAGACAGTGAAAAGTACATTTATATTATCTTGTGTTTTAATATTACTTGCAATTCTTTCCTTCCTTATAGCTATTGCGTCCAAATTATTTTCTCAAAGGCATTCATGGTTCTTTCTGTGCGCTGCTAGAATTTATAAATTACATCTCCCAGAAATCCGTGCGTCAACTGGGAAAGATGACAACTCTTATTGCACTGGCTATACCGCCTCGACTGGTGAGGAGCGCAGAGAGAGGGTCTAATAATGGTGCAAATTAGAGAATACATTTCAAAAAGTATAAAAAATATTATCACAAATTTATCATGTGGGTTTAACGATAACGATTAACGATAAAGCTTAAAAAATCCAGTTTTATATTGAAAGCAGATACTAAGGCTTTTACCACATGTACCTGCATTTATTTGATTGCTTGTACTTTTAAATGCACCTGTTTCATATACCGGTGTTGAATATTATTGTAGATTCCAGAGAGTTCAAACTGCATGGTGCTTCATGCTACCTCCCCTGCTGTAGTTCTTTCCTTATTCCTTCATTAAAATCAACTAGGCAAATTAAGCCATAATGTCGTTTTTTGAGGATATGTTTTAATTTCCACTTAAATTCCGATACATTTCCACACAAACGAGTCAGGAGTGGCGTCCAAACCGGAAACATGAGTGGTAACCAGTACTTTAAAATCCATTACTTATGTCTCACAAGCTAATACTACAACCCCCCATTTATTGTGCATAATTGCTGATTCTTTTGCTAAAACACCTAACTGTAATGTATTGCATGTATGGAAATAAGACTCCTATTGCATAGCACTTTTACCCATTTCTGGTTTTATAATGTGCTTGAGCAGCCCCAGTGTATATTTATCAAGCTCAGGTGTGTCTAATTAAACTCATAGCAAAATCAAGAATAGGTCATACTACTATGCAATGGGAGTCTTATTTTCATCTCTGTATTGGTGGTGGTGTGTGTGTGTGTGTGTGTGTGTGTGTGTGTGTGTGAGGTCTTGGGGGGGGGGCTGTGTGCAGAACCTTACACTTTTCTCTATTAATGTCATTTGCAATGTGTCTGCCCAGATCAGAATCTAGTCTAAATGATTTTGAATGACCTTTGCTGGCATATTGAACCGTTAAAGAGAATGTTATTGTGGGAGTGCAGCTTGCTTGCAGGTGCTAGCATGACACATTTCTTAAAAAAAAAAAAAAAATTATGGCCTTGTTGCTTCATATTTTTTTCCACACAAACCAGACCCAAACACTTGCCATATCATTTTCCCCCTTATAAGAGTTGGCATAATGTTAGCTCCCGTCTGCAGTGGTTACCCCTAGCTGTCACTTATGTTGTCAGTTTAGTTCTTGCAACAAGTTTCACATGTAAATTGAAGGCTGTCCGCTTACAGAGTCGGATAGCAAAAGCAAGTTATTTAATTTATGTCAGAAAATAAAAACAACTGACAAGCGCTCTCATCAGCTTCCTGTTAAATTACCTCGTGGAATGCTACCCACGATTTACTGAGGGGCACAGCCTTATTCTAATGTGTGTATGACAGCGTGTTTCTACAACACTGACTTATATACAAATTACTGTTCCCTGGATTTTGTTGAATAAACAGTAAATATAATGACATCACTAAAGGCTAAATGAATGCCTTCTACTTAGATGTCAGTGGGAGACTCACATGACATCACAATGCTGAACTGTTTTAACGGTCTCACTCTGTACATTTAACAGCAAAAGTAAGATACTGTAATAAATTGTGTAAGAAAAAAAGAACATAAGAAATTTGCAAACAGGAGGAGGCCATTCAGCCCATCTGGTTCTTAGTAGCCGATTGATCTCAGAACTTTGTTGGGTCTTAAAGGATCCAAGTGCTTCTGCTTCAACAACATGACTAGGTAGCACATTCCAAAAGCTCACCATTATGTGTGAATAAGTGTATCCTTCCCTCTGTCCTCCTAAGTCTATCTCCACTTAATTGGTTGTGTCCTCAGGTCCTGGTTTCTGTACTGTGCTTAAAGCAATGGTTTGAGTTAACTATGTCAGCACCTTTTATGATTTTAAAGACTTCAATCGTGTCCCACCTAATTATTATGTCCTTATATACCTGGCCTATACTAGAACTCAATATTAAAATATTAAAGAGAATGAATAAACAAGAGTAATGCCAGAAATGAAACGTATTATAGTTTAAATCTGTAGTGTCCCATAATCATGTTCGAGTTTACTCTAAAATGTAACTTGTGTAGATTGACTTTTTTCTTTCATCTACCAAAAGTTTCGCTCTGCTTTAACTGCTCTTCCCAGATGGTTAACTGGTTGAGAGAAATATACATTCTCCTGCTACTACTTGCAGCAGTAACATGTAAATATGCTATCAATTTTCATTTGCTATCAGAACACAATTGAATAGGGTTCTGCACATAGACCACTTTTTTTTTTTGCCAAGTGCTCTCGTGCTAGCTTACGTAGCAGTTGTGTTACTCGTGTAGCTCAAAGATTACATTCCTCTTCCTGTTTAATGTGGAAAATAAAAGCCTGTTCTGAATGGTAATTTTGTTTTTTTAACACACAGGTGTCAATAGAGCAATTGCCTGGCCAAGCCAGTAGAGGGCATGGTTATCCTGTTCAAAAGTGGCTCTTTAGTACTGCACAACAGCATATTGACATTTGCTAAAATAGTTTATATAAAATGAGGCTTGTAAGTTGAATCACAAGAAGTCAGAAGTAGTATATTGCTTATGTATTACATTCAATGACTGCCATTAGATAAAGCTTTATATAAAAGAAATGTTGACCTTACATCTGACAACTTAAGTCAGGGGGGGGCTAATTTAGAAGTGTGTATAACAAGCAGAAAAGTTTACATGTACAACAAGATTAGGCCATATTTTGATCTTTGCTTTTAAAGAAGAACATGATTAGCAAGCAACTCTGTGTTCAATAACAACTAAAGTTACTTGGTGTGTAGTATTCAGTTTGATCACCCTGTCTTCTTTTGTACATTGCACTGTTGTGAAGACCTTGACACTTGACAAATCTAGTACATGCATTTGTTAGTTTACCTTATCTCACACGTTGACTCCATTAGTTGAATAAAAGGGAAAACCATTTGTGTTTTAAATTAAGACCATTTTCTGTAGAGTTCATATACTTACTGGTGGAAACAGACAAGTTAAAGGTTTGTCATAACCAATTTCCTAGTTTAAGGGCTTAAATCGGTCATGATCCACAAGGAAGCACAGCCATTCCATGAACACTGCATTGAGGAATGAGCCAGTTGAAAAGCACTCACCATCATGCCCCTTGTGAACACCCTTCTGCTTTCCCAGAATTGTGGCATACAACTGAGCTTATACTGGTCCATTGGATCACATGACACCAAATACTTACATAGGACTGCAGACTGGAATTTTCCAATTTGACTTGGCCTGTTTATAGGTCTTTTTTTTTTTTTTTACAGTGCGATTAACAAACCAGGAATCAGTTTTCCATTGTTACACCCCATTACAGAACATCATTTGTACATGTTTGTGATGTTTAGTGCAATATATGTATGGCCAGGTGTTAATCAATTTAAAGTAACAAAAACATATTAAGTATTTTAAAAACTATAAGTAATGAAATAAAATGAACATTAGGGGTGTTCTTTTTCTGAGTAGTTGCCTTTAATAAGTATTAACCTATTTATTAATGTATTGATTTCAAAACAAGAGGATTCCTTTCTCTCACCTTAACAATGGAGTACTAATCAACGGCAATTAACTTCTGCACTGACTGTTCTGCAAAAAGATCAGAAGCAAATTTTCCTCATCTGGTGCACTGATATTTTTACTGAAAATGAAAATGTTGCAAAACTAGCTAATGCAACAGATTTGTCACGTAAACATGACCTTTCCTTTAACCTTATTAACTACTGCTGAGGAAACAGTGATATGTATTTCTTCGGTCGAGTTTAAATCACATAACACCTTGTCCAATCCCACAATTCACTGCAGAGATGATGCATTTCTAAAGAAACTAATGCTTTAATATAAAAAAGGCAAGACAAACAAATCACTTAGAACTATAAATGAGTTTGTTAGTTTGATCACGACAGGTTCTATATTAAATTGCACTGTCAGATTGGTATTGCTTGATGTGCTCAATTGTGTACACAAGGGAAACGAAGGGACTGCATTGTTTTGTGTTGAGTAATTACAACATTTTATTCAATTTAAAATGAATATCCAACAACTTCAAATTTTGTAAAGGCAATTACAAGTATCAGCACACTCCTAATGAATATGTAAAAAAGTTAAAACGCATTTTCATATGCATCATTGATATGGTAAGAGGTTAATTACTGGACATCAACTGAAGAGACAGACATCTCAAAAGAGTTTAGTCTGTCTCATTGATAAAGCCAGAGGTTTGTGGCATAGAAATGGTTAATTTTTACATTTAACACTGATAAAAAGAAAACAGAATCCTAGAACACAGCTGTGTACCAAAAGCATTTTGTCTATATCACAAATATGGCCAGAGGCAACTCAAAAGTGTACTTAATAGGACAGCCATTGAAGGTCAAATGATTATTTTTCCTTATAAAACAGGCTCTCTGAAATTCAAGTTTTATATATAGGAAAGAAGGTAAGGAAGCAAGTGATAATGAAACCGTTTTATTGAATCTTCCAGTAGAGACTTGATATTCATGGAATAAAATTGCCTTCCGGGAATACAACAGCACAACAAAACAAAACAAAAAAAAAATAGGAAGGGGAGCATTTAGTAAAAGTGCGTAACAAGAGGAGCAGAAAAGATCATACAAAAAAGTTAATACAAAACGACAGTTTTAAAAAAAAAAAAAAAAAAAAAAAAAAAAAAAAAAAACTCCTGTAAAACATTTTACTAGCTGCTAGGTCTTGCATGGCTGTTATTAATTTAGTACAACAGCCATGTCCATATATATATAAAAAAAAAAAAAAAACAAGACAAACAGTACTCCAGCTGAGCTACTGCAATTCAAGTCAAGTAGCAATTGCAAAATAATTAAAAATAAAAGATTTAGGTCAATAGCACAGCAACAAACGTGTTACCTGTAAAATGCACACCAGGGGTCATGTATAACTGTGCTAATCTGCTTACTTCAGTTTTCTACCATATCAAACTACCTGCAAAACCTGCAGACTATTCTAACCATACTAAACTTCCAAAGGCAGCCTTTTGTTTACTCTAATGCAGAATACAAGTCAGTACACAAGAAAAGGTTATTACGAAGACTATGATAAATCTTATTTTGTATTTCATCCCCCTTTTTGAAGTACTGCTATGGGAAGCATTTTGAAATGTATTAATAAAGTTTTAAAAAAAGGCTCTTGGTAGGTTTTAAATCTGTGCAATGCATATTTCAGTTCCTATAACACACACCTGCAACCATAGCAATTTTTTTTGTCATGATTACAATACAGAAACAAGCTAATGACAACTTCTGCTACAAAAACTATTTACCGTTTTTTTTTTTTTTTTTCTCAATTGGTCACCTTCCACCTTTTTTAATCCTTAATGTTCATGTAACAGACCCACCAAGACAAAATAACTGCTTGGGTATACAATGGAATACTGATGTAAACTAAAACAAATTAATGAGACCAGCTTTGATACTCAAACGCATGATGGTCTTGATTATTACAGTTGGTCAGAAAAATCAAGTATCTTCCAGACTCCCACACCCCTGTGCCATTCTGCAATGTGCCCATTTCAAACATCCTTCAAGTAAAATGCAACCCCCTTTGAAATTCCACACTCGTTTCCAACAGCGATGGGCAAGGAAACAGTCTAGGACACTGAAGAAATGGGGTTGTGAGGGGATCCCATCTGAGTAAGAACTTTATCCAGCCATTGCAGAGGCCCATGCAGATGGATCTCAATCCAGCAGGGGGTGCTAGTGACATCCTGGCGATGATATTCTGCACCCCAACCCTAGAATAAAAATGAATTTTTACAAACAAACAATAAACAGTATTGAAATCTCACATTTCAATTTCAAACTTGGTGTACCCAAAAAAACCAAAAAGCATCCCTGGCAGGGTATGCTGAATTCAAATAGGCAAACATTTTTAAGAGATTAAAACATTTAACTTGGTACTATTTAATTTACACTTTTTATGGTGATTTTGAGATTAACCAGCAGACTTGGACAATTAATCTATCTCCAGGAGCTCAGGCATTCATATAAATTATATCCATCTCACTGCTGACCAGCATATGTGATCATAACCCAAATTACATTTTACTATTTACACCCACCACCATCTTCACTTACCTTTACAAAACTCATGCGGATGGTGCACATCTTAGTAAGCTCATAGACGGCTTCAAAGCCGTGGTTCACAGACTGGGCCAAAAGCTCAGCAAACTCCTGGTTGTTGAAGATCTTCAAGCTGCAGCCACTGGGGATCTTGCAAACCGTCGTAGGGTGGAAGCCGTGGTGATAGTTGCAGTTTCGACTCTGCACAAAAATGCTGCTGTCACTAAGGCACTCTGCATACACTTCACCCCCAACATAGTAAAGATGGACTCCTGAGAAACAAAATACAGAAAATGCATCGCAAATCAATATTTATTTTGTGATTTATTAGGTTTAGTTTATTTGACACCACCTACTTCTGAATTACACACGTCAGTTTTATGATATAATGCAGACTTGCTCACCTTTGCCAATATGCCGCCTAGTGTTCTCAATGGTGGAGTTGCGGTTAACATTGGACAGGAGTCCAAGACAAAACCGGTTCCTGTTGTTTGAAGGATCAGTGAAGCCATCCACCAACACACTTGTGGAGGAGGCATGGAACGCCTCTCCCACACGGTTATTCAGCTCATAATAAACAATTGAGCACCAGTGTTTTGGCTCCTCATAGGCCACTGGCTGAACATCTGCAGAGGAAAAAAAAAAATTTAACAAAAAAGTTACATTTCTTAAAATGAACAAGAGTCTAACAAGCAGCTATGATGGTCTGCAAAGTCTGAAAGCACCACTCAAATCCATTAATCATTTTTCAACAGTGGGTGTACTTTGACCACAGGTTCTTGATGGCACAGGAACTGTGTTAAGTTGATTTTTAATGTTTATAATGTATTGGTTATGTAGCTCCCCATTCACTTATTTCATTAATATCTGGGCTTTGTTGTGCCTTTTTAAAACAGAACCCAGGCCTTCCTGTAAAGAGAACTACAAATCTCTTCATTTGAATTCCTTTGGCATTAGCTGAATAGTTTGTTTTCTTTTTTCTTAAACTATCAGTTCTTTCTTTTCCTACTTATGAGGATGCTGCCTGTAATCACGTGTTCTATCAGTAGTATGCCATGAATGACTAGACATACCGTCCAGAGATGTTCAGCAAAAACAAAAGATATTATGGTGCAAGATAATTATGAAAATTAAACAAATTCACACATGCAATAGGGGTGTCTGTAATGCAACGATAAAAAGATAAATCGTGATAAATATTCTGACAATTATTGGATCGTCAGTATTTTTCAATATTGCGGTAATTATTGTCAACATCAAGTCATAATTTGTAATCCTAAATTAATACAAGTCAATTTCAAATTGCAGTGATGGAATCTTTAAAGTGATCTGACAGTATCACTGTATACTTCATCCTGCATACTCTTTTCCAGTGTAGAAACTTATCTACTTTTCTAATGCTGTGATTGGTCGTGTTACGTGGCCCAGCACTGTGTAAGATCAGTTGTGTTTGAATCACGTGTGCGTTTGCAGCGCACACTGCACTACAAGATGGCAGACAGTGAAGAGACAAACTAGCTGTACCCTCCAAAAAAATGAAAGAAAATCAATATGGGATTATTTTGGTTTAAAGAAAATGATGACGATCGAATTGTTGAAGAGGGGGGTCCAATCTGTAAAGCATGCAGTTAGTGTTCTCTGCAAGAGCAGCAACACAACAAATATGTTCATGCATTTAAGAGATCACCATGAACGCTTTATAAAGAAGGAACAAAGTATAAACAGTTTAGTTGAAGTATTATTAATAGTTGAAATGTGTTTAATTATGTTATGTTTTAGCTACTGTAATTCTTTTCAACGTGATCTTTCTGTACAGTGTACTTGAACATAACTGACTATCGGATATCTAAATTAATATGTTACTCACTGTATATACTTGAATCTGTCTTTGTTTCAACAAAATATTACTGTTTTCAAACTTCTTGGTTTAAGACGTATTTGATCATATACAGTCACAAATTACTAATGTTATGAACAGTTTGCATATTGGACTTCCTGTTTAAAAATAAATAACTCAAAAACACAAGCACTGATAAACTTGGCCATATTAACTTTTTAATTGGCTCTGTACTGTTGAACGAACAGTCTCCTGCTTTTTATTTTGCTGCCAAGTTGTGTTTAGCTGCTCTGCATAGTACTTGATTGTCATCTGACAAGCCAGGAAAACGATGTCCTCCTGAGCAGAATTTGCTGGTTATAATTAATATTGGTGTGTTACTATACAAGGTGTATAGTATACAAACAGTTCAGTAGTTTTTTTTTTAGTATTAGTATTTTAAAACATCAATGAGTTATTTTTTATTAATAAAACAAAAATACATTTGAAAATTGCAATTTAGAGAATATGTGATGTGACATTTGTTGACAGCTATGCTGGCGATATAATAATACATGGTATAATACATGTATACATAGATTAACAAGTAGCTGTTTTATTTATGAATAAAATGTAATCAGACATATGAAAACATTTGGAAATATTGAACGCATGTGGAAATACTGTAACACACTTCCGATCACGTCTTTCACCAGAACACAAACATGTTAGTTAGTGTTTTTACACAAAAACCTGAAATGAATGCCATTTAAGTTTGTCCACCTCACGCCAATGAAAATATTTCCTTTTTAATGTTTAGTCAGTTGTCGTCGTCGTCCCCCCCACCCCTCCCCCCCATACTGGACTATGTTCTGTTTTTGGTGCCAACAATTTAAATGAGCAAAAAAAAAAAAAAAATACAAGAAAAACACTAAAAAAGGCTGGACAATTTTTTTTTTTTCTGTAAGGCTTATTTTATTTTACTTTGGAAATGCTGCATTTCAAATATTGAGTAGTGTATAAATATCTATTGTACTATAAGTGAGCACCATATTTTTATAGTTAAAGTTTAGGCTATACTGATTTCATACCTATTATAACTTAATAAACAGTAAACCTTATACATTTGTAAGGGTTTTTTTTGTAGTTCTTTGCAATAACACACACAATAATCGTATGAGAAAATGTTCATATCGTGACACCCCTACATGCAAAGACAGTACAAATGTTTGTGTGAATTATGCTAAGTGCACAACGGATAAGAATGTTGAATTTGAAAGACAGACCTCTTTAAATGAATGGCTGATCTGGTGCTATTTTCAATGTGATGACGACAGCGAGAACACATTTCAAACGGGAATTAAGCTTCTTTTGAGCTACAGGCTTCCAATTTTCTGGTGGCCTAGGTCAAAAGACATGTTAGTCTTTAACATGCTGGGGTGCGTTTGCACCCATTAGTACAACAAAAATCAGCAGATTCAGTATAATAAAAAAAGAAGTGTACTCAGTTAAAATGTATGAGATACGATTTATTTCCATTTTATGAAGTACAAGTAAATGTCAAGGCTACATCGATGCCACTTAATTTCTGATAGAAGCTATGCCAGCTGGACTCTCTTGAAGAAGCAAGCATGTTTATTTCAAACTTCCTTTATAAATGCTGTGATAGTGAGCAGGTGCATTTTGTTTCTCCATTCCCAGTAAAGACCAACAATGGTAATTACTCAACTCCACAGGATGCAGCTTGTTAGATCAAATCTGATGAGAACTTCCAGCAAATGCTCAGTTTACTCTAGGGCAGGGTTTCCCAGTCCTGGTCCTGGGAGACCACTGTGTCTGCTGGTCTTCATTCCAACTGAATTTTCAGTTACTTAATTGAACTATTCATTAGTTTAACTAACTAGACCTTAATTGTTTTTAGCTTTTAAACAGTTGGAGCTTTCAAGGAAACTATATAATTTTAGAAGTAAATTGAAAAATTGGCAACTTTTTAGGAAGAGAATAATTAAAAAGGTTTAATTAAGCAAATTTAGTTCAATTAAGGTTTTGATTAAGTAACTGCGAGCTCAGTTGGAATGAAAACCAGAAGAGATAGGGGTTCCCAAGGCCACGATTGGGAATCCCTGCCCTAGGGTACATAAGGTAACCATTAATATACAAAGTTCTATTTTTTTTTTTCTTTCTTACAAAACAAATGTTTTGTAGGGATGAAAATGTAGGTTTGTACTGGCATGGGTTTGGAATAAAAACTAAAAATTTAAAGTTGTCATAAAACACCTGGATGTGAGGTGACATGACAAATGTTACTATACTATATTTTCAGCCTATTTAATACTGCCATGGTTCATACAGTCCAGAGATGGGTCAGTGTAGTCGAATACACAAAAACAAAACTATTCAAATGGCATATTACATACTTGAGTACATGAAAAGACTTGTATGTTAGCTTTTAGACGCAAACACGCCTTTTTTTTTTTAAAATGCTGCCACTTGACAAGTGTTTAAAGTTAGTGTTGAACCCTGTGTGTTCCTATACATGAGATTGCCACATTAAAACGCAAGGACCCGAATTAATCATGAAATGCTTGTAACTGCAGAATTCTACAGTAAACTTATTCGGTTTGAAATTGTTGACAATTGTGTTGCCTTGTTTTCAGCTAATGTTAAAACAGACCCCCCCCACTTGAGTTACCCTGTAATGACTGCACACAGCCGCTGTTGCTAGGCAGCCGTGAAACAGCTTCCAGGAGCACTGCACCGGCTAACTTTAATTTGTAAACAAATGGATACAGCAAGTGCTAAAAATGAAGCCTAACTTTAGTAACATTGAAATTAGAACTCTAAAATTTAGCTTTATGTTGAATGTAAAGACATTAAAATGCTAAGCAGAACACCGCAGTGACTGAGAAAACAGCATGGAAGTAGTTTAACTCTGTGGACTGCAGTACAATGTAAAAAATCTATTGCTGACTTTCTGTAAATGGATGGAGCAACGTCAACATTTGCACTGACCATTAGAAGTACAACCAGGTATGTTCATTATTTTGAATTATTTACAGGTTATTAAATAAACCTACTAACTTGAACAAGGAAATCTGGGCTTGGACATTGCTTACACTTTGTGAACCCAGCCGGCTCTTCCGAAGAGTGAACTTGAACTTTAGCGGCTTACACTTTGCATGCTGTCTGCTGTAGTACAGATGCGTATCTGCCTTTTATTCTTTATGTTGGATATTCAAATACACAAGAATATTACCCCCCCCCCCCACCCCCCCCCCCCCCCCCCCCCCCCCCCCCCCCCCATGTATTCAAATTCGACCTGGTCTACAGTAAATGTCTTCATTGCAGCTTGTAAACAAACATTTACATTTGTCATACTGCCTGCTTCTAAATTTGAGCACAACTGCTTATTACCTACCACATTTATCTACGGCCTCAGTTTAATGACCTGTTAAGGGAAACACACACACACACTGTTTATTGACTGAATAAACAATTCTAGTCAGTCCACTAAGCCACAGAAACAAATCTCAATGTTACCTATCCTTTTGCATTTTCTGTAATTTATTTGGAGATTAAAAGGAACCAACTTTTGGTTCACCTACAGCTTTGAGCCTTCAGGTTTTTCTCTAATATTGCTACAGACCACCACTCACTGTGCATCTTGAAACCATAAACAAGCCACACTGGCCAAATGCCATGTCAAATTTAAAGCAAAACCATTCCTAGACTTTCCAACAAGAACAATTGCACAATTGTTCATCTGGGAATCGATTCAACCTGAAACTAAATATTTTAAGCATTAAAGCAGCTAGATAGGTTTCCTTTCCATTTCAAAACAGATGTTTGTCAGGGTACTGAAAGTAAAGGGTGAAGCTGTTAGTTATTTTGCAGTTATTTAAAAAAAATAAAAAAATAATTGGATACAGATTTGTCATGTTAACCCACTTTTCAACATAGATTTCCAGGTTTATTTTTTCAATACCTTTATATTGGACTCATTTTTGGTCTCAAAGCATACACAATATTTTAGGTCTACATAGGTTCCATCTTTTTTTTTAGTTCTGTGAAAATAAACTAGATAAACCATACATTTTATGTGACAGAATATGGTTTGTACATTTTTCCAAACTCTCTTCACAGTATGCACATTTAACCAACACGTTTTTATTTAGTTCTACTACACATATAGAAATCAAAAAGCTTCCATGCCTTGGTTTACTTACCTGGTCTGTTGCTGATTTCTAGGGGAAGAGGAGGTGCCATCAAGTTGGTGTCCATAGGTTGGGAGCTATCTTGAGTCATCTGATCCTCTGGGGGCATATATGCAGGAGGAGGAGTTTCAGCTAAAAACAAAGTAACAGATTGCATTGACACACTGAAATAGCCAGATTCAGATGCTCAACATTTACTTGGGAATGTCATTACCAAGTTTCATCACAGTTGGATACAGTATGTGGTTCTACGGTTCTTCAGATATATACTTGGTTTGAGTAACAATGCCTCCAGGTTTTGCTCAGTTCAAGTGATCCAAAGTAATTTCAATCTGATCTGGCACAGTCAAAAAAAAAAATCACACTCACAATCTGAAAAGCCCCTAAAGGGATTATCTTGTATTACTATTTATTATTTCACATCAAACAAACAAACAAGCTGTGGTGGAATTTGGCTTTAAATTATTTTTTAATACCTTTTGAGCATTTCTTCAGGAATACACCACCATGAGGTATGAAATTATGAGGAATATGATGCACCTGTCCAGGCACTCACCAGGTATCTGGAAGGGGCTCCCAGGGTCCGAGCTGGCAGGAGAGTGTGGGAAGGTGCTGCCACTCCCGCTGCCTGGAGAGTTGGGGTAGCTGCTGTTGGGTGAATGGGGAAAAGGGTTGCTGTTGGCCTGGGGGAAGGAGTCAGGGTAGGTTGCGTTGTGAGGCATGTGGGGCTCATTCTGGGCCAGGTTGCGAAACTGTGCCAGGAGGCTGTGTTGAGGGTTGAATTCGCTGTGTCTGGGAACCAGGACCGGAGGAAGCACTGGGAGGGGGAGAAGATAAATAAGGATTAGAAAATAGGACAAAAAATAAAACAGTTCTAAGCAGCCAAAGTCCTACTTCTTGGTGGCAAAAGCGAATTAGTGGTTAGCCGAGGACCCCAGTTAGAATCTCACATGACTCATTCTGCTTGACTCTAAGCCAGTGGACAGTTCCTTGAGTCCACAAAAAAGATTTACTTACCAAGTAAGAACATTCCATATTACAGATATCTTTTCAACACTGTAGCCCAGTAGAAAAGTCTAGGTAATACAACTTTAAAAACTACTTACATTTTCCTTAACGTATTCTGTGTTATGGAGTTGAATTTCTGTACATAGTTACTTAGCTTAAATATTTAAAATAACCCTGTGGCAGGGCAACCCTGCTTGAATGCAAGGTTGGCAGGGATGGGGTTAAATCTGTCCCTGTCAGCAATTACGATGTGGCCATTCCCCAATTAGGTAATTTAGTGATAACTGGGGAGTGGCCACATGTATAAAAGGAACCAGAAATCATTTGTTTGTTTGTTGGAGGGAGCTAGGAGAGTGTTTTTGACCTGTGGGTATGTTAGTGAACTTTATATTGAAGGCGAATGCCCAGCCTATATTATTTTGTTTGATGCAAGTCTTTTGTTTTGGCCCTTGTGCCTTTTTATTTAATACAATGCGTGATTTGCACTTTAAAAACTGCAGCTTCTGTCTCAGTCTCCAATTCCTTCCAGTAACATCTTGGGCCCTGGGGCTATCCTGTCACAAACCCTTTCAAACAAAGTGTTTTTTTTTTTTTTTTATTAAAAAAAAGAAAAAAAAAGAAACTGCCAGCCTTCATCCTCCTCATACATCAGGTGAAAACATGTGACTGTAGTTATTGCTGAGGGCAGTTCACTTTAATCTTGATGTAAAATTAATAAAACCAGACAGAAGATTCTGTACAATATACAGTACAAAGCATGGCAGACAGCAAAAAACTAAAATCTGTTAATGAAACTTGATATGGTGGATAGAGTAAGAAAAGGTGAAACTCAAGCAGTTTCAAAACATATCAGATATTGCGTGGATGGCTAAAAAGACAAAGAAAAACAAAAAGGTTTTCTTGATAAAATTGACTCCAAAGAGGGCTGCTCTAGAAAAAAAAAAGGTGCTGCGTTAAAGAGCGAGACAAACTGCTGTGAAAATGTGTTGCTGTGAGAGTATAAGACTATGTTGTTTTTGGTGTGGCCCAGGCAAACGGGCTGGGAATAATCATCCCAATAAACCGCGGATTCGAGTACCTGCAAATTGTGCGTGTCATTTCGGGAACAAAAATGCCAAGATTAGTGAAACACAAATAACCCTGTCTCCTAATTATGGGCCCAACAACTGCATTATAACAGGGTTGCACTGTATATAGCTGCATATGCTCCTACATTTTTGGAATTTCTGCACTTAAGTACTGAGACACAGCTTAACTGAACTAACAGTTTAACATTCTGCTCTGTAAAAACATCCTCGGTGTCCCTTTATTTTTTTTAAACACTGTAGTATAAAACAGAACTTCTACATTAACAGCCCTTGAGTAGCTCTTGTTTCTATTGGCCAACCATTTCACTGCCATCTACAACTTGTCTAGCTTTGTGTGAATGGTAATCTAGCTATGGAATATGACTGTGCACATGCCTCACCTCAGGCCACACTGCAGCATCTCTGAAGCTCCCAGAGATCAGGAACCAGTGGAGTTAGGTTTCAGATGGAGCAAGTCAATGCTTGCCTTCTGCAGAGCAAGCAGGATGAATACCCAACACCCACCAAGCTGTTAATAACCTGTCAACTTAACCCTCATCTTACTCAAAAGGTACAAAAGGGGCCAGAAAGTGTTAGAGCTGTTCAATTTGTTAAGCTCAAGTTACAAATCTAGAATCAGCAGAAACTCTGTTCTGATTTGCAAGCCAAATGGAAACTCTGTACAGAAAGGTATATTACCTGCGTCCAATATCAACTCCTAAGTATTGATGCAGGTGCCATTAAAGCAGTACTCTACTTGAAAGCTTTACAGTCAAGTTCAGTAAAATGTTAAAAACTGCTTGCATGGGAAACCTGTGGATGAATCATTCCTTGGGATAAATGTGTACACATATAAAAGAACCCTACCTGGAAACATGGACTGTGGCAGTGCAAATATCAAAAAGTCAGTAAGGCCCTTTGTTCCAGAGCTTGCTTTAAAAAAAAAAAAAAAAAAAAACTATAATATAGCAACTTTTACGCAAGCATCAGAGTAATCCACTGTGAGACGTCGTACTTAGGGTGACAGTACGAAGTGTGGCACAGGAGGATTATTTTCTTTTATTTCCTGACACCACTAGTTGAGCCTGAGAGAATCTTTCAACACAGGTACTGTTTTGCACAGGGGTATGTCAAAACCTGTTTTTAGTAATGTCACAAGAACATTTTGACCAAGGAGTTTATGCAGACTATACGAGAATCTTTAACTAGTAGATGAGTTTCTCTTAGCTCAGCACCCTTGTTAGAGTTCATAGAGAATATGCATTTATAAAAAGCAGCAATTGACCAAATACATTTTTTATACTTACTATACAGGTATTTAATTTGATTAATAAAATGAAGAAAAAGAATGCTTGACTGAAATGAAAGAGGGGAGGGTAGAATGCAGGCCAACACCAGATCAAGCTGCCATTTGTTACTAATGGAACCATTCAGCAGATGGTGTTATTCTCCTGTTTACAACATGTCGACTGGTTTTACAGACAGTGATTTTGGACTACTCAAACAAAGGGAACGACTCCACTACATTTACTATGGAAATAACTTTTAATGCTGCACAACCACAACTAACACTTAGACAATAAAATTTGCTCCTCAGAGCCCAGGCTAGATGACAGAATAGAGTATAAATGCTGGACTATACACTGCAGCTGTTTCCAATCCAAAAGGACAAGTGGTATTTTTCAACCCTGGGACTTGCTGAGAAGGAGGAGATTACACAAGACAAATGCAAGCTGGCCACTGCTATTTCCTACTATTGTATGGGCAGGCATGCCAGATGACAAGCTTCCCACTGCACTCTTCCTCAATGTTACCACATGTTTGCTGCAGCTGGGTGGAAAGAGCAAGCCTAAGACAAAGCTTTCATTCTCCCAGTCTGGAATTTCCTGCTCTCTCCCCCTCGCTCTCATACACTACAGCTGGTTTTCTCTCGTCAGCCGACCCTACTGTACTGCTTATAAAAAAAAAAAAATACTGCTTATTAAAAAAATGTAACAACGTTTAGATGGAGAAAAGGTACATCTATTTCAATAAAACTGAAATACTGCTCATTTTCTTTAATTTTAATGTAATTATTGAGTGGAGATGTTTTTGCTTTCGGCAAGTCAGACAGTTGAGCACCGGGGCTGTTTTCTCAATTTGTAATCCAGATAAGTGATCCGGATTTTGTAATTCCTATATTTTGTGATCAAAGCGACTATATATATTGGATAAATGTATTCCAGCAGTGACATTTTCTGACAAACTGTATCAAAGCGATCCAGATAGCAGTAATCTCGATCCCAAAATATAGGATCACTTATCCAGAGTACATATTCTACTTGTATACAGTTTAAACGAATACACAAGTTTACAACCATTAAACTTTAAGGTTCACTAAATGCTTTAATAAACCACGCAAGGAGCCATGTTGCTGCGTTTCTGAATGTTAATTTGAACTCTGACTGCATGAGTTAGCCCCTAAATTCAGACAAATTCTATGAACAGTTACAGTACAATGTTACAGCAAAATGGTAATGGAATCAAAGTTCACAATGTATCAAATGAGCCGATAGTGTCAAGCAGACAAACTGTTTGCAGTAACAATTCAACGAAAAGTTATTTAGAAAAAAAAAAATCCCCCTTTCTCTTCCAATATTTTCAAAAGGAAGGGTTTAAGACTGTCAATGGCAGTAGAAACAGACTACTTGTGATAATTTTAACTAAACATACCGACAGGATATTAAACAAAATGCAAATTAATAAATGGACCAAAATCTGAAATATTCTCTCAACCTAATCATTGCACTGGTGCTAATAAAATTTGTCACCCTCAGGAGCTTCCTGTGAATAAAGTGTGCCCACTGCTCTATGGCATCAAGATTACATTTGACTTAGTTTTTTGTTTATGTAAATAAACAATTGTACAGCGTTCAGATCGACCAAGTTGACTCACATTTTCAACTGCTGCCATGAACAGTATACTAATCTGTAACCCTTTCCCAAATAACGTATTGGAAGGTAAATGTACCTGTATTTCCTGCACTAAAGCACGAGGAGTCAGCTGACTAAGCAGTATTCTCTATTGTATTGCAACTTGTTTGATACATCACAAGATCCTTATCACATCTGCTTGGTGATATTAAATGTACCGTAATCTGGGGCTATTTTGGACAGTTGACATTTTTTTGTAGTCATTTTTTAAAAAATAATTTTTTGGAACTAAAGTTTGTGATATTTACTGGTATACCATTTCTACCATCTCTGCAATCTAATGCCCTTCAGCTATGAGGATTTCCTAGTCTGAAATTCTTATCACAAGATTTAATGTTAACACCCTCACATGATCAGTGACGAGATGAAAATCCATGATATGTGGTAAAGCAGTGTGCGGTACAGTAACGTTAGTACATATATTATCAAGGATAATAATTTTATATTATCCTTGGTACAGATGCAGAACTATTTCTGTTCAGAGTTACCCCAAGGAAGTCCCACTACTTGGAGAGAACACTTGAAAGGTCATTTTCTTGGCCATGGAATATATGAATCCTAAGCAAAATTACACAACATTCTACACTTTGGCCTTGACTTAAGTTTAGTGGCCTTGGTGCCCTCCACAAATATCTTGAACTGAAGGCCATTATGGCCTTGACCTTTTTGTTGCCAATTTAGATCCCCGATATGATATTTAAATATAAATCGCCCACCCCTACCAGAAAGCAATTAGCACACACTAAACATCACAAATCTACCATGAAGCAAATTACCAGCTCAATCAAATAGGCTCACTACAAATTGCTCCCTAAGGGTTACAGTACTACCTACCAGGACTCTCTACCCGCTTGTAGTGGTAGGGGTTGATGCAGACCTCCTTCTGCTTGGAGCCGAAGGGGTACTCACAGCACTCCAGCGGTTTCAGTTCGTGGTGGCTCTGCAGGTCGGGCCAACGCCAGACGCGGCAGTAGATGACATGCGGTAGCCCCTTGCGGTGAGACACCTGCAGGCGGCCGTCCAGGGAGCGGGGGATGGTGACGCAGTTGGATGGCTGGCCGGGGCAGCTGAGTGCCTTTTCCAGCTCCTCCATCGCACCCTTCTTCTTCTTCAGCTTCTTCACCAGGGCGTCCACCGCCTTCTCCGCCCATTTCTCCTCCTCGTCGCCCTGCTTCCAGCCCAGTAGCCGCTTCACAGCCGGGCTGGTGAAGGAGAACAAGCTGGTCACGTTCATCGTTTTTTTCCCCCGTGGGCAGCGTCTGATTTAACAGAAACTTTTTGTAAAAAAAGTCAGCTTCCCACAAAAATAAAAAATATGTAAAAACAAAAAACAAAAAAACAAAACAAAAAAAAACTTAAGTGTGGTTCAGGTTTTTGTCTCAGTTAGAAAGGTTGCATGAGCATTCCGCCATCTGAATAAATCAGCTTTGTTCTTTCAGTCTGGTTACTGCGCTCTGTCACAAGCACCTGAAAGAGAGAGAGAGCACACAAGAGTTAAAAACATTGTGGGGAAGGAAGTTGTCAAAATGGGTAGGGTCTTATACATTTTGTCCAAATGTAAGGATTTGGGCAAAACAACAGTACACCAACTAGCCTAGCACAGGAAGCAGAGTTAATATTTGCAGAACACCCTGGTCTCTTTGGGAAGTGATGTCATTTTATTACAGCTTCTGGGAATCTGTTCCTTGAGTCACAAAGGGTCAAATTATACACATACCATGGACACAGTGGGAATCCTGAATCCCAACACTGGCACTACAGTTCAGCTGTCAATACAAGACATCAAGAGAAGATCATTTGCCACAACAGTACACACCAATATATATATACATACATACACACACACACACACACACACACACAGCTATGGGATACTGGGATATTTGCTGGCAGTTACTTAGGATGTGCAAAATATCTCGCTTACTGACTATGAACAATGTCCATTACATCACAGTTCTACAGAAGAAAGTAACGAAACATTAAGTACAGCACATCATGTACTAGATACAACCACAACACACTTGTTAACCAGACATAAATTTGAGCTGGTTTATCAAAATTCAGTAAGTCTTATTCCAACCTGCAAAACTACATGACCTACTGTAGACTTAGGTTGAGGTAAAAAGATGTGTTCCTACATTTAGAGAAGCAGCGCAAGTCTTTTTTTCACCTGGGAAAATACTGCATATTTAATCAAAGCCATGTATGCATAATGAAATGACTTCAATGAGTT